>NC_082730.1:8509862-9109862 GCF_030144855.1 Hypanus sabinus
GGATTTCAGTTGCCCTGATACCATCTCTCCATGATCTCAATGTTGTGGTGAAACCTTTCACCATGCTCTTCACTGACAGCACCAAGGTTTGCAGGGAAGAGTCTAAATGGGAATGCAGAAAATGAATCTTTAGTGACATGTTGCATTTCATGGTTTTATATAGTTGAAGCATGTTGTCAACCAGCTGCATGTAGTTGCCAAGAATATTTTCAGCAACAACCTTGAATACCTTCCATGCAATTTTCTCCAGTCACTCTAGAAGTTCTTCGAATTGCCTGTCATTGATGACCTATTTGATCTGTAGACCAACAAAAATGCTATCCTTAATCTGGGCATCAATTATTCTGACTTGAATTTTGAATTGAAATAAATATAGGCGATTTCAAAAAGAATGCTGTGTGATAGGGAAATTTCATTGTGACTTTCATGATCTTGATTGGACATGGCATTAACAGTTAAGGGGAGAAGGCCAGGTACTGCAGCTGAGGAGGAGATAGAAAAAGGATCAGCCGTGATTGAATGGTGGAGCAGACTCAATGGGCTAGATGGCCTAATTCTGCTCCTAGGTCTTATGGTCGCGGTCTTATGATCAGTAGCCCAAAATCCATAAGGTACACCCAGAAGTATTTGGGAAGTATTTGTTGTCCAATGTAATGGTCACTGAGAGAAGGCACTGAAACAGGCCCTTTGGCCCACCAAATCCATGCTGACCCTCAGCAAATCATTTGCCCTAATCCTACAGAAATTCACTTTATATATTCTTTCCATTTTCACATCAACCCACAACCCCCACAAGATTCTGCCACTCATCTGTGTAATATGCAGCACTAGGTCTGGGTGCAGCAAGAGCGGCAAAAGGATAGTATAATTAAAGGTTTCCAGACTCAGTCATGTTAGTAACGGTACATGCTGGGCAAGTGTGGGTGTGATGGACTGGGCCAGCCAGGTCAAAAGACACGAGCATTTAAAAGCCCAGCACGCCCTGAAGAGAGAAAGCCCTCCATGCATAGGAGGCCTGATCAGATCAGTTGGCCACATGGGCACCTGCCATGTTCTCGCTATAAATCCAATATGGTACCGGCACATTTTACAGAAACCAGGCTAACACGGCAACCCTCGTGTGAAAGAGTTCGCAGGTTAATCTGCTCTGTAAGTTGTGAGAGGAAACGGGAAGAATCCCACTGGATCACAGATGTGTGCTAACTTCACATCAATAGCATGCAAGGTCAGGATTGAACTTGCCTCTCTGGCAGCGAGAGGCTGTGGCTCAACCAGCTACACCGCTCTGCTGCCTGTGGGGGTGGGGGACTCATTTCCCTCACTACTCTTTCTGGCATCCAAATCGCCTCCAATACCAGCCTGGATCTCACTGGAGCCGGTGGAATATTGAAAGACCAAGGTAAGTGGATATGGAGAGAACATTTCCTATACTGGGGGAGAGTAGGACCAGAGGACACAGCCTCAGACTAGAGGGATGTCCCTTTAGAATGGAGATGAGGAGGAGTTTCTTTAGCCAGAAGGTGGTGAATGTGTGGAATTCATTGCCACAGACGGCTGTGGAAGACAAGTCATTGGGTGTATGTAAAGCGAGTCATTAGGTATATTTACATGTAACGAATAAAGCTTATCTTAAAAAAAAAATTGAAAGCTCATATTATTTCTTTTAACAGGATCTTCTGGAGTAGAGAAAACTTTTTTGAAGTTACAAGATTCTGTTCTTGCCAAACAAAACATCACTTTAGTTCTGTAGAAACGCTGCTGCCTCCGTTCGGATGTTCTTGGAAAATTAAACTCTGATTCGACAGCAGGTGCAGGCGATGTGATACTTTTATGAATGTGGTGTATCTGTACACTCACGTGGGACAGCTATCCTGGTTCACTGGAACTGTGAGGAGAGAAGAGATTTGGTGTTGTCCAGAGATGTCTTCATTAATGAAGGGGAATCTTCTGTGATTTTTGGATTTTGATTTCTTTTCAGAGCTTTTTAGAATCTGCTTCTGGGTACACAACACTCTAATGGGCTTATTTTTATATGACCTGCCACTTTTGGGGAAAAAAAGGCTTCACTAACCAACATAACTTTTTTTTCTGTCTTGGGACTAATAATGTGACAAATTAAATTCAGTGGGTGAATTCATAAATAATAATATAGATTGGAGCCCCATTGAATCCACAAACCCGGTCAGAATTCTACACCTAGGCTTCAAAAGTGGCATTAACTTCAGCAGTGCTTTTCACAAAACTACTCAACGTGTTGCACCACATGTTTGCATTGGTGGTCTTGGAATTTCTTTCTCATAACAAGCTTTTAATTAGGAAAGTTAAATCCTGAAAAGCAGTGATCACATAGGGACTCTCTTGTAGAGATATTGCTCTATATAATTGACATTAGAGATGCACATATTGATATATGAAAACTAGTTCGGCAATGTATTAAATCAGACATCATGTTTTAATTTACTGTTTGAAAGTGTTATATTTAAATCATGATGAAGTAATTAATGAGAGCATTCACATTCAGAGTCAACCCTAATCAATTGTCAACTGTAATTTAATTTTAAATTAAAATTGAATGCTTGTGTCCCAACCTACTGCACTTTTTTTTCCTGTTTCTTTCATTGCTGGTGAATATATTTTTAAAAAAGTATTCAATAACCTCAGAGCAACACTCACTCACTCGTTCACTCACTCTCTCACTCACACATACACACACAGTGGTGTAGGGTCGGGCAGCATCTATGGAGGGGAATAAACAGTCGATGTTTTGGGCCGAGCCCCTTCATCAGAACTGGAAAGGAAGGAGGAATAAGCCAGAGGAAGAAGTGGGGGGAAGAGGAGGAGTATAAACTGGCAGGTGATATGTGGGGGGGGGGGGGAAGTGGGGTGAAGTAAGAAGCTGGGAGGTGATAGGTGGAAGAGGTGAAGGGCTGAAGAAGGAGGAATCTGATAGGAGAGGACAGTAGGCCATGGGAGAAAGGGAAGGAGGAGAGGAACCGGAGGGACATGAAGGGCAGGTGAGGAGAAGAGAAAGGGGTGAGAGGTGAATCAGAATGGGAGTGGAAAAAGAAGAGAGAAATGGGAATGAAAGGAAAATTCAATAAATTGAACAATATCTGATTCATGGCCCGAGCACCTCTGACAATCCACTTAGAGTTTGAATCTTTCCAGCTGACATTTGTCTTTAATTGGTTCAGTGCTAAATTGGAAAGCCATGTAAAATTGTTGTGCCTTTGTACTTTTAGTGTGTTATCTCAATGCTATTCATCTTGAAGAAGTTGCAAGTTAATTGAGTATATACATAATTTGGGGAAACTCTGTTCTGGGGGTACTCTACAGCTGTTAATTTATTTGTTAACAATATTCTACTCTTTCATCTTTTGAATTCAAGAAGTTTTAATAATGAATCAGTTTCTGGCTTTTGAAGATGGTATTGAATTGTTTTCTGCTTTGTGCTACTCATGTATGATGTGAATGGAAATGTGAATCGATGTCGCAGTATACTTACCCATAAGCTCCTCCAAGCAAACAAATGCTTTGATCGTGCATGCAGCTTATGAGGTGACGGAGGCTCTGAAACTTCAGTATTGTGACTTTAGAAGGTGCTTTCCACCTTGTGCATTTATTCATGGCTGTGTTTGTTACTCTTGTCTGTGTAGGGAAATGTGATGATTTACTGCTGTCCAATATAAGCATTGCTGTATGATTCAAACTTTGAATAACCTAGTGGATTTAGGCCTATGCAAGCTTCATCATATTATTGTACTGCTTTGCATGTTGGGTTTTGTGCCTAATTTTGCTGCATGTATTTTCCCATAATCTTTGTTTCAACTTTATATTCTGTCAGTGAGCAAAATTCTGGTCCTCCAGAACCATGGTATTAATTGTATGCTTATGATGTGAACAATCTTGAATTAAAATAATAACTTATTTATAGAACACAGTTCATACAGGCGATGTAATTCAAAGTGCTTTTCAATGGGATAAAGTGCAAACGTGAAAAGACAAATTGATATGAGTTAAAAGCAAGGTTAGGTAAATAGGTTTTGAGCTGGTGTTTAAAAGTGTCAATTGAGTCTGCACCCCTTATAGTCTTAGGCATTGAAGTTCCAGAGTTTATAGAAACATAGAAAACCTACAGCACAATACAGGCCCTTCGGCCCACAAAGTTGTGCCAAACATGTCCCTACCTTAGAAATTACAAGGCTTACCTATAGCCCTCTATTTTTCTAAGCACCATGTACCTATCCAAAAATCTATTAAAAGACCTTATCATATCAGCTTCCACCACCATTGCTGGCAACACATTCCACTCACCACTCTCTGAGTAAAAAACTTACCCCTGACATCTCTGTACTGACCCCCCACCCCCAGCACCTTAAGCCTGTATCCTCTTGTGGCAACCATTTCAACCCCGGGGAAAAAGCCTCTGACTATCCACACAATCAATGCCTCTCATCATCTTATACACCTCTATCATCTTCTGTTGCTCCAGGGAGAAAAGGCCAAGTTCACTCAACCTATTCTCATAAGTCATGCTCCCCAATCCAGGCAACATCCTTGTGAATTTACTCTGCACCCTTTCTATGGCTTCCATATCCTTCCTGTAGTGAGGCGACCAGAACTGAGCACAGTGGGATCTGGCCAGGGTCCTATATAGCTGTAACATTACCTCTCGGTTCCTAAATTCAATTCCAAGATTGATGAAGGCCGATACATCGTATGCCTTCTTAACCACAGAGTCTACCTGCACAACTGCTTTGAGCATCCTATGGACTCAGACCCCAAAATCCCTCTGATCCTCCATACTGCCAAGAGTCTTACCATTAATACTATATTCTGCCATCATATTTGACCTACCAAAATGAACCACTTCACACTTATCTGGGTTGAACTCCATCTGCCACTTCTTAGTCCAGTTTTGCATCCTATCAATGTCCCGCTGTAACCTCTGACAACCCTCCACACGATCCACAACACCTCCAACCTTAGTGTCATCAGTAAACTTACTAACCCATCCCTCCAACTCCTTATGAGCTTAGTTCAAAAAAGCTGACCTGCTTTTGAGGGAGACAGCGGAAGAAACTCGGATCAGCATTGTAAAAAGAAAGTGATTCTGTGACTCTGGTTGCAGACTATTAAGAACCTGAAAACAAGTAAGAGACCTTTAAATTCAATTCAAAACGATACAAGAAGCCAATGCAGAGTAGTTAGTACAGGAGTGAATAAGCTCTCTCGTCCTGGTTTTGGGTAAAAGGTTAGCAGTGGCATTCTGAATGAGCTGAAGTTCGTCAATGGATTGCTTTGAAAGGCCAGTAAAAAGAGTTTTGAAAAATATAATTTCTAAATAGCCCTGTAACTGTAATCATTTATTATCCAAGTAGCAACGTGAACACCAGTCTGATTCCTGAGCATCCTTGACGCGAGGCCAAGTACAACACTTGCAATCCTCACTGAAGACCAATTGCTCAGCACACTCTTCGAGGAAGGCTACCTGAGCACAGCGGTAGAGTTTGGTTTGATTTGCTGAGCCCCTCAGTGCACCATCCTGGATTACAGATAGAGCCGAGGTTGGGGTCGGGCTCAGCACTTCACAGCCTGGAAGAGAAAAATGTGGATTAACTTTTGATTCACTTCCAGTTAGCTTCACACCAAAATAGGAGTTGATTCCTTCAGCAGATAGCGGGTGTGCTGAGGACAGTAAACAGCATAGGGTCAATATCTTTAAACACGAGATCCTGCAGATGCTGGAGATCCAGAGCATCACGCACAAAATGCTGGAGGAACTCAGCAGGTCAGGCAGCATCCAGCACCTCCACTCCATCCGCCAAAAGCAGAACTTACTGGTGTCCAAACGTTATAATTCCAATTCCCATTCCAACATGTTGGTCTACGGCCTCCCCTTGTGCCAAGATGAGGCATCCTCAGGGTGGAGGAGTAACACCTTGTATTGTGTCTGGTTGACTTACAACCTGATGGCAGGAATACAGATCTCTCCTAGTAAAAATAGACCTGATGGATTTGACTGGTTTCTGCATTCTCAGTAGCCTGTACACTGTATTAACATTGTGGAGATGTGGTCAGAGAGGCCTAAATGTGGGTGTGGGATGGCTTTGTAAGTACTGCGTCTGTTTGTATAAACATGGTCCAGTCCATTTGTTCCCCTAGTGGTAATGGTGACATGTTGGTGGAATTTGGGTAAAATGCCCTGCAGGTTAACATGACTGAAGTCTGAAGAGACCAGCTGAATGGTTGCTTTGTAAAGAGCTAATAAAGCTCTCCCAATGTGCCCTTGGCGTTCATACGTGAGGGGATGTAGACAGCGGTATGAACGCAGCAGCAAATTCCCTGAGCAGGTAATGTGGTTGGCATTTAAATGTAAGACATTCAATTTTCCCTGAACAGTGACTGCTAACTACAGATGAATTGTGCACCAAGCTTTGTTAATTCCATCCCCTTTGGATTTCTCCAACAGGGAGCTCTTGTTTACACAGAACAGAGCCATCCCATTGATCAATCTGCCCCTTCTCTCCCACATAACCTTCCATTTTCTATCATCCAAGAGTTTCTTAAGTGCCCCTAATGTTTCTGCCTTTACCCCCTCTAGAAGGGCGTCAATGCACCCACCACACTCTGTCTAAAAAAAACCTACCTCTGACATTCCTCCCCTCCCATGCTTTCCTCCAATCATCTTAAAATGATGCCCCCTCGTGTTAGGCATTTCCAACCGGGGGTGGTGGGGAGGTCTCTGGCTATCCAACCAATCTATGCCTCTTAACATCTTGCACACCTCTATCAAGTCACCTCTCGCCCTCCTTCACTCCAAACAGAAAAGCCCTAGTTCACTCAACCTTTCCTGATCAGAAATGCTCTCTAATCAGGGCATCATCCTTGTTACACATCCTCCCTATAATGGGATGATGAGAACGGAACATTGAGTGTTGGTGTGGAATACACTGAGTTCTGATGCTAACATACCTCTAATATGTGATTTAGACTGAAAAACCTTTCTAAAATCCTCATTTATACACACAATCCCATCTGTTAGTCAACAGAGGCACACCTCAAGGATTTGTGCTTAGCCCACTGCTCTGCTCTCTCTCCACTCGTGACTGCGTGGCTAGGCACAGGTAAAACACCATTTATATATTCACAGGTGGCACTGCTATTGTTAAAATCTCAGACATCTATGAGGAGGGGTACAGGAGTGAGGTAGATCAATTGGTTGAGTGGTGTCACAACAACAACCTGGCACTCATTGTCAGTAAGACTCACCAGTCCTCATCGAGGGATCAGCAGTGGAAAGGGTGAGCAGCTTCAAGTTCCTGGGTGTTAATATATTCAAGGATCTGCCCTGGGCTGACACAATTGTGAAGCAACTCCTCTTTGGTTGGTAACACACACAAAATGCCGGAGGAACTCAGGTTTTGGACAGAAATATTGGCTATTTATTCCTCTTCATAGCAGCTGCCTGACCTGCTGAGTTCCTCCGGCATTTTGTGTGCGTTGCTCTGGATTTCCAACATCTGCCAAATCTCTTGTGTTTATCTTCTACTTCGTTGGGAATTTGAGGAGATTTGGTAATGTAGCTGAATAATCTAGATTTGGAGTTAGAGGGTTTGTTCTTTCATTATGTGCCATGTCATTTGACTCCTCCACATCCCTGTCCCTAATCATTAATCTGACTCTAGTTTCCTCCTGTCACTGTGCTGAGCATTGCTGGGCAGTGTGGCTCATTTGGCTGAAAGGGCCTGTTCCACGCTGTCTTGTCATCATCATGTATGACTTGGGCAGCCATGGTCTTTCCATGGCAAGTTTTTCTACAGAAGTGGTTTGCCATTGCCTTCCTCTGGGCAGTGTCTTTACAAGACGGGTGACCCCAGCCATTATCAATACTCTTCAGAGATTGTCTGCCTGGCGTCTGTGGTTGCATAACCAGCACTTGTGATCTGCACCGGCTGCTCATACACCCACCCAGGGAGTAGAAGGTAGAAAATCAGAATCAGGTTTATCGTCACTGTTGTCAACAGCAGTACAGAGCAAAGACCTGAAGTCACTGCAATACAAAATGTAGATTGTCTAATCAAGAAAGGAGAAGGAACCTAAGATCCAAAGACAAAGCCGTGTTTATTGTCAGGTGCACAGGTGCAATGAAAGACTCAGTGCAGCGAAGTTTACTTCTGCAAAGCCATTTCACGGGCAAAGTGGCAATTCCAGACCAAACCTGAGTTACTGGACAGCTGTGCCAGGGCTTGACCTCTTCCCAAGTGAAACCATGCAGCATGGGTGGCAGCAAGGCTTCACTCCCGGATGAAAACAACGCCTTCTATGCTCGTTTTGACCATCGAAACATGGAGGAACCATCACAAATTCCCTCAGTGCCCAATGACCCCCTGATTTCGGTCTCTGAGTCTGACGTAGCCTTCAGGAGGGTGAACCCACGAAAAACATCCACCCCAGATGGGGTAGCTAGCTGAATACTGAAGACCTGTGCTGACCTGGAGTGTTCACTGAGATCTTAAAGCTCTCACACTGGCAGTCTTCATGCAGACTTCTATTATACCGGTGCCTAAGAACGTGGTCGCCTGCCTCAAGGACTATCATCATTAACTACTCGTGTTGAAGTGCTTTGACAGGCTGGTGATCAAACATATCAACTGAGAAGGATTTGGATCCACTCCAGTTTTCCTACCGGCACAACAGGTCCACAGTAGGTGCCATCTCATTGACTCTTCAACCCCGGAACATCTGAACAGGAAAGATGCACACATCAGGATGCTCTTTATTGGCCATAGCTCGGCATTCAATATCATCATCCCCTCTAAGCTAATCAGTAACTTCAAGACCTTGATCTCAATACCACCTTATGCAACTGGATCCTCACTTCCCTAATGTGCAGACCCCAGTCAGTTTGGGTTGGCAACAACATCTCCTCCACGGTTTCCATCAGTACAGGTGTAACACAAGGCTGTCCAAGCCCCCTGCTCTATCTGTTTTGCACTGAGGCTAAGCACAGCTCCGATGCCACATTCAAGTTTGATGATGACACCACTGTTACAGCGAAATCAAAGGCGGTGATGAATCAATCAGAATATAGGACGGAGACTGAAAATCTGGCTGAGTGGTACCAAAGCAACAGCCTCTTACTCAGCGTCTGGAGGGAGAGACCAGAGGTCCATGAGCTAGTCCTCATCAGAGGTAGAGAAGGTCAGCAACTTTAAATTTCTCAGTGTTATTAGTTTGAAGGACCTACCTTGAGCCCAGCATGTAAATGCAATGACAGGGGAAGCAGGGCAGTGCCTCGACTTCCCGAGAAGTTTGTACAAATTTGACATGACATCTAAAACTTTGACAAACTTCTATTATGTATGATGGAGAGTATATTGACTGGCTCTATCACAGTCTGGTGTGGAAACACCAATACCCAATAAAAGTGGATATAGCCCAGTCCATGGGTAAAGCCCTCCCCATCATTGTGCACATCTACAAGAAATGCTACTGCAGGAAAGCAGCAGCCCCTTCATCGGGGCTGGGTCTTAACTAGAAACGTTAACTGTCTACTCCCTGCCCACGGAGCCCGCCTGAGCAGCTGAGTTCCTCCAGCTGTTTGTATGTTGCTAAGAACTAGTCTCTGCAACATGTTTGGCACAATTTAAAGATTAGCTTTATTTGTCGCGTGTACATCGAAACTTTGAAACGTGCATTATTTGCATCAACAACCAATACAGTCTAAGGATGTGCTGGGAGCAGTCCGCAAGTGTCACCAACTGACCCAGACTCAGCAGTGATGTAAAAAGCTAGACACTAGAACACTAGCTATACTACTCCTTTCAAGGATAACTTTGCCGATTGACTCTCCTATAGAGGCGCCCAGTTCTCGCTCTGTGCATCTTCAGCGGTGGAGCGTTAGCGCTCTCTAGTGGCTGGAAGTCTGCAATTCAAAGCTAACCACTGACGGAGTTCACCGCGGTTCTACTATGTACGGTGCTAACAGAATTCATGCATTCTACCGCAAAATAGTTGAGCCATAAGACATAGGATCGGAATTAGGCTATTCGTCCCGTTGCGTCTGCTCCGCCTTTCCATCATGGTTGATTTATTTCTCCTCTCAACCCCATTTACCTACTAGCTTCTCTGCCTAACTAAAATGTGATTATCGCCGCTTACATTTTACCCCAAACGTAACAGTAATGTAAATTGGTAAATTAAACTAGTAAGTATGTTTATTATGGTCAGGTGCAGTGAGAATATAAATACATTTTTAAACACGAGATTCTGCAGATGCTGGAAATCCTGACACAGCATATACAAAAATGGCGGAGGAACTCCGCTGCACCTACCGAGAGGAATAAAGAGTCGAAGATTTATGCCGAGGCGGACGAGAAATAAAGGGGAAAGATGTCAGAACAAGAAGGTGGGGCCAGGAGAAGGAGTACAAACTGGCAGCTGACAGGTCTGGGTGAGCACATGGTCGAAGAGTTAGAGGCACTGAGGGGAGTTGTGTGAGAGAGAGAGGTCTCACTGATCTCCCTTCAAAGAGAAAGTTTAAATGTCTTCCGGGTAAACAAACCTCGAGGAGACTAGGCTTTAGGCAGGAAATCATAAACACAAGAAATTCTGCGGATACAGGAGATCCAATGCAACACACACCAAATGCTGGAGGATCTCCACAGGTCAGGCAGCATCTGTGGAAAAGGTTCTTATCAGTGTGGAGGAACAACGAGATCTTGGGGACCACATGCATAGATCTCTTAAAGTTGCCACTTAAGTTGATAGAGCAGTCAAGGATAGTGTGGTGGCCTTCGTTAGTGGGGGAATTTTGTTCAAGTCCTGAGGTAATGCCGTAGGCTCTAGAAAACTCTGGTTAGACCTCACGAGCATTGTGTTCAGTTCCCGTGACCCCACTATAAGAAGGACGTGGAAGACTTCCTTTGGAGAGGCTGCAGAACAGATTTATCAAGATGTGTCCTGGATTAGAGAGCATGTCTTACGAGGAGAGGTTGAGCAAGCTAGGGCTTTTCTCTTATGAGTGAAGGAGGGTGAGAGGTGACTTGATAGAGATGTACAAGAGGCATAGACTGAGTGGACAGCCAGAGACTTTTACCAAGGGTGGAAATGGCCAATACCAGTGGCTTGAGTTGATTGGAGGAAAGTATAGGAGGGTGTCTCTATCTTTTTTACATAGAGAGTGGTGAGTGGGTGGTACATTGAAGAGACTTAGACAGGCAAAGGGATGAAAGAACATTGGAAGACTGTGTGGGAGGGAAGGGTTAGATTGATCTTGGAGTAGGTTAAAAGACTGGTACAGCATTGTGGGTCAAAGGGCCAGTACTGTGCTGTACTGTTCTGTGTACTAAGCAGTGGTGGTAGTAGTGTAGGAACCACGTGCCCATTCATTGTCTCTGTAATGTACTTGTGTTGACCATCCTCATTTTGAGTTAAGGTTATGTGTCACGTGGGTTTGGATGGCGGTGAAAATAAACGCAGATGGTCACCTGTTCGCCTGCATGGTGGCACAGAGAGAAAGGGAGCGCATTCCTTCTGTTGACCGTTCGTCCTTGCTTGAATTTGATTTGATTACGCTCGTCTTGCTTGTTTTTGCTTTACATGAGTTACGGAAATGTCGAACGGTTTTACTGCTGGTTTGTAATAAAGGACTAAACGTACTTTCTCAGCTTGGAATTCGGTTAGCTGGGAGCTCATCAAACTCCCTCACCACCTCTCAGAGACTTACAGTGTGTTTTTAAGTAGTCGCTGCAAGTGGTAAGGATATTACTACTAATTTAAAATGGTTCGAATATGTTTACTGGATGAAAGACGAAAGAAAATCACAATAACTAATCAGGAGTGGAGATATACAAAAGTATGAGGGGTATAGATGGGGTAAATACAAAAGGCTTTTTCCACTGAGGTTGGGGGAGACCACAACTGGAGGTCATGGGTTACGGGTGGAAGGAGAAGTTGAAGGGGAATTTCTTCACTCAGAGGATGGTGTGAGTGTGGAATGAGCTGCTGGTGGGAGAGGTGGATGTGCGCTCAGTAGTAACCCTTAAGAGAAGTTTGGACAAGCACATGGTCTTGATGCAGGTAAATGGAACAAGGCAGAAGATATGGCCAACATGGACTGCGTAGGCTGAATGACCTGTTTCTGTGCTGTAGTGCTGAACGATTCTATGAGAACCTGGATTAAATCATCCTCTTATACCAGTGATTCCCAGCCTTTTTATGCCATGGACCCCTAACATTCCCCAGGGGGTCTGTGGACCTAGGTTGGGATCCTCAGCTTTAAAGTCAGGGGATTTTCCCACAGTGTTTCACTGGGACAGAGCAATGGAGACTCAGTACCTGTGCCAGAGTCAGGGCAGGGTGAAAAGTGGAGGCCTCAGTTGCAGATTCAGAGAAAAGTACACCACAGAAACAGCCCATCTAGTCCATGCAAAACTCTTTAAACTGCCTAGTCCCATCGACCATAGCCCTCCATACCCTTCCCATCCATGTACCTAACTAAACTTTTCTTAAATGTTGAAATTGAGCTCACATACACCACTTGAGCTGGCAGCTCATTCCACACTCTCACCTCCCTCTGAGTGAAGATGTTTCCCCTCATGGTCTCCTTAAACATTTCACCTTTCACCCTTAACTCATGACCTCGACTTGTAGTCTCAGTGAATAAAACTCAGTGGAAAAAAAGCCTACTTGCATTTACCCTATCTATACCTGTCATAGTTTTGTATCCCTCTATCAAATCTGCCCTCTAATGGGTCAGGCAGCATCTATGGAGAGGAATAAACAGTTGAAAGGAAGTGGGAAGGTAGGGTGGGGGAGGGGAGGGGAAGGTGGGGTGGGGGAGGGGAAGGTGGGGGAGGGGAGGGGAAGGTGGGGTGGGGGAGGGGAAGGTGGGGGAGGGGAGGGGAAGGTGGGGTGGGGGAGGGGAACGTGGGGTGGGGGAGGGGAACGTGGGTAGTCAGAAGGTGAAGAAGAGCCCTTAATATTATAACAACACACACAAAATGCTGGTGGAGCACAGCAGGCCAGGCAGCATCTATAAGGATCCTGACGAAGGGTTTCGGCCCGAAACGTCGACAGTGCTTCTCCTTAGAGATGCTGCCTGGCCTGTTGTGTTCCACCAGCATTTTGTGTGTGTTGCTTGAATTTCCAGCATCTGCAGATTTCCTCATGTTTGCCCTTAATATCATGCCCCCTCGCATTAGCCATTTTCACCCTGGGAAAACTATCTGTGGCTTCCCCCTCAGTCTCTGCCCCTTATCATCTTGTACACCTCCATCATGCCAAACCTGGTTGCAACATCTTTCCAAATTTGTTCACTGGGTACCAATCTCCCGACTCAGGAGCAAGGTCCTGATCCAACGCAGGAGTGTTAAAGGAAACATCCGAGACTAGAGGGCAAGTTATTATTATTCTATAGATTTATTGAGTATGCCGACAAAAATGAACCTCGGGGTTGTATATGGTCACATACATGTACCCTGATAATAACATTGACTTTGAACATTAATGTCCTCTCCCTATATTATTACTCAGTCCCTCAAGTTTTGGCAACATTCTTAGTCACCGGCTGTGCTCTCTTCCCAGGTTAATGACATAGATCCTTCAACGAGGTAACTAAAAGTCACTCAATACTCCAAGAGTGTACCAATATCCTGTACAACCTCAACAAAATCCTGCCCCCCACCCCCGCAGGATAAGTGAACCAATGGTACTGTACAGGGCTCCACAGTAGTAGTCCAATCACAAACAAGAGATCTGCAGATGCTGGAAAATCCAAGCAATTTTCTATTCCTACAGGGGACGGGGCATTTGTGGCGGGCATTGAAGGCAAGTTTCAGATCTCCGGGCATCCGATTGGGAAGCCAGCGGTGTGTTCAGAACCATTTCTCAGAGCGACGCGATGAAGAACGAACCGTGGGGCAGGGACGGTGTGCTGTGTTGAACCCGGATTAATGAATCGTCCCTGGCAAGGAGGGGTAATGGTGCGGGGGCATCTCAAATGTGGCTTGAGGCTGGTACGAATCTGGTGGGGGTTGGATGGGTATCCAGCGGGGATGGGACAGTGATCTGATGGGCCGGGAGGCGGATCGAGTGGGAATGGACAAGGATCGAGTGCGACCGGGATAGAGATCTACTGAGGACGCGATAGGGGATCTACTGAAGACAGAATGGGGGAATCCAGTGGGCATGGGACTGGAGAGAATTTTGATGGGGACAGGGATCGCGTGGGAACAGGCCGTGAATCTGGTGGAGAGGGACAGGGGTCTACCGAGTACGGGACGGGGTACTGTATCTGTGATAGGCAGTGAAGGAACATTTCAGATTTCCGGGCCGTCCGGGTCACCGAGCTGCGGGTGGACGGGGCGCTGCCGGCGACGGGCTGTAACCAACGCGTCACCCGGGCAACGAATTGCAACAGGGCAGCGGCGGTGGCAGAATAGCCAAGGGCTGGGCAGGTGAGTGGGTCCGGGCCCTGGCAGAGTCCTGGCGTCCTGCGGGTCCTCTCTTCCGGCCCGCCGGGGAGTTCCCTTCTCCTCTCTCGCGGATCTCACTTCCTCCGATCACCGTGAGTGCGGAGTCCTAAATTTAAGGGGGAAAAAAAACCCAGAGATTGTTCACCCACCTCTCCTGGCTGGTGACCCCCACCCACTACTTAAGAATGCAGTGGATTCAATCCCAGATACCCAGGACTCTGGCACCCGGGAGGCAACAATACCATCCGGGAATTATTTTCTCGCCCACAGAACCTCCTGTCCGTTCCCCTAACTAATGAATCCCCTATCACCACAGCTCACCTCTTCTCTCCCTTCCCTTCTGAGTCAGAGACCTGACTACTGTGCCATTCCTCTGTTAGGTCATTCCCCCTCCCTCAAACACTATACCTGTTGTTGAGGGGGATGGCCACAGGGGTACTTACCCTGCACCTCAATTCCTTTCCCCTTCCCGACTGTCACCCAGTTTCCTGTGTCCTGCACCTTGGGTGTAACTACCTCTCTATATGTTTTGTCTATCAACCCCTCAGCCCCCCGAATACGGAGTTCATCCGGTTCCATCTCCGACTCTTCAATGTGGTTCGTTAGAAGCTGCAGCCGGATGCGCTTCCCGCTGTTGTAGTGGTCAGGGACCCTGGCGGTCTACCTGCCTTCCCACATCCCACAAGAGGAGCATTCCACTATCCCGAGCAGCTATAAAGAAGGGGCTTTATAGCTTTTATATCCTTGAGCTATTCTTTCCTTTGCCTTCTCTGACAGAAGCCCCTCTTCGTTTGGTACAGCATATTGTGAGACGATGTTGTAGCAAGCCAGGCTGACATGGCTGACGTGTGGATGGCAGAGTGGAATTGCACCAGTATGTTCGGACCAGGGGGCTCGGTGCTCGGGAAGCTGTAGTATTAAATCAATAAAACCGAGCAAGTCAGATCTCTTTTAAAAACTTTCCCCTTTCACTATAAACCCATGTCCTTTTGTTTTATACCTCCGTCCTTGGGGAAAAAAGGCTGCAACTATCTACCCTAACTGTGTTCTGCGTAATTTTATCAAACTCCATCAGAGCAGCGCCCTTCTCGCCAAAGAAAACAATCTCAATTTCGTCAGTTAGTCCTGACGAAGGGTCTCGGCCCGAAACGTCGACAGTGCTTCTTCCTATAGATGCTGCCTGGCCTGTTGTGTTCCACCAGCATTTTGTGTGTGTTGTTGTTGTTAATTTCAATTTAATTAGTTTCTTGTAAACAAAACCCTCCAGTTTAGGAAATGTCGCAGTCTCTATCACGGTTTCTGTAGTGTAGCGGTTATCACGTTCGCCTCACACGCGAAAGGTCCCCAGTTCGATCCTGGGCAGAAACATAGTTTTGACTCGCTACTTCAGGAGTACGTGTTTCGGCCGATCTCATTCAGCTGCCCTGTTGGTGTAACTTTTGGGGTTTCATTCACTCCGCAGTCTGTGAGTCTCCGCAGCCGGAGAGTCTGTACATTCTCCCCGTCACTCAGTAGGCCAGGAGCACAGTCAATGTTTCGGGCCAAAACCCTTCGGCAGTACGGGGGGAAAAGAAAGCTGAAGACTAGATTTAAAAGGTGGGAGAGGGGGAGAGAGAAACACCAGGCGACAGGTGAAACTTGGAAGGGGAGGTGTGAAATAAAGAACTAGGAAGTTGATTGAGACAGAAGGCCAGGGAAGGAAGAAAGGGGAGGTGCAGGAACACCGGAGGGAGGCGATGGGTGGGCAAGGAAAAATGGGTGAGAGAGGGAAAAGGGACGCGAAACAGTGAAGGGGTGGGGGGCATTACCGGAAGTTTGAGAAACAGATGTTCATGCCATCAGGTTGAAGGCTACCCAAACAGAATATAAGGTGTTGTTCCTCCAACCTGAGTGTAGCCTCATCACAACAGCGGAGGAGGCCGTGGATAGACATATGGGAATGGGAATGGGAAGTGGAATTAAAATGGGAGATCCCGCTTGTCCCGGCGGATGGAACGGAGATGCTCGAGAAGCGGTCTCCCAGTTGGTCTCGGGTGGAGATAACGTCTCTGCCAAAGGATCACAAGCAAGACACGCACAATGCTGGAGGAACTCAGCAGGCCGGGCAGCATCCATGGAAAAAAGTATTGTCGACGCCTCGGGCCTGGACCCATCGCCAGTCCCGCGGATTTTCTCTTGTTTGTGGGTGCAGATCACAAGTCCTGGTTATGCGACCACTGACACCAGGCAGACAATCTCTGAAGAGTACTGACACCAGGTGGGGTCACCCGTCTTGTAAAGACACTGCCCAGAAGGTGGCAATGGCAAACGACTCCTGTAGAAATATTGCCAAGAACAATCATGGTCATGGACAGGAAGGAAGAGGAACTCTGCTGTTAACGTGGGCACAGGACAGAGCTGCTCCCGGGACTCTCGGCACTGTGGCAGTGCGGTCGGGACCTTCACCAAATCAACTCAGTCCCTAGCCAGCCGTGTGGGAGGGGAGCTGGGGTCACATCAGCCTGGTGGGGTTGGGGCATGGTCCTCCGGCCAAGGGCTCGCTCAAACACCTCAGCAGCCAGATGGGTGGTCCAGTGCTGCAGCTGACGCCCCTGCCCCTGCATCGTGTGTGGGGTCGCTTCTCCCCGCACCAGCACTCGTCTGCCCTTCTCTCCTGGCTCTCCGGTTTCGAGGATGTGTATCAAGAATTTTTTAAAATGATTGTGAATAAAGTGTCTTCTGGGGGGGGGCAGATTAAAGGCAGATGGAAGACCATGATAGCCCCCCTCATACGGCACATAATGATGATGACTGTCAGTAAGTTATGCTATGGTGGCGTGGAGGGAACAATCGCTGACCCACACCTCCCACGCCAGGTACTTATTAAGCTGGGAGTTAAGGGATGGCCCAATAGATAAACGGCAGCGAACATTTGGAATAATTACCGGTTAGGGACGTGGAGTTAATAACAACAAATGCGAACAGCTTGTGGTGCTTGGGACGGTGAGAGAAATGGAATTACTTTGATATTCGTTCCTGGATGCTGGTGTTACTGATGAGACTGGCATTTAATGGCCACTTGTAAAAGATATTTAGCGTAACTGAGTGGTTTGCAGGGAGTTTAACTGAGTAGCCAGGTGTAAGTTACACTGCCGTGGATTTACGCAGGTCAACGCAGAATGTACTGCCTCTGTATATGGTTCAATAGAGCCTCCTCAGTGTGGCCCTTATTCCCGCCTCCGCCAAAGGCGCGTCCCAGACAACGTTGATTATTTAGTCAATCTGCTGCAGGAACTCAGCAGGCCAGGCAGCATCTATGCAGGCAGAGGGTTGGACGAGAACGGCATCAAGACTGGTATTTGGGCTCTTGCTCCTGATTTCAACATTCTCATTAATCTTTCTATAGTTTGGACTAATCGAATCAAATTATTTTGGAGCCTAATTGAAGGACAACAATTTGATGGGGACAGGAATCAAGTGGGAACAGGACGAGGGAATTTGGTGGAGACGGACGGTGAATCGGTGTGCTTTGTGTCTACTGAAGACGGGACAGGGATCTCAGGTAGTCACTGAAGGAACATTTCAGATTTCTGGGCTGTCCCGAATTCAGACTCGGCCCGGGTCACCGAACTGCGGGTGGACGGGACGCTGCCGGCACTCTATTCGCTTGACGCATGCGCTGCCGGCGATGGGCTGTAACCAACGCGTCACCCGGGCAACGAAATGCCACGGGGCAGCGGCGGTGGCAGCATGGCCAGGGTCTGGGCAGGTGAGTGGGTCCGCGCCCTGGCAGAGTCGTGGCGCCCTGCCGGCCGGGAAGCTCCCTCCCTTCGATCAGTATGAGTTCAGAACTGTGAGGTTGATCACCTCACTGCACAGCGGCAAGGTGAAAATGAAGGGTAAAGTAGGAACATGTTCAGCACAACTTTGTGGGCCGAAGGGCCGGTATTGTGCTGTAGGTTTTCTATGTTTCTACCCAACGCTCCTGGCTAGTGACACCTTCTTGCCCGGAATCCTCAGTAATTCAGGTCTTCAAAAAATACTGTTCAATCTATTTCATTCGGTCCGCAGGTACCAGGTTATTAACTAAAGGCACTATCATCTATTTAATGTTATTTGTGGAGAGGGAGGGAGAGAGAGTATGGGGAAGGAGGAGGAGAGAGGGGAGTTGGGGAGAGCGAGGGAGAGTGGAGAGAAACGGAGAAAGCGGAAGAGAGAGAGAAATGGAAAATTTTCAAGACCGATATCAACTCAGTGTTTGGATGAAAGGTGGGTCAACAGAGCTGAGGTACATTTGGGGATTAGCAGACCATGGGTATGAATATAAATAATAGTTCTCTAATGTAAATAAGACCTACAACAAAAGGAGATCTGTGCAATGATTGAAATGGGCAGTTTCATTTTCACCCTGCCACTGTGCACTGGATGAATCGACATTGGAGGAACACAGAGCACTGGACGAACTCGGTGGGTCAGGGACCATCCATGGGGTGTGTTTCATATATACTTTGTCACTGGACCAGGTCGTGTGCTTTTCTCTAGAATACCCCTGGGCACATTCACACCCACTTTAGCTGGTGGACGAAGAAAATATTGTAACTGAAGCAAAAACCGGTTTAAGGATTTTTCAGTCTTCATCGCACAAGCTTTGGAACTCATTTTGACCCCATCAGGTGCATAACAGTTGCTGAACTAGTCAAGACCAGAGTGATATTTTCCAAAGTCCGGATAAATGGCTGTCAATCCAAGAAACACATTTGAAACTATAGTTAATTGATGTAATTAAAAAGATGTGGATGACTTAAGAAATTTAAACTCTGAAATGGAATGGTAATGTTTGTGTCAGTGGATTGGAATGAAGGCTCCACTTACACACACCTTCATACATGCCAATCTGCAACAGTTCTGCACCTTATTCTGCTTACTGCGTACTGCATCATTCAGTCCTTTATTCACCCTCTTCGATTTTGTCTGCCTTTTACACTGAAACATCCTGCAAGTTTGCCCCATCAACACCCTCTCCTCACTACACATCGCCTCTGTTTGTAAACCCGCTACTTCATCTTCACCACTATTACCTGCCTTTCCGATGACATTTCTTACGTTTAAGTACAGGCAGCTCAGGCACCAGTCGCGCCATTTAATTCCTAACTTTGTCTGAGGTCTCACCAACTTCTGCCTCCACAACCTCTCCACTGACTGTTCCGGTACTCTGGTTCCCAACCCCCTGCAACTCTAGTTTAATCCCCACTGTGTAGCACTAACAAATCTTCCCACTAGGATATTAGAATCCCCCTCTTCTTTTTCAGCTGCAAACCATCCCTTCTGTACAGGTCCTACCTTCCCTTTGAAAAGAACCAAACGATCCAATAATCTTACGCCCTCCCTCCTACACCAACTCTTTTGCCACATATTAAACTGTATAATCTTTCTAGTTCTGGACTCACTACCAAGTAGCATGGATAGCAGTCCCGAGATCACACCCCTGGAGGTTATACCCTTCATCATGGCACCTAACTCCCCGGACTCCCTACGCAGAACCTCGTACTCATCCTACCCATGTCATTGGTACCTACATGGTCCATGACTTCTGCCTGTTCATCCTCACACTTAGAATGCTGAGGACTTGATCCGAGATGTCCCGGACCCTGGCGCCAGGGAGGGAACCAATCACCCGGAAATCTCATTCTCGCCAACAGATCCTCCTGTCCATTCCCCTAAATAATGGACGGTGTGCCTCTTCCCCTCCCCCCTTTCCCTTCTGAGTCACAGAGGCAGACTCAGTGCCAGAGACCCGACTGTTGTGGCATTCCTCTGTTAGGTCAACGCCCCCACCCCAACAGTATTCAAAATGATAAACCTGTTGTTCAGGAGTATGGCCACAGGGGTACTTACTCTGCACCGGCTCCTTAATTCCTTCCCCCTTCCCAACTGTCACCCTGCACTTTGGGTGTAACTACCTCTCTATATGTCTTATCTATCAGCCCCTCAGCCTCCTGAATGATCCGGCTTTCACTCAGGTCCCTCTCCAACTCCTTAACGTGGACTGTTAGAGCTGCAACTGGACGCACTTCCCGCTGTTGTAGTGGTCAGGGACCCTGGCGGTCTCCCTGCCTTGCCACATCCCACAAGAGGAGAATTTCACTATCCTGCCTGTTATCTCTAATATCCTAGCTGAGCAGATATAAAGAAAGGAAGGCGGGGGGGGGGGGGGTACTTAACTTTGAGCTTTTCTTTCCTTTGCTTTCTCCCTCGTGAGACGATGCTGTACCAAACCAGACTGACATAGCTGACGTGAGGATGACACGTGAATTGCACCAGTATG
Source organism: Hypanus sabinus (assembly GCF_030144855.1). Taxonomy (NCBI): domain Eukaryota; kingdom Metazoa; phylum Chordata; class Chondrichthyes; order Myliobatiformes; family Dasyatidae; genus Hypanus; species Hypanus sabinus. The sequence goes on from NC_082730.1 coordinate 8,530,647, forward strand.
TTCTGGGGAGGACAAAGAGAATCGGACATCTGTACCAGTGGACTCGGGGAGCTGTAGTATTAAATCGACAATACCGAGCATGTCAGATCAAACTCCATCAGATCAGCGTCCTTCTCTCCAAAGAAAACAGTGCTTCTCCCTATGGATGCTGCCTGACCTGCTGTGTTCCACCAGCATTTCGTGTGTGTTGTTTGTAATCTCAATTTAATTCGTGTCTTGTAAACAAAACCCTCCAGTTTAGGAAACGTCGCAGTCCTGATCATGGTTTCTGTAGTGTAGCGGTTATCACGTTCGCTTCACACGCGAAAGGTCCCCAGTTCGATCCTGGGCAGAAACATAATTTTGCCTCCAAAGGAGAAAGTGTTCCAGACGATCTCATTCAGCTGTCCGAAGATCTCACCGCGAAAGTAAAACGTGGGATACCCCTGTAACTCACCGTAGCGGTTAGCGTGACGCTTTACAGCCGGCCGCTGCCTGTGAAGAGTTTGTACGTTCTCTCCGCGACTGCTCCGGGTTCTCCGGTTTCCTTGCAGATTCTGTTTGAGTGTCAGGGTGGAGGGACATCTCTACCAAAGGAGGTGTAAGGCGCTCTTCCCCTCCACTCGCCTGCATCACCCTTGGGTAAGGTGTAGCACCTGCTTAGCCTCCTTGATCAGAGTTACGTGAAGCCATGGGAGCAGCTGGTGCAGATCACAAGTCGTGGTGATGCGACCACTGACGCCAGGCAAACAATCTCTGAGAGTATTGACAGCGGAGGGGGTCACCTGTCTCGTAAAGACACTGCCCGGGAGAAGAAGGCAATGGCAAACCACTTCTGCAGTAAAAATTGCCAAGGACAATCATGGTCATGGATAGAGAAAAGAACAAGCAGATTAAAGACAGATGGAAGACCGTGATCGCCCACGTCATACGGTCCAGCACACAATGATGATGACTGTTAGGGTTAGTAAGTTGTGGGCATGCTATGGTGGCGCGGAGGGGGCACTCACTGACCCAAACCTTCCACTCCAGGTGTTACTAACCTGGAAGTTAAGAGAATGGCCCAATAGATGGCTCCAGTCAATATTTGGAATAATTTACGGATGTGAAACAGTTGCAGGTCCGATTAGGGATTCAGGGACGGGAATATGTTAGAGGTCAGCTCTTCGCTCCGTGTTCGATGTTTAACAACGTGAACGGGTGACGAAGGACATCCGGAGTTGAGGCACCCGCTCCGCGATTGGGAAGCCAGCGACGTGTTCAGAACAATTTCTCAGAGCAACACGTTGAAGAACGAACCGTGGGGCAGGGATGGCGTGGTGTCATGAACCAGGATTAATGAATCGTCCCTGGCAAGGAGGCGTGATGCTGCGGGGCATCTCAAACGTGGCTTGAGGCTGGTACTGGGATCCCACAGACAAACAGGTGCAGTTCCAGTGTGGGAGGGGGATCTGGTGGGGACGGACGAGGGAGCGGTACAGGGGTCTACTGAGCACGCGATAGGGGATCGTGGGATTGGGACGGGACAGAGATTCCATGGGGATAGGGATCTTGTGGGGGCAGACAAGGATCTAGTGGGACCTGTAGCAGTCACTGAAGGAACAGTTTAGATTTTCGGGCCGTCGCGAACCCGGACTCGAACTGCAGGAGGACCAGGCGCTGCCGGCACTCCATTCGCGTGACGCATGCGCAGCCGGCGATGGGCTGTTACCATCGCGTCACCCGGGCAACGCACTGCAACAAGGCAGCGGCGGTGGCGGAATGGCCAAGGTCTGGGCAGGTGAGTGGGTCCGGGCCCTGGCAGATTCGTGCGGGTCTGACAGCTGAGGAGCTCTCCCCTTCTTCAACAGAACTCCTTCCTCTCTCTCTGATCGCTATGGGCTCAGAGCTTTAAGGTAGAAAGAATAAACACAGAGGTTGATCACCCACCGCTCCTGGCTAGTGACACCTTCTTGCCCTGAGACCTCACTAATTCAGGTCTTTAAAAATATCGTTCAATCGATTTCATTCGGTCAGCAGGTACCAGGTTATAAACCAAAGGCTCTGTCATCTATTTGAGTTAACTGTGGAGAGGGAGTAGGGGAAAGAGCGCTGTGGGGTGGTAGTGGGGAGAGAGAAAGAAATGAAATATCTTCAAGCCCAATATCAACTCAGTGATATTGTGGCCGGTGATATTGGTCACTGGCCTCCAGGCAGAATATTCTCCATCTACAACCACCTTCTGCCTTCTGTAGGTATGCCAATTCTGTATCAGCCATGTTTCCCTGGATCCCCTACCTCCTGACTTTCTGAATGAGCCTAGCACAGGGAACTTTGTCAAATGCCTTACTAAAATCCATATATGCCACATCCACTGCTTTACCTTCCTCAGTGTGTTTTGTTACTTCCTCAAAGACAAGTTGATGAAATGAGAGCAGTGGATGTGGATTTTAGTGAGGCATTGGTCAAGGCTCTCCATTGAGAAGGTAATTTCTATGAATTGCAGTAATAATTTCTTTTAAATCCCCTCAGGTTCTCGGAAATCTTTGCCACTCAACGTGCCTGAGAGACAGCTGTTCCCACTTCACTGGGCCTCAGATAGACTTGGAAATGAGTTTCCCCCAATAAGAGGATCCCCAAACTGTGGGCCAGGCCACTACGATACCTTTTCTGTATGTTCCAGGTGATTATTAAATTTTCCCACCGGTGGCAGTATATAAGTGGGCCAGATGTGGGACTAACTTAGCTGGCCACTTTGGTTGACACGGACCAGATGGGCTGAATGGACTGTTGCCCTGCTGTATGACTATGACTCAAGTGAGGAGTGACTGTAGATGAACATGAGAGAGAAAGCTCTGCCTCTGAACCTTCCACCTCAGAAACAGGAGCAGGAGTGACCTTGGCAAAACAGTTTCTAGGTCACAGAAGGATGGCCAACCTCTCCTTCCCCCCCCCCCCCCCCCCGCTGGCCTGATAACTAAAATACTTTGCATCAGTCTGTGGAGGAAATGTCACTCCTCAAAAGCTGATCAACAATACTAGATGATGAGGGAGAAAATGGCTAATACGAAAGGGCATAACTTTTAAGGTAATTACAGGAAAGTATAGGGGGCATGTCAGAGGCAGTTTTTTTTTTTGCACAGAGAGTAGTGGGTGCATGGCCAAAGCTGCCAGGGAATGGTAGAGGTAGATACTTTGGGGACAGACACTTTAAGAGAGGTTCCTTGTCATAGCCAGGGCAGAGGGTGTTACTAGGGATTAAGTGCTCCCAATGGCATGCATCTCGATAGCCTCTGACAACCAAGTCCAGCTCCTGTCCTTCTCGTGTGGTTTAGCTACTAAGTCTGGTAGAACAGTTCCTACAGAAGGGGGCAAAGGCAGGTTACTGCCACCTTAAAACTAGTCACTTCAGGCAGATGGGGCCCTTCAAGTGTGGTTGGCAGCTGTTCTAGGAGAAGGAAAACTCTGATATCAAACCTCCGCTGCCTTGCGTCTATACCCACTCAAGGGGAAGGCTGTGGGAATAAACCCCAGTGAAAATTCCAGAGCTGGAGTCCCTAAGGCAATACTACATTGCGTTCAACATTGCGCAAAACTGTTGGTTTCTGCTGGTCCTATGGTCTCATCAGCTGCATAGAGTGAGGGAGCCTGCTGCACGGGCAACGGATTGTGGGCCTTATTGTACTGCCCTGGCTTGCGTATTATGTAAAGAGCTAGGATGAACATCCAGAGTCGGCCCTGACCAATGGAGAGCCTCAGATAGGTAGATGGTTGATAGACAGCTATGTGGGAGGGAGGGAAGGATTAGTTTGGATAAATGCTATAACATTCTGTGTTCTGTGATCACAAGACAGGGCACAGAAACAGGCTTTTCAGCCAGACTCATCCTTGCCTGTCTATGCTAATCCCATTTTAGCCCAAGTCTATCTCCTTTCCCGTTTGGAATTGGAATTGGTTTATTATTGAGATAAACCACATTAGAGAGATACAGTGAAAAGCTCGTCTTGCATACTGTTCATAGAGGTCAAATCATTACAGAGTGCATTGAGGCAGAACAATAACAGTTGCAGAATAAAGTGTCACAGTTACAGTGAAAGTGTAGTACAGGTAAACGATAAAGTGCAAACTCATAATGAGGTGTATTGGCTGTCCTTGAGCCTGTTGGTATGAGCTTTCTGGCTGTTGTATCTTCTGCCCAATGGAAGAGGGGAGAAGGTCCAAATCCATCTAAAAAACTGTGCTTGCACCTGTCTCTACCAATTCCTCTGGCAGCTCGTTTCTCTGTATGAGAAACCACCCTTTTCTACTGAACTGACAGTTTTGTATACAGTATTCTGAGCAGATGCTGTACCAAAGCAGACAGCACTAGCCGATGTGGGGATCCTTTCAGGGATGTCAGTGCAGAATTGCGCCAGTATGTTCTGGGTAAAATGAAGTAAACAAGGACAATCCTGACACATGCACTGAGGAGTCGGAGCGCTGTAGAATGACGTCGATAAAACTTAGTAACTCAGATCTCTTTTAAATCTTATCCCCTTTCACCTTAAACCCATGTCTTTTTGTTTTAGACTCCTGGCCTTGGAAAAAGTCTGTTACTATCCTATCTCTGATCTGCATAATTTTATAAATTTACATTCACTCCAAAGAAATCCCAGCTGAATTAACGCAACACGCAGGCAGCATCGACGGGAAAAGGGTCGCGGCCCGAAACCTTTCAGCAGGACAGATGAAGTGCAAAGACCCAGATTTTCTTCTTGTAACCCAAGCCCTCTAATCCCGGCAACGCCGCTACAACTGTCACGGTTTCTGTAGTGTAGCGGTTATCACGTTCGCCTCACACGCGAAAGGTCCCCAGTTCGATCCTGGGCAGAAACATAGTTTTGACTCGCGCTTCTATTTCTCACAGGAGTACGTGTTCCGGACGTTCTCATTCAGCTGTCCGAAGGACTAAAACTCGGGGGCACTGTACGGTAGCACTTAGAGTAACGCTTTACAACAGTCAGCTGTAAAGGTCGGGGTTTCATTCCCTCCGCTGTCGGTAAAGAGTGTATGTTCTCCCCGTGGGTGCTCCAGTTTTGTTCTGTTGGGGTCGTAAATTGTGAGTATGCGGAAGCACACTGTCGCTGATTTGATTTGACGCAAGCAATGTACTGTATTTCACTGCCTGTTTCTATGTACTTGTGACAGATGAAGTTAATCTGTATTTTTAAAAAATCTAGCACTACTACATCCTTTGGTTGTCTTGGGGAACCACAACATGGCATCCCAAGTCTTACACAAAATGCTGGAAGAACTCAGCAGGCCAGGCACATCGATGGGAAAGAGAACAGTCGACGCCCGAAACATCAACGGTACTCTTCCACAGATGCTGCCTGGCCTGCTGAGTTCCTTTAGCATTTTGTGTGTGTTGTTTGAATTTCCAGCATCTGCAGATTTTCTCATTTGTCCCAAGTCTTAGTTCACTATCTGAAAAGGCAAGCGAGCTAAATGTCGCCTTCGCCACTCAGTCTCCCCGTGTCTGCAGAAACAGATTCGGACTTATCTTAGAAGGTTCCTTAGGTCCAGCCTGCATTGTCTTTGTTGGAATTAGCGTGTTGATCATCACATTTCCTTTCCTCTACAGCAATACAGTATATCCGGTAACTTGGGAAAGAAGCCAGAGAGTAAAATTGGATATACATTGGGAGCAAGGACGGCGGCTCGATTCTCGCCTGCAGTAGTAAGTGAATGAGCATAACCAGTGATAATGAATCCTGACGAAGGGTCTCAGCCCGAAATGTCACCCGTTTATTCCTCTCCATAGATCATCCTGAGTTCCTCCAGCATTCTGCGAGTGTTACTCTGGATTTCCTGTATCTGCAGAATCTCTTCAAAGTTCAACGTAGATTTCTTATCCGAGTACATCTATGTCACCATGTACTATCCTGAGATTCGATTTCTTGTGGACTTTTACAGTAGAACAAAGAAATACTATGATTAGTGAGTAGTTAGTGAAAAAGTACACACTAAACAAAGACTCACAAACAAACGAACAGCAGATGCCCGAAACAAGAGAAAATCTACAGATGCTGGAAATCCCAGCAACACTCACAGAAGATGCTGAGGAATTCAGCAGGCCAGGCAGCTTCTACTGAAAAAAAGTACAGTTGACGTTTCGGCAGATACCTAGGGACACCACCAATTAGAAATCCAAGTTACCTATCATCCTGACTTGGAAACATATCACCATTCCTTCATTGTTGCCGGGTCAAAATCATGGAATTCCTTAACAGCACTGTGAGTGTACCTACACCTCAGGGATTGCAGTGTCCAAGAAGGCAGCTCATCACCACCTTCTCAAGGGCTACTATGGATGGGCAATGAATGCTGGCTTAGCTGGTGATGCCCACATCCCATAAATGTATACAAAAAAAAGAAAAAAAAGCATGCAAATACAAGAACTAATAATCAGAATATCAATAAATAATCCTGAGAACATCAGCTGTGGTAGTACAACTCCCATACCAGGCAGTCACACAGCCAGTCAGGATGCTCTCAATTGTGCCTCAATAGAAATTCTTTAGGATTTGAGGTCTTGTGCCAAACTTCTTCAGCCATCTGAAGTGAAAGAGGCACTGTTGTGCATTTTTTCACCACACAGCCAGTATGTACAGATCAAGTGAGGTCCTTGGTGATGTGTATACTGAGGAACTTGAAGCTGTTCACCCTTTCAACCCCAGATCCATTGATGTCTCCATTCTTCCTATAGACCACAACCAGCTCCTTTGTTTTTGTGACATTGAGGCAGAGGTTGTTTTCTTGACACCAGTGTCATCAGGTGATGACTTCTTTTCTGTAGGCTGCCTCAATATTATTTGAGATAAGGCCAATCAATGTAGTATCATCTGCAAATTTAATTAGCAGATTGGAGCTGTAAGTGACAACACAGACATGGGTGTACAGAGAGTAAAGGAGGGACTTTAGGACACAGGCCTGGGGTGCTCCTGTGTTGAGGGTCAGAGCGACAGAGGTGAGGGAGTCCACTCATACCACCTGCCGGTGATCTGGATCCAGCTGCACAAGGCAGAGTGAAGGCTGAGGTCTCTGAGCTTCTTGTCAAGCCTGAAGGAATTATGGCGTTGAATGCTGAACTGTAGTTGAAGAACAGCATTCTTACATAAGTATCCCTCCTCTCCAGGTGTGTGGAGCTGTGGCTATTGCATCATCTGTTGATCGGTTGTGTCAGTAGATGAACTGTAAGGGGTCCAGTGTGGTTGGTAGCATGCTGTAGATGTAGTCCTTGACCAGCCTCTCAAAGCATTTTGACATAAAATGACCATAAATTACAAATATGTAGTGGGGAAAAAGGGATAACGAGATAGTGCTCATAGATGAATGGACAATTCAGAAATCTAATGGCAGAGGAGAAGACACTTTCTGAATCATTGAGTGTGGGTCTTCAGGCTCTGTGTCTGCTCCCTGATGAGAGGAGGTCATGCCCTGGTTGGTGAAGGTCTTTAGTGATGGATGCCACCATCTTGGGCACCCCCTCTTGAAGATGTCAGGAAGGTGGAGTGTGTTGAGTGTGTGATTGAGCTGGCCAAGTCTAAAACCCTCTGCAATTTCTTGTAACTCTTTGTTTAGCATTAACATGTTCTCTACAGGAGAGCATATCACCTGGCCCAGCAGTGTACCAGAAAAGACTTGGAAGAGGTCATGGTTTCAAACCATCAAGTGCACCATTTGGTTCCACATCTCAAAGGAATAAAGAGAGCTCAAGTAAACTTCAAGTTCCTGGGTATGTAAAGCTCCGTCACAATTGTTAATTGGTTAATTACTGTCACATGTACAGAGATACAGTGAATCTCACCCAGACTGATCACTCCACAGTACATGGAGGCACTACAAAAAGAATACAAAAAAGACTTTTACCTATAGTGTTACACTTACAGAGAAAGTGTACTGCGAGTAGACACTAAGGTTAACAAGGTAGAAGAGGAAGATTAATCAGAATCAAGTTTAATATCAGCAACTTATGTGGTGAAATCTGTTGTCTTTGCAGCTGCAGTATGATACATAATAGAGAAAAATAAACTGAATTACAATCAGTATGTACAATGCAATATAAAAAGTATTCACCCCTCCCCCTTGGAAATTTTCATGTTTTATTCTTTTCCAGCATTGAATCACTGTGGATGTAATTTGATTTGGCTTTTTTTTTACACTGATCAACAGAACAAGACTCTTTCATGTCAAAGTGAAAACAGGTCTCTAAAAAGTGATCTAAATTAATTACAATTATAAAATGCAAAATAATTGAATGGATAAATATTCACCTTTTAATATGACACACCAAATCAAATCTGGTGCAGCCAATTGGTTTTAGAAGTCACATAATTAGTTAAATGGAGATCACTTTTTGGAGACCTGTGCGCAGTTAAAGTGTTTCAAAGGATTGTAGTAAAAATACACCTATATCTGGAAGGTCTCTCTGCTGGTGAGTCCGTATCTTGGCTGGCAAAAACTACACATGAGAATAAAAGAACACTTCAAACAACTCTGTGAAAAGGTTATTGAAAAACACAAGTCAGGTGATAGATACAAGAAATTTTCCAAGTCACTGAATAATCCTTGGTGTACAGTTAAGTCAATCATCAAGAAATGGAAATAATATGGCACAGCTGTAAATCTGCCTACGGCAAACCATCCACAAAAACTGAATGAAGAAGGGGACTAGTGAAGGAAGCCACCAAGAGACCTACGACAAGTCAGGAAGGGTACAAGCTTCAGTGGCTGAGATAGAAGAGACTGTGCAAACAACTGTTGCCTAGGTACTTCACCAGTCGCAGCTCTATGGGAGAGTGGCAAAGAGAACGCCGCTGTTGAAAAAATCTCACATGAAATCTCAGCTAGAGTTTGCCAGAAGGTGTGTGGGAGACTCTGAAATCAGCTGGAAGAAGGTCTGATGAAACCAAAATTGAGCTTTTTGGCCATCAGACTAAAGGCTGCGTTTGAAGTAAGCCAACCACCGCACATCATCAAAAACACATCATCTCTACTGTGAAGCATGGTGGTGGCTGCATCATGCTGCAGGGATGATTCACTGCAGCAGGCCCTGGAAGGCTTGTGAAGGTAGAGGGTAAAGTGAATGCAGCAAAATACAGGGAAATGAACCCAAGCATAAAGCCAAAGTTTCACAGGAAATGACTTAAAAACCAAAAAGTTAATGTCCTGGAGTGGCCAAGTCAGAGTCCAGACCTCAACCTAATCAAGAATTTGTGGCTGGATTTGAAAAGGGCTGTTCACTCACAATCCCCATGCAATCTGACAGAGTTTGAGCAGTTTTGTAAAGAATGGAAAAAAATTGGCAGTGTCCAGATGTGCAAAGCTGAGAGACTGATCCACACAGACTCAATGCTGTAACTGCTTCAAAGGTGCTTCTACTAAATACTGACTTGAAGGAGGTGAATACTTATGCAATCAGTTATTTTGTGTTATATATTTGTAATTAATTTAGATCACTTCATAGATGTTTTCACTTGAATAAAAGAGGCTTTTTCTGTTGATCAGTGTTAAAAAAAGCCAAATAAAATCCACTGTGTAACACAATAAAACTTCTAATGGGTATGAATACTTCTTATAGGCACTGTTTATATTAAATAAATAGTGTAAAAATAAAAATAAGTAGTGAGGTAGTGCTCATGGGTTTAATGTCCAATCAAAAATTGAATGGCAGAGAGGAAGAAACTTCCTTAATTGTTAAGTGTGTGTCTTCAGGCTCCTGTACCGACTCCCCGATGGTAGCAATGAAAACAGGGCATGCCCTGGATGATTGGGGGTCCCCTTTTTGAGGCATTGTTCCTTGAAGATGCTATGGAGGCTAGTGCCCATGATGTAGTTAAGTTCACAACTCTCTGTAGCTTATTTCGATCCTATGCAGTAGACCCCCCCCCCTCCCCTCCCCATATCAGATGGGATGCCACCAGTTAGAATGCTCTCCATGGTGATTCTGTTGAAATTTGCGAGTGTCTTTGGTGACATACCAAATCCCCTCAAACTCATAATGGAATATAGCCATTGTTGTGACTTCTTTGTAGCTGTATTGCTATGTTGGGCCCTGGATAGTTCCTCCGAGATGTTGACACCCATAAACTTGAAATTACTGTTTCCACCTCTGATCCCCCAGGGACTTCTGTGTGTTCCCTTGTTTTACTGTTTCTGAAGTCAACAATCAGCTCTTTGGTTAGATAATCAAGAGTTCATCTTTAGCATATAAGAAGTCCATTGAAGAGTCACATAACAGCAGGGTAGATACCGTCCTTGAACTTGCTGGTACGTGCTCTCAGACTATTATGTCTTCTGCCAGTTGGGAGAGGAGAAGAGGGAAATAATGCTGATGTGTTTAACCTTTATAAAATAAATAAATGATACAATTAAAGAAATAATGAGGTAGTGTTCATAGATTCACGGACTGTTCAGAAATCTGGTGGTACATGTTTCTGAATCATTGTATGTGGGTCTCCCAACAGCTCTCCTGGATGATGTCCTTAATAAGGATTGGAGTCTTGTTTGTGAGTGGGGGTGTGGGAAAAGGGCTTCTTCTGCTGTTGTTGCTTGTGTTGTCTGCTGAACATTGTAGGCATGCAATGTTGTTGTTAGAACACTTGTGGGCTGCTGCCAAGTTGTACTGGCTGTGAACAGAAACAATGCATTTCACTGTGTGTTTCAATGTACATGTGATAATAAATTTGAATCTGATCTGATGGATGCCACCTTCTTGAGGCATTGCTTTTTGAAGATGCTCTTGGTGGTGGGGAGAGTTCCGCCTGCGATGGAGCTGGCTGAGTTGACAATGCTCTGCAGCCTCTTGTGATCCTGTATATTGGGTTTCCACACCAGGCCGTGATGCAGTCAGTCAGAATGCTCTCTATTGTACCTCTGTAGAATTGTTAGAGCATTTGGTGACATACCAAATCTCCTCAAACACCTAATAAAGTACAGCTGCTGGCAGATCTTTTTTGTGATTGCATTTTCTTCATGACAGTATGTAAAGCTGTACTTGGGAGTACTTTTATTGAGCATTGCAGTTAGTTACACAAGTCATATTCTTGCAAGTTGTTCCTCTCAATTATGTCCTTCCTGAGATTTAATTTTGTAGATCATCAACAAAGTCAAATACACTCAGTGTATTTTATTAGGCACACCTGCTCTTTAATGCAAATATCTAATCAGCCAATCACATAACAACAACTCAGTGCATAAAAACTTTCAAACACAATCAACAAGTTCAGTTTTCAGACCAAACAATGGGGAAGAAATGTGATCTAAGTGACTTTGACTGTGGAATGATTGTTGGTGCCAGACAAGGTGGTTTGCACATCTCAGAAACTATCGATCTCCTGGGATTTTCACACACAACAGTTGCTAGAGTTTATAGAGAATGGTGCAAAAAAATCAAAAGAAAAATCCAGTGAGTGGCAGTTCTGCAGCAAAAATGTCTTTATAATGAGAGAAGTCAGGCGAGACTGGTTCAAGGTGACAGTAACTCAATAACCACGCATTACAACAGTGGTGTGCAGAAGAGCATCTCTGAATGCACAACACATCAGACCTTGAAGAGGACGGGCTTCAGCAGCAGAATCAATGAACTTACACTCAGTGGCCACTTTATTAGGCAAAGAAGGTACCTAATAAAATGGCCACTGAGTGTTGAGAAAACTCAGTCAGGAATTGTGTAATCCATAAAATTACAACCTGTGCAAAATAACATAAATGGGAATATATTTGTAATTTAGAAATATCTACACATGAGAGTCTTGGTAAGGTTAATTAATTTATTAATTCCTTTTCTATTAAGAATATATAATTACACATTAGTTTTTAATTGATAAATTTTTCTGTTCAAATTAACGTAGATATTGAATTTGTTTTACTTGTAGTCCTGGTACATATGACCTCAACACACCAAGAAACAGACATGTTATGTGGCCAATGAAGTTTGATGCTCCGGACTGGAGTTTAGTTGCTGCTCCTAAAAAGCGCACCTTGCGGATTGAGGTATGGCTATTAGACTGATAGGGGCCAAATCAGTTAAATAGCTCCCAGTACTGCCAGTTCAGGATATCATTAAAAAAAAACACAGCTGCAATGCTGTTGTTTTGTCTGCTCTTGCTGTTGCTTGTGTTGTTCTGCTGCTGAACACTGCAGGCATGCTATGGGAACATTGGCCTGGGCAAGGACAGATGGTAGCTTGATAACTCCTCCAGTGAAGTTAAAGAATAGAAATAATATCAGCAAACAACAGTTCTTTCAGCAATGGAGAGAAAAACAAACAAATATATCTTTTTTTTTACTTATAGCTTGCTGGCGACAAGGAGTTCCGGAAACACAGAAATAGAGTGGCATATTTCAGCTTGTACTACACTTGACGATGTTAAAGACTGGATGTTAATACAACTGGCATGAATTATCATTCACTACACCGTCACTGGTACCATTTCTGGATCACAGAAGTCTTTTATAATGTTGTCCACAACATAATCTGAGATTATTTGTCAGTGTAATAGATTTCATTAAACAAATATAATTCAGTGAATGTGTTATCTTTCATAGTTAGTGAACAGTTCACTGTGTCAATTGCAGACTGCTGAAATATTTCAGGATAATCAGTAAAAACTTACTGCTAGATCTCATTGAAACCTATCAAATATTGAAAGACCTTGATAGAGTTAACATGGAGAGGAAGCTTCCTATAGTGGGGAAGTCTCGGACCAGAGGACACAACCTTAGAATAGAAGGATGTCCTTTTAGAGCAGAAATGAGGAGGAACCACTTTAGCCACAGTGGTGAACCTGTGGAATTCACTGCCACAGATGGCTGTGAAGGCGAAGTCATTGGGTATACTTAAAGCAGCAGTTGATAGGTTATCAGTTAGTAAATGTGTCAAAGGTTACGGGGAGAAGGCAGGAGAAATTACTAATATGGCAGGGGGATGGGAACCAGTATGATAGAGCTGAAGATGAGTCAGCAGGTTTACAGGTAGATGGTGGGTGTAACATGAACGTAAGAAAAGACAAGTCAATGATTGGGTACAAATGCAGAAAAAGCAAAGAGCTAAATTGTACCACAGACACAAAATTAAGGGCGATAATTTTTGCTGATTATCCTGAGGTATTTCAGAAATGAAGGTGATGTAGTTAAATGCGTGTAGCATTCAAAATAAAGTGGATGAAACCATGGCGTAATTAGAGATTGGTCGGTATGATGTTGTGGGCATCATTGAGTCATGACCGAAAGAAGGCCATGGTTAGGAGCTTAACATCAAAGGATATACTTTGTATCGAAAGGACAGGCAGGAAGGCATGGGCGGTGGTGTGGCTCTGTTGGCAAGAGATGGAAATACATCTTTAGAAAGAGGTGACACAGGGTCAAAAAATGTTGAATCTTTGTGGGTGGAGTTAAGAAACTGCAAGGGTGAAAAAACCATTATGAGAATCATATATAGACTTCCAAATAGTAGCCAAGATGCGGGGTTGAGATTGCAAAGGGAGCTGGAAAAGGTATGTAATTGTGATAATGTCACAATTGTTATGGGGGACTTCATGGGAAAATCAGGTTGGTGTTGGATCGCAAGAGAGGAAATTTGTTGAATGCCTATGAGATGGCTTTTTAGAGCAGCTTATGCTTGAGCCTACTTGGGGAAAGGCTATCTTAAATTAGTTGTGTAATAACCCAGATCTTATTAGGGAGCTTAATGTAAAGGAGCCCTTGGGAGACAGTGATCAAAATATGATTGAATTTGATAGAGAGATGCAGAAGTCACATGTATCAGTAGTGTAGTGGAATAAAGGGAATTACAGAGGTATGAGAGAGGAGCTTGCCCTGGTGGATTGGAGGAGGATACTGGCGGGGATGATGACAGAGCAAACTTGGTTGAAGCATCTGGAAATAGTTCACAAAGTGCAGGATAGATAAGTCCTACAAAAGTTGTTCTCGTATGGCAGGGGTAGGCAACTGTAGCTGACAAGTGAAGTTAAGGACTGCATAAAAGCCAAGGAAAGGGCATTGGCGTTTTGCAGCAGCAGTACAGAGCAAAACATAAAAATTACTATAAGTTACAAACACCCTCATCCTTCCTCATCTCTTCACTAGGCCTTAAATAAATTACACCTTTTAAATACTGTATATTTTGAAAAAAATATAGAATACTTTTCTTTTCTCCACATCATCACACTCAGCGTTTTAAAAACAGTTTCTTCAAATCTGCCATCAAATTTCTGAATGCTCCATAAGCCCATGAACATGACCTCATTATTCCTCATTTGCACAATTTATAATGTCTACTGACATGAAACAAATTCACGACATACAGAACACTCAGTGGTCATGTTATTAGTTACTTCCTGTATCCAATAAAGTGGACACTGAGTGGTGTTCTTTTGTTGTAGCCCATCCACATCAAGGTTCAACATGTGCATTCAGTGATGCTGTTCTACACACTTTATTGTAACATGTAGTTATTTGACTGTCACCTTCCTGTCAGCTTAAACTAGTATGGCCATTCTCTTCAAACCTCTCTCATTAGCAAAGCATTTTTGCTCACAGAACTGATGCTCACTGGATTTTTTTTTTGTTTGTCGCACCATTCTCTGTAAACTCTAGAGATTGTTGTGAGTGAAAATCCCAGGAGATCAGCAGTCCCAAAGCACCCAGTCCGGCACCAATAATCATTCCACAAAGTCACTTAGATCACATTTCTTCCCCATTCTGATGCTTAGTCTGAATAACAACTGAAGCTTTTGACCACGTCTGCATGCAAAATTTTATAAATTGAGTTGCTGCCTCATGTTTAACTGATTAGGTATTTGCATTAACAAGTAAGTGTACCTAATAAAGTGGCCACCGAGTATATAAATGTGATAATAAACCTGATTCTGATTAAGGAAGAATGACTTCTGTGGCTGAATAAACACAATCTAGATATTTAACTGTGCTTTTGATTTTTTTGTGACAAGATGTAGATCATCATGTAGGATGTCATTTAGGTCTCTGATGTCTATGCTGACTCTCAGAACATTCCCATCCATCATATTCCCCTTCTTTACAATTAGTTAATTAATTTTAATAAAACAATTACATGAAGAACTTAACTGCATGTGAAGTGGTTTAAATCAGGTGTTATAGAAGTTCATTCTTATTTCTATCCCTCCACCCAAATCCTTTGTAATCTTATTTACTTTTTAACTTTTTAAGGAGTACCATCTCTGGCGGTCCATCTTTGATGAGGATGCTTTTGTTGTTAATCTCATTAATAGCTACACAAATTATTTTTAAGTACGAAGCCTGATTGCATATTAGGTGGATGATAGGTGTGAGAAGTGTTAGATTTGGTTTGATGTTATCTTGGAACCTCTTAGATGACCTTGCTTGATGATGTTGCATGCTGATTTCATCAAGGACAAATGAGCCCTCTCCTGAAACAATTGTAGAAGGTGGCTATTCTGATGAAAGATAATTGATCTAAAAAGGTTATACGTTTCTTCCTCCACTGCTGCTACCTGACCATTTTCTGTTGCTTTATCATTTGGATTGATACCAACTCAATGGCAATAGTTCCAAAGGAAGTCTTTGAATCGCTTTTACCGAGGACTCTTAGTTCTCAGGTTGCCTCAGCCTCTCAAATTTTGGGACACGATGATCTTCAATTCTACTGATGTGTTGTACAACAAAGTTGGATTTGAATAGCATTTGTTGGACAAGTTCTTGTTCTTGAAAATCCAATTATAAAGAGCTCACAATGATACTAAATAATACCACAAACTTACAACTTAAATCAAAATATCCAGCAATGGGTTGAGTAAGCACCTATGTGCTTCTATGTAAATGTAACAATTATTTATTTATTTGAAGCGCAGAAAATACACAATCATTTTTCATAAATTTTTACTTTATAAAACAAATGCCTAACCTGCTGTCACATACATAAAATAATCTGGCTACTGGTATAGTATATATAAGATCAAGTAACAAAAATTAGCAAAAGTAGCAAAAATTATAATAACATTAAAGAATTCCATAACAAATAATTGGACTTGGCAAAATAGAAGTCAAGTAAAAATGGAGGCAACTAGTATGCTTTACTTGGTGCCACTCTCTAGAGCATAATATGATTTCATTCAAATCTAGTCTATGGAAATCTCTGCACAAAAAGATTTAGTAACACTAAACATTTCATTTGCAACATACAAACATTACATTTATTCTTGCACACTCTCAGTGTTGTGAGTTATCCAAGAATTTCCAGGAAAGCATTTTTTTTCCTGATAAATGCTTCATGGAAATTTATTTTTTAACCTGGCCGGTGGTTGGGCATTATGAAGAATGTACTGCTGAAACATATTATTAATTTAAGGGATACCTAATGATGATTTATTGTGGAAATTTCATGTAAATTTCAGTGTATATATAACTATTGGCTATTTTGCAAGTACATGTGTGTAGTGTACACTTACATATTGGTTACCTTTAATACCACATCAAACATCTTTTTAATGAAATTATTTTGTAAATTGACTATTTCTAAAAGCATGCAATGAAAAATAGTTATTCTCTTGATAATACTCTATGATTTAAATTCATTTGGTACAGAGCGTAATTTGTAACTAGACTTTAAATACAATTTAGATCATTCACTATGGACTTGTTCTCCTGATTTCACTGTCTCCAAATCAAAATTTAAAAATGGACAGTCAAAAATACAAAATATAAGTTGTGGCCAAATCAATGAACTAAGATGAGGGTATAAACACATTAAAATTTAGTGTACAGCTCTGTATTGAACATCTTTAATGGCATTCCCTCATTTTGGCACTTTATGTGAAATAGCCTGAAGATAACTTGTGGTCAATACTGCAGGTTTAACTGGGTAAATTGTTATGGACCAGCAGGTTGTTTCTGTTGTTTATGAAATTATGGAACAAAATTTGAAAATGTTGATTTTGTACCCAATTATTAATCAGAATAATATTGTTTTAGCCTAATTCAGCATTGAATATCTCCAAAGACATTTTGGGGAACTACCTATTGGTCTTGCTGATTTCTGTAAATGCCCTTTGACTATTTTGAGTATCATTTTCCTGTAACATTGTCAGTTTAACATTCTTGGTAAGCAGAGAAGAATCAGGTAGTAAGTGTACAACCAGCCAAATGGTTTGACATACCATTCTGCTAATGCCCAATCTCCATTCACATGTTCCAACAGTCATCAACATAGGCTAGGTCTTAAAGAAAATATTCAGGTTAGGTCTTCTCTGAACAGAGGCAGATTTACCAGATCTTCCAGGCCAACGCAAGTACAATCTTTATTACTGCAGCAGCATCAGTCTGATATTGTGATAATTAGTGTCAAAACAGCTACAGATAGTTTCATTGTGAATGTAGTTAACTGTAATCCTAACAGGATAAGAAAAAAAGACAATAGAGTCTAGGATTTATGTATATAAAATTATCAAAGTTCAGGCACTTATTTGGGCCATTTATAAATACATGGACAAATATCCAATTTCACCCAATCACCAACAAGGATTTATTTTGTAACCCTCCTATTTAATATCTGAGTTTGGTTCCATAGCAACATCATCAAAAGAGTGTTTGCACTGTAGTGCAGTTCTGGTCACTTACCTACAAAAAAGATATAAATAAGATTGAAAGAGTACAGAGGAAATTTGCAAGGATATTGCCATGACTTGAGAATCTGAGTTAAAGGGAAAGGTTGAACAGATTAGAACTTCATTCCCTAGAGCAA
The DNA here is from genome assembly GCF_030144855.1 of Hypanus sabinus. NCBI lineage: Eukaryota > Metazoa > Chordata > Chondrichthyes > Myliobatiformes > Dasyatidae > Hypanus > Hypanus sabinus. The sequence continues at coordinate 8,548,387 of NC_082730.1, forward strand.
AAGAGAATGATGGGAGATTTGATAGAGGTTTACAAAATTATGAGGTGTATTACTAGGGTAAACGCAAGGCTTTTTCCACTGAATTTGGGAGAGACTACAACTAGAGGTCATAGGCTAAGGGCGAAAGGAGGGTAGTGAGAGTATGGAACGAGCTGCCAGTGGAAGAGGTGGATACAGGTTTGAATGCAACATTTAAGAGAGTTTGGATAAGTACATAGCTAAGAGGGGTATGGAGGGCATGTTGATGGGACTAGGCAGAGTAACAGTTTGGCACAGACTAGACAAGCCAAAGGGCCTATTTCTGTGCTGTGGAAACCATAAGAAATACAAGGTCTGGAGGTAGTCCATTCAGTCCCTCAAATCTGTTTTCCCATTCAATATGACCATATTTAATCAAACTTTCGTGGTGTTCCCCCTTTCTCCATGACTCATTTCTCACTTACTAATTAAAAACTATGTGCTTTGAATATATTCAAGGATTCAGCCTCTGTCGTTTTATTGGGGCAAAGTATTTCAAAGCCAATCCTTTGAGAGAGGAAATTCTTCCTGATCTCAGACTCAAATGAACCCCTATTATTATGGCCCTCTGATCCTAATTCCTCCTGCAAAGGGAATTAGTTCCCAGCATTACCTTACCAAGACCCAAAAGAATTTCATGTTTCAGTACAACTGTCTGAGGGAGTGATCTTTTATAATTCATTCATAGATATGTCAATTAGCATTAAAAACTTCACAGTATGAATTCTATGTATTGTAAAGGGTTAACCTTTGTTCTCATCAGATGTCTCACCAGAATTGTGACCCTAAATGTAACAGAACTGGCAGCCAGAGCTGTAATTACTACTATGGCAATACACTATGAGAATGCAATATTATGGGAACAGCCACAGGAACATGAAAGTTAGTTGAACACCAGGATGGGACTTAGAAGAGTGGTGACAAATGACATTGATTCTGATTTCACACACAAAATGCTGGTGGAACATGTGTGTTGTTTGAATTTCCAGCATCTGCAGATTTCCTCGTGTTTGATTCTGATTTGGAGGCTTGAGATGGTGCTTTGTATTGGTCCGCTTACTGCAGCATCTCAGTGGAAAGGATATAAAAGTAGAGTGGTTCGGATGTTTGGGGGTAGTTTTTCACAGCTTCACCAATGTACTAGTTGTGAACAGTGCCATGGATCAGCAGAACGGGAGGAGTGCCACAGTGAGAGGGCCGCACATACCTAGATTAACATTTTAGTGCTTGCTTTGTTCTGTCCTAATAAATGTAGTTTTATATTTCGAAGTAGATAATGGGAATATGCAACTTTCTGTCTTATCGAGTCGGATTAGAGAAACTATTGTTTTAACAAAACAGCACAAGGCAATAATAAACATTATTACTACCTGGAGTCAACACAAACTATAGATGCATTAAAGATAAACATTTTACCAGAAGCTGTTGAAAGCAGCAATTGTAAATATTTCAATACAGGTAGTTGTCGTTTGCAATGTCCATGCAAGTCATCAAAATCAAGTGTCCACACAAAAACTCCTCTCAATTTATGCTCTTTTAGCCATACGACCTACAAAAGTACATTTACTGTTAGTTGCTTACACTATTCTAATGATTGCAGAACAGCACTTCATCTTTCAATAGCAGATTATTGACCTTAACAATTAATTCAACAATTTCAGATAACTATTTAATATCAGAGCTGGCTAATACAGTCGGCCTTCCTTATCCACGGGTTCTGCATGCGCTGATTCAACCAACCGCGGATTGGGAAAACCCGGAAGTTCTCTCTCCAGCACTCATTGTTTGAGGATTGTTCACCTCACGTCTTGTTCGTTCGCTTCTTGTGTTGTGAGCGAGAGGAAGGAGTTTAAGGCTAGTAAGGGATGGCTGGCTAGCTATGTAAAGCGCTACAGCCTCAAGAACTTAAAGATCACTGGAGAATCGGGATCGGCTGATCAGCGTTCCCAGAAGAGCTATGACGGTTGCGATTGTACTGAACATATAGACTTTTTTTTTTCTTGACATTATTCCCTAAACAATACAGTATAACAACTATTTACAAAACATTTACATTGTATTAGGTATATAAGTAATCTACAGATGATTTAAAGTATACAGGAGGATGTGCATAGGTTATATGCAAATACTACGCCATTTTATATAAGGGACTTGAGCATCCCCATTCTTTGGTATCCGCGGGGGTTCCGGAACCAATCCCCCATGGATAAGGACGGCCAACTGTACTGATGAAAATTCATTGGCCTTTCATCTTAACTCTTTTAGAGTATTTCCAGCATTCTATTTTAATTCAATTTCAATCATCTACAGTGTTTTATATCTCAAAGTTCCTGAATTTCTTTTCCCTTTTATGCTTTCATTCATCTTCTTCTATGTATAGTAGTAGTGTGATCACTCTAGTTAAGGATGATGTTCTTCTATTCATTTAATGGAGAATGCCTGTGTGTGACTTTGTTTAACATAGGCAGTCACAACATGGTCCTTGAAAGATCAGGGTCAGGGTTCAGTGGCATGAAATGTAAGACAAATATATACAGACCCTTCTCTGCTACTTCCTTCCTCTGTCTTCACTGCTACTGTGATTGTCATCATCTTCTGCCAGCTCCACTTGGTTGGATTACTCTTTGTAACTGCTCCCCACTCCTGACCTTTCCACAATGATTGACCCTACCAGGAGCTAAGTGCCACATGCCTAAATTCTAGAAGGCATTGCTCTCGGGATATCAGGAACTCACAAACCTCTCCATCACGACAAGGTGACAATCCTTGGAGAAAGTTCCATGTATATCTCTTTAGGAGGAACCATTTATGATTAACAAGCTTCTAACGCCTTCCCTCAGTCTGTATCACAACCACTTGTGTGTTCAGCCCCTAGGCCTTTTATGTTATGGTAGGCTTTATGTTACTACTATGTTACTCTATGTTACTCTTTCCACCCCCCCTATATTTTTAGTCATAACTCATGGCAGTCAGGATATTAATTTCTTGAATAGAATGACATAAAAACTTCACACACAGGTGCTAATTAATTTATCAAATTGGGACCTCCTGTAATTGGCATGAATTCAAGAGTTAATTAAATACTAATACATATTTAACTCAAAAACATATTACTTTCCCTAATGAGTACCAAAATCACTGATTACTAATTTTTTAACACACAAACTGTGCTTTGCTATAAAATTTGCTATATACTTTGTGCTCAACAAAGATCCCCATAGAAAGTTCATTCAGAATATCAAGAGGCATGGGATCCATGGAAATTTGGTAGCATTGATTTGGAATTGGCTGGTTCGCAGAAGGCAAAGGGATTCATCTTTGAACCTGCTGCAGTTGTTACCGATTTCATTAAAACTGGTGTGGATGAGTGTATGCCCACAAAGACTTACTGTATATTCCCAAACCAAAAGCCATGGATGAGCCAGGAGGTACATCGTCTGCTGAAGGCCAGATCTGTGGCATTTAAGTCTGACAACCTAGGCCTGTATCAGAAAACCAGGTATGATTTGCGGAGGGCTATTTCAAGGGCGAAGAGACAATTTCAAACAAGGTTGGAGGTGACAACAGATGCATGGCAACTCTGGCAGGGTCTGCAAGACATTACTTCCTACCAAGTGAAACCCAATAGCATGAATGGCAGTGATGCTTCACTACCAATGTCTTCTATGCACGCTCTGAAAGGGAGAACACAACTACAGCTGTGAAGATCCCTACTGCACTTGATTACCCTGTGATCTCTGTCTCAGAGGCCGATGTTAGGCTATCTTTAAAGAGAGTGAACCCTCGCAAGGCAGAAGGTCCCAATGGAGTACCTGGTAAGGCTCTGAAAACCTGTGCCAACTAACTAGTGGGAGTATTCAAGGACATTTTCGACCTTTCACTGTTATGGGCAGAAGTTCCCACTTGCTTCAAAAAAGCAACAATTATACCAGTGCCTAAGAAGAATATGGGCTGCCTTAAGGATGCTCACATCAACAGTGATGAAATGCTTTGAGACGTTGGTCATGACTAGACTGAACACTTGCCTCAGCAAGAATCTGGACCCATTGCAATTTGCCTATTACCACAATAGATCAATGGCAGACACAATCTCAATGGCTCTCCACACGGCTTTAGACCTCCTGGACAACACAAACACCTAAGTCAGGATGCCATTCATCAACCACAGCTCTGCATTTAATACCATCATTCCCACAATTCTGATTGAGAAGTTGCAGAACTTGGGTCTCTGTACCTCCCTCTGCAATTGGATCCTTGACTTCCTAACCAGAAGACCACAGTCTGTGTGCATTGGTGGTAATATTTCCTCCTGGCTGATGATCAACACTGGCACACCTCAGGGCCGCCTGCTTAGCCCACTGCTCTACTCTCTATATACACACAACTGTGTGGCCAGGCACAGCTCAAATACCATCTATAAATTTGCTGATGATACAACCATTGTTGGTAGAATCTTAGGTGGTGATGAAAGGGTGTACAGGAGTGAGATATGCCAACTAGTGGAATGGTGCCACAGCAACAACCCGGCACTCAACGTCAGTAAGATGAAAGAGCTGATTGTGAATTTCAGGAAGGGTAAGACGAAGGAACTCATACCAATCCTCATAGAGGGATTAGAAGTGATGAGAGTGAGCAGCTTCAAGTTCCAGGGTGTCAAGATTGTTGAGGATCTAACCTGTAGTTATAAAGAAGGCAAGACAGCGGCTATACTTCATTAGGAGTTTGAAGAGATTTGGCATCAAAAACTTCTATAGTTGTACTGTGGAGAACATTCTGACAGGCTGCATCACTCTCTGGTATGGAGGGGCTACTGCACAGGACTGAAAGAAGCTGCAGAAGGTTGTAAATCTAGTCAGCTCCATCTTGGGTACTAGCCTACAAAGTATCCAGGGCATATTCAGAGAATGGTGCCTCAGAAAGGCAGCATCCATTATTAAGGACTTCAGCACCCAGGGCATGCCCTTTTCTCACTGTTTCTATCAGATAGGAAGTATAGAAGCCTTAAGACATACACTCAGCGATTCAGAAACAGCTTCTTCCCCTCTGCCATCTGATTCCTAAATGGGCATTGAACCCTTGAGCACTACCTCACTTTAAAAAAAAGTATACAGTATTTCTGTTTTTTCCCTTTTTTATCTATTCAATATACATAATTGATTTACCTGTACTTGTTTATTATTTTTTTCTCTTCTAGATTATGTATTGCATTGAACTGCTGCTGCTAACAAATTTCACGTCACACACCAGTGATAATAAACCTGATTCTGATAGTTCACGAAACCTATTCTGCCCAGAGGTCAGTAATTAGCTGTGTTCTACAAGAATCTGTTCTAGCATCCCTGCTATTTGTAATTTTATAAATGTCTTGGATATGGAACTGGACAGGTGGGTAAGTTTGCAGAAGACATTAAGGTTGCTGGTGTTCTGTATAGTGTAGAAAGTTGTAGGATATAAACAAGATACAGAGCTGGGCTGAGAAGTGGCAAACTGAGTTCAATCTGGAAAAGTATGAAGTGACACACTTTAATGGTGGGTGCAGGAAAGTTTAGGGGAGATGGTAGAGGTAGTTTCTTTAAAAAAACACAGAGTGTTTAGTGCCTGAAATGTAATGCCAGGGGTAGCAGTAGAGGATGATATATTAGGAACATTTAAAGACTCTCAGATTTAAGGGGTTCCTTAAGGTGTTATAGCTGGGGAGGGGGTGGAAAGGGAACAAGTTCCCACTACCTATTAAATGCTCCCAATGCTGTGCACCTCAAATAGTCTCTAACAACCAAGTCCAGTTCCTGGCCTTCACGTGTGGCTTAATTACTAAGCTCAGCAGAACCGTTTCTACTGACAGGAGAAGGGGCAAAGACAGGTTATTAGCACCTTAAAACCAGTTGCTCTGGGCAAATGGGGCTTGTTAGCTGTGGTTGGCAGCTCATTTAGAAGGAAAACTCAAATTTCTGCTGCCTTGTGGCTATATCCACTCATGGGGAAGGTTTGGGAGTAAACCCCGAGGGATAAATCCGGAGCTGGAGTCCCTAAAGTAGTCTTACATTGAGTTCAATGCTGACTAGCAATTCCTGCAACACTGCTAGTACCAAACTGTATCAGTTTCTACTTTTCGTTTGGGTTCATCAGATGTGTGCAGGGGAGAGCTTGCTACATGGCCAATAGCTTGCTCTCCATGTCATACTGCCCAGGCCTGCATATCTAGACAGCTAGGATACAATATCCATGGTCAACTCTGACCAAACGAGGCCCTCACCTCACAGATTTAAAGATACATGGATGAAAGAAAAATGGAGGGTTATGGGCTATGTAGGAGGGAAAGATTAGATTGATCATGAAGTAGGTTAAAAGATCAGTATATCATCGTGGGCTGAAGGGCTTGTACTGTGTGGTTTGGTTCCATGCTTAATCTGAAAACATTGGAATGACCCGATAATGGTGAGAAAACAGTTGGTAGAACAGAGTTTAGAGAAAGAACAAAGAACTGTGCACTGATGAAGGCTTCTTGAATGGTGCTGAAACGTCTGCAAACATTTTACCAAGCTCGGAAATCAACCGGACTTCCAATTATTTTTTGGTAAAAATTGAGGTGCTGGAAATAGAGCAACACACACAAAATACTGGAGGAACTCAGCAGGTCAGGCAGCATCTATGGAAATGAATAAACAGTTGATGTTTTGGGCCGAGACCCTTCACCAGGACTAGAAAGGAAGGATATCACGTTTTCCTTGTGAATGCTGCTTCTCTGATACTCTATGCCTGTGATGCTGTTGCAAGCAAGTTTTTCATTGTGCCTATGCACTCATGTACTTGTGCACCTGACAATAAATTGGATTTCGACTTTAGAGGGTTATGGAACAAATGTAGGCCTATAGGACTAAATTAAATGGGCATCTTGAGTCAGCATGGACGAGTTAGGTCAAAGGGCCTGTTTCGTTATGTAATATTTTGTTACTTACTTTATGAAAAATGCTTCGCAGATTATCATATCCAAGCCAGATATTATTCTTGACCGCATATGGAACCTTTTGTTCTTCATTCCAAAAATAGTGTGCACCTTTCAGAAAGTCACAGATCTATTAATGAGACAGATTGAATATTATTACTCATAGCAAACTGGCATCTATACTTTTGCTGTTGTTCCTTTCCGTGCCTTGTGGCGTACTGGGCAGCAACCTTGCCGTTTCCTTAGCATTTTTGTCTGTTTTTTACAAAGCCAGATTGCTAGCTCAAGACTCATTGCAGCACAGATGGAAAGCGTGCAAGGATCCAAACCTGGGACCACCTACTTGAAACCCAGTGTGAATGCCGCTACACCACTGGCCAGAAATCTACACTTTTACTGTATAAAACATAAAACATACCATGTATATGTTACCATATCTTCGGTTTAGTGATTAAAATGTAATTTGATCATTAGATTCCCTTGCTTGTGTTGTACATAGGAATGAAAGACAAACTGTAGTTTTCATGTCAAGGAGGAGATGGATAGATGAGGGAAACTATGGAATAAATATACTCATTCATTAATAATAGATTACAAAGGAATGGCCATCTCCAGTGAGATTCTACCTTGAAATTCAAAGGCTTTACTGTGATGACACTCTATTATGAATATTCTGGGGGGTGTAGGTCAACAGAGAAGAGATACGAAGCAATAATGAACCAACTGCATTAACACTATAACTAGACGACAAGTCAGAGTTTGCTTACTCTGTGGTAAATGACTCAACTGCTGATACCCTAAAACCTTTCCACCATTTACAGGGCACAATTCAGAAGCGTAATGGAGAACCTCCCAATTGCCTGGATTTATGCCGCACCAACAGTTCTCAGAAAGCTCTCTATTATTCAGAACAAAGCAGCCCAAACATACACCTCTCTAAATATTTATTCCCTCCAGAGTGTTTGTAGTAGCACCAGCTCCAAAATCCACTGTGGTTACTTGATGAGGAATTATTTTGACAGCAACTTGATACCTGCAATCTCTACCACTAAGGGCAAGCTAACAGGTACATGGGATACTGCCACATGCAGAAATCCCTCCAAGTCATACTTTATCCTGACTTGAAAATATGTAACTGGTCATTCATTGCCCCCGGCACAAAATCCTGAAATTCCCTTCTCAGCAGCACGATAGTGTAGCTGGGGCAACTCTGATTAAACCAATGATTAAATCACATTCATGTTCCAGTTTCTTCCCACATCGCAAGGATGTGCAGGTTGGCAGACCACTCTAAATAGTTCTGAGTGTGTAGGTGAGTGGTCGGATATAGGTGGGGGGGGGGGGGTGAAGTTGAGCAATTGGACTAATTATAAATGGGTGCTTTCTGGGTGGAACTGGGGTAAAGTTTCCATACTGTATAGCTCTATGGGAAGAGAGCACATGCTGATAATTGCTTTAAATCTGTTCATATGTACTATAGAAAGTATTCTGACAGGTTCCATCGCAGCCTAGCATGGCCACTGCTCTGCTCTGGACTGACTGAACCTGAAGACTGTGGTAAACATAGCCCTCTCAGCCTATCATAGGCTCAAGACTTATTGCTGCCTTAATCATTTCCTCTTCTCTCTTCTAGTTTCTGAACAAACATTCAGGAGCTTGAAAGCTCAGATATTCAGAAAGGCTTCTTCTCCATGGCTATCAGACTTCTGAGCTAATCACCTCTTTCACAACATCTTCCTGGTGGTGCTGTCATGTTATTGTACTCTTAACTCTACATTTCTTATTCTGTTATTGGCACTTCAGTTTTTTTTTGCACTATTTCAGACTGCATACCTTTGCCTCATTTTGCAGTTTCACACATCATTGTATTTAGTATTATCATAGATACAGGCTACTTTGAGCTTCATATGAGCAAGGAATTTCATTGCATCCCGCTCTAAGTGACAATGGACTAGTTGATATTTTCATGTGCAGCTGAAGACCTTTCTTTTGGCCACTTTCATTTTTTTCCAGCTAGGTTGAAGGAGGGTTATGCCTTCTATACCCAGGTGTTTTCCCACAGGATCTGGATAGGAAAGGCTCATTGGAAGTGATATTTCCACAGAATAACCCTTTCAGGTCCTTTCAAGTTCAGCTTTAATTGTCATTCAACCATTCATATTTTAATGGAACAGCACTGCTCTGGGGCCAAAGTGCAAAACAGTCACACACAACACAGCACATATAGTTATAATCAATCACCAAAAAGAAAAACAAGTCCCTGAGTGGCATGGGCTGAAGACTGATGATGCATGGGATGTTATCCTTGAGCCATCTTTCCTCAAGAACAAGTATGTCAGAGTTCCTCATCTCGAATGTTTCAGCAGATGAAGGCAAATTAGATGTTTTACATTGGGTCAGCTGCAGACAATCCAGCTCATCTTCCACTGGAGAGCAGTACCAACCACATGTTACAATAATCACACCCTGTTCAACATTCACACTGCATACTTTCAGATGGCATAATTTTCCTCTTCAAAGCTAACATATATGGTTTTAGTGGGAGAACCTCTGGCTTCAAATAGGCCAAGCTTTCCAATGTGTTGCCACTAGCAAGACCTTCAACTTTCAACAAAGATTCATAGACCAAATCAAAGGTGGTAACAAATCAGAATATAGGAGAGAGATTGAAAACCTGGCTGAGCGGTGCCACAATAACAACTTCTAACTTGATGTCAGCAAGATCGACTTCTGATCGACTTCGGGAGGAAGAAACCAGAGGTCTATGAACCAGTCCTCATAGGGGGAATCAGAGGTGGCGACGGACAGCAACTTTAAATTCCTCAGTGTTACTGTTGTGTATGTGGCCTGACTACACAACAATGCTATTAATAAAGACGCTGAAGATGGGAGCTAAGTTTCATGGTTCTTTACTGGCAGAAATCCAAACTTTAACACACACATACAGATCAATACGCACCTAATAATACATGCTCAATATGTGCCTAATAGCGCATTCAATGACCTGTTACCAAAATATAAAGTAGTCCCTTATTATACTATAGGCGATACGGTATACTCCTCCCCTTTTATTTTAATAGTGTATCAACTTTTTTTTACTGGGGCACTATGCTAAATAAATATGTTTAGCCTTAACATACAAACACCTACCGATTGTTTACTTAGTAACTTAATGTTGCAAGGACATGGCTGGGGATGAACACAAATGCAGGACACAAGCGCAGAGACAGAGTCAGGAGGCGTTAGCACCATAGCAAGCGTGGAATGGGTATCCAGGAGAGTCTTTACGCGGAGACAAGATTCACATAGAGGATCCAGGAAATGATCCAGAACTTAGATAGTCCTAAAGAACCGTGAAACGAGGTTACTCATACAAGAGTTGACCAACGAACTGGCAGTTCCTTGTTGTGATTCCAGAGTTTTTATCCTGTATTTACTGATGGGAAGCAGGTGTGTGTAATTAGTGGAACTGGGAATGATAGGAAATTAGACGAGGGAATTGAGGCCAATTACTGAGGTAATAGCAAGGTGGGGCATACCTGATGGGACCATGACAGCACCTCCCCCCTTTAACAGACGCCTCCAGGCTTGTCTGGATGGTCCTGATGAAAATCCTGGATGAGGGAAGGGTCTAGGATGAAGGAGTGGGGAACCCAGGAACGCTCTTCTGGACGGTACTCTTCCAGTCTACCAGGTATTGGAAACCCCTGCTCCGACGGCACACATCCAGTAGTCATCGGACAGTGTATGCCGGATGATTGTCGATGATATGGGCAGGTGGGGGAGTTACAGTTGAAGGACACAAGGAGCTGATGGAAACTGGCTTTAATTGGGAAACATGAAAGGTAGTGTGGAGGTGCATAGATCTTGGCAGTTTAAGACCGACTGCTGTGTGATTGATGACCCTTTCAATGTTGAAAGGTCCCAGGAAGCGAGGGGCGAGTTTCCTATGCTTGTTTTTGAGAGGGATGTTCTTGAATGAAAGCCACACCATCTGCCCAGTTCAGTACTCAGGCGCCGGAGTCTGGTGTCAGTTGACAGTCTTCTTATTGTGATTTGCTGATCTGAGTAAGGCTGTGAGTGTCTCCTCCCAAACCTTAAGTCACTAATCGATATGGTCCCAAACAGATGGCACTGCATCTCCTCTTCTTGCGTGGGGAAAAGCAGGGGTTGGTACCCAGAGGAGACCTTCCAATGGCAGAACTCACCAGAGAGTTGTGTGCGTACTCAACCCAGGGGAGATGGTCACTCCAGGTGGACAGGTTGTTTGCTGTTACACAACGTAGCGTCACCTCCAAGTCCTGGTTGACTGGTTCAGTTTGCCCATTCGTCTGGGGGTGGAAGGCAGACAACAGGTTGACCAATGCACCTAAGGCTCGACAGAAGGCCTTCCATACCTGCAAGACAAATTGGGGACCTTGATCGGAGACGATATCTGTGGGGATTCTGTGGAGGTGAAAGACGTAATGGACGAGAAGGTCTGCAGTTTCCTGAGCAGAAGGGGGTTTAGGGAGGGCTACAAAGTGCACCATCTTGGAGAACCAGTCTACCACAATGAGGACAGTGGTGTTTCCATGGGACGGGGGTAAACTGGTGACGAAGTCTAAGGCGAGGTGCAACCAGGGATGACCAGGGACAGGTAGAGGATGAAGTAATCCCGCAGGTGGCCGAACAGGGGCTTTTCCACGTGCACAGTCGGAACATGGCAAGACATAGGAATGGGTATCCGCCTCCATGGAAGGCCATCAAAAGTGTCTTTTCAGGAGAGCCAGAATGGGATCACTCCCGGAGTGGCCGGTAAACTGAGATGTGTGCCCCCACTGGAGTACTTGAGATCTGACGGTATCAGGCACATACAGGTGACCGTCGAGTCCATTGCATTGGGCTTCCTTTACTTTGGCTGCCACCATACAGGATGGTGGGAGGATAGTCCCTGGGCTGCAAGTGTCCTTCTTGGAGTCGTATTGGCGGGAGAACACGTCCGGCTTCCTGTTCTTGGACCCTGGACGGTATGTGAGGGAAAACTTGAACCGTCCAAAAAATAATGCCCAACAGGCCTGGTGGGAGTTCAAACATTTGGCGGTCTGAATATTAACCCAGGTTCTTATGATCAGTCCACACAACAAACGGGTGTTCCACCCCCTCCAGCCAGTGCCTCTATTCTTCCAATACTAGTTTGACTGCCAGTAGTTCCCGATTCCCCGTGTCGTAATTCTGTTCGGTGGAGGACAATTGGCAAGAAAAGAAGGCACAGGGTGAAGCTTTTCATCCGAACTTGATCGTTGGGACAGGACTACTCTTGTCCCGGAGTCAAAGGTGTCCACCTCAACAATGAATTGGCGGGAAGAGTCCGAATGGACCAGGATGGGAGCAGTCATGAAATGCCTCTTTAGGCCGCTGAATGCCAAGTCAGCTTTGGAGTCCCAACAAAAGGGTATGGTAGATGAGGTAAGTGGGGCCACCACTCGACCATAGTCCCTGATAAATCAGCAGTAGAAGTTCGCGAACCCCAGGAACTGCTGCAGTTGCTTGCGAGTCGTGGGCCTAGGCCACTCTTCCACTGCCTGGATCTTCTTGGGGTCTGCTTTCACTTGCCCACTCTCAATGATATAGCCCAGGAAGCTGACCAAAGGAATGTGGAATTCACATTTCTCCGCCTTCACAAATAACTGGTTTTCCCACAGTCTCTGGAGGACTAGACGGATGTGGTGAATGTGTTCCTGGGGGTTGCTGGAAAATATTAAGTTATCATTGAGGTAAACGAATACAAAGCGATTAATAAAGTCCCTCAGCACATCATTGATAAGGCCAAATGGCATGACCAAGTATTCGAAGAGGTGTATTAAAGGCCGTCTTCCACTTGTCCCCCTCCCTCATCCTGACTAGATGTAGTCATTACAAAGGTCCAACTTTGAGAAGATGGTGGCTCTGTGAAGTAGTTCAAATGCTGAATTAATGAGGGGTAGTGGGTACTTATTTTTAACTGTTAAGTTGTTTAGGCCTTGGTAATCAATACAAGGACAAAGCCACCCATCTTTCTTTTCTACAAAGAAGAAACCGGCTCCTACCGTGGAGGATGAAGGTCAAATAATCCTCGCCACAAGGGACTCGCTAATGTATTTCTCTATGGCCTCTCTCTCTGGTCGGGATAGGTTATAAAGACAACTGGTGGGTAGCAAGGTCCCGGGGAGAAGGTCGATGGCACAATCATATGGACAGTGTGGAGGCAAGGAAAGGGCCCGTTGTTTACTGAATACCTGTCCCAGGTCATGGTATTCTGTAGGGCCTCTGGACAAGTTGAGGGGTTCCAAGACAGGTGGCGTCACGGTAGTCTCCCTGGGAGATGGGGCCAACCACAGACAGTTGGCGTGGCAAAACGGGCTCCAGCTGGCTATCCTCCCAGTAGACCAGTCGATGTGGGGATTTTGGTGGTTCAGCCATGGGTATCCTAGGACTACAGGGACTTGAGGCGAATGGATGAGATTGAATCTTACCTCCTCCCGATGGTTTCCAGATAGAATCAAGGACAGGGGCGGTGTACAGTGGGTCACCTGAACCAGCAGTTTTCTGTCCAGTGCCCAGGCCTCCTGAGGGGTATTTAACGGCTCCCAAGGTATTCCGGCCTGGGAGGCTATGTCATCGTCCAGTAGGTTGCCCTCGCCACCAAAATCCACCAAGGCGGCTCGAGACAGGGTCTGTTGTTGATGATTCACGATAACTGTGCTCCCGCTTTCTTTCAGACTTGCGGCCTCTCTCTGCCTCCTTCTTCCGCTCCTTGGCTCATTCCTTGCACTCTTCCTCTGAGTGTCATTATCAATTAAAACATGGCATTCCAATACGACGTAGGTTCATTAACCTCGTCGCCAATTTGTTGTGCATGTGGCCTGGCTACAGAACAATGCTATTAATAAAGACGCTGGAGACGGGAGCTAAGCTTTGTGGTTCTTTACTGGCAGAAATCCGAACTTTGAACCTACCCGAACATACTCGCCTAATAATGCATGCTCAATATATGCCTAATAGCACATTCAATGATGTGTTACCAAAACATAAAGTAGTCCCTTATTATACTGTAGGTTATATGGTATAGTTACTAACTTACAAGACCAGTTTTGGGCCCAGTACGCAAGTACAATTTCGAAGAACACATGGCAGCACCTCTACTTCCTTAAGAGGTTTGCAAAGATTCAGCATGACATTTAAAACTTTCACAAACTTCTATAGATGGATTGTGGAGAGTATATTGACTGTCTGCATCACAGCCTGATATGATAACACAAATGCCCTTGAACAGAAAATTTGACAAAAAGTAATGGATATGGCCCTGTCCATCATAGGTAAAGTACTTCCTATCATTGAGCACATCTACACAGAGCATTGCCACCAGAAACAGCATGCATCATCAGTGACTTCCACCACCCAGCTAATCCTCTCTTCTCACTGCTGCCATCAGAAAGTAAGTACAGGAGCCTCATGTTTCACACCTCCAGGTTCAGGAACTGTTATTACCTCTCAAACATCAGGCTCCTGAACCAGAAGGAATAACTTCACCCAAGATCACTCACTCCAAAACTAAAATGTTCCCACAATATATGGACTAACTCTCAAAAACCCTTCATCTCATGTTCTCGATGTTTATTGCTTATTTAGAGTATTTATTACTTTTTCTTTTTGTATTTGCAGTTTCTTGTCTTTTGTGCATTGGTTGTCTGCCCCATTGGTGCAGTCGTTCATTGATTCTATTATGCTTTTTGGATTTATTGAATATGCCTGCAAGAAAATTAACCTCAGGGTTACTTTGATAATAAATTTACTTTGAACTTTGAGGATAACAGTGTTGCTCATATCTCCATTCTATAACCCTTCTGACTCCAGTAGAGATTTGCTTTCAGTGGAGAGCTTCAGGCCTATAAGAGGTTAACTGGATTTGCAAAATGGAGGGAAGCATTGGGCTTCTATCATGAATGCAACCACAAGCATAAAAATACTATACAATTAGCAGTTAGCTTAGATTACATTCACTGAACTAAACATTCTCAATTTTTATCACCTCAAAATTTGCCATTAAGCCCGATGTGTTTGAGAATTTAGATGCTGGTCCAGGACCAGATATTGGAGCACCGACATTGGACTTTGAAGTGGAGAGTTTGAAGCTCCGCCCATAAGTTGCAATTCCAACTAGCAGTTTTCTTCCCGAGACACCTTTATTTCTGAAATATTTCATAACAAATTCCTGCAATTCAAACAGTGGTTCAAGAAAGATTAAGCACATTTTGAAATCTCTTTTCAGAAAATTATTCAACATTAAAAAAGAATGTGGTTATATGATCAGTGGTCACTTTATTAAATACACCTATATACCTTATTAATGCAAACATCTAACTAGCCAATCATATGGCAGCAACTCAATGTATAAAAGCATGCAGACATGGTCAAGAGGTTCAGCTGTTGTTCAGATGAAACATCAGAACAGGGAAGAAACGTAATCTAACAACACACACAAAATGCTGGTGGAACACAGCAAGCCAGGCAGCATCTATAGGGAGAAGCGCTGTCGACGTTTCGGGCCAAGACCCATCATCAGGATTTCGTCGGGTCTCGGCCCGAAACGTCAACAGCACTTCTCCCTAATGATGCTGCCTGGCCTGTTGTGTTCCACCAGCATTTTGTGTGTGTTGTTCAAATTTCCAGCATCTGCAGATTTCCTCGTGTTTGCTCAAGAAACGTAATCTAAGTGACCTTGACTGTATAATGATTGTTGGTGCCAGACAGGATGGTCTGAGGATCTCAGAAACTGCTGATCTCCTGGGAGATTCATGCACCACAATCTCTAGAATTGATAAAGAATGGTGTGAAAACAAAACAAAAAAAAAAATCCAGTGAGCAGCTGTTCTGTGAGCAAAAACACCTTGTTAATGATAGAGGTCAGAGGAGACTGGCCAGCCTGCTTCAAGCAGTCAGGAAGGCAACAGTAGCTCAAATAACCAACACTGGTGTGCAGAAAGGCACTTCTGAATGCAGAACACTAAAGTGGATGGTTGGGCTACAGCAACAGAAGACAACACCGGGTTCTATTCCTGTACCTAATAAAATGGCTACTAACTATAGATTTGTCCTATACAACCATAATAGGGATTTGTAAACATACAATATTAAAATGCGCGAAATCACCCTCTTCATCTTTTCGGCGATGCAAAGGAGTGTTGTGTCCTGCAAAGGAGTTCCATGGGCCATTGAAATCAAATGTCATCACACTAA
Source organism: Hypanus sabinus (assembly GCF_030144855.1). Taxonomy (NCBI): domain Eukaryota; kingdom Metazoa; phylum Chordata; class Chondrichthyes; order Myliobatiformes; family Dasyatidae; genus Hypanus; species Hypanus sabinus. The sequence continues at coordinate 8,564,606 of NC_082730.1, forward strand.
TAAAATCCAGATGTCTGCAGAAATTAAAATGTAATCCATGTTATCCATAAATTATTATACAATGCTCCATATATTATCTAACAATAGTTATTCATTCAATTATTCTCCATTGTTGCTAAAAACAAGTTGATGTTGCTTTCAGAGAACGTAAGAAACCTACTTAATGCAGAAAATTAGAGTCCAAAATGAAAACAACTACTAAAATAACTCATTAGATTATACATCCAGAATCAAGTGCTCATGAACTTAATGCACTAAAGGAAGAATCTCTGGACATCATAAAATTGGGACCATTTGTAATACTGTCAATATAGGTGACACCCAAACAGGAAGAGGATGACAGGAAAATGGGCCAATAATGGAGCTAATTTTAAAGGAGATTTCAGAAGAGATATAACAGCAATGAGGTCAGGGAAATGTTTAGATTCCAAGACTTTGCTTCCTGGAGCAGAAGTAAATACATAAAAGGTTGGGATGCAGGAGAAGGTAAGCAGATTCACAACAGAAAAATAAAATGATAAATTAGAGCATCAATTACAGAGGATGGAGAAAATGGTTATCTGGCAATTAGAGACAACTTCAGCAGAGATAAAGATCAAATAATATAAAGAAAATAGGTTACTGGTGAATTCTGAAATTATAAAATCCACATGCAACTATTATAATGTAAATACTACAACCTGTTTGTCCACTTGTCTCTTGGCCATTCATCTCTTCCCACTGATCCCCTCCTGGCACTTACCCTTGCAAGCAGGACAAATGCTACTCTTGTCCCTACACCTCCTCCCTCACCACCATTCAAAGCTCCAAACAAACCTTCCAGGTAATTGATAATGCACCTGTGAGTCTATCTGTATCTGGTGCAGCCTCTTTTACATCAGTGACACCCAATACAAATTGGGGGACTGCTTCATCAAGCACCTTTGCTCTATCCACCACAAAAAGCAGCTTTTCCCAATGGCCACCCATTTCAATCCAAATTCCCATTCCAGCATGTCATCCATGGCCTTTCCTACCACCATGATGAGGTCACACTTGGGTTGGAGAAGCAACATCTCATACTCTGTCTGGGTAGCCTCCAACTCAATGGCATGAACATCAATTTATCTAACTTCCAATAATTTCTTCTTCCTTCTCTCATTTTCCATTCACTATTCTGGCTCCCCTCTTACCCCTTCTCTTCTCCTTATCTGCCCATCACCTCCCTCCAGTACCGCTCCACATTCCTTTCTCCCACGATCCACTGTCCTCTCCTATCAGATTACTATTTCTTCAGCCCCCTACCTTTTCCACCTATCCCCTCTCAGTGTCTTACTTCATCCCCCCTCCCCCATCCATCCATCCTCCTCACAATCTGACTTTACTTATCACCTGTTAGCTTGTACTCCTTTTCTCCCCACCTTATTCTAGCTTCTGCCCACTTCCTTTCCAGACCGTGAAGAGTCTCAGCCCAAAAAGTTGACTATTTTTTCCTCTCCATAGATGTTGCCTAATCTACTGAGTTCCTCCAGCATTTTATGTCTATTGTTCTGCATTTCCAGCATTTTCAGAATCGCTTGTATTTACTAGAAAATACTGCTTTATTTAGGTTCAGTGGTCTATCTAGGACTCTCACTCAGTATCCCCAGTGTATACTGTAGCACAGCCTAAATAACCAACTTATTCAAGAAACTCACCATTGATTTACAAGATTTTTGTTGTGTGCTGCCCTGAATTGAGCTATAATTAAGAGGGCAACTGGGCCCAATGTAAAAGCCAGATTTGGAGTGCAGATCAAAAACACAAATTCCTCAAATGCCCACTATGGGTGGTGAGGAATTGAAACGCAGATAATAAAGTAAATTATGAATTTAAAGCTACATAACTCTTTATCTGTTTTGCAACTCTCAACAAACAGTAACAGGGTGTCACTGAATCCTCCTTTGAAATGGTGTTGTAGGACTCAGTTTTATCAGATTTTTAAAAATATTAGCTTTATCTGTCGCAGGTACAGGGAAATGCATCGTTTGCATCAATGATCAACACAGTCCAAGTATGTGGTGGGGTCAGCCCACGTGTTGCCATATTTCCAGCATCAACATAGCATGCGCACAATTTACTAACCCTAACCCGTATGTCTTTGGCATGCAGGAGGAAACCAGGGCATCTGGAGGAAATCAAACTCCTTACACATAGTGTTGAGAATTGAACCCTAGTCACTGGCACTGTAAAGCATTAAACTAACCACAACACTACCACTAAACCAAATTATAATAGGGCAAGCAAACTGTCTGACCTGCTTTATTCCCCCGATGTATAGGATTCAACACAGACAGCCTTACACAGCATATTTGACCCTACAGCCCACAATGTTGTGCCGAGTGAATTTAGTTATGAAACACCCAACAGAACTAAACCCTTCTTCCCACATAATGACCATATCCTTCCACTTCCTGCACATTCATGTGTTTATCTAAGAGTTTCTTGAATGCCTCTATCGTATAGGCTTCAATCACCATCCTCAGGCAGCACATTCCAGACATCCAGCATTCTCTATTTTAAAGAAACTTGCTCTTTATATCGCCTAAGAGCTTAACTTAAATGCATACCTGATGGTATTAGACATTTCAACCCTGGGAAAAGTTTCTGGCTGCTTACTCTATTTATGCCTCTCATAATCTTATAAACCTCTACCAGATCTCCACTTAGCCTCTGCCACTCCAGAGAAAACAACCTAAATTTGTCCAACCTCTCCTTAAGGTAGCATTCTGGTAAACTTCTTCTGCACCCTCTTCAAAGGTTTATTTATTATCTATGCAACTCTGCAATTTTACAGGTAGCCATGAAACCAAGAAAGAAAGGCAGCATGAACATCAACCCCCAAGTTCCACCTGCCCACACAAAAAAGGAACAAAAATGGATTAGGCACATCAACCCCAAATACCCCTCCCTGCATCAAAAAAACAAACAAGATCAAATGAAAAACACAAAATATTAAAACTATAAAACTGAAAAAAAGTGTCTAGTCCAAAGTCCACATCCAAAAAGAAGAAAATACCTGGGCAACACTCTTTGGGTACAGCTGCAAGCTCTCCCCTTTGCCACACAGAGCAAACGATCAAAATGGAAGCAGCTGCCTTTCAAAGCTTCCATATCTTTCCTATCATGGGTCAACAAGAACTGAATTCAATACTCCGGATGTCTCCTGTCTAGAACTTACAAAGCTGCAACCTAATGTCTCAACTCTTGAATTCTGGCTGGTATTGGTCTGAATGAATATTAACACCATTTGAACATTGAAGAATTCGAAGTGTGCAACTGTTTGTCATACTAGGTATGACTTCTACACTTACTGCAAGCAACAAGACTGAAGCTATCAAGAAATAAGAAACCTTCCTGACAATTTATAAATTAGAATCAATAATTCAATGGCAGTGTGGTAGAATCCTCTGGAACAGTTGAAATAGTCTTGGTTTTTCTTTCATAATCAACACTTTTAAAAACTCATCTTGGATTTACCCCAGCATCGTTTCTTCATTCACTTTTCCTCAGCTATTTTTCAACTTTAGTGACACACACAAAATGCTGGAGGAATTCAGCAGGCCAGGCAGCATTTATGGAAAAAAAAAAGTACAATCAATGCTTCAAGCAGAGACCCTTCAGCAGGACTGGAGAAAAAAAAGATGAGTAGATTTAAAAGGGAGGGGAGAGGCACAAAAGGCAATAGGTGAAATCAGGAGGGGAAGGGATGAAGTAAAGAGCTGGGAAATTGATTGGCGAAAGAGATAGTGCTGGAGAAGGAGAAATCTAGCAGAAAACCATAGAAGAAAGAAGGGGGTGGGGAGAGGAGCACCAGAGGGAGGCAATGGGCAGGAAGGGGGATAAGGTGAGGAAGGGAAAAGGGGAATGGTGAAGTTGGGGGGGGGGGGAAGAAGGGTGTTACCAGAAGTTCAAGAAAATCAATGCTTATGCCTTCAGGTTGGAGACTATCCAGACGGAATAGAAGCTGTTGGTCCTCCAACCTGAATGTGGCCTCATTGTGACAGTAGAGGAGGCCACGTATAGACAGATTGGAAAGGAAAGTGGAATTAAAATGGGTGGCCACTGGGAGATTCCGCTTCTTCTAATTAAAATCTCCCGGTGGCCACCCATTTTAATTCCACTTCCCATTCCCTTTGGAGGAACAACTGTTTATATTCCATCTGGGTATCCTCCAACCTGGCATGAACATCAATTTCTCAAACTTCTGGTAACGCCCCCTTCTCTTTCACCATTTCTCCATTCCCTTTTCCCTCTCTCACCTTATCTCCTTGCTTGCCCATCACCTGGTGCTCTTCCCCCCTTTTCTTTCTTCTTGTGTTTCTCTCTCTCTTCCCCCCACCTTTTAAATCTACTCATCTTTCTTTTCCCAGTCATGCGGGAGGGTCTTGGCCCAAAACGTCAACTGTACTTTTTTCCATAGATGCTGCCTGACTTGCTGAGTTCCTCCAGCATTTTGTGTGTGTTACTTGGCTTCCAGCATCTGCAAATTTTATCATCTTGTTTGTGATTCAACTTTTATGAAGGGTTTTTATGTTTATCTTATTTTCTTTGCGCTCAGTACTTAAACCTCAGTTAAAAGGATCAAAATTTTGTCCAACTACAATTGGCAATACACCACCTCTGGAGACCAAAATAGCAAGATAAAATGTCAGCAGTAAACAATTATAGGAAACAGCAGCTACTCTGCAAGCTCTGGCACAAAATCAATATGCATTTAAAAAGATGCTTACTTTGCAATTACAGGTACTTCATAACTATTATCAATGTATTGTTTACCAGCAGCCACTGCAGCTGAAAGCAGCAATGTAGGTTTTCTTGTTTCTTCTGCCTCAATTCTAAAAGCAGCTTTCAGTTCCTAGGAGTAAGCAAAATCATTAGAATAATTGCGAAGTTGTGTTCCAAAGGGAGGATTATGGAGATTTGTAGGATTGATAATTTTGGTTACAGTGTTTTAACTACATATCAAATCCATGTTTCTTCCAAAGAAATGTAAATGCAAAAATTGTTTATTTTAATCCAACCAGCCTACCCAAAGTCAAAATGGCTGAGAATGCATGGCACATTTCTGACAACCATGTTTTAATGAGAGCCATTTCAGGTAAGAAGTACCACCATTCCTCACAGATGGAGGTGCGGCTAACAGTCTTACGATGCAATCTGATACACCATTTGCTCTGAAATCTAATTGTTTCTCCAATATACATCATTGGATGCTCAGAAATCTCCTCCAATTAAGCATTAGGAAGACCAAAGCTGTTATCTTCAGTCCACCTCGTAACTTTATATTCCACAGCCAAAGTTATAAAGATATAGAAACAAGATGTAGAAAAAAGTCTTTTGGCTCATTATGCCCATGATGAACGTTAAGTACCCATGTGAAATAATCCCACCTAACTCTTCTGAGTCAACTCATTTTTGCTGGGGTCCTCATCCATGCTGTTGTTACCTGTGAATTGAATACTGCAATGCACTTTTAGCTGGCCTCTCTCAATCCATCATTACTAGAGACATTCTTAATCTACATCAAGTTTCATTTACCTTTACTCTAAACTTGCTGACTCACACTGACATCCAATAAAGTGACCTTAAAATTCTCATATATTTTAAGATTTCTGCATGGCCTCATCAACCACCACCCAACACCACCACTACAGCCCCTCCCCACTACCATCTATAACATTTACCAGTCCAATGCACAAACATCAGAGCTCCTCCAGATCTGCGCTTTATACCATGAACATATTTAATGATGACTCAGCCATCAGTAACCACGCCCCTAACTCTGAAATTTCCTCCCCAACCTTTTAGGCAATTTCTTTCTCCTTTCTCCAATAAGCTGGGCCTTAAAACCTACCTCTTTGACCAAACTTTTGACCTTCTGATCTAATATTCTGTCATGTTGATCAGTGTCTAATTTTGTTCAGTGGTTTGAAGTCCTTTGAAGCCCTTTGATACATTTGGGTACTGTGGAGGCACTATAAAATATAGGCTGCTGTTCCTGTGTTAGAAAATTGTTACCAAAACAACCACATGACATTTCTTATCTTATAAAACAAATCAACCTTTATTTACCCAAACAAAAATGTTCTTAGAATTTTCCGTTTGAATATTTTTGGCTGAAAATAAATGTAAACAAGGAAGAAGTTGATTTGAGAGAATGCCACATGACTCAATAATTTCATAACATTGTACATCAGAGATATAAAATTAAATGTGGTCTTTCTCACTTCAACCAATCTTGAGTAGAGTTCTTTGTTTTCTGGTGGGTTTCCTGGAGCACCAGGGTACTGCCAGGCCAGTTCTAAGCCATCAAAGTGGTGATGCCTCAGGAAGTTAACCACAGAATTGATGAATGTTCTTCTAGTTGCTTTAGTAGACACCATTCTGGTAAAGCTAGAACAGTAAGGAAATTCAAAATGTGGTTGTGTGTTTTTTCAATCTGTTTTTCACTTAAATGTAAATGGATATGCAGTGATAAATGGCCATATTTTAAATTTCAAAGGAATTGAAATCAATTTAAGGAAAACTTAATTTACATTCCATATTTAGACAATAGACAATAGAAAATAGGTGCAGAAGTAGATCATTCAGCCCTTTGAGCCTGCACCGCCATTTTGAGATCATGGCTGATCATCTACTATCAATTTTCATTTCCTGCCTTGTCCCCATATCCCTTGATTCCCCTATCCATAAGATACCTATCTAGCTCCTTCTTGAAAGCATCCAGAGAATTGGCCTCCACTACCTTCCGAGGCAGTGCATTCCAGACCCCCACACCTCTCTGGGAGAAGAAGTTTTTCCTTAAATCTGTCCTAAATGACCTACCCCTTATAGGGCTTACTGGACTCTTCCAGCATCTGGAACATATTTCCTGCCTCTATCTTGTGCAATCCCTTAATAATCTTATATGTTGCAGTCAGATCCCCTCTCAATCTCCTTAATTCCAGCGTGTACAAGTCCAGTCTCTCTAACCTCTCTGCGTAAGACAGTCCTGACATCCCAGGAATTAACCTTGTGAATCTACGCTGCACTTCCTCTACAGCCAGGGTGTCCTTCCTTAACCCTGGAGACCAAAACTGTACACAATACTCCAGGTGTGGTCTCACCAGGGCCCTGTACAAATGCAAGAGAATTTCCTTGCTCTTGTACTCAATTCCCTTTGTAATAAAGGCCAACATTCCATTAGCCTTCTTCACTGCCTGCTGCACTTGCTCATTCACCTTCAGTGACTGATGAACAAGGACCCCTAGATCTCTTTGTATTTCTCCCTTACCTAACTTTACACCATTCAGATAATTTAGTCTCAGATTTGTAAAGCTCTAGTTGGCCTTTCCTTCGGGAAATGACTGTATTCAGTAGCCACTATTAAAATCATGCTTCCTCACCAATACACCGACCAATGGATGGAAAAGGGTCTGTTGGCTAGCATTAATCAGTTGATCTTAAACTTTTCTAAATGCAGGGATCACATCCTAGACAATGATCCCTTCAAGGTGTGTGTGTCTGCGCGAACACACATCTTTTGCTGCTAGTGCACAAAGCAATTTAAACTGCCTCCAAAAGGTTGTCATCACCTACCTCATTGGCATATTAAGTATATTTCAGCATCATATATGATCACATTTCCTTTTCTGGTTTTTGATGCGGAAGGTATTGACAACATGGAGTTTGATAATTTGTCTGCAGATTTTAGAACTGGCTTACTTATATGGTTTTACTGAAGAAATTATTCAGTGCACACATATTGTCACCGAGCAAAAAATTACACAAGATTTTTGTGCACACTGGTCTTTACAAATTAGAGGGAACATCAGTCAGATTCAATAAAATTAAGCAGGAACTGGAAAAGGTAGATTGAGTGCAGCTGTTTGAGGGTAAATCTGCATCAATAGATTTAGTTGTCACATGTAACATATATTAAAACATATAGTAAAATGTGTTCAAATCAACAACAGCCTGCAAGTGTTGCCATGCTTCTGGCAACAATATAAAATGCCCACAACTCACTAACTGTAACTGTATACTTCTGGAATATGGGAGGAAACCAGAGCACTCAGAGGAAACTCAACATATAAGAAGAAAATTATACTTTATGTTAACCTCTGAGTAATCTTAAAATAATGAACAGTTGTCATAAATGAAAGAAATACTTCATGTAGTACAGGCCTGGCAGTGAAAACAAAATATAATAATTTCAGACATTACTTGTATTAAGTGGGCTATAGGGGGGGTTTCTAAGGTGAGAGGTGGTGCAAACTAACCTCTCAAAGGTGGAAGAGAGTCCAATTAAAATGATCAGTACATATAAAAATACAGGTGATGGACGTTATAAAGTAAACAGTTGAATTTATTTTTTATACATAGTAGATCCAAGGAATTGGGAAAGAACTTTTATTTCTTTGGATGAATTATACCACTTGTATTATAAATGCCTTTACCTTCCTAGTTAGTTGTATCACCACTTTCTGGGAGCTCTGCCTTGCATCCAAAGATTCTTCTGAAGGTCCTTTCAATTACTCCATAATATCCTCTGGCATTTGATCTAACAAAATACATCACCTCACAATTGTCTGCATTAAACTCTTGCTGTAATTTCTCTCACCAAATTATGAACTGATTTATACCCTGTTGCATCCTTTGATAACCTTCCTTGCTATCCACAACTTCACCAATTTTTGTGTCACCTTGCATAGTGTACTATTCAGACAACCTAGATTTGGTAAATTGGTAAAATTGAATTATGTCAATTATATTTATCGATTAATTAAAACAAAGGATAAATGCAAAATGAAATGAAGATGAAATCTTGCTGGACAGCAAAAGAAGAAAGTGATCAAAGGTCGACAGCATTTCTCCCTATAGATGCTGCCTGGCCTGCTGTGTTCCACCAGCATTTTGTTTGTGTTGTTGTTTGAATTTCCAGCATCTGCAGATTTCTTTGTGAGTGATCAAAGGTATCCTGTTATTGAGAAGATGGAAATGGAAAGATGTCAGAAGTGACCCTGGATATCATTTACCAAGTTTATTTGAAAGGAAAGATATAGGTCAGGGGTCGGCAACGTTTACCACTGAAAGAGCCAATATGGACCCATTTCCCACAGAAAGGAAAACACTGGGAACCACAAAACCTGTTTGACATTTAAAATGAAATAACACTGCATACAACGGTTTTTTTTTTGCCTTTATGCTATGTATAAACAAACTATAATGTGTTGCATTTATGAAATTGATGAACTCCTGCAGAGAAAAGAAAATTACATTTCTGTATGCAACAAAAACATTTTGAACTCTGAAAAAATGACGTTGGGTTGAAGGTTACTCCATAGTTAGCCTACCTTGGATCGAAGAATTAAAAGAAAGCGCGCACTGGCGGGTGTCAGGCATTGGCAGTGGTGATGTATATTAATAGCGACAAAAAACACATTGTAGCGGTGTGCTACACGCAGCGCTAAAATAATGACACTGCAGTCAAAGGTAACTTTATTCAAACTAAACAGCCTTGCTTTAAAGCCTCCCTCAACCCGTCCCCGTGGGCGCGGTGCTCCAGAAGACACGTACTCACAAACCCCCGTAGGCTATCTCCCTTAGCCGGAATGGTGGCTAATTGTGAGCCGGTTCGGATGTGCCAGGAAATGGGGTCTCCACAACGTTTTTAGATTGTGCAAGATCACCATAATCTTCAAATTTTGAATTACATTTCAAAAACTAACAAACCACGGGGAGCCGCAGCACAGAGATGAAAGAGTCGCATGCGGCTCCGGAGCCGCGGGTTGCCGACTCCTGATATAGGTAGTGAAAAAGGTGAATGTGTTCCAATAAACTAAAATGGAAGTTACATTCACTGAAGATGAGAAGTCATTCAGTACAGAGGCCATAACCAGTTAAGGTTATAAAGAACTGTGGCAATTGGGATTGAAGATTTTAAATAAGGGACCAGTGGCATGGAACAAGGGAACAAATGCAAACAAGGAGAAGTAACTGAAATGACAGGAGTCACTGTGATAGTCCCGGCAGGTCAATGGATGATAATAACCGGAGTCACTATCGCTGTGATGGTCCTGGCTAATGGATGATACTACCTGTATTCCAAATGTTGGCGCCAGATTTAGAATATCGGTATAAGTGGATTCCAGTCACATCACATTTTGGTGCAATTAAACTGCTGCCCCAATTAGCCTAACTTTCATGGAAATAGCTAAAAAGGTATAAAAAACAAATTATCATTTAACTGAGTAACTAATTATGTACTTAAATGAAATACAGAACAAATTAGAACACTACAGTACTATAAAACTGTGTATCAGTTCCTAATAGTTATTGACAGAGGAATTCTCCAGCGTACACTAACACATTCATTTCATTAAGTGTAGATAAACCAAAATCACCACAGATACCTAATGTAGATAATCAATTGTTTTCATACAATGCTATCAATGACTGTATTCTCCAAATCCTCATTTTCATTGTACCTTTTGAGATGATAGTTGATACCTTTTAATTCTTCATAGGGCCTAACCTGAAGTAGTGAAGTAGTTTAATTTTCATTCCCAGCCATTTTGGGCATCACAAAGTCTGAATGCTTGAAACAGTTCTAAATTGCTTTACTGCTTATTCCTCACCGATCATTAGTGACAAAAATCACTGCTTTTAGAACACAAGCATATGCAATTGACAATATTCAAAAGCTGTATACTCTAAGCACAGTGTAGTGTCTAATGGTCACACAAGTGCACATACCTGACACTCGTTAAAAAATGTTGCCCCAATTAAGTGACGCAGTGTCCCAAATAAGTGAAGGGAATCTCAGCTACTTTCTCAATTAAATTTTGTTCTTTAATAGTTGTCACAATTAACTGGAATTCACCTTATTTTCATCCATTAGCCGGGTTTCCAATAAAGTTATGATTATTTCTGTAAAATCTAAAACATATAGGAGAGTAATGCCATATTTAAGTATCCTGATGTTGGCTGAATCAAAGGTTGCAATGAATCAACATATAGGAGGGAGACTGAAAATCTGGCTGAGTGGTACACACCAACAACGTCTCACTCAATGTCAGCAAGACCAAGGCGCTAATTATTACATTTAGAAGGAAGAACCTGGAGGTCCATGAGCCAGTCCTTATCGGAGGATCAGAGATGAAGAGGGGCAACTAACTTAAATTCCTCGGTGTTACCATTTCAGAAGATCTAAATTGGGCTCTGCAGGAAAGAGCAATTACAAAGAAAACACAACAGTGCCTCTACTTCCTCAGAAGTTTGCAAAGTTTTGGCATGACATCTAATATTTTGACAAACTTCTATAGATGTGCGGTGGCGGGTACGTATATTGACTGGCTGCATCACAGCATGATAACACCAATGCCCTTGAACAGAAAACACTATAAAAAGTAGTAAATACAGCCCCGTTTGTCAGGAGTAAACCCTTCCCAACCAGAGAGCACAACTACAGAGAATATTGATGCAGAAGGCAGCATCCATCATCAAAGACCCCCACCCACCTGGGCCAAGTTTTCTTCTTACTGTTGCCACAGGATCACACAGCCAAGTTCAGAAAGTTATTACACCTCAAACATCAGGCTCTTGAATCAAATAACTTCATTTGCCCCATTCTAAATTGGTGCCATGACCTATAGATTCACATGTTCTCAATATTTATGGTGAATTAATTAATTAATCAATTATATTTTTCTTTCTTTTGTATTTGCATATATGTACTTTGATAATAACTTTACTTTGAAATTTGAATTAGACCATTTGTCCATGACTCTGCTCTACCATTCAATTATGGCTGTTTCTTTTCATCTCATTCTCATGCCTTCTCCTTGTAATCCTTGTCCCTCACCAGCTAACTATCAATCCTACCCTTAAATACCCCCAAAATCTTGACTTATCAATATTCATACAAAGCTCACAGATGGCAAGAGCTTTGTTCATAAGAAACACTCTAGGAGGAGGTGTGAAAAGGAAACACAGTACATGATGCATAAGCTAAATTGATTTAGCTGCATGGAAAGATTGGATTGGATGGAATGGAAACTTTCAGAATCATTCCAGCTAATCAACAAGCTGTTAAGGTGTTCAAATCCTGCAATTTTTTCCTTTTCGGGTACTTTTGTAAATGAAGCTTCTCATGACTCCTTCCGCTCCTCATTAATTTAAGGATTAATGTATTCATTTGAAGGAAATGGAGGAAAGTTGACCAATTTAGTTGGCTGGATTGGGGAGCATGCCTTATGAGAACAGGATGAGTGACCTCAGCCTTTTCTCCTTGGAGTGACGGAGGATGAGAGGTGACCTGAGAGATGTGTAAAAGATGATGAGAGGCATTGATCGTGTGGATAGTTAGAGGATTTTTCCCAGGGCTGAAATGGCTAACAGGAGAGGGCACGGTTTTAAGGTGCTTGGAAGTAGGTACAGAGGAGATGTCAGGGGTAAGTGTGTTTTCTTGGGTTCGTCCACCGCCTTGCTTGTGTAACAGAACAAATTGTCCATAATGAACCCAGTGGATATGGATTTTGTACAACAGGCCCTCGCCAGTCGGGGCTACCTACTGGGTGCCCATGACCAACTACTTAGGGAGGTCACGGAAAACCTTTGGACGCTGTCCATGAATGTATGGAAGGTCAGTGAGCAGGCGGACCGAGTTTCAGCTTCCCTTCCTCTGTCCCCTCCAAGAATCCCGACTACCAAACGGTACTGCTTGGGATGGCATCGCTCCTGGGATCAGCAACACAGTCCCCTCGAAAGCCATACATCCCCGAGCCTGAACCCTATGCTGGGGACCTAGGGAGGTGCCAGGCCTTCCTGTTACAATGGTCTCTGGTCTTTGAGCTACAGCCACTTACCTACACTTCAGATAAATCCAAGATTGCGTACATCTTGGGGCTCTTACGAGGGGATGCCTAACTGACCAGAGATTTGTTCCTCTTTCCCCTCCTTTGTTGCTGAAATGAGGAAGGTCTTCAAACAACCCATTCGCAGTAAGGATGCTGCTAAATGTTTGCTGACTTTTTGTCAGGGTTCGCGAAGTGTAGCAAGGAATTCCATCGAGTTCCGAACCTTAGCCGCAGACTCAAGGTGGAATGATGAGGCCCTACGGAAGGTGTTTCGACAGGGCCTCTCGGACAAGATAAAGGACAAACTGGCAGCGAGGGACAACATGGACTGTCTGGACTCTTTGATCTCGCTAGCCACTAGATTAGATAATTGACTTCAAGGGCAGCTGAGAGAAAGAACCAGTCACCCCGCTCCTCGGGGAAGCCCACAGTCCACCTCATCAGTCCCAGCCAGCCTACCTTCCCTAGCCACTCCAAGTGTAGCTCCTGCTCCGAATGTCCCCACCACCCTGGGGGAGGAACCGATGCAGCTGGGGTGGAACTGGTTCTCTCCGGCCGATCAACTTCGAAGGTGGAGAGCTGGGGATTATTTCTATTGTGGCCAGCCAAGACATTTCTGGATACCTGCCCTAGCAGCCAAAAGGGAGGGCACCAGTGAGAAAAAGGAGGGCACCTGGTGAGCCGGACAATACTATCTTCAGCCTCCCAGACCCGGATGCAGATCCCGGCTACCATAAGTTACCAACGACAGTCTCCGTCCCTATCCGCTCTGGTGGATTCCAGTGCCGAGGGCAACCTGCTGGATGAAGACATAGCCTCCCAGGCTGGAATACCTCGCAAGCCACTAACTACCCCCCTGGAGGCCCAGGCCCTGGACGGAAAGCTGCTGGCTCGGGTGACCCACTGTACACCACCCCAACCTTGCTCCTATCTGCCAACCATCGGGAGGAGGTATGATTCAGTCTCAATTCGTTCACCTCAAGCCCTGGTAGTTCTAGGGTATCCATGGCTGACCTAACACAATCCTCACATCGTCTGGTCTACCGGGAGGATAGCCAAATGGAGCCAGTCTTGCCACGCCAACTGTCTGCGGTCAGCCCCATCTCCCAAGGAAACTACAACAAATCCGCCTGCCCCGGAACCCCTCAATTCATCCCGAGACTCCACAAAGTACCATGACCTAGGACCGGTATTCAGTAAACAGCGGGCCCTTTCCTTGCCTCCACACCATCCATATGATAGTGCCATCGACCTTCTCCCCAGGGCCTCGCTACCCACCAGTCCCTTTTTAACCTATCCTGACCAGAGAGGGAGGCCATGGAGAAGTACATCAGCGAGTCTCTCACGGCGGGCATCATCAGATCCCGACCAGAGAGAGAGGCCATGGAGAAGTACATCAGCGAGACTCTCATGGCGGGCATCATCAGACCTTCATTTTCCACGGTAGGCGCCGGTTTCTTCTTTGTAGAAAAGAAGGATGGGTCACTTCAGCCTTGTATTGATTACAGAGGCCTAAACAGTGTAATAGTTAAGAATAAATACCATTTACCCCTCATTAGTTCGGCTTTTGAACCACTGCATGGAACCACCATTTTCTCAAAGCTGGACCTTCGGAACACATACGATCTAGTCAGGATGAGGGAGGGGGATGAGTGGAAGACGGCCTTTAAAACACCTTTGGGCCACTTCAAATATTTGGTCATGCCATTTGGCCTCACCAGTGCTCTGCCATTTTTCAAGCTCTCATTAATGAGGTACTGAGGAACTTTATTAATTGGTTCATATTCGTTTACCTCAATGATATCCTGATATTTTCTAGCACCCCCCCCCCCCAAGAACACGTTCACCATTTCCATCAAGTCCTCCAGAGACTGTGGGAAAACCAGTTATTTGTGAAGGCAGAGAAATGTGAGTTCCGCATTCTTTCAGTCAGCTTTCTGGGTTATATCATCAAGAGCGGGCAGGTGAGAGCAGACCCCGAGAAGATCCGGGCAGTGGAAGAATAGCCTAGGCCCACGACCCACAAATAACTTTAACAATTCCTGGGGTTTGCAAATTTCTACCGCCGATTTATCAGAGACCACAGTTGAGTGGCAGCCCCCTTACCCGGCTTACCTCATCTACTACCCCCTTCTGTTGGAACTCTGAAGCTGACTTGGCGTTCATCGACTTGAAGAGATGTTTCACCACCGCTCCCAACCTGGTCCATCTGGACCCAGCCCATCAATTTATTGTCGAGGTGGATGCCTCTGACTCCGGGATAGGTGCAGTCCTGTCCCAACAATCAAGTTCGGGCAAAAAACTTCAGCCCTGTGCCTTCTATCCTCGCCGACTGTCCCCTGCCAAGCAGAATTATAACGTGGGGGATCAGGAACTCCTGGCTGTCAAACGAGCATTGGAAGAATGGAGGCACTGGCTGGAGGGGGTAAAACAACCTTTTGTGGTATGGACTGATCATAAAAACCAAGGGTATATTCAGACCACCAAACATTTGAATTCCTGCCAAGCCCGTTGGGCGTTATTTTTTGGACAGTTCAAGTTTTCCCTCACATACTGTCCGGAGTCCAAGAACAGGAAGCCAGACGTGTTCTCCCGCCAATAAGACTCCAAGAAGGACACTTCCAGCCCAGGGATTATCCTCCCACCATCCTGCGTGGTTGCCACCCTCACTTAGGAGATTGAGTCCAAGGTAAAAGATGCCCAACGGGATGACTCTGACCCCGGCAATAGACCCGGCGAACGCCTGTATGTGCCCGTTTCCATCAGGTCTCAGGTTCTACAATGGGAGCACATGTCTCGGTTTGCCTGCCAACCCAGGAGTGATCGGACTCTAGCGTTCCTGAAAAGACACTTTTGGTGGCCGTCCATGGAGGCGGATACCCCTTCCTATGTCTCAGCATGTTCCATCTGTGCCCGGGGAAAAACCTCTCATCGGCCACCGGTCTACCCTCTTCACATGGGAACACCACCGTACTCACTTTGGTAGACTGGTTCTCCAAGGCGGTGCACTTTGTAGGCCCCCTTAAACTCCCTTCCTCTCATGAAACCGCAGATCTTCTCGTTCGCCACATCTTCCTCCTCCATGGAATCCCTGCAAACATCGTCTCTGATTGTGATGCCCAGTTCATCTCACAGGTATGTAAGGCCTTCTGTCAAGCCTCAGGTGCATCGGTCAAGCCTGTCATCCGGCTTCCACCCCCAGATGAACGGGCAGACAGAATGGATCAATCAAGACCTGGTAGATTGGTAAGGGTACAGTTCAGAAGAGCGTTCCTAGCTCCTCCGCTCTTTCATCCTAGACCCTTCCCTCATCCAGGATTTTCATCAGGACCTTCCAGACAGCCTTGAGGATTGCCAAGAGGCTCCTGTTGAGGGAGGGTACTGTCATGGCCCCTTCTGGCAATCCCTCACCCGTCTATTTACCTCAGGAATTGGGCCTCAATCCCCTCGTTTAGTTTCCAGTTGTTCTCAGGTTCCACTAACTACACACACCTGCTTTCCATCAGCAAATGCAGGATAAAAGCCCTGTGATCACAACAAGGAGCTGCCAGTTCAATACTTGACTTTGGTGTGAGTAACCTTGTTTCATGGTTCTTAGGACTGCCAGTTTTAAGTCTAGCATTGCTCCTAGATATTGATTATGTCAAGCATGCCTTCTGACTCTGCCTCTGTGCCCATGATCTGCATGGGTTTGTCCACTGTCTCACTTGTGTAACAGGAGGTCCATGAAAATGACTCTAAGATTGAAAGGCTTATCATATGAAGAGCATTTGATGGCTCTGGGCCTGCACTCATTGGAATTCAGAATGACTTGTGACTTCATTGAAACTTTTCGAATCCTGAAAGGCCTTGATAGATTGGATGTGGAGAGGATGTTTCTGATGGTGGGGGAGTCTAAGACCCGAGGGTATAGCCTCTGAATAGAGGGATGTCCTTTTAGAACCAAGGTGAGGGGGGATTTCTTTAGCCAGAGAGTGGTGAATCCATGGAAGTTGCTGTCACAGGTGGCTGTGATGGCCAAGTCATTGGGTATACTGTATTTAAGGCAGAGATTGACAGATTATTGATTAGTCAGGGCATGAAGGAATATGGGAGGATGACAGGAGATTGAGGCTGAGAGGGAAAATGCATCAGCCATGATGAAATGACACAGAATCAATGAGCCAAATGGCCTAATTCTGCTCCTATATCTTATGGAATACTGTGGACAGATGATAGGCAATTGACATTTGTTGCACTTACAAATTTTACAAGTTACTAGACCACAGAGTCTGTTGTGACACCCTTTGAAAAAAGGGTAGTACAGTCTGATGTGACCAGAATGAACATTACATTTTCCTGAATGCTATTGGTATCGCTTTGGTTTGGAAATTAAAGAAGAAAACCTCTGTTTATTAAAGAAAAATGATGTGCAGAAAGGCAAATATAGCTCCTCCTTGTTTAATGAAGGATACTTTAGATGGCATCATTTCTGGTTGATTTGCCAAGGCACAAGTGTGTGCCTCTCATTGTCATTCTGGAGACGTGCAGTCCTTTCATCTGCCGTTCTTCATCTCTTCTACTGTTTATTGTCTCTGGTCTTGGAGACTCTCTCCTCCTCCTATGCCAGGTGTTGTCATTCTGGAGATGTGCATGACTCTCCTCCTCTGTCTCTTCTTCTCTCATCTTTTTTGTCCTGACTCTTTGATCCTGAAGTTGTGCGGCCCTAGACTCATCCGATTCTTGTTCTCTCCTCCTTGCCACTTCCCGACGACGTATGGTGTCATTTCTTGACCATAATGTCCCCCTTCTCTTTCCACGTAGCATAATTAGGCTGACCATATTTTTTTTACCCTAATGCTGGATAGAAGATATGAAACAGTAACACCAAAGCCTCCAGGATGCTGATTATTCTTGATGATGTGGTTGGTGCTCTCCTAAATGGACGTGATATAGTCACCGCAGTCCTTTGACTGCAGCAAGGGATTTGATGGATGTGTCAAAGTACATTATTACAATAAGATTTAACTATCTCTTATTGATGGGTGGCAGTTAGATCTGCCCCAATCCTGCACAGGCTGATGGTGATTAGCAGAATGTGATCGCTCGAAATAGAGTTGCTCTGCCCTTTTGCTCCGGTTGGTGTCACTGCTGTGAGCATCGTGAGTCATTTCTGAGGCTGGCCATTGCATATGCGTTGTGGTGTCGCGTCACTGTTTCCATCATGGCTGACATTGGCTCTTGGGTGAAAGCGAGGCTGTTGATTTTGGCGAGTGAGCAATTTTATACAAATATATAACCTTGAACTTTGCCTGCATTCTGTAAGTTAGTGCATTTTAGGTTGATTTAGCCAAAAATAGTGCCGCCGTAATGCACCATTGCACTAATTGGAGGTCACAAACAAACAGAGCATGAGAGTTTTAGTAGTATATAGATATTCTTATCATAGGTTCTTACCTCACTGAACCAAAATTCCAACCTCCAATAGCCAGAAGAGTCTTCAAATTTTTATTCCTTTAGGAAATAAAGCAAATTCATATTTTTAAAAAAATAATGAATGCAAGTAAACTTTCAGAATGCTTTCAACAAATATTGGTCTCAATAGTCTAAAGGAAATCTATACAGAGATTTTTATGAAATAACCTCAAGAGAGTTGTATCTAG
The DNA here is from genome assembly GCF_030144855.1 of Hypanus sabinus. Taxonomy (NCBI): domain Eukaryota; kingdom Metazoa; phylum Chordata; class Chondrichthyes; order Myliobatiformes; family Dasyatidae; genus Hypanus; species Hypanus sabinus. The sequence goes on from NC_082730.1 coordinate 8,583,108, forward strand.
TTAAATTATCTTGGGAAATGCCTGCAAATAAAACCTTCTGATTTAAGGAAATCTTTTAAAAATTATCGTATGAGGCTGAAAAGGTTACCATTCATTGTATTTCCTAACTGTTCTTAAGAAGGTAGCAGAGTGCCTTTTTCCTTAATCCAAGAGTTCTAACATCTAACCCCAGCAACAATTAGGAATGGTAATATAGTTTCACATTAGGATACTGTACAACTTGGATGAACATTCACATTTGATGGCATCCATACACTCCAGCTAAGTTGTATTTCTAGATATCGGCAGTTGGATGCTCAGAAAATTAGAGGAGATTAGGCCCATAATTGCAGTACATCTTGTGAATGTCAATGCTAGGGTGGCAGATCATGTGCCAATCTAACCAGCTACTTTGGCTTGAATGGTGGAAAGAGTACTGAGATGAGCTCCCACATACAGTATACCCAGGCACTGACCTTTTTACCTATAATCATGTTTACATAGTTGGTCCAGCTAAGTTTCTGGTTAATGACTTTTATCCTTTTATCTCATAATGAGGATACTGGAAGAACTTGGAGATGGTCATTCCTACTGAATGTTAAAAGCTGACGGTCATTATTGGAATAGTCAGCATGGTGCTGTGTGTGTGGGGAATTGTGGCTCACAAATTTGATTGAGGTTTTTTTTTTGAAGAGGTGACAAAGAGGACTAATGGTGTGGTGAACTATGTGCCTGTCGGGACACGCCCCTGCTGACTGCTCCTGTGGCTCCTCCCACAGGCCCCTGTATAAAGGAGGTCTGAGGCCTGACACTCGGCCTCAGTCTCCAGGACATTGTATGATAGGCACTCACTCCTGGTTCCTTCTTCCAGTCAATAAAAGCCGATATCTCGCCTTACGTCTCAGTGTGAGTTATTGATGGTGCATCAAATGGGTACCACTGGATCTAGGTGTTCTTGTGGATGAGTTACTAAAAAGGTAGCAGACAGGTGCATCAAGTAGTTCAAGAATGTGAATGGTATATTGGCATTTCTGGAAAAGGATTGGAGTTCATATATATGGAAAATTTGTTATAATTCCACAGGGGACCAAGATCACACAAAGTCTTGGTCCCCTTGCTAAAGGAGAATCACTGAGCTAATTCCTGGCACGAGAGGATTGTCTACTGAATATAGTTTCACATTAGGATACTGTGCAACTTGTATACACTGGAATTTAGAAGGATGAGAGGGGATCTGATTGAAACATATAAGATTATTAAGGGATTGGACATACTGGAGGCAGGAAGCATGTTCCTGCTGATGGGTGAGTCCAGAACTAGAGGCCACAGTTTAAGAATAAAGGTTAGGCCATTTAGAACAGAGATGCGGAAAAACTTTTTCACCCAGAGAGTGGTGGATATGTGCAATGCTCTGCCCCAGAAGGCAGTGGAGGCCAAGTCTCTGGATGCATTCAAGAGAGAGTTAGATAGAGTTAGATAGCGGGGTACTGATTGTGTATGATCAGCCATGATCACAGTGAATGGCGGTGCTGGCTAGAAGGGCCAAATGGCATACTCCTGTACCTATTGTCTATTGTCATCATGCACATGAAGTCACTACCTACGCGAGGTCATCAGTTGCCTAAACGCAGTAATACCCTCACGCCAGACATCACAGTTTGGCCTCAGGTAACTGGCTGCCTCGCATGGCCGGCTGGAAGTGCCGTTGCTACTGGCCTGGAATGTGGACAGATGGGCACACCTTTTAGCACTACCTACAAGGAGGGCGAGTACGTGCCCTGTCGCACTCCTTGCTCGGTCGGTCACTCTCTCCAGACTGCGACCACCACAGCCCCGGCACGAAGACCTCCGGCCCCTACCTTGTCCTCTCACTGGTGTGTTCCAATAATTTTATATGTTCATAGGAGGAAAATATGTGCTGTGTGTTTAATATCCAAACGTTACTTAAAATGTTATGATACTGTTGACTTATAAGTGAGTTATAATTATCGCTATATTCATGCAAGGAAAATATGCGCTGTGTGTTTAATATTAAATTCATTAGATAAACCCTTTTAGAAAAGAAATTGAGTGTATTAGCCACTTATAAGTGACTTATAGTTGACTTAACACCTATATTCCAGTCATGATTAACACCCTGCCCCCTCCCCCCCCCCCCGTCGGCCAGTCGGCAAGAATATTGTCAATATTAAACCGGTCCGCAGTGCGAAAAACGTTAGTGACCCCTGAGCTATACAATGACCTGGGTGACTGAGAATTTTCATAGACATATTCCTTCATTGGAGATATTCCCTTTGCTCCCCACCTTCCCTGCAACTTAAAACTTGTGTTCTGTCTTTCCTGCTTCAAACTGAAACATTAAACATTTGTTTTTCCAACTGACAATGCCTAACCAACTAAGTGTACTACTACTACGTTTTTATTTTGGATTTCCAACATCTTACAGCTTTTTAATTCTCACGGCAGAAAGCAGAGTTGAAGAATTACAGACACACATCACAGATTATACAAATTCTTGATGACAGAGAGCATACAAAATTGGAGAAATAGGCACCACCCACTTCAGGAAGACTAAAGGAGAACCATATTTGGATATAGTCAAAGGTGCACCACTTACCCTATAGAGTGAAAACACCACAGTTTGTTAATAAACCCCAAGAGAAATGCAACCTGTTAGCACCAGATCTGGAAGGAGAGTCCCTCAACCCAAACATCTGAAAGACATATACAACCAACCAAATACCTTCAACGTTTGCTTTTCATTAATAAAAGATGTTGTGCATGCTGCTTATCTAACATTGAGTCTATAGCACTTTAACAATAGTAGCACAACATGTTGCTACAAATGCTTCAGTCAGTACAAGACAGTAGAGTGCTGTCAGGCTGCTATTATATCCCCTACAGCAGCGATCCCCAACCTCCGGGCTGCGGATCAATACATTGCCACAAAGAATGCAGTGGTGCAGCAGTAGTCAGAACGCACAGAGCATATCTTTAAGAAAAAAGCCGAAATAAACAAGCTAATTAATTAGGTGCTGCCCAGATTAGAGGTAAATGTCAACCCAGATTAGAGGCGAACTAATACAACTTGGCAAAACCAATGCAGTCATAGGAAGAATGTACAAATTTCATATAGATAGCGTGGAAATTGAACTCCCAATGCCACACTGTAAAAGCCTTGTATTGACTGCTACAATACCAAGACTCCTTGCCTGCAAGTAGAAGTAGTTATTACTTAACATGGACCAAAGAGCTAAATTCCAGAGGTGAGGTGAGAGTGATAGACTTGACTTCAAAGTAGCATTTGACTGAGTATGGTTTCAAGGTGCCCTAGCTAAAATAGAGTCAATGGGAATTAAGGGGAAAACCTTCTGCTGGTTAGAATCATACCAGACACAAAGGAATATGGTTGTGGTGGTTGGAGGTCAATCATCTCATCTTCAAGACATCACTGCAGGAGTTCCTCAGGGAAGTGTCCTAGGACCAACCATCTTCAGCTGCTTCATCAATGATCTTCCGTCCGTCATGTTAAGAAGTGGGGATGTTCGCAGATGACTACATAATGTTCTGCACCATTTGTGATTCCTCAGATAGCGAAGCAGTTCATTCCCAAATGCAGCAGGACTAGACAATATCCAGACTTGGGCTGACAATTGGCAAGTGTTACGAAGGATGAACAACTCTGATGGGCAGAAGGGTGCAGAGTTGCCCATGCCCCCCCCCTTTTGGAGAATTGCAAACCGTTACTATTTCGATGCTGCTAACAAGGAAGTAAGAGAGACAAAAGAAAACATGCCAGGACAGCTGTTACTGATAACAGCTCATGAGAGAGAATGAGAGAGACACAGATAAGAGGTAAACAAGTTGGAACATCTGCTATTGATAAGAGAGGAGAGGAGCCTTTGATTTACTGTTATTGTCTTTTGGAGAAGGATTGTTTACTTGATACTATTCTATTCATTGAAATTCCTCAGTGGACAGCTGGAGTGGGTTGGTTTGATGAGCTAAGCCATTCAAAACTGATTGACACTTGAGACCCCGTGAGTGGGGATAAAAGTGAGGTCTGGGGTCTAGACGCACCAGGAGACACACGAGTGAGCATCAGGCACCCACGAGAAAGTGTGCGGCATCGGAGACCGAACGAAGGATCAGTAAATTTTAACTCACAGTGTTTATAGCGAGGCCAGTGGGGGCTTGTGTGTGTGTCCACCCTTGCCTGAGTGATGAGTCCACCACGGAAGAACGGTCTAGCTAAAGGACGGAGGGGTCATACTTGAATCGACACAGCAACAACACATCGATGGATCAAGATCGTAAAGGAAGGTTTGCAAGACAACAGCTTCTCTCTCTCTCTCTCTCTCGACCAACAACTACCTCAACCTTCATGGACTGAACTGAACTTTATATTTCCATGTGACAATTCATTATCCCCTAGACAACGATAGAGCTTGTTTATTATTGATTATTATTATACCCACACCTTTAGGTTTAGTATTGCTAATGTATATTATCTATATATTTGCATTAATATTGTTTTGTATATTTTTACTAATAAACACTGTTGAAAATAGTACCACCAGACTCCAACGGACACTTCTATCTTTGCTGGTAAGACACCCAGTTATGGGGTACGTAACACAAGTAAAATTCAAGCCACGCAAGTGCCAGGCAATGACCATCTCCAACAAGAAAGGCTCTAACCATCGTCCCCTTGACATTCAGTGGCATCACCGTCACTGAATCCCCTACTGTCAACATCCTGGGGGTTACCATTGACAGGAAACTGAACTGGTCTAGCCATATAAGCACAGTGGCTACCAGTGCAGGTCAAAGGCTAAGAATCCTGTGGCGTGTAACTCATCTCCCAACTCCCCAAAGCTTGTCCACCATCTACAAGGCTCAGGTCAGGAGAGTAATGGAATACTCACCATTCGCCTAGATGAGTGCAGTTCCATCAACACTCAAGAAGCTTGACATCATCCAGTACAAGGCAGCCAACTAGACTGGTACCCCTTCCACAAACATCCAATCCCTCCACCATCAACAAACAGTTGCAGAAGGGTGTACTAGCTACAAGATGCACTGCAAGAACACACCAAAGTTCCTAAGGCAGCACCTTCTAGACCCATGACCTCTAACATCTAGAAGGATGAAAGCAGCATCACTTGGAAATCCCCCTCCAAGTCACTCACCATCCTGACTTGGAAACATATAGCCGTCTCTTCATTGTCACTGGAATTCCCTCCCTAACAGCACTATGGGTGTCTCTACTCCTTGGACTGCCACAGTTCAAAAAGGCAGCTCATCGCCACCTTCTCAAGGGCAAATAAGGATGGGCAATAAATGCTTGGTTAGCTGGTGACCCCTACATCCCATAAATTAATTTAAAAAAAGGCAATGCATAACACATATTTGGTATGAATATTACTTGCTAGTTATCAAGCTCATGCCTGAAAGTTGTCCTGCAATTACACCATACAAACATAGCTGCTTCACTTTCTGAGAGTTGCAAGTGGAATTGAGCAGGCATTCCCACTGAGCTTACAACAGGGCACTAACAAAGCTACTTAAAATGGTTGGGCCTCACACTACTGAAAATCTTCTGAGATGAGTTACCTCCAACAAAAACTATCAAAAACCAAGATGACGAAGAAGGGATTGGTGCACAGTGTGCATATGGAGGGATAAGGCTGGAATGGACAAGTAGTGTGGAGAAGTTAAGACAGTTCATGTCAATTCAGAAAAGTGCCTGCAGAAAAAGAATCTCAGGGTTGTTTGTGGTGACATGTATGTACTCTGATAAGAAAATTTTACTTTGAACTTTCAGCTATTGGAAATGTAAAGGTTGAGATATGGGGTGTCCAAGAGGAAGAGAAGTTTTGGAGAAGGAAAAAGTACATGGAGAGGTAAAGATCCCTTTCCAAAGAGGTGGAAACAATGGAGTGAGTAATGGCTCAACATCATGACAGGCCTGGAACGTGATGAGATATAGGTGCAAGGACACAAAGGTGAAGTATCTGCTGCGTGGAGATTGTTCAGCATCAGGGGGGTTGTGTGAGTGGAATAGTGAAGACATGATAGTAGTTGGAGTCAGGTAGGATCTTGACTTGAAATTTTGGTTATCCCTTTGCTTTCATGGTGATGTAATGATCAGAAAGCGCATCAGCATATTATATTAAGCATCTAAGAAGCTCACCTTGTCCTTGAGGATTAGAAACATAGAAACCCTACAGCACAATACAGGCCCTTCGGCCCACAAAGCTGTGCTGAACATGTCCTGACCTTAGAACTACCTAGGCTTACCCATAGCCCTCTATTTTATTAAGCTCCAACTTCTCAAACTTCTACGGATATGCTATCTAAAGTACTCTAACAGTTTGCATTTCAGCCTCAGAACTTGCAGACAATGATACACTGTCCAGTCTCATCACAACATTCCATCCACACCTTCATGGTGTATTGCATCAGTAAGGTTAACCGCATTGTCAAGGATTAAGGCATACCCTGATCACTCCCTTTTCTCTCCAATATCTTTTCGAAGATAAAGGAGCTTGAGGACAGATTTCTGAACCAATCACCTCTTTCACATCTCCTATTCAGTGGCGCTACCATGTTCTTGAATCAATAATTCTACCTGTTATTGTCACTTTAAAATTTCTATTTGCACTTTTTTCAATTTGTGCTAATGTTACTTGCAATAGTTCTCATGCTTGTCATTGCATTTATCATTACAAGTCAAGCCAAGTCACTTTTTATTGTCATTTCGACCATAACTGCTGGTACAGTACGTAGTAAAAACGAGACATTTTTCAGGAGCATAGTGCTACATGAAACAGTACAAAAACTATACTGAACTATGTAAAAACAACACAGAAAAAAAACTAGACTACAGACCTACCCAGGACTGCATTAAGTGCAGAAAACAGTGCAGGCATTACAATAAATAATAAACAAGACAATAGGCATGGTAGAGGCCAGTAAGAGGCCAGTCAGTGCAGGCTCTTGGTATTGAGGAGTTTGATGCTTGGGGGAGGAAGCTGTTACATAGTCTGGTTGTGAGAGCCTGAATGCTTCGGTGCCTTTTCCCAGATGGCAGGAGGGAGAAGAGTTTGTATGAGGGGTACGTGGTGTCCTTCATAATGCTGTTTGCTTTGCGGATGCAGTGTGTAATGTAAATGTCTGTAATGACAGGAAGACGCCCAGGACAGTTTGGCCCTTGTTGCTGTTAGAGCTGCCTTGTCACCTGTTCTGAAGGCAGAGTCACGGGTCCTCAGCAGCGCATGCACCTCTATGGTCATCCATGGCTTCTGGTTAGCACGTGTAGTGATGGTCTTGGACACAGTGACGTCGTCAATGTACTTGCTGATGTAGCTAGTCACTGATGCCGTGTACTCCTCTAAGTTGGTAGAGTCACCATCAGTTTGAGCCTCCCTGAACATGTGCCAGTCAGTGCTCTCAAAGCAGTCTTGAAGAGCAGAGATGGCTCCTGCTGGCCAGGTTTTCACCTGCTTCTGAACTGGTCTGGAGCGCCTGACGAGCGGTCTGTATGCTAGAATTAGCATAACAGAGATGTGGTCTGAGTAACCAAGGTGAGGGCAGGGCTCCGCCTGGTACGTGTTGGGGATGTTTGTGTAAACCAGGTCCAATGCATTCTCCGCCCTCGTTGCAAAGTCCACATACTGATGGAATTTGGGGAGAACTGACTTAAGGTTAGCGTGGTTAAAATCTCCAGACTTCACATGGGCAAGGAATTTCATTGTACTGGGTATATGACAACAAACTACAAACTTAGAACATCTAGAATCTAATTTTGGAACATATACCCTATTGTCCTGTTTATTATTTATTGTAATGCCTGCACTGTTTTTGTGCACCTTATGTAGTTCTGTGTAGGTCTGTAGTCTAGTGTAGCTTTCTCTATGTTGTTTTTTTTTTACGTAGTTCAGTCTAGTTTTTGTACTGTGTCATGTAACACCATGGTCCTGAAAAATGTTGTCTCATTTTTACTACGTACCGTACCAGCAGTTATGGTCGAAATGACAATAAAAGTGACTTGACTTGACTTGACTTGACCTGATATGTTTCACATCTAAGGGGACCTTTTGAATTTTTTTTGTACCTGTTAGTTTAAGGGAGTTTATTGCCACAGTCATGCTTTTTTATCTATCCTATTTCCAGATGCAACACTGAGTGTCATAGGGAGTCCCATTCCTGCCTGTGGCCATCAAACTTTACAACTCCTCCCTCGGAGTGTCAGACACCCTGAGACAATAGGCTGGTCCTGGACTTATTTTACTTGGCATGATTAACTTATTATTATTTAATTATTTATGGTTTTATATTGCTATATTTCTACACTGTTCTTGGTTGGTGCGACTGTAATGAAACCCAATTTCTCTTGGGATCAATAAAGTATGTCTGTCTGTCTGTCTTAAATCGCTCCGTGTCACACACCTGTCCAACTTCTTTAAAAAATTATTATAGAATAGCTTTCAACATCATTTCAGATGGAGTGTTCCAGATTCCAACAGTACTCTTCCTAAAAATATCTTCATTTCCCCTTCAGAGATTTTTTCAGTGATCTATTGACTCACTTGCCAGATGGAATAGTATTTAATCTTCTCTGTTCCAAGTTGAACAAATCAAAATTTTCTCAAATTCTTAGTCATTTCTTATCAAACCCATTCTTTAACAATTTACCAATTCTCAGGCTTTAACAGATATCCTGAAAAGAACTGTCTAGATTACTCACAACACGAGATGAGCCCTAGCTAATAATTTATAAAATACTATGATCTTCCTTTCACCTTCTACACCTCTGTTTATAAACCAATATGGTTTTTCATCAATAATATGACCTGCTTATTTAAAGTAAGACAAGGACTAGACCCCATGTTTCATCAGATTTTCTCCACCATTCAGTAATGATCCTGTGGTTCAAGCTCACTTTCCTGCCTGATTATCACATCCTTCAAGAATGTCATGAGATAAGCTTCGAACTATTAAACAAGTTTGCCTAGCTGGCAAAGGAGTAAATTTCAAAAGATGAGTTCAGAATTTTTTGTATCTTATTCCTAAATGGCTGATGCCTTAAACTGAGGCTATTTTCCAAATTCTAGTCTTTCATATTAGGGTAAAGATCCTCTGAACATCTAATCTGAATTGTGAATTGTGAATTGTGACAGAATCTTGAATTGTGTACATGAATGGAGGCAAAAACTCATCTGAATTTAAATGAAGCCAAGTCTATGTACCATCATTGATCATGCATAAATTACTTCACAATAACATCCTAAATGTAAACTTATATTGCACTTAATGAGATGTAGGAAGTAATTGTAGATTGGCTTCTATGTGCATGTTGGATTAAAGTTGTACTTGTGGCGGCCTGCACACGTGGGACTCGAACCGCCATCAGGAGCCGTGGGCAGACACACAGTAGCACGTTTGGAACTACCCTCTCGGGGCAGACCTTCCGGGGACCGTCTGACGTCGCGTCCGCCCCGCGGGTCGCAGGGGCCTATGGGGGGGGGGGGGAGATTTAAGCGTACAGTTTTGAATCAGTAAAGGCATTCTGAGATTCTGAGTTCAGCTCTCTGCCTCCGTGTGTTTCTTTAGTAGCGCATTGCGCATGACTACATTGGTGACCCCAACGTTCCAGACGGCATCTGGAGCTGGTGACTCAGTGACCAGCCACGAGTTCGAGCAACTCGCACAGCGCGGTCTCTCTGAAACTCCCGACTTTCTGCGCCACTCAGCCCCTCGTTTGGTTCGAGCAGGCTGAGGCCCAGTTCAATATCAGAGACATTACAGCCGACACCACGCAGTACTACTGCGTGGTCAACACACTCAACCAGGAGACGGCAGGCCGGTTTATCAACTTCCTACACCAGCCACCAACGGAGGACAGGTACACTAAGCTTAAGGCATTCCTGATCCGTACCTTCGGACTCTCCTGCCGCGAACAGGCCGCGCGGCTCCTACACATGGACGGCCTGGGCGACTGCATGCCATCTGAGCTCATAAACGATATGCTGGCGCTCATGGACGGCCATAAGCTGTACCTTTAATTCGAACAGTTGTTCCTCGAGCAAATGCCAGAGGATATTTGCCTCCCCCTCGTGAGTGAGGATTTCAGTGACCCATGCAGGGTAGCAGCTAAAGCAGATGTCCTTTGGCAGAGCAAGCAACGTGGAGCAGCCTCCATTGGCCTAGCCATGATCGCACGCCCCAAAGCCCAGGTCCCGCAACTGAAGCCGTCAAGACCCACGGGGAAAAAAGACGAAAGTTCGGAACAATGGTGATTCTATCACCAAAGATGGGGCTCAGGCGTGCGCTGCTGCTGTCCATCATGTGATTTTCTGGGAAACGCTGGAGCCAGCTGTCGCTAATGGCTACAACAGCTGGCCACCAAGACAGCCTCCTATACCTCTGGGACCGACACTCCGGGCGGCGCTTCCTGGTAGACACCAGGGCCAAAGTCAGCGTACGCCCCCCCCGAACATGGACATTCATAATGCGGTCCCAGGCCCCGAACTCACCGCTGCAAATGGCACCAGTATTTGGACGTACGGCCCGTGGACTATCACACTGCATTTCAGGTCCAGCCATTTCACTTGGACTTTCACGTTGGCAAGTGTCACAACCACTACTAGGGGCAGATTTCCTATGAGCCAACTGCCTCCTGGTCGACCTAAAAGGCCGGCATTTGGTCCACGCTGAGATGTTCCAGACTTTCCAGCTCGGAGAAGCCAAGCTACTGGCCCTCTACCTGGATTCCGTGACCCTCTCGGGTAACAAATTCGCCCGGGTGTTGGCGGAATTCCCCTCCATAGTCACCCTGCAGTTCTCCACGGCTGATCCCAAGCATGGTGTGCAGCACCACACCCCCACGCAAGGACCGCCGCTGCATACCTGAGCTCGCAGGCTCCCACCCGACAAGCTCCACCTCGCCAAGGAGGAGTTGCGTAAGATGGGAATCGTACGCCACTCAGACAGCTCGTTGGCAACCCTGCTGCACATCGTGCCCAAATCTGCAAAGGATGGAGGGCCTGCGGAGACTACAGAAGGCTCAATGACGCCACAGCCGCCGACAGATACCCAGTACCCCACATCCAGGACTTCACGGCAAACCTGCATGAAGCGACCATCTTCTCAAAAATTGACCTGGTCAGGGGATACCATCAGATCCCAGTGCACCCCGATGACATGCCCAAGACAGCCCTCATCACCCCGTTCTGCTTGTTCAAATTCCTGAGGATGCCTTTCAGTCTCAAGAATGCAGCCCAATCTTTCCAAAGGCTCATGGACTCGGTGGGACGCGGCCTGGATTTCGTTTTCATTTACTTGGATGATATCCTGGTGGACAGCAGTTTGCACCAAGAGCACGTGGCACATTTGCGCCAGCTCTGCCAACGCCTGAGCGACCACGGACTGGCAATCAATCCAGCGAAGAGCCAGTTCGGGCTGACGGAGATCAACTTCTTAGGCCACAGAGTCAACCGACATGGCACAATTCCCCTACTGGACAAGATCCAGGCCATCTGCCAGTTCCCCAAGCCCAGCATGGTCAAGGGCCTGCAGGAGTTCGTAGGGATGGTCAACTTTTATCATCAGTTTGTGCCGGCGGCGGCACGCATCATGAGACCCTTGTTCACTTCAGCAAGGCCAAAGAAGTGGCATGGGACGCAGAGTCCACGGAGGCATTCGAGCAGGCCAAGGAGGCCCAGGCAAAGGCGGCCCCCTAGTGCACCCGAGAGTCGATGTACCCACGGTACTCACAGTCAATGCTTCTGACATGGCAGTCAGTGGAGTCCTGGAGCAGCTCTTCGAAGACCAGTGGCGACCACTCGCTTTTTTCAGCGGCACCTACGGCCACCAGAGGTGAAGTACAGCGCCTTCGACAGAGAGTTGCTAGCGCTCTACCTGGCTGTCCGGCATTTCTGGTACTTCCTTGAGGGAAGGGAGTTCACCGTGTATATGGACCGCAAGCCCCTCACCTTCGCACTGGCCAAGGTATCGGACCCATAGTCAGCTCGGCAGCAGAGGCATCTGTCCTTTATTTCAGAATTCACCATGGACGTCCGCCACATCGCAGGGAAGAACAACGTCATCACCGACACACTGTCTCGCCCCTGCCTCTACTCAGTAGGCATATCGTCCTTAGGAACAGACTGGCAGAAGCACAACAGTCGGACACCGAGCTCCCAGCTTACCGCACCGCCGTTTCGGGGCTCCAGTTGGAGGACATCTCCATTGGCCCGGCAGCGGATCGACTCCTGTGTGACGTGTCTACTGGCAAACCCAGACCCGTGGTACCAGCAGCGTGGAGGTGCCGGGTCTTTGACACGCTGCACGACCTGGCCCACCCGTCCATCAAGCTGGTAGTGGACAGATTCTTCTGGCATGGTTTGCGCAAACAGGTCGGACACTGGGCCAGGACCTGCGTAAACTGCCAGACCGCCAAGGTCCAGCGACACGTGAAGGCTACCCTCCAGCAGTTCCAGCCGACGCACAGGAGGTTCCAACACATCTACGTGGACGTTGTCGGCCCCCTGCCAGTCTCCCAGGGTGCCAGGTATATCTTTACCATGGTAGACAGGTTCATCAGATGGCCGGAAGCCGTACCGCTCGCAGACACGTCCACTGAGTCCTGTGCCAGGATGCTCATTGCAAACTGGATCTTTAGGTTTGGCCTCCCAATGGACATCACCTCCGACAGAGGGGTGCAGTTCATGTCTGGTTTGTGGACAGCACTGGCGCAGCTCCTGGGCGCCCAGCTGCATCACACCACAATATACCATCCCCAGTCCAACGGTTTGGTGGAGCGATTCCACCAGCATCTCAAGTCGGCCCTGATGGCACGCCTCAACTGGACAACTGAGCTTCCTTGGGTCCTACTGGGCATCCGCACAGCCCCCAAAGAGGACCTGGGCATCTCCTTGGCGGAATTGGTCTATGGCGCCCCCCCCCCAACAGTCCCAGGTGAGTCCGTACCAGAGGCCCGAGGTTCGGAAGAAACTCCAGCAGTGGTGCTAATGAGGCTGTGGGACAAGGTAGGGACCCTGGCGCCGGTCCCGAACTCCAGGCATTGTCCCATGCCATCCTTCACCCCTAAAGACCTCTAAGACTGTGAGTATGTTTTTGTTTGCAGAGGCATGCACAGGTCACCTCTACAGTGGCTGTACGAGGGACCCTTCAAGGTGATCCGGCACAATGGAACCCCGTGTGTTGTGGAGGTGGGTGGCCAGGAGGAGACTTTTACAGTGGACCACCTCAAACCGGCACACTTGGACATTGAGCAACCAGTGAGGGTACCTGCACCACACCAGCGAGGCTGGCCACCCAGGCAAGCCACACAGACCGGGGGATCTACTCCCTCGATGGACGTTTCTGGTGGGGGGGGGGGTTGGTGTGGCGGCCCGTACACATGGGACTCGAACCGCCATTGGGAGCCACGGGCAGACACATGGTAGTGTGTTTGGAACTACTCACTCGGGGTGGACCTCTCGGGGACAGTCTGACATCGTGTCTGCCCCGCGGGTCGCAGGAGTCCATGAGAGGGGAGATTTAAGCGTGAGGTTTTGAATCAGTAAAGGCATTCTGAGTTCAGCTCTCTTTGCCTCTGTGTGTTTCTTTAGTTGCGCATTGTGCACGACTACTGTCAATATTTAATCTCCCATAAATGCATACAAAGAAACTTATAAATAGATGCAATTGCAAAGGTGGTAGTCAAAGCTTCAACTTTCATAGGAGATTAAGTACCACCAAATACTATTGACAAACTTCTACAGATGCACTTTATAAAGTATGGCAATTGCAACGCAAAAAGAACATCAGAGATTGCAAAAAGCAGTGGGCCCAGTCCTTCACAGGCACAGCCCTCCCTGCCATTGACAGAAGTGATACCTCAAAAGGGCAGCATATATAATCAAGTAACCCGGCGCCCTTTTCTCATTATTATTGTCAGGGAGAGGTACAGAAGCTTTAAGTCACACCACCAGGTTCAGGAACAACTACTTTCCTACATCCTTAAGGTTCATGAACCTACTTCCACAACCTCATTCCTACCTCAGTAATGGAACAGTACAGACTACCTCTCATTACTATTAACATCTCTGATTGTGTCTTTTTTTTGCACAAATGTCTTGTTTTGCACAGTCTTTTTTCCCTCTCCACTGTCTTATATCTTTTGTGTTGCCTGAATCTTCATGTCTATGATGCTACTACATTCAGTCCTCCTTACCTGTGAGGATTGGTTCAGGGACCCCCCCCCCCCCCCCACCCCCAAGCGAATACCAAAATTTGCAGATGCTCAAGTCCATTATATAAAATGGCGTAGTATTTGCATATAACCTACACACATCCTCCCATATACTTTTATTCATCTCTAGATTACTTATAATACCTAGTACAATATAAATAGATGTTATACTGTAATGTTTAGGGAATGTTGCCAATAAAAAAAACTACTGTATGTGTTCCTCTCACTCACAACACAAGCAGCGAGCAAATGAGATGTGAGGCAAACAACGATCAAACAACGAATAAAACTTGTAATCATCTCTACATTACAGAACTTATAACACCTAATACAATGGAAATGCAATGTAAATAGTTGTTACACTGTCTTATTGACAAGAAAAAAAGATTGTCCATGTTCCTCTTGCTCACAACACAAGCAGCGAACAAATGAGATGCGAGGTGAACAATGATCGAACAATGAGTAAAACTTATAATACCTGTACAGTAGTTGTTACACTGTCTTGTTTTTGGAATAAGGACGCTTTGGAGGAGGCTCAATAATATTAAAGTCAGAAACTGTGGAGGTTGAGGGCTGAGGATCTTCAAGTGTTGAACGTCAAGACTTCAGAATTGCAGATACTTTAGTTAGAAACATTGTTATAGGAAGCTGTCTTCTTCTTCTTTGCACCATCAAACAAATCTTGCAGTGGTTGCAGGCATGTTGTTATCTCTCGGTTGACACGGAGGCTTCGTTTCATCAAAGGATCATAGTCGAGGATTGTATCCTTTAACACTTGAGCCTGTTGAAAACCTGCTGCAAATTTTTCAACTATCCAAATTGATGGCTCCGCCTCCTCTAAATCTTCGTCATCATCTTCTGTAGAGGCTTTCAGCAGATCTATGAGTTCCTCATTGGTAAGGGTTTGTCTGTGCTCTTCTATGTGTTCCTCAACGTCGTCCTCGATCATGTCAGAGAAGCCTTCCCCACCAACTTCCCTTGCAACATTCAGAATATCCCTGATTTCTGCATCAAAAGTGGGGAAGCCCCTGAAATCACTGACTGTCTCACTCCATAGTGGGTTCCAACATGCATTGACTGTCTCGGGCTTTATGGCATCTACAGCCTCTGCAATAAGCACAATTGCATCTGCAATTGTGAATTTCTTCCATAAATCCATGATGCTGCAGTCAGGGTTAGAATCAAGGGCAGCATGAATCCTCCCGAAGGTGAGGCGGGTGTAAGTTGCATTAATACACTAGATAATGCCTTGATCAAGTGGCTGAAGCAGTGACGTAGTGTTAGGCGGCAGGGATATCACTTCCACATTATCGTCAGCGAAGCAGAGAGATTGGGGATAGCCAGGAGCATTGTCAATTATGAGGAGAGCCCTGAATGGCAGCCCCATCTCTTTGAGGTATTTCTTGACCTCAGGAATGAAGCACTGGAGGAACCATTCCAAGAACAAGATCACCATCATCCAAGCCTTCTTGTGTTGCCAGTAGGCAATTTTTGCTTTTGTTCTTAAGGGCCCGGGGTTGTTTGCTCAGTAAACGAGTCCTGGCTTGATCATGTGACTGGCTGTGTTGCCACACAGCACCAGAGTAGGGTGATCTTTCCAGGCCTTGAACTCCAGGGCCTGCTGGGCACTCTTATGGATGTAGGTACGATTGGGCATCTTCTTCCAGAACAAGCCCGTTTCATCACAATTGAAGACTTGCTCTCGAAGATAGCCTTTCTCTTCTACGAGTTTCTTAAGCTCCTCTGGGAATGCTGCTGTGGCTTCGGCTTTAGCTGATGCAGATTCTCCCATGATCTTTACGTTCTTGAGGCTGTAGCGCTTTACATAGCCAGCCAGCCATCCCTTACTAGCCTTAAACTCTTTTCTCTCGCTCTCCTCAACCCCATCACAGTAGTGCTTATAGAAACTAAGAGCTTTTTCACATATAATTTGGCCATTGACAGGGATATGCTTCTGTGACATGTCCTCTAGCCACACATTTAATGATTACTCAGTCTTCACAAGCACTTTATCACAAACCAGAGAGACCATTTTTGCCGTTGTAGGGGCAGCAATTACACTTCCAAGAATTTCAGCTTCTTTCTGCTTTATTTTTTTAATATTATTTATTTATTAAATTTTAGACATTACAAAGAATAAATGTGGTAATAAAATAGTAAGAAAAGTAATATTGACCCTCCCCCTCCCCTTAACCCTCCCCCCTTAACCCTTATCTAAAGAAAGAAAAAAAAGGAAAGAAGAGAAAGATTGCCTGGATATCGGAGGATCCCCACATGCTCCATGGAATTCAAAATAATATTGATATTTATTTTTACTTTCCCCAATTACTATAATTTTATCTTCAAAGGACCTATGTATTTAATCCTATTTTTTGTAAGTATGGGAACCAAATTTTCAAAAATATATCATTTTCATTTCTTAGAATATTTTCAAGTGGAATACAACTATGTATTTCATTATTCCAACGATCCATAGTTAAATATAGATCAGATTTCCAAGTAACTGCGATAACTTTTTTGGCTACTGCTAATGCAATTTTTATAAATTTTTTCTGATACTTATTCAATTTAAGTTTTGTTATTGTCCCTTCAATATCTCCTAATAAAAATAATAATGGACTATGTGGGAGTTGTACTCCAATAATTTGTTCCAATAAAAGTCTTAACTTTATCCAAAATGGCTGAATTTTAAAACAAGACCAAGTAGAATATAAAAAAGTACCAATTTCTTGATTACATCGAAAACATTGGTCAGACATATTTGAATTTAATCTATTTATTTTCTGTGGTGTTATATATAATTGATGTAAAAAATTATTTTGTATTAATCTAAGTCGAACATTTATTGTATTTCTCATACTATTAGAACATAATCTTGACCAGTTTTTTCCATCAATTTTAACATTCAACTCAGATTCCCATTTTTGTTTTGATTTATGAATTCCTAATTTAATTGTCTACTTTTGAATCAAATTATACATACAAGATGTAAATTTTTAATTTTTCCTTTCTGGATTAATATTTCTATTTCACTAGGTTTTGGCATCAACATTGTTTGTCCCAACTTTTCTTGTATATAGGCTTTTAATTTAAAATAACAGAAAAGAGTGTTATTTGATATTTTATATTTATTTTTTAATTGATGAAACAACATCAATATACCTCCTTCAAAACAATCACCTATATATTTAATCCCCTTTTGGAACCAATTATGTAAAAGTCTATTATCCATTGTAAAAGTGATAAGCCTATTTTGAATTAAAGTTCTTTTTGCTAATAAAGATTTCTTTATCTCATCATCCATATTTACCTTATTCCATAAATCAATCAAGTGTCTTAATATAGGAGATTCTTTTTTTTCCCATATCCATTTGGATTCCAATTTATATATAAAAATCTTCTGGTATATTTTCTCCTGTCTTATCTAATTCAAGCTGGTTTTACTTCATCAAAAAAAGATGCAATAAATCTAAGTTGATTTGCTTTATAATAATTCTTAAAATTTGGAAGTTGTAACCCTCCTAAATCAAATTTACATGTCAATTTTTCCAATGATATTCTTGACATCTTTCCTTTCCAAAGAAATTTCCTTACATATTTATTCAGTTCTTGAAAAAACTTCTGAGGTAATTGTATTGGTAAAGTCTGAAATAAATATTGCAATCTAGGAAATATATTCATTTTTACAGCATTAACTCTACCTATTAATGTTATTGGTAACATCATCCATTTATCAAGATCCTCTTTTATTTTTTTCTAATAATGGCAAATAATTTTGTTTATATAAATTTTTTACATCATTATCAACTCTAATACCTAAATATTTTATCCCGTTTATTGACCATCTAAATTGAGTTGCTAATCGACATTGATTGTAATTTCCTTTGGTGAGGGGTAAAATTTCACTTTTATCCCAATTTACCTTATATTCTTCCAATCTAAAAGATAATCTTTGCAAAGGTTGCAATGGGTTTGTTAAGTAAATCAAAACATCATCAGCAAATAAATTAATCTTATATTCTTCTTGATTAACTCTAAAGCCCCCAATATCTGAATCTGTTCTAATTAATTCAGCTAATGGTTCTATTGCCAATACAAATAAAGCAGGCGATAATGGGCAGCCTTGTCTAGTTGACCTCGTTAAGCAAAATGGTGTTGAAATCTGACCATTTGTAACTACTTTAGCTTGAGGATTAGTATTTAAAATTTTAATCCATTGTATAAAAGATTTTCCTAACTCATATTTTTCCAATACCTTAAATAAAAAAATCCCATTCCTATCTATCAAATGCTTTTTCTGCATCCAAAGCAGCTGCCACACTCATTGCCTCTCTTTTTTGTGCCAAATGAATTATACTAAGTAACCGGGTTATATTATCTATTGATTGTCTATTTTTTATAAAACCTGTTTGATCCATATGTATTAATTTTGGTAAATATTTAGATATTCTATTAGATAATTTTTTTGCTAGTATTTTATAATCTGTATTCAACAAAGAAATAGGCCTATATGATGTTGGTTTTAAAGGATCTCTATCTTTTTTTGGCAATACAGTTATGATCGCTGTTAAAAAAGATTGTGGGTGTTTATGCATTCTTTCCACTTGGTGTATTAATTCCATAAAGGAGGAATTAATAAATCTTTAAATTCTTTATAAAACTCAGGAGGAAAACCATCTTCTCCTGGAGATTTATTACTCTAAAGTGATCCTAAAGCTTCTTCAACCTCTTTTAATATAAAATGCATATCTAATCCTTTCTGTTCTTCCAAATTTAATTTCGGAAGTTATTTGTGATAAAAATTTATCTATCTCAGCAATCTTATTTTTTGATTCTGATTGATATAGTTCAGTGTAAATTTTTTTTAAAGTTTCATTAATTTCTAAAGGCTTATAAGTAACCTTATTTACACTTGTTCTAATTGCATTTATTGTTTTAGAAACCTGTTTTCAACTGCCAAGCAAGAATTTTATGTGATCTTTCACCTAATTCGTAATATTTCTGTTTAGTTCTCATAATTACTTTTTCTGTACAATATGTCTGGAGTGTATTATATTGTAGTTTTTTATTAACAAGTTGTCCGTTTTTCTTCTGTCATATATCTTTGAGATTCTTTTTCTAACTTTATATCTTTTTCCAATTGATCTATTTCTGCTGCGTATTCCTTCTTAATTTTAGATGTATAACTTATAATCTGACCCCTTAAATATGCTTTCATCGCCTCCTATAATACAATTTTATCCTCAACTGAATGTAGATTTATATCCAAAAAAAATGAATTTGTTTTTTCATAAAATCACAAAAATCTTAATGTTTTAATAGAATTGAATTAAATCTCCATCTATAGATCGATTCCTCCTTATCCATCATTATCATTGTCATTATCAAGGGGAATGATCTGACAGTATTCTTGCTTTATATTCCACACTTTTCACTCTATCTTGAATATTTTTTGATAATAAAAAAAAGTCAATCCTTGAGTAAGTTTTATGTCTATTTGAATAAAATGAATAATCTCTTTCTCTTGGATTAATTTTTCTCCATATATCAATCAGGTTTAAATCTTTCATTAATGATAAAGTTAGTTTTGTTACTTTTGATTTTGTAGCAACTTTAGTTGACCTATCCAAAACTGGATCTAAACAAAAATTAAAATCTCCACCTATTAATATTTTATCATGTGCATCAGCCAATTTCAAAAAAACCTTGTATGAATTTTGCATCAGTTTCATTTGGTGCATAAATGTTCATAAAAGTCCATAATTCTGAAAAAATTTGACAATGTATAATCACATATCTCCCCCCAGAATCAATTTACATTTTGTATTTTGATTGGTAAAGATTCATTAACCAAAATTGCAACTCCTCTCAATTTTGAATTAAATGAAGCTGCAATAACATTTCCAACCCAATCTCTCTTTAATTTCTTATGTTCTGTTTCTGTTAAATTTGTTTCTTGTAAAAAAAGCTATATCTCCTTTCAATTTCTTAATATATGTTAAAACTCTTTTTCTTTTCACAGGTCCATTAATTCCATTAACATTAAGACTTAATAAATTAAATAAATTAATCATTCATAGTACCTTGGGAATTCTTTAAAATTCTCCATGTTGCTATGAGTCTCTCCCCAACCATCCAGGCAAAAAAGAAGAAAAATAGAAGAAAGATAACTAATATATAAGAAAAAAAAACCAAAATACCCCCCCACTAATGTTGCGAATAAAAAGAACACAACATTACCCCCCCCCCCATTTTACAGGTCATGGCAATCGCCATGATTGTACACGTGAAACTCGCAGCCATCGATCAGGAGCTCCTCCAGCTCCCCCGCAAAAAAAAAAAAATTAGTGAAGAAAAAAAAAACAAATAATTAATGTCTCTACTCCCCTATTTCATTACTTTTTACGAGGGAGCTGGATTCCCTACGTCATCACGTGATGTCCCCCCCTTTCTGCTTTATTGTGCAAGTACAAGATTCATTCTTACCGACCTTACCTCCCACTTCGGAATGTGACATGCCACTTTTCAAAAGATCTAATATTTCTACTTTCTCGGCGACAGATAGCACTTTACGCTCCCTCTTAGTCTCTGGGGAATTGGTTTGACCACCTAATTGCTTTTTAGGATCTATTTTTTTCCACAGGAACAAAGTAGCGCATGAACGAGAAGTGAGGCGAATAAAGCTTGTTCAAGTGCTGAAAGAGCACTTCTGGGTTTTCTCAATTCACGGTTGGTTGAATTTGCACATGCAGAACTCGCCGATAAGGAGGGCCGACTGTACAAGCAAGTTTTTCACTTTAGTTGTATCTCACTGTATCTGTGCACATGACAATAAATTTTGACCTTAATACTCAAAATTGAACACCTTATGGTTGGAACATTTGGATCCATGAGTTGAAATCCTATAATAAAAAATCTACTCCCTTTCCTGTGATGAAAGAAGCATTCCTCTGAGCAGAAAAAAATATTAATTCCTTTGACCTTCAGCTGTGCATGAGAAAATCCAAACTAAAAGTTCAATAAAACTTTCAGTAAAAATAAATGTAATGGCTTATGCACCGTGAAATCAATGATATCAAAACTGTGCCTCAATGACCATTTTATTGATCTGCAAATGAAGGGAGTGTAGCGATGTGCTACACACAGCGCTGAAATAACGACACGCAGTCAGTAAGTCATTTCGAGACAAGTTTATTCAAACTTCGCGGTGCTGGCATTTAATCCCTAGTGCCCACCCTCTCCGGGCAGAAATTACGTCAGAGGAGCATTACCAAAGTCTCCCCCCACGCGCTGGCTACTTGTGAGCCGGTTCGCCTGCGCAGAAAGTGGGTCGCCACAGGAGCAACAGAAAACTATAGTATAGGGTCATGTTGAATGTCAGGTTACAGGGTGTTTTCAAGCAATGCTAGCAGGACCAAACCAGGTTACAAAACTGTTCTGCAATGCCACAATGAAGGAATGTTCTTTACTCTTTTAGTGCCATAACCCCAGCAACAAACCAACTCATTCCAAACTGCATCCAAATTTATTACATGAAAGATGTGGAAGCTTTAGAGAAGGTGCAAAGGAGACTTACTAGGATACTGCCTAGATTAGAGAGCATGTCTTATGAGGAAAGGTTGTGTGAACTAGGGCTTTTCTTTCTGGAGCAAAGAAGAATGAGAGGCAACTTGATAGAGGTATACAAGATGATTTGAGGCATAGAGTGGACAGCCAGATACCTCTCCCCAGGATGGTAATGGTGATGGCGAGAGAACATTCTTTTAAGATGAGTTTAGGAGAAATGTCAGTTAAAACACAGGGAGTGCAAGTTCCTGGAATGCACTGATGGAGGTAAAGGTACATTAGGGACATTGGAGAGACTCTTAGGTAGGCAGGTGGAAGAAACAAAAATAGAGGGTTATGTAGAAGGGAAGGACAAGATTGATTGTAGATTAGGTTAAAAGGTCAACACAACACTGTGGACCAAAGGGCCTGTACTGTGCTGTATTATGTTCTGTCACTACCATTGTCCTTGTTATTTCAAAGAAGCTAGTGACCCAGATAGTAAGACAATGAATCAACAGAGTTGCAGATGTCTGATCTGTCTGTTAACCTTTGTTTTCATTGCTACAGCAAGATAATTGAAAATCTGGGAGAATAACTACTCTGAAGCAGTAATCCCAAAGTTATGACGTAGTAACTTCATAGGAGATAGGATCATAGGATCATAGGAGATTGGTGAGTAAAATCAGAGCTCATGGCATTGGGGGCAGGGTTTCAACATGGATAGAAAACTGGTTGGCAGATAGAAAGCAAAGGGTAGCAGTGAATGGGTGTTTCTCGGACTGGCTGGAGGTGACTAGTGGGATACCACAGGGCTCTGTATTGGGACCACAGCTCTTTACAATTTATGTCAACGATTTAGATGAGGGCATTGAAAACTATATCAGCAAGTTTGCTGACGATACTAATCTGGGTGGCAGTGTGACATGCGAAGAGGACGTTAGGAGAATACAGGGAGACTTGGATAGGCTGGGTGAGTGGGCAGATACTTGGCAGATGTCATTCAATGTGAATAAATGTGAAGTTATCCACTTTGGAAGCAGGAACAAGAGGGCGGAGTATTGTCTGAACGGTGTAGAGTTAGGTAAGGGAGAAATGCAAAGAGACCTAGGAGTCCTAGTTCACCAGTCAATGAAGGTGAATGAGCAAGTGCAACAGGCAGTGAAGAGGGCAAATGGAATGTTGGCCTTTGTTACAAGGGGAATTAAGTACAAGAGCAAGGATGTCCTTTTGCATTTGTACAGGGCCCTGGTGAGACCACACCTGGAATATTGTGTACAGTTTTGGTCTCCAGGTTTAAGGAAAGACAATCTGGCAATTGAGGAAGTGCAGCGTAGATTCACTAGGTTGATTCCTGGGATGGCAGGGCTGTCTTACGCAGAGAGATTGGAGAGATTGGTCTTGTACACGCTGGAATTGAGGAGATTGAGAGGGGATCTGATTGAAACGTTTAAGATAATTAAAGGATTTGATAGGATTGAGGCAGGAAATATGTTCCAGATGTTGGGAGAGTCCAGTACCAGAAGGCATGGATTGAGAATAAGAGGTCAGTTATTTAAAACAGAGTTGAGGAAGAGCTTCTTCTCCCAGAGAGTTGTGGAGGTGTGGAATGCACTGCCTTGGAAGACGGTGGAGGCCAATCCTCTGGATGCTTTCAAGAAGGAGCTAGATAGATATCTGATGGATAGGGGAATCAAGGGATATGGGGACAAGGCAGGGACTGGGTATTGATAGTGAATGATCAGCCATGATCTCAGAATGGCGGTGCAGACTCGAGGGGCCGAATGGTCTACTTCTGCACCTATTGTCTATTGACACTTTCTTTAATAACAATCTTTACATTAATAAAGACATTTCTATCATAGTCATCAGGTACACCATTCTGAGAATTCTGAGTACTCAACATTTGAGCCACAGGCAAATACTTTCAGCAAATACTCAAAAGACTTCCCTTGGAGTCTGTTCTTGCTCCAATTTAGTTTTTTTTTAGCAGTCATTATCCTACTATCACAGAAATAAATTTTTGCTGATATTAGACACAGGATTCCATCTGGATGAGAGAAATCTAAAGATTCACTATCTGAAGGAAGAAATTCTTACTCACATCAGACTGAAATGTGTTACCACTTATCTTGAGAAGATCCCTCCTGGTTTTCTATTTCCACACTATTAGAAACATTCTCTCAACATCTACCTGTCAAGCCCCCTCACGATTGCAGAATGCTTTGCACAGTGTTATCATTCTTGTAATTTAACTTTCTTATGCATGTTTTTGTTTTTACATACATCACATGTAATTGCTCACAGAAATTTCTCGCAAAATTACGGAGCCGTTGCCTCAGTATTTTTCTGGGAAATTCTTAGTTTCAGTGGCGAGTGTTACATTACTTGAATCTGGCTATCATCTTGGTTAATAGTTATCAATAAATTTTCTGTAATCAGTAGTCTGGTATGAGAAGACAACTTTACTCTAGTCTCTCTTTATCTCTCACCATGTTTTTTTCTTCCTTCCTCCCTCATCTTTGCTCCTGTAACACTTAATAAAACAGTCATAAGCAGCAACAAGTTTTAAGCCTCATTTTTGACTTACGGAAGAACCTTCGGATCGCAAAAGCATCAAGATCCAACACCAATTTCCAGCTGTAGGTAAGATGAGTCCTCCTATTCTCACATCTCCCATTTTGTTGCACATTCACTCCTTACAGGTACCTATTCAATTCTCTGAAAACCACAGTTGATTCTGCTCCACTACTTTCACTGACAGTGCATTACAAATCCTAGTGACTTGTTGCAAATATTTTCCTCATCTTAAGTTTTCTGTTGTCCATCACATTTAATGACTTGCAATTCTTTACACCTTCAGCAATAATCTCTACCTACAACGTGTATGATTTTAAATACCTCTCTCATATCCCCTCACAACCTCTTGCTTCAAGAAAAATCCTCAATTCCCTGTTCTATTCACAACTATATGGAGTTAGAACTATAGAACATTACAGCATAGAAACAGTTGTGCTGAACCATTTTTCTGCCCAGTCGTTATTTTAGTAAATTTCCTCTGCCCCCTCTGCAAAGCCTCTGTAGTTTTCTTTACGCAACACACACAAAATGCTGGTGGAACGCAGCAGGCCAGGCAGCATCTATAGGAAGAAGCACTGTTGACGTTTCGGGCCGAGACCCTTCGTTAGGAATAATTCTCTTAAAATCTCTTAAAGATAGATCTTTTATCTCTTACTATCTTTTATTTCAGTTAGTCCTGACGAAGGGTCTCGGCCCTGTGGTGAACTACATATACCTGTCTGGACACGCCCCCTGCTGACTGCTCCTGTGGCTCCTCCCACAGACCCCTGTATAAAGGCGATTGAGGCCTGAGCCCAGCCCCTCAGTCTCCAGGATGTAGTATGGTGGTCACTCACTGCTTGTTCCTTTTTCCAGTCAATAAAAGCCGATATCTCGCCTTTACGTCTCAGAGTGAGTTATTGATGGTGCATCAGGCCCAAAGTGTCGACAGTGCTTCTCCTTATAGATGCTGTCTGGCCTGCTGTGTTCCACCAGCATTTTGTGCGTGTTGCTTCAATTTCCAGCATCTGCAGATTTCCTCATGTTTGTAATTTTCTTTATATGTTTCCAATACATCATTTCATTTTAAAACAAAACCTCAAGAGATCAACACACAATCTGTTTAATATTTCTTCATAAAATAATCGTGTCATTCAGGAATTAATGCAGGTATCTTTTTTGTCCTGCCTCCAAGGCAAATATATCCCTTAAATTTGGCAGTCCAACCTGCATAGGTGTGGCCTCATTAGCATCCTGCACGATGTGGTGAAAAGGCCTTTCTTTTGCAACACACACGAAATGCTGGAGGAATTCAGCAGGCCAGGCAATATTATTAGAAAAGAGTAAATAATTGACATTTCAGGATGAAACTCTTAATTTTGCCTTCCTACATACTTGTTATAGCTGCACTGTAATTTCGTTTCTTGCATAAATACACAAGCATTTAATAAACTCAAACAATTATGTTTTGGTGTTTCATTCTTATCAATATGGGTATAATTTCTTCACATTGTACACCCTCTATCACAGCTTTCTTTCCAACCTATATGAAAATCAAAGAGCTACAGATGCTGAAAATATTATATAAAAAAACAGAAAATGCTGGAAACATTCAGCAGCAGAGGCAGTATCAGTGCAGGAAAAGTGAACATTTGAAGTCAAAGATTCTTCATCAGAACTGAGAAAGAGAGAAAACCAAGAAAAGATTTAAGTTGCCAAGTATTTTGGTAAAGGACAAATGTACCAAAGGAAATATCTGTGGTAGGATGAAACCAGGATTGCTTTAGGATTAGATGAGGCTGATGAGTTAATAGGGGAGCTGAGTGAGTACTAAAACATAAAAAAAGCTTCAAATGTTCAAAATGCAGGGATATTGGACATGGTAAATGTTATTGATAAGAGAAAAAAATACCTCCTACATAAACAAGAATTTTGATACCGATATAAAGAAAAAAGCTGAAGTTGTAGTATTTGGTACGGAGTTTATGAGGTTGAAATGTGACCAGTTGAGGTGCTGCTTCTTAAGCCTGTAGTTGGTTTAGTTATATAGTCACAGACAGTTGGTCAGGGTCGGAGCAGGATGGACAGATAAACTTGCAGGCAACAGGATTCTCAAAGTCTCTCTACACATCGTTTCTCCAACATCGAGGAAATCACATTCTGAATACCAAATACACAAAACTAGGCTGAAGGAATGCATCTCTGCTTTACTCATAAGGAACGTTTCAGTTCTTGATGATGGGAAGGACAAAAGTAAAAAAGACCAATGTTGAATCTCTTGCAGTCCATGGGAAAGAGCTGCAAGAAAGGGAGTAGTTGATAGGACCTGTTATAAATGGTTCTTTCAAACTGTTGAAAAGGAAGAGATAGGAAAGATGTGTCTACTGGTTGAATCTTGTTAAGGGTGGCTGAAATTGTACAGGATGATTGTGGAGTCTGGTGAGGTAGAAGGTGAACACCAGGGAAAAATCCAATTTTGTTCTGTCCAAAAGGAACACTCGATGAGCCAAATGGCCAAATTCTGTTCCTATGTCTTATGATAAGAGACAGGTGTTGGTAATAGTCATGGGTTCAGACAACTACAGTACAGAGTAAGCCACAGCTCAGGAAAAAGGAAGACACCTCAGAGGCAACTAATAGAAAGTAGATTTACAGGATTTTATCAACCCTCTCTTTTCTTTACGTTTTATTGTTAGCAAATTTCCATAGAAATACTTGTCCCTTCGTCTTAATACAGACTATAATTAGTCTAAATACATTACACTCACTAGTTTTCCAGTGTCTACCGAACTCAAAGAAAACTTCTCCAGAACCCTTTAAAAGGCATTTAGACAGTTACATGAATTGGAAAGGTCTGGAGGGATATGACCCACACATAGACATATGGAACTACATCAATTAGTCAATTTGGTCAGCACAGATCGGTTTGGCCGAAGGGCCTATGTCTGTGCTGTATAGTTCTATAACTTTTCTTAGTTTAAATATGATTTTCTTTTAGTAAAACTATTTTAATTTTATCATAATAATATGGTGATTTTTGAAACACTCTTTTGGACATACATATTTCTTTCTAAACTGTGGTGATCAATACTGGGAGTAATATTCCATGGTGGATAGTCAAAGGCCTAAGAAAATTGTATCCCTTCCGCTTTCATACTACATTTTTACTTATACAAGTCTAGGGTTCCATAGGGTTCACTCATGGCTCTCTCAACAAATCCAGCTGCTTCCAAGGATTTATGCAAATGAAAACACTATAGTCAGTAAATGACTATAGATTAAGAAAGTACTGAACTGCTGATGAACATATCCCCACTTTTTTGTACCTTTTCTTGTGACCGTTAAAAGTTTTATAAAAATCTACATCATTCTTCTCAGTAGCAACAACTTTATTTTCTTCATCAATGGCAGCAAATGCATAAATCAAATGGGTGCACGCAAAAGGATTAATATCCTCCGGTAAATACCGAGCAAATCCAGATCTGTATTGTGCCCAGTTTGTGAAATAACACGAAAGTATGTAAGTACTACCTATAAAATAAAAAAATAAAGCATCTTATAATAAAACAAGTAATTGATGTAATATTTAATGATTAAATGTAATCCTTTCTGTTTTACTAAAAGTGATATACATTTTATAGCAGCAATGAATTAAAACTTTACTAAATACCACTTATGTTTGTCATCGAAATTAACATTTTTGAAGTAGTTAAAATATTCAATTTCAAGAAATCTACAAACATACTTACAGCATAGTTTCTATTATGCTATTTGTTTAATAAGTTATCATTAACAAAAAGATTGCTGAGATATGATAACTAGCTGTTGCTTTTGCATTTAACAATAATGTGACTTACCCAACTGCAGTTGGGACAATATAAAGATCCCTGCTGGGAAAAAAAGTCAAACACTTATTTTATTGTTTTGACTTCTTCTAATATTAGACATGCATCTTATTTGTACATTGCCTTTAATATTTCATAAATGCACCATTTTCCAAGACTATATTCTATCCAGTAAAGAAAAATAGTTGAGAGTTCTTCTATAAATCACACACTGTTGTTCTTATCTTTGATCTTAAAGCATAATGATTCGTACAGTCAATCCATTCTGATAAATAATAATTGAGACAAATACAGAAAAGTAAATGGATACTTATAGCAAAGTCAAACACAAAAATAAATTATGGTCAAGATAAATGTACATAAAATTCTGTCAAAAATGGAAGGCTAAATAGCTGTAGGAAGGGGCCCAGGCATCCGACTATTTTGTAGAATAACATTAAGCCTATATGGATATGTAACTGGACGAGCTTCTAGAGGCCTTGACTAATAATGAACAGAATTTGAGTTCTAATCTTACTGTGGGAGTTTACTTAAAACAATCTTGAAAACAAAATTACTTTTAGTAAAAGGAATCATAAAGATTATTGGTTTTAGAAATCTCTATGGATTTCCAAAAGATTGGATGCTAATTTATCAGTTTTACAAATCTCTCCCCAGTCTACTCTACAAATGAAATCTAGATTTTTCTCTATTTGTCAATTTTGAAGGGTCCTGGTTCTAAAACATTAATTACTTCTTACACAGATGCTTTATGGATTTGTTCAGACAGTCTGCCTATGTATTGTTGAACAGTTTTTGAATAAATTGTTAAAACTTATACTTACCAAAAAGTTTAAGTATCATTTCCATACTTTGTTTAGTGTCTCTGTAGCTTTATGCTTCAAGTAATTGAGGGTGTTTTTGTAGTGCTGATGGAACTTTGCAATGCTTCCACATTACCTACAATATATAGTGATATGCTTATTAGTTTCATATAAGAACTCTGTGTTTTATTTCCCATAGTCAAGGTGCAGGGAGTATTATTAGTTTGTTTAAATCCTTTGCATAACTGCTTGGTGTTTTACTTTAAAGTGAAGCCTATTCTCAATTAACCTTATCTGACCAGTAATAATTGATTCAAATATCTAGGAACAGATATAAATTTATCACAGAAGAAAAGTGAAAAGTCACAAATGAAATGTTATTAAAATACCCAAAATGATATGTTTATATGTGTGATTTGTCACACGTACATCAAAGCATAGTGAAATGTGTTGCATCAATTGTGCTCAGTGGCCCTTGAGTGTCACCACGCTTCCAGCACTAATAAAGCATAACCACAATTGTTATAAAATTTAAAAATGGTATGGTTATAAGATTAGCTGCTTGTAATTGATATTTGCAGCACTTGTATATAATCAGAACCAATAATAACTATTAAAATTTTATCTCTATACATTAAGTTTTGAATTCTTAGCAGCTCCCCTTCTGAACATCTGATTGCATTCAGTTTCCTTCTGCTCACGTTACCCTGTTCTACATATCTCTCAACTATTTTACTGCTCCTTACTAACTCAACGTCCTGCTGTTTAACAATCAAACTCTATGCATCGGCTCTCTAAAGATCCAATGTGAAAATCCTAGTGCACTCTCTTGTTTCAGGGAATGTCTTCAATTTCCAGCATTATGTCTAAACAAAAAGCCTCCTCAAAATATGCCAAGTGATCCAAGCTCCAATCAGGTTATTAATTCAGATCATTTAATGAAACATTGAACTAGATATTAAACACCTGGTTTAAAAAGGGCCGAAGTTAAGAAATTTGTTGACTATTATTTTCCAATAGCACACGTAGGAACCCTAGGATTCGAGGATGACACAGTCACTATGATTTCCTGATCAAATTGCACCTCAAATATTGAATAGGTGACTGCCAATCATGTATCCCTTGTGCAAATGAAACATATTTGCATCAGGCATAATTAGGATGTTATTCATGTGCACTGATCCTTTACAGTGGCTGCAAGAATTTAGGTCACACTTTTTGAGGTAAACAAGCTACTGAGTTACAGGAACAAGTTGGGCAGGTTAGGACTTTATTCCTTGGAATGAAGAAATCCAGCGGGTGGTTTTATAGAAAGCATTAAAATTATCAGGGGCAGTCTTTTCCCAGAGAAGAGAATCAAAAACTAGAGAGCATAGGATAAAGCTGAAAAGTGAAAGATTTAAAAGTGACCCAAGGAGTAATTTCCTCATGTACAGAGTGATGCATGTATGGAATGAGCTCCCAGAGGAAGTGGTTGAAGCAGGTATAACAACAATATTTAATTTGTTAATTTGTATAACAATATTTAATAGTTTGACAGGTACATATACAGGAAAGGCTTAAAGGGATTTAGGCCAAACAGGACTAGATTAAATGGATAACTTGAATGACATGGATGAGTTGGATTAAAAGATCTAATTCCATGCTGCACTGCTCTTTGACTCTCTCTCTGCAGTCTCTTGTGTCTTTCATAGCTCTGGGATGCCCATTATCAGGCCAGATTCATACAGCAACGAAAAAGACCTTTTGGGTCAATTGTCCATTGCCAACCAAGATGCCTATCCAATCTAATCCCATTTACCAACATTTGGCCTCTAACTTTCAAAACCTTTCCTATCCACATACCTGTCTAACTGTATTTTAAAATTATTAAAGCTCCTTCAGCATCTTCCTTGGGAAGCTCATTCCACATATGGACCACCCACTGTGTAAAAAACCCCCGCAATTTCCTATTAATTCTCTCCCCTCTCACTTTAATTCCCCAAGCATATAAACCCTATCTATGCCCCCCATGGGATTATTATACACTTATGTAAGATTGCTTAAGTTTTCTACATTCCAAAGGAAAAGTGTTTTATCCCAGGGGTTCCTAACCTGGAGTCCACAGACCCTTTGCTTGATATTGGTATTGGTCCATGGTATAAAAAAGGTTGGGAACCCCTGCTCTAGCCTGTTCAACCTCTGACAATATTTCAGTCCTTTTGAGTTCTGCCAACAACCTTGAAAATCTTTTCTACACTCTTTCCAGTTTAATAACATCTTTCCTATAAGAGCATGCTGGGGAACCCAGCTGGTCATATGGCATATGTGGAAGAGGGAAGGGACTGGACAAGGAGAGGCAGGCTGGCAGGATAGAGTTGAGGTATGAGAAGACCAATTTAGTAGGGCAAGAGCAGGCGGAAACAATGGGCCTAACCAGAACAGCCCTGTTGTGGACCTTGGGTAAGTGGAAAGTGTGGGATTGAGGCTCTTATCAGACAGGAGGCTATGGAGGGGAGATCTCTCCTGAGAACTGCAACAGTGCAGGAGATGATGGCCTTGCATTTGTTACTGGGGTCACTGTCCAGGGTTAATTTTGAATACTCCAAGTGCAGCCTCATCAACATCTTGTAGAACACAACATCGCAAGTTTTATACTTTATACCCTTAACACTGAAAGCCAGCATGCCAAAAGCCTTACTCACCAATTTTACCTGTGACTGCACTTTCATGAAACCAGGTATCTGAACTCCAAAGGTCCGTTGGTTCTACAAACCTCTCCAGGGTCCAACCATTCAATGTGAAAATTCTATCTTGATTTGGCTTTCCAAAATGCCTAAAGATAAATAAATACCCAAAAAGAAATAGGTACATTGGTTTATCACTGTCACATGTGCCAAGTGGAAAACTCACACATACCATTCATACAGATCATTACGACAGCACATTGCAATAGTATGTTGCATTGCAAGTAGGGTGTGATTTATGCCAATGATCGGGGTTCAATTCCCACCACTGTCTGTAAGGAGTTTGTACATTCTCCCTGTGATCAAGTGGGTTTCCTCCCAAAGACAATGGCTAGGATTTCTAAGTTGTGATTGGCACCAGATGCATGACATTTGCCGGCTGCCCCCAGCACACCCTGGGACTGTGTTGGTCATTGATACAAACACTGCAGTTCGCTGTGTGTTTTGTTATTACTATGTGACATATAAAGCTAATTTTACATATTGTTCCTGCTCCACAGAAACATGCCTCTCTTAATTTTCCTCTCTAATGCAATCATCACCCTCCTGCCATCTTGAACCTTCTCCAAGAGGGTGACCATTTTTGATGCATCACATCACCAAAGACCTTCACCATCTGGGCTATGCCCTCTTCTCATTACTACCATCAGGGAGAAGGTACAGGAGCCTGAAGACCCACATTTGAAACTCAAATGTTTTAAAAAGCATTTCTTCCCCTCCCCCATCAGATATACAATACCTCACTATTTTAAAAAAAAATTCCAACTCATGGTAATGTATGTATTTGTATTGTACCGATACCGCAAAACAAGAAATTGCACGTCGTGTGTCAATTATAATAAAACTGCTTCTAATTTAGAATAAAGGTTTCGTCAGTCTTCAGGCTCGCTAACGACACTAAGGCTGTTTCTTGACAAACTATGTCCTTTTATTTCCACAACACACACAAAATGCTGGTGGAACACAGCAGGCCAGGCAGCATCTATAAGGATCCTGACGAAGGGTCTCGGCCCAAAACGTCGACAGTGCTTCTCCTTTGAGATGCTGCCTGGCCTGTGTTCCACCAGCATTTTGTGTGTGTGTTGTTTGAATTTTCAGAATTTGCAGATTTCCTCGTGTTTGCCTTATATTTTCACAATTGTTTTGGACCCTTGGTTCTGCGGTACATTTACAGGTCGAGAACCTCCAACAACCCATGCGACTCCTGGGAGAGGACTCATCACTGCCTGACATCTTTTAGAACTGAAGCAACGACACAGGCCCAGCATCACGCGGTGGCTTTTCGCCGATCCTAACCCCTGCCCCTTTGGCTCCGTGATGTGAAAATTTGGGTTTTCTAATGAATATCACTATTTAATCTGCTAGATACAGCAAGCCTCCCGGGCGCTTTCGCAACTCACTCTACGCCAGCCACTAACGAGCACCCACCCAGTGAGCGGACAACCACCTCCCGCCAAAACATAGCGCCTGCGCAGTGCCGAGAGCACGGACACGTGACCGCATCGCGGCCAATCAGGGCGAGGGCTGCACCGGCGTTGCGGGTTGTCATGCCGCCCTCCTGCCTTCCGGGACCGGGAGCTACAGCGGGGCAGGAGAAAACAGTGTGGTTGTGATGCTCTTTCGGGCTCCCTTCCTTTTAGATGTCCAGTTTCCCGAGAGCCTTTGGCGAAGCTCCATGGCTGCTGATGGCGGTTCTGTGCATAGTCCCTCTCTCATTCTGTAGGTGTCACCCCCTCACTGAGAGTGGCACCTCACCTCTTTACCTTCTCTAACTATTGGACAGATGCCACCCCTCGCTCACAGTGCCGCCTCATTAACCTCTGTGACTGTTGTACAGATGTTACCTCTCACTAACAGCGCCCTTTATGACACCCTTCTCAGAAGCATGTATAATACAACTTTGGTCACCCCGCAAGCATGTCTATAATGGCTGCAAATTGGACTGTTAGTTCATCTACCTTGCTGCAGATGTGGCGTGCGTTTCAAAATTCAAAGTAAATTTATTATCAAAGTAGATATATCACCATATACAACCCCAAGCTTCATTTTCTTACGGCCATACTCAAATCCAATAACCATAATAGAATTAATGAAAGACTGCACCGACTGGGAGTACAACCAGTTTGCAAAAGACAACCAACAGCAATACAAAAAGAAGGAAGAATATAAACAAATAAGCAATAAATATCAAGAATATGACATGAAGAGTGCATAGGCTGTGGGAACAGTTCAGTGAAGGGGCGAGTTCAGGAGCCTTATGATTGAGGGGCAATAACAGTTCCTGAACCTGTGAGTCCTGAGGCGCCTGTACCTTCTTCATGATTGAAGCAACGAGAAGAGAGGATGTTCTGGGTCCCTGATGATGGCTGCTGCATTGCTGTTTCGTGTAGATGGTTGGGAGGACTTTTCCCGTGATGAACTGGGCCCTAACCACAACTTTTCATAGTATTTTTAGTTCAAGGGCATTGTTGTTTTCATACCAGGCTGTGTTGCAGCAGGTTGGAAGTGCAACACCTTATATTCCATTTGGGTAGCTTCCAACCTGATGGCATGAACATCAATTTCTCAAATTTCCAGTAATTGTACCCCTCCCTTCACCATTCTCCCATTCCCTCTCTCACCTTATCTCCTTACCTGTCACCTCCCTCTGGTGCTTGTCCCCTTCCCTTTCTTCCATGATCTTCTACACTCTTATCAGTTTTCCCATTCACCAGTAGTTGGCCAATAGTCCCCTGAAACCCTTCCTATCTAGGTACCTGGCCAAATACTTCACAAATGTTGTTAATGATCTGGTTCCTTTACAAGAATATTAGTCCCATTTGTGAGGAACATGTTACATCTGACTTGTGCAGGTCACACCTTGGTCTTGGTTTAATATCATCACATGCTGAAGTGCAATGGATTTTTTTTATTAATGTCACCCAAACATAATGCCATACATAAGTACATCCTACCCCAAATTCTCAGAAATGTAAAGTCCTCTCTTGCAATATCTCTCCAGTGATTTACTGTATTTCCCAATTTTTGTACTTGTTAGCATATAGTACTGGGAGTAGTACTAAGATTAGTAATTTTAGGGTCATTTTTAAGCCCTTTTTAAGTGCTTGGAAGCCTTTATCCCTTTATCTATCCATGTCATTGTTAGCAATGCAGATTACAATTTCTGGGTCCTTACACACCCCCTTCTGGATGCTTTGAGGCTGCCAATGTCATCCATGAATAAAAACAAAATACTGAAAACACTCAGCAGATCAGGCAACATCTGTGGAAAGAAAAATAATTAACATTTCAGGACTGAGGCTGCTTGTAAGAATTGGGAAAAGTCAATTCAATTTAATTCTCAGTAGAAGTAAAGCTAGGTTGGCCAAAAGTAACATTCCTTGGATTACCATTGATTTGATAATGATCTGGAATGTGTTCGACCAGGCTGAGTTGATGTGCCTTTGGATGCAACCATCTCATAACCGGAATTTCCTTCAGTACTTTATTATATTGTAAGTTTTCTACTTAAAGCAGAAGACAGCGAGCAAATCTTCTGTAAAGTGCGTGTATTATAGAATTCTTAATAATTCTGTAGTTAAAATAATAGGAAAATAATTCTGTAGTTATAAAGAGATATTGGATAAGTTTATGCTTATTGGGAAGCAGAAGGCTGAGGGGTGACCTTATAGAGTCTTATAAAATTATAAAAAAGCATAGATATGAGGACAGATAGTCAGAATCTTTTTCCCAGGGCAAGAGAGTCCAGAACTGGTTTGTGTACAGAGAAGAAATTTAAAGGAAAGCTGAGGGTAATTTTTTTTTTGAACAGAGGGTAGTGAATATCTGGAATGAGATGCTGGAGGACATGATGGAGTCAGATATGTTCACAACAATTAAAAGGTATTTGGACAAGTATTTGCTTAGGAAAAGCATAGAAGGATAATCAGGTTTGGCATAGAAATGGTGTATTGAAATGGCTTATTTCTTTTTCTTTTTAAATCTTTTTATTAATTTTTAAGCAAACATAAATGAAACATGAGTACAGAGAGCTTGAGAGTACATAGTTAATAGTTTAAATAGGCATTCAAATATATGATAATCAATATATATAACCTCCCAAACTCATAGTATTTATGAACAAAAGAAATTAAAAAAAAAACAAAAAAAAGAGAAGAAAAAAAAACACTAACCAACATGGGCCATTGCATAATGTCAGATATATACAGTAGTGCCAATAACTCCGAACCTCCATCCAAATAATTAAGGATAATAAAAGTGAGGTTTAGGAAAAGACAATTTAACTCATATGAAAATGTTGAATAAGTGGTCTCCAAATTTCTTCAAATTTAACTGAAGGATCAAAAACAACACTTCTATTTTTTTC
Source organism: Hypanus sabinus (assembly GCF_030144855.1). Taxonomy (NCBI): domain Eukaryota; kingdom Metazoa; phylum Chordata; class Chondrichthyes; order Myliobatiformes; family Dasyatidae; genus Hypanus; species Hypanus sabinus. The sequence continues at coordinate 8,619,194 of NC_082730.1, forward strand.
TAAGTTCAAATAAGAGATAGTTTGAGAAAACCACTGAAATATGGTTGGAGGATTAATTTCTTTCCAATTCAATAAAATAGATCTTTTAGCCATTAATGTAACAAATGCAATCATTCGTCGAGATGAGGAGGATAAACGACTATTATCCACCATTGGTAAACCGAAAATTGCAATAATAGGATGTGGTTGGAAATTGATATTCAGAACTTTTGAAATAATACTGAAAATATCTTTCCAATAATTTTGCAAACAAGGACAAGACCAAAACATATGGGTCAATGAAGCTACTTCAGAATGACATCTGTCACAGGTTGGATTAACAGAGTAAAATCGAGTAAGTTTATCCTTGGACATGTGAGCCCTATGTACAACCTTAAATTGTATTAGTGCATGTTTAGCACAAATAGAAGAGGAATTGACTAATTGTAAAATTTTCTCCCACTACTCAGTGGGTATAAGACAATGTTCTTTTTCCCATTCCTTCTTAATTTTTTCTGATATTTCTGACTGTATTTTCACGATCATGTTATAAATGACAGCTACTAAACCCTTTTGACAAGGTTTCACAGCTAAAATTCTTTCTGTAATGTCCAATGGACATAGTTTCAGAAAAGACTGTAACTCATTATACAAAAAATGTCTAACTTGCAAATATCTAAAAAAATGAGTTTTAGGTAAATTATATTTATTAGATAGTTGTTCAAAGGACATAAAGCTATCATCCAAAAACAGATCACAAAAACATGTTATACCTTTTGTTTTCCATAAAAGAAAAGCTTGATCCATAAAAGAGGGCCGAAAAAAAGTTAAATATTATAGGGCTTGATAAAATGAACTTATTCATTTTATCAAGCATTTGCTTAGGAAAAGCGTAGAAGGATAATCAGGTTTGGCATAGAAATGGTGTATTGAAATGGCTTATTTCTATGCTGTATGTTTTAATATGTTTTACACACACTTGTGCTTTTTATATGAATCACTTGCAGCAAAAACACATTAAGGAAATTAGTTTGTTCAAAGTAAATTTATTATCAAAGTACATATATTACAACCCTGTGATTTGTTTTCTTGCAGGTATACTCAATTAATCCATTAACTATAATAGAATCGATGAAAGACCACACCCAGCAGGGCACCAAGTAACCAGTGTGCTAAAGGTAACAAACTGTACAAATACAAAAGAGAAAAAAGAAATAATAGTAATAAATAAATAATATCATGAACATGAGATGAAGAGTTCTTGAAAGATAAATCTATTAACTTGAATTTGAAAAGAATCGTTATCATTTTAACAAATATTACAGGACCACAAGATATTATTAGTATGTAAAAAGGAAGCTTATTTCCTAATCATCAATACCTCACAGATATAAAACCTTGCAAACACTTATTCATGTACACACATTGATTTAGGTTGTTTGAACTTTAGAACTGTCACAAGGCTGACTGTCTGAGGATATAGCTTAGAATTCATAGTTGTATATTTTGTCAACTGGCTGATGGAGATTACTAAGAACACATACATCAAATATATTCTTTGAAATAGTCAACTATTAATGGGAATTTTCTAAAATGCTAGCTGACTTATTGTATCTTAGTCACTATAAAGTCAAGTAAGGTGGAGATTGCCAATGATACTCCCAAACATATTTACATTGTGGTTCACAATAATACTGTTCAAATGACTATTTGTTTAAATAATATGTTTGCAGATTTCTATTTCTCAAAATGTTTAATGACAAATGCCAATAAACAAACTATCTGCTTGATAGTATTCAGTAAAATTTAAATAAAAATGTCTCTTAATTTCCTCCAGTCCACAGAATCTATAGATGTATTCAGCAATTTTTTTTCAACATTCTTTTATCATGGTATCCTTCTATGGGAATAATCTAAAACATATTGTGATTAATACCTTTGTTTTAAGGCTGCATATTTTTGCTGATTACCTCTGCAGCAATACAACTGAAAATTTGTTCACCTTCAGTCCAGTAAGACATACATTCATTTTAAATAAAATCTCCAATGCAGATACTTTGGGGAAGTATCTTCTAGTTACAAATAATATGAACTCGCTCTGTTCATTATGCTTTGAACCACCCACTCTTGAAGGTTTTCCACAGAAAAATCAGGTTATTCTTACTGCTTACAACTATATTTTTTATTCTACTATTGTAAATGGCATTTTAAACTACAGTCTTTAACTAAGAACATATGTCAGGACAACAATCATTGGAGGTCATCTTTGAGTAGAGACAGCATTTAGTAAGATCCCTGCGTCAATGTTAATGTAATCTCCATTGTTGAAATGCCAATGGCATGTATGTTGTCATGATTATTGACATTACTGCCACAAATAGTTTGGTTGTGCCTGATGACAATCCTAGTAAAGTAAGAAAAAGAACACAATATAGACTCTGATTTATGCATATAAAATCAGAATAATATTCTAACATTTAATCTGGCAATTCAATATAACATGGACATCTTAATTAACTTAAAAAGACCAGAGGCGAACATAGCACAAGTCGAAACAGAAACAGGTCATTGGCTCACAACGTCTTTGCCAAAAGTGATACCTGTACAAGATTTATGTCACCACATTCCCTGCCTGTTCATGTGCCTGCCTAAATGTCTCCTAAGTGTTGCTATAGTATCTGCTTCCACCATTTCCCCTGGCAGTTTAGCAACACTATGATCACTTTACACTGAAATGGCCTCTTCTATATTGGTGAGACCCAACATAGCTAGTGAGACCTCTAGCACCTATCGCAAAAGGCAGGACCTCCCAATATCCACCCATTTCAGTTTGACTTCCCATTCCTATTCTGGTATGACTGCCCATGGCCTCCTCTGCTGCCATGATGAGGAGGATCTCAGAATGGACAAGTAACACCTCATACTCCTGATGAAGGGTTTCGGCTCAAAATGTCGTCACTACCTCATCCCATAGATGCTGTCTGGCCTGCTGAGTTCTGCCAGCATTTTGTGTTTTTACCTCAGATTCCATCTGGGTAGCCTCCACCTGATCACATAAACATCGATTTCTCTATCTTTCGATAATTTCTCCCTCTTCCCCGTCCCCTTCTCTCTTTGTCTAGTCCCCATTCTAGTTTCTCCACTCACCATTTCTCCTCATCTGCCCATCGCCTCCCTCAGTTCCACTCCTCTTTCCCTTTCTTCTATGGTCCTTTTACCTCTAACCACTCATTCCCTCCCAGCTTCTTACGTCATCTCCCTCTCCCATCCACCTTCCACCTCACCTAGTTTCATCTATTACCTGCCAGCTTTTACTCCTTCCTCCCTCTCCATCTTCTTATTCTGGATTCTGCACCTTTCTTTTCCAGACTTGAGGAAAGGTCTCTCCCCTCCCATAGAAGCTGCCCACTTCCAGCATTGTATGTGTTGCTCAAGATTTCCAGCATCAGCAGAACCTGTTTTTAATGTTCTAATTATGTTTTAATATAAAATATGTGTATATGTTTGTTTTCTTGTGAATACTACTTACATGATGCTATGTCTCTGTGATGCTGCTGCAAGGAAGTTTTTCATTGTACCTATGCACACATGTATTTGTGCAAATGACAATAAATATGACTTTTCTACCAAGTCATCCCTCAAACACTCACTTTTCAGAGTAAACAAACCATGATTGTCCAGTTAGCCTTCAATTATGACTGTATTCACACACAAAAAAAATCAGTGTCAAAAGGCAATAAAGTGAAAAGCAACATTTCAAACCTGGTAATTAATGCTTTATGTGCTTCTGGCCCAATGATCCCGCAGTTCCAAATTACACCCATTTGGTCAATTAACCTACTAACCCACGTGCCTTTAGAATGTGAGAGAAAACTGCAGCACCTGGAGGAAACCCAGGCAGTCAATGAGAGAATGTATGAACTACTTACAGACAGTGGCAGAATTGAACCCACCTTGCTGGCTCTGAAATAGTGTTACACTTTCGGTTATGTCACTGTGCCATCCATATCTTCACTGTCATATGAAACTGAAGAAACTAATTTATATAAAGTTCATAAAACACTAAGTAAACCAGGAGTTCCCAAGCTGGGGTCCACGGATTTCTCAATTAATGGTAGGGGTCCATGGCATAACAAAAGTTGGGAAACCCAGGTGTGAACAATTTTAAATGCATGGGGTAAAATATTATTAATTTCTATAATAACAACACATGAATTACCTAAATTCACTTTTACCACTCTAGTTAACTAAAAGTTTCACACAAAAGTATGTATAGTATCTTAACTAATTAAAAAATAACCTTACATTTTCCCACATTATTTGCCAGCTGCTTATCGGTATCCCTTGAAGACTCTCTGCAATGTGGGCATGTTATGTTGCAACCCTCGCGGGTTGCTCCCAGCGTATTCTTGGGTGCATTGGTTGTTAATGCCATGACACATTTCACTGCATGTTTCAATATACATGTGATAAATAAATCTGAAGCTTATCTGTATTCTCCTCATGAAACACTCCATCTTTATATACTTTACTGAGATGTATATTCTTCACTCACCCTGATCATTGGCAGTGAACAGCTGGTATCCTAGCATTAGTTCTGTAGCACCCAACTACTTTCAACTTTACAAATTGAAAATTATTAACCATAAGATGACAGAGAAAAGGCTGAGGAATAATTATGGAATTAGTGCTGAAGTTCTACAAATATTTAGCCTTATTACTAATTTAAATATTCCTGGTAAACCATCAAGATATTGCTAGGAGCTTTAATATCAAGTTTATTCAACAACAATCACTATCTTTCTACTTATCCACTTAACTGTAAAAAGTTCAGATGCAATAATCATATACTGACCTGAACTGGACAAAAGCAGACCACTCACCCTGTGCAAATCTGGATTTGCACCTGCTTTGCAGTGGCCAGTTGCATCATCAAAATCAAGTGTCCAGACTAAAACTCCTCCAAATCCTTGCTTCTTCAGCCAATTAATCTACAACTGTTAAATAACTGTTAAGATTCTTCAGAACCAGACTGGTACTGCACAATAAATTATCTTGTAAATTTGCTTCATCTTCCCTCCCATCTTGGGGTTTGAGAGAAAACTGAGGGGCACTTTATACAATTAGTGCTCAAATCACAAGACCCATGGTTCTGAACATATTTAGTCTCCTTCCTAATTTGAATAGTCCTGGTAAACATTTAAGTCTTGGTTTACAGGATTCAAAGTGCAGGAGTTTTGCAGGTGCCATTGATTTAAGTGGTGACGTCATCGGGGCCAGGGTTGGAGATTCTTGAGTTGCTGTCCATGAGCACAGCATCCTCTATCAGGAACAGAATGGAGAACTGGTTGACAGCAGAGAGATTTTCAGTAGGTTTTCCAATGGTTCTGATGGAATGTAGTTTTACAATTCATTTGTTTTAATATGAGATTACAAACAGCTTCTCAGTTCCACATTCAAAAGGTTTTATTTACTGAAAATCAAAGATACTGCAGATGTTGGAAAGCTGAAATAAAAACAGGAAATGCTGGATGCACATAGCAAGTCAGAGTTGTTTTAGTTTTGATGAAGGTTTCCATACCTGAACCATTAACTCTGTTTCACTCTACAGATTGTTCAGTCTTCCCACCATTTTCTTTTTTTAGTTCAAGTTTTATATATCTACTTTATGTAATGTTTTCCCTGGCAAATTCAGAACTTATTCTCCACCTTTACCAACCATGAGAAGGTAGCAGTGGGCTTTCCTCTTGAGCCACTGAAATCCTTCTCATTTTTCCACTCAAACTAAATAGGAAAATAAAGTTTTACTGGAGTTTTTAAACAAATGTACAGTTTACAGAGAAGGTAAAAAAAAAGGACTTTGCAAATGTAATCCCCCACTATTAAGATAAATGGATATTATAACTTCAATGGAGTGTAACTGGAATGTTCCAGTGTATGTTATTTCTTGACAGATTTTTAATGCCCTTTGCCTGCAGCTTTCACTAGCATCTCTGCCTATTTCTTAAGCTTCTTCCTTTTGCTTCTGTTTGAAAGAAAAATATCATCCTCATCCAATTGTTTGTTTCAATGGCTTTCCCAATGGTCGGTGTTTCCATAGTATTGTTGGTTAGGGAGTTCCAGAATCCAAAGATGTGCTTGCGCTCAAGGGTACAGGGGAGGCTCACAAGAATGTTACCAGGAATGAAAGGCTTAACCTATGAGGAGGGGTTGACGTCTCTGGACCTGTACTTGACGAAGCTCAGAAGGATGGGTGGATCTCATTGAAGCATATTGGATAGAATGAACATGGAGAGGGAAGTCTAGGATCTCTGGACACAACCTCAGTATATAAAAAAAACATTCCTTTAAAGTAAGATGAGAAGGAATATTTTCAGCCAGAGGGTAGTGAACCTGTATATATTTTTTTGTCATGGAGTGCTGTGGAGGCCAAGTCATTGGGTGCATTTAAGGCAGAGATTAATAAGTTCTTGATTGGTAAGGGGATTGGTTGTCCTGGTGTTTAAGGTAAGTGACAAAATGGAGTTTAAAAAAACACCCACAAGCAGACAATGGCAGAGCACACTTGAGGGGCCAAATGACCTAATTATGCTCCTATAATTTATGGTCTCTTGATTAAAACCAACAGCAACAACACCTGCATGTCAGGATAGTGCTCAGTGCTTTGCAATAAGCCTATAAATAGTGGTGTCCCTATATGCCATAATCTCTTCATCTGCCATGGCTGAGATATTTAACATAGTGCATCCCAAAGAAGTATTGGGGATGGCACATAGAAATTTTGAATCCATACATCAAAAGTACACAGAAGCCACACTGACAAACTAACCATGTATCCATCCAACACTTCTGTAACCTGTGGAAAACTCAGTGATTCTCACAATAACCTCAGCAGTCACCTCAGAAAAAGATTAGATGCATGTCAGCCTCAAGCCTGAGGGAGTGCTTAAGAAGAAGACACAGCAACAGGGAATTTAATTTCAGACTCACTGCTCCATTTCACTTTTGCTTATACAGTACTAGGCAATGTCTTTGCTATTTGCCTATCAAGGAAACTAACATAGCCAGTACTAACACAGAATTATAGGAGGAGGAGACAATGGCATCTAACAGCGACTCCTTTGCTTGCATCTTTGGAAACAGCTCTATTTCCATCTTTAATATCTCTATTTTTCCCTTTCAGGGTTCTTTTGAAGACCCTGACCTGCAGCTACACGCTGACTTCGGTTCTTTGCAGGAATGGGACCCACTCTTGAGGTTTCATGACTGGCCGTTATTCATATGCCAAGGATGTGGCCTAAGAGATTAGCTCGTCTTCAGAGTTCTGGGATCTTATGGCTCTGGAGATGGGTGCAGGAATCCGGTGTGTTTTGGGAGACAGAAGATCAAAAGCAGTGAGCTGGCTGCTGGCTGTGTGCCCAGAGACCTGAGCTCTTTTGTCATAGAGCTCAGAAAAGTAACTTCGTAACTCAGCAAGTTGTTTGTTAGGCCTCCCCTCTCACTGTGAAACTGAGACACCTCTTTCTCCATTATTAGGGAGAGAGAGAGCGAGAGAGAGCCTGTGGTATGTCGAACACCGGGTGAATGAGTAGTCTTTGGGGCACTGCATCTCACTGTGTCTTTGCTGATGTTTTGCTGCATGCTTGTGTGTTTGGTGGTGGGTGCCGATGCTTACTATTTTATTGCTGGTGGGGGAGGGGTATTTGTTACTTTGCTGCTGCTTACATGTGGAAGGGGGAGCTTGGGGGGCTTTGGAGTTCTAACATTTAACTGCCATTCATTTAGTTGGATATCTGCAGGCTTTAGTTCAAGATTTTATTTTGTGGAATGACTGAAACAGCTGAGCCGGTGTCCAATTCCATTTTAATTAATTTGGCATTCAGTTCTGGTTCACTCCTCTTTTGCCTTTATGAGGCCACTCTGAGGGTGGAGGAGTAATACCTCATTCTGTCTAGGCAGCCTCCAACATGAAGACATGAATATTGAGTTCTCATTTCCTGTAATTTTCCCCTATCCATTGCGTCTTCTATTGCCCACTCTGGCCTCTTACCTCTTTTCCTCATCTGCCTGTCACCTCCTCCTTGTGTCCCCCCTCCTTCCTTCCTCCCATGATCCACTTTCCTGTCCAATCAGATTTCATCTCCAGCCCTTTACTTTTCCTACCCATCTGACTTCACTTACCACATTCTAGCTTGTCCTTCTTCACCTTTCCCTGTCTTTGTATTCCAGCATCTTCCCCCCTCCTTTCCAGTCCTGAAGAAGGGTCTTAGCCCAAAAAGCCAACAGTTTATTCATTTCCATAGATGCAGCCTGACCTGTTGAGTTCCTCTGGCATTTTGTGTGTGTTACTTTTACCAATACTAGAACATTCACAGCAAGTTCTCACAATGAGAAGGCTTAAAAGAGTGAGATAGATTGGTTGGTTGAGCGATGTCATAATAATCTCACATTCAAAGCGAGCAAGGCTAAGTAATTGATTGTGGACTTCAAGAAGGAGAAGTGGATCAGCTGTGGAAAGGATGAGCAGCTTCAAGTTCCTGGGTATCAGCATCTTAGAGGATCTATCCTAGACCCAACATATTGATGCAATCATAAAGAAGGCACATCAGCGGCTATATGTCATTAGGTGTTTGAGGAGATTATGTTTCTATAGATATATAGTGGAGAGCATTCTGACTGTTATGGAGGCTCCAATGCACAGGATCACAAGAAGCTACAGAGGCTGTAGACCCAGCCTGCTCCATCACATACACAAACTTCCCTACCATCAAGGTCCATTTCAAAGATGCTGCCTCAAGAAGGCAGCATCCTTCATGTCCTCTTCTTGTTATGACTTTTGTGAAGGAGGTACAGGAGCCTGAAGATGCATACTCACCAACTGAAGTACAGCTCCTTTTCTTCTGCCAAGAATTTTTTTAAGGTTCTATGAAACTGTGAACACTGCCTAGTTATTCCCTTTTCCCCCATTACTTATTTATTTTGTAATTTATAATAATTTATGCCTTTGCACTGTATCACTGCTGCAAAACAACAAATCTCTCAACACTCAGTACCAAGTCTTACACACCCTAGCTATATGTACTGTACGTGCCTAAGACTTGTGCACAGTATTGTAGTGATTTTATGTTTTGCACTGTTCTGCTGACGCAAAAAACAAATCATAACATATATGAGCGATGATAAACCTGATTCTGATATGGGTGTCTATTGTGGACGGAGAGTGGGAAGGGGTCGGCAGAGGGATATCATGGTTTGGAAAAGCGGAAGAGAGAGGGGAGAGAGCAGGAAGCACCAGAGGGACATTCTGTAATGATCAATAAACCTATTGTTTGGAATCAAATTACCTTGTCTGGTGTCTCAGGGCTGGGTGTGTTTGCATCTGTGCCACACCCTGCCCCTGTCACTCCTCTGCCATCTGTTCACATCATATTTACAAACTTGTTCTTTGCTCTATGGTAACAAATACAATACTGTGCAAAAGTCTTAAGGCATATAGATATATATATATGTCTTAAAACTTTTGCATACTACTGTATGCCAATGATAATAATTCTGATTCTTCATAAACATGATATTCTGCAGATGTTGGAAATCTTGAGCAACGCACACAAAATGCTGGAGGAACTCAGCAGGGCAGGCAGAATCTGTAGACAGAAGTAAACAGTCAAAGTGTCTTGGGCTGAAACATCAATTGTTTATTCCCTCCATAGATGCTGTTGAATTTGCCGATTTTTTCATTGTACCTAGACTGTCTTCGACGAGTCTTGGGGTTGATACCGAAGGTTAAACCTGGAAGGGCGAAGACCAAAGTTGAGAATCTGGATGTTGAGGCCCAAAGGCTAAAGCCTGATGTCTGTGAGTCCATTGGAGATTTGAAGCTCATCAGTGAACTGTCATGAGGCCTGTGTGCATGGGTGAGTGGGTGGGAGGGAGCAAAGGGGATTGTCTTTATTTTTTTTCTTTTTACCCCCCCCCCATCTTTTTATTCTGGCATCTTCCCCCTTCCTTCTGTGGCCTGAAGAAAGGTCTCAGCCCCAACTGTCGACTCTAGATGAATTTCCATAGGTGTTGCCTGACTGAGTTCCTCCAGCATTTCCTGTGTATTGCTTTGTTTTGCTGCTGTTGCTTGTGTTCTGCGGAGCATGGTGGGCATATTATGCTGGTGTTTTCAGAATCAGAGTCCGGTTTAATACCACTGGCATATGTTGTGAAATTTGTTGACTTTGTGTCAGCAGTGCAATACAATACGTAATTGAGAAAAAGAGACTGTGAATTACCGTAAGTATAATATATATTAAATAGCTGCATCGAGGTTAGATCCTCAGAGATGTTGACATGCAGGAACTTGAAATTGTTCACCCTAACCTCTTCTGATCTCTCCATGAAGACTGGTGTGTGTTCCCTAGTCTTACCGTTTTGGAAGTTCACAATCAGCTCTTTGGTCTTACTGACGTTGGGTGCAAGGTTGTTGCTCTGATACCTTGTTCCTGTACACCCTCTCGTCACCGTCTTAAAAGTTCTGTCAACAATGGTTGCATCGTCAGCAAATTTATAGATGGCATTTGAGCTGTGCCTAGCCACGCATTCGTGGGTATAGGGAGTGTAGAGCAGTGGGCTAAGCACACCTCCCTGAGGTGCGCCAGTGTTGATTGTCTGAGATGAATGTTTTATGTACGTGTGGATAAGTAATTCTGAATCTGAACCTCGCAGCACACGACAATAAACTCTATTTGTTAAATAAATCTAGGCTATAAGGGGCTGGGTGTGTTCTTTTCACGCGGTAATGAGACAGTGAAATCTATGAACTTTAACAAACCCTTTCAGGATGCCGGCCGCTCCCCGCCTGCAGTACCGCCGGCCGCCACAGGGTGCGCAGACCAGTGAGAGCGCCAGCCACCCGGCTACGGCCCGCTTGGCACCATGGGTTGTTTTAAAATGGCGGTCCACTCGAACATGGCGGTGCATGGGCTGCTGCAGGCCGGAGCGGCCGGGGCTGGCAGCTCCGAGCAAGTACCGGGGGGCGGGGTAAGTGCTTAGGGATGGGGGGCTGCCCGGGTACTAGGGGGCGGGGTGCAAAACTGGAGATCGGTGTTTCCGGTCTGCTACTGGAGGCGGGGATAAAATCGGGGGAAGGGGGCCGCAAGGGGTCTCGAGCAGGGATGGGGCTGGAACTGGGGGGGGGGGGGTGGTGGTGGTGGTGGTGGAGGAGGGGAGGGGAGGGGTGGACGCCGTTGGCTCCAAGCGGGTAACGAGGGGCGGGGATTACCGCCGGAGGCGGGGTCACGAACCGGGGTTGATGGTAAAATTGCGATGGGGCTTCGGAGGATGTAGCAGGGGGCGGGTGAACAACCCGGAGGTCGGGTGGGGGTGGGGACCCTCGTAGAGTGGGCGCGGTTGCCTATCTGGGGGAGGAGAGTATATTCGGTGGGGGGAACGTAAGCATAACTGGGTGATAGGGGTTCGGAGGTTGGTATTTGAAGACTATAACCTAAGAGGTCGGCTGCTCGGGGTAGGTGCGGGAGTGGAATCGGCTGGTCCAACCGCGGAGGTTCGGAGTATATACGGGAGGGGGAGGAACAATTTGTATCAGGTGTGGGGTGGGAAGGGTTAGTTTCCAAGCTACATGATGCTATAGGTGGTGTGGTAGGAGGGGTTTGTTGATACACAGACTGAGATTTCTCTCCGGAAGCATATCCACTGTTCTTTGTAAACAGTATCACAGAGATACTCTCTTGATGAGCCTTAATTTTGGGAGGAATAGAATACAAAAGCAAGAATGTATTTCTGAGCCTTTATAAGGCATTGGAGTATTGTGAGTAGTTTTAGTCTCCTTATCTAAGATGGGATGTGTTGGCATTGGAGAGGGTCCTGAGAGGTTTACCAGAATGATCCAAGAAATTAAAAGGTTAACCTATGAGGAACATTTGATAGCTTTGGACCTGTACTCACTGGAGTTCAGAAGAGTCAGGGGGACCTCATTGAAACCTAATAAATATTGAAAAGTCTGGATAAAGTGGATGTGGAGAGGATGTTTCCTCTAGTGGGGGTATCTTGGACCAGAGGGCATAACCTCCAAATAGAGGAACATTCATTTAGAACAGAGCTAAGGAGGAATTTATTTACCTGGAGGTTGGTGAATCTGTAGAATTCATTGCCATTGATAGCTGTGGAGGCCAAATTATTGGGTATATTTAAAGTGGAGGTTGGTAGGTTCCTGATTAATAAGGGTGTCAAAGGATACGGGGAGAAGGCTGGAGAATGGGGTTGTGAGGGATAATAAATCAGCCATGGAGCAGACTTGATGACCAATTGGTCTAATTCTGCTCCTATTGTGATGTAGTCTAATCTGACCAAATAACCAACACAGACCATATTACAGAGAGACATAGAAAATAGGTGCAGGAGTAGGCCATTTGGCCCTTCCAGCCTGCACCACCATTCAGTATGATCATGGCTGATCATCCAACTCAGAACCCTGTACCTGCTTTCTCTCCATACTCCCTGATCCCTTTAGCCACAAGGGCCATATCTAACTTGCTCTTAAATATAGCCAATGAACTGGCCTGAACTGTTTCCTGTGGCAGAAAATTCCACAGATTCACCACTCTCTATGTGAAGAAGTTTTTCCTCATCTCGGTACTAAAAGGCTTCCCCTTTATCCTTAAACTGTAATCCCCCGTTCTGGACTTCCCCAACATTGGAAACAATCTTCCTGCATCTAGCCTGTCCAATCCCTTTAGAATTTTGTACGTTTCAATAAGATCCCCCCCTCAATCTTCTAAATTCCAGTGAGTATAAGCCTAGTCGATCCAGTCTTTCTTCATATGAAAGTCCTGCCATTCCAGGAATCAACCTGGTGAACCTTCTCTGTACTCCCTCTATGGCAAGAATGTCTTTCCTCGGATTAGGGGACCAAAACTGCACACAATATTCTTGGTGCAGTCTCACCAAGGCCTTGTACAACTGTAGTAGACCCTCCCTGCTCCTGTACCCAAATCCTTTTGCTATGAATGCCAACATACCATTTGCCTTTTTCACCACCTGTTGACCCTGCATACCCACCTTCAATGACTGGTGTACAATGACACCCAGGTCTTATTGCATCTCCCCTTTTCCTAACTGGTCACTGTTCAGATAATAATCTGTTTCCCTGTTCTTGCAACCAACGTGGATAACCTCACATTTATCCACATTAAATTTCATCCTCCTCACAGCTAATACCGCCGCCCAGCTTCGTCTAAATCATTAATATATATTATAAACAACTGGCGTCCCAGCACTGAGCCTTATGGTACACCACTAGTTACTGCCTACCATTCTGAAAAGGTCCCGTTTACTGCCACTCATTGCTTCCTGTCTGCTAACCAATTCTCTATCTGCATCAATACCATACCCCCAATACCGTGTGCTTTAAGTTTGTACACTAATCTCCTGTGTGGGACTTTGTCAAATGCCTTTTGAAAATCTAAATATACCACATCCACTGGCTCTCCCCTATCCACTCTACTAGTTATATCTTCAAAAAATTCTATAAGATTCATCAGACATGATTTTCCTTTCACAAATCCATGCTGACTTTGTCCAATGATTTCACCTCTTTCCAAATGTGCTGTTATCATATCTTTGATAACCAACTCTAGCATTTTCCCCCACCACCGATGTCAGACTAACCGGTCTATAATTCCCCGGTTTCTCTCTCCCTTTTTTTTAAAAAGTGGGGTTACATTAGCCACCCCACTCAGGAACTAATCCAGAATCTAAGGAGTTTTGAAAAATTATCACAAATGCATCCACTATTTCTTGGGCTACTTCCTTAAGCACTCTGGGATGCAGACCATCTGGCCCTGGGGATTTATCTGCCTTTAATCCCTTCAATTTACCTAACACCACTTCCCTACTAACATGTATTTCCCTCAGTTCCTCCATCTCACTAGACCCTCAGTCCCTTACTATTTCTGGAAGGTTATTTATGTCCTCCTTAGTGAAGACAGAACCAAAGTAGTTATTCAATTGGTCTGCCTTGTCTTTGTTCCCTATGATCAATTCACCTGTTTCTGACTGTAAAGGACCTACATTTGTCTTGACCAACCTTTTTCTTTTCACATATCTATAAAAGCTTTTACAGTCAGTTTTTATGTTCCCTGCCAGCTTTCTCTCATAATCTTTTTTCCCTTTCCTAATTAAGCCCTTTGTCCTCCTCTGCTGGTCTCTGAATTTCTCCCAGTCCTCAGGTGTGCCACCTTTTTTTGCTAATTTATATGTTTCTTCTTTGGACTTGATACTATCCCTTAATTTCCCTTGTCAGCCATGGGTGCACTACCTTGCCTGGTTTATTCTTTTGCCAAACTGGGATGAACAATTGTTGTAGTTCATCCATGTGATCTTTAAATGCTTGCCATTGCATATCCACCGTCAACCCTTTAAGTATCATTTGCCAGTCTATCTTAGCTAATTCACGTCTCATACCTTCAAAGTTCAGAATCTTTGTTTCTGAATTAATTATGTCACTCTCCATCTTAATAAAGAATTCCACCATATTATGATCACTCTTACTCAAGGGGCCTCACACAACAAGATTGCTACCTAACCCTTCCTCATTGCTCAGTACCCAATCTAGAATGGCCTGCTCTCTAGCTCTCTTAATATTCTATTAAGCAATCCTCCACTGTGTGGGTTTCAGTTTCTCTTTTAAGTGTTTCTGCTCTGTACTGCTGCATCTGCCACTTTAAATTGTAAATAAGCAGTAATTCCACTGAGATATGAAGGTTATGTTTGGGAGCTCAGCAGTGTAATACTGTTCTTGGAAGCACTTTGCAAGGCAGGTGACATGGGGAAAACAGAGTTCATATTTCAGAACTGCTCTGTTCCAAGGAAAACATCTCAAAATCAGAAAGCTGTTTCTGAGATTAGCTGGCAGTTAAACAGTTAGAGATGGTAGATAGTGGAGAGATTTTAGTCCATACTTAATTGTAAAGTCAAAGACTTGTACAACACAGTGTTTTGGCCCAACTCGCCACACTGATCTAGGTGCCTAGTCTAGTTAGTCTCACCTGCTTGTGTTTGGTCTCGATCTTTGCATATCTATGTAGCTGTACGGTAGTGTAGCGGTTAGTGCAAACACTTCACAGACTCAGTGAGCACTGATCATGGTTTGATTCCCACTGGGGTCTGTAAGGAGTTGGTGTGTTCTCCCCATGGGTTTCCACTGGATGCTCTGGTTTCCTCCTACATCCCGGAGACAAAGGGTTGATAAATTGTAGGAATACTCTTGGCACAGAAGCATGGGGACATTCTGGTGCTACCCCCAGCATAGTCCTTGCTGATTTGATTTGATGCAAACAACGGATTTCACTGTGTGTTTCTATATACATGTGACAAGTAAAGCTAACCTCTAATTGTACCCACCTCTGCCACTTGCTTTGGCAATTTGTTCCACCTACCCACAGCCCGCTGTGTGGAAAAAGCTGCCCCTTGGAGTCTCTTATGTTGTGTAGTTTAAGGGCCTACACAAGTCGATAAGATGGTTAAGAAGACTTATGGAATGCTTGCTTTTATTAGTTGAGGCATTGAATTCAAAAGTCAGGAGGTTATGTTCCAACTTCATAAAACTGGGCAGGCCACATATGGAGTATTGCCTTCCGTTCTGGTTGCCCCACTATAGGAAGGATGTTGCGGCCTTGGAGAAAGTTCAGAGATGTACCAGGATACTGCCTGTTTTAGAGGGAATGTGTTATCACAAGACTCTGGACAGACTTGAGTTGTTTTCTCTGAAGTGACGGAGGCTGAGGAGAGACCTGATAGAGGTTTATAAGATTGAGAGGCATAGATGGAGTAGACAGGGAGTATTTTTTTCCCAGGGTAGAGATGTCTAGTTCAAGAGGACATACATTAAAGATGAGATGGGGTAGGTTCAGTGGGGATATGAAAGGCAAATTTTTTTACTCAGACAGTGGTGGATGCTTGGAATGAGCTGCCTGGTGTGGTGGTAGAGGCAAATACATTGGAGGCTTTTAAGAAATGTTTGGATAGACACATGGATGTGAGGAAGATGGACGGATATTGTGTAGGTAGGAGAGATTTATGTTTGTGTGTTTTGATTTGCTTTTTATCTGGTTTGGCACAATGTTGTAGGCCAAATGGCCTGTTTCTCTTCTTTGTTCTATGTCTTTGGCCATCAATTAATATAATTGATATTGAAATAATCACATCTTGTGTTGGTCATCCAATCATAGAGAAGTCCAAAGTTCAAAGTCCATTTATTATCTAAGTACATATATGTCACCATTTACAACCATGAGATCTATTTTCTTTACAACCCCATTTTATCACTGCAATTTTTGGTATACCAAATGAGGATGGTAGTCGATTTTCCCCTCCAATTAGACGAATGATCGCCTTTGCAACCCTAATGGCTAGAAGGTCTATATTACAAAATTGGAAAGAAGTAAATCCTCCTACCACGTTTCAGTGGTTCTCTCAAACTGTTTCTTGTTTGAGCTTAGAAAAAATTAGAAGTACTATTTTTGACCCATTAATTAAATTTGAAGAAACTTGGGGACCGTTTATTCGACATTTTCATATGTTAATTTGACCTCTTCCGGACCTTTTCTCTTTTTATCCTTGTTCTGGTATGGAGTTCCGGAGTTCTTGACACTATCATGTATATATAAACTATTATTATTGCCCATGTTAGTTTAGGTTTATTGTTTTATTTCAATATACATTTTTTTTGTATTTTTTTTCTCTCTTTTTGTGGTTATCCTTTTTTATATACAATTAATACAGGTTTGATTGATTATTTATGATGTTCCTTGCTGATATCACAATAAGATATTGATATCTTATTACTAATTTAACTTCAAGCCTAGTGTATTTATAACCTACTCAATACTACGTTATGTTATTTTTTTATATATGAAACTTAATAAAAAGATTGAAAAAGAAAAGAGATCTATTTTCTTACAGGCATTCTCAAAAAATCCATAAGAGAATAATAACCATAATAGAATCAATGATTTAATCATGGTGCAAAAGGCAACAAACTGCAAATACAAAAATAAAGAAATAATTATAAATAAATAGTAAATATCAAGAACATGAAATGAAGCAAGTCCTTGGGTTGTGGGAGCACTTCAGTGACGGGGGTGAGTGAAGTTATCCCCTTTGGTTCAAGAGCCTAGTGTTTGAGGGGTAATAACTGTTCCTGAACCTGGTGGTGTGAGTCTTGAGGCTCCTGTACCACCTTCCTGATGGCGGCAAAAAGAAGAGAGCATGACCTGTGTGGTTGGAGTCCTTGATGATGGATGATGCTTTCCTGTGACAACATGTCTAATGTTCTCATTAGTGGGGAGGGCTTTGCCCGTGATGGATTAGCCTGTATCCATTACAGTTGGCCCTCCTTATCCGCGGATTCAACCAACCGCAGATCGGGAAAACCCGGAAGTTCTCTCTCCAGCACTCATTGCTTGAGCATGTACAGACTATTTTTTCTTGTCATTATTCTGTAAACAATACAGTATAACAACAATTTACATTGTATTAGGTATTATAAGTAATCTAGAAATGACTTAAAAGTACAGGCAGTCCCCGGGTTATGAATGAGTTCCTTTCCTGAGTCTGTCTTTTAGTCGGATTTGAAGTTGGAACAGGTACATCCGGTATTACTTAGTGTCAGTTAGTCAAACATTTTTCTCAGTATATAGTACATATTTTACCTTTCTATGCATATAAAACACTTAAGAAACATATGTATTTCAGTAATTTAACGACTGCATTGCTTAGTAATAACTGTAGCTTTCATCGGGTCAGTGCCTTTCACAATGTCCAGTGCACGGAGACACGTTAAATAAGGTCCGGTTCCACTGGGTCTAAAGACCACCGCACTGATACATGTTAAATAAGGGACTTGAGCATCCGCGAATTTTGGTATCCGCGGGGGGGTCCTGGAACCAATCCTCCGCGGATAAGGAGGACGGACTGTACTTTTGTATCATTTTCTTTTCAAGGGCATTGGTATTTCCATACCAGGCTGCACTCTCCACCACACATCTATAGAAGTTTGTCAAAGTTTTAGATATCATACCAGTTCTTCGCTCACAAACTCCTAAAGAGATGTGAGTGACTGCAGATGCTGTAATCTGGAGCAAGATTATAAACTTTGGGGTCAGCCAGGCTTTGGAGGCGGGGGGGGGGGGGGGGTGTTGGTCCATTCAGACTGAGAATGTAGAAGGGAGATAGCTGGTGTGAAGAGGTAAGGGGGGAGGGTGACACAAGGTCTGACATGGTGGGACCTGGTGAGGATGATGCACAGATGGATTTGGGGAGACGAGCTGGTGTGTGATGGGTATAGTTTCAAAGTGAGCATTGTTGACAAAGTTTGGTGAAGAGAACAAATCAGTCCGAGAGCCCAAAGTCCAAGAACTCTGGAGACTTGTCCTGGGGTTAGAGCCCTGTCTGTGAGATTGGGTGGGGGAGGAAAGGTCTTGTTTTGCCCTTTTTTCGTTCCGTTTGTCCTGTTCTGCTGAGCATTATGGGTGTGCTTTGTTGGAGCTGGAACGTGTGGCAACACTTGTGGGCTGCCCCCAGTACATCCTTACATTGTATCGGTAACACATGTGACACATTTTTGTTTTTAATGCAAATGATATGTATGTTTCGATCTATAGTGGTGCTAGAAATTCTGTTAGCCCTGTAGAAATTTCTCTATTTCTGCATAAATATGATGTAAAATGTTATCAGATCTTCAAGAAAGTCCTAAAACTAGATAGAGAGAACCCAATAACACTGTCAACCTGAAATTATTAACCTGCTCAGTTGAGGAAAAACACCAGAGACACAAAATTACCTCTGAAATGGTTTTTATTCAGAGGGGAGTTTGCAGCCCCACGCACATCAGGCGTAAGGTAGCCAACTCCCAATTTGTTGGTTTACAAAGGTCATACTTATACCCAAAAGCAGGGTACTACTTTCGCAAATATGGTTACCGATTCAAATTCATCAATTGATTGGCTATTGCATAGCTAAGCATGCAAAATACTCGGAATAAGCGTAGACGCAAGAGTAATACTTGGAATAGGTATGGACGCAAGCAAAACACTCGAAGTAGGTATATATAGCTGAAAATACTTTGCAGAACACATTGTCTTGTGGTCGCAAGGTTCCTCTTCTTTGTGGTTGCCACATGTTATCTGGAATCTTACTTTAGCTATCTCTTCCCTGTCCTACTACACTTCCACAATGATGTATCCTCTCCCTGGTCCTGTCTACATAGTTTGCTACATTTACCCCTCGCCCACCCCCTCTACACGTACCGCTTACCCTCTTCACATTCTCATTCCCTCCTGTGATCATGAAATGATCACTCATCAATATCGTGAAAATCCTTTGGTGCAGGTTCGAGGAGTTCGGTGGCCTCGACGGTTGCTCGTACTACCATCAGTGGCTTAGCCGGCAGCAGGTCCCCTAATGAGGCCATCATGCGGTTCAGGACACATTGGACAATGGCGATACAGACAAAAATCCCTATAATAGCTGTCAATGCGTAAATAGCCCCATTGATCAACCAGTCCCCCCATCCTGCCCATACCTGTTCCTTCCTCGATGGATTCTAACTGTTCATCTATTTTGTTCATATACCGTGTTATGTTGGCAGTGGCATCGTCTAGCCCCATTATGCATTTGTCCTTTACGATAGCACAGAGCCCACCCTCCCTGGTGAGGAGGTAATCAAGTGCATAGCGGTTTTGCATAGAGAAGAGCCGCAGTTGGTTAAGGCTGTCAGTTATGAGTCTTAATGCTCCCCTGGTGGTGTTCCCAAGGCTCATGAGACCACAGGCCAGATAGTTCCAATTGTGGGTCGCCATAGTGGCTCCTGATGCCCCCAAAGAGAAAAAGCCAGCTGCCCCGTATCCGGCCACCTGACCTGCGGTGAGGGTAGTCAGGACTTGGTAATCCGCACAAAATTCTTGGGAGACCTCTCTCTTGTACCTCCCAGACGGGCAGGATGGGGGGACCCCAAGTCCCAGGGCAAGGGATCACGGTGGGGAGGAAGGTGCCATAGGCCACCGAGGAAGGGTAAGGGTACTCCAAGAAGTTGGTAGTAATGCCGTTATAGAAGAAAAAAATACTTTGGAAGGGTTTACATGGTCTCAGTGCAACCTTTACCCTTTAGGTTTTTGTCGTTGCTCCACTCTTCCACACCAGCAGAGGGGTACACTCTTTTGGTACCCCTGCGATAGTCAGGTAGTGGGAATACATGATCATTGACCCGGAGGTGGGTGCGGTTCCCATCCCCACAAAGAAGTTGCACCCCCTGGACCAGGGACTGGCACTTTGTCTCATGGCAAGAGCAAGAGATCCTTAAGGGGTCCTTGGTGGGGTGACACTCCCTTTTCCTACAGGGCTTGGAGAGGCAGGTGACGTCATTCAAGACATACACGTCTGAACATCCCCACCCTGTTCCGAAGTAGCAGTTCTCATATACTCGGTCACCCTTCGGGGGCTTGGGATTCCCCTCCCACCAGAGATCTTTTCTCATTCGCGGAAGGAGTCCATGATTTGACCGCTTACTGATGGATGGGGGAAATAGGCAGTCCGCGACAGGGGCCGTGGAAGAGTCATAGGTGAGTTCCACCCTCTTTCCCTCAGGCAAGGTTTTGCTGGCGGGGGCACATCGGAAGGGTTGATCGGCACGATCTCGGTGTGGGAAAATGGTAAAGAGCGAGAAGACACTGGCGGGGTGGGGATGGCAAATGATGGTTGTAGTGCCATACAGCCGTTCGTGCACGTTTTGGAAATAGTTATCACTTATAAACCCCGAGGAGGATCTTCCAAGGGTGGGGCCTTTTGGGGAAACCCCAATCCCTTTTCTGCCTTGAAATGTCCCCCTTCGATCTCTTTAGGGGTTTCTACACGTACCCCTTACCCTCTTCACATTCTTAACACAAAAACATACTTGTTTATTAATCAATGATAATTAGATGTATTGATGTATGTCTATTTAATATTTATGACATAGAGCATAATACAGCACAGGGAAAGGCCATTCAGCCTACAGTGTTGTGCTGAACCAGCTAAAAAGCAAATCAAAAACACCAAAACACTTATCCCCCACCTACACCATGTCCTTATCCCTCTATCCTTGTTATAACCACGTGCCTATCCAAATGTCTCTTGAATGCTTATAATGTATTTTCCTCTACCATCATACTGGGGAGTGCATTCCAGGCATCAATGACTCTCAGAGTAAAAAAAACTTGCCCCTCACATTGCCCTTGAACCTACCCCATCTCACCTTCATTGCATGTCCTCTGGTACTAGAGGTTTCAACCCTGGGAAACAGACTCCATCTATGCCTGACATAATCTTGTAAGCCTCTCTCCCCTCAGCCTCCGATGCTCTAGAGAAAACAACCCAAGTTTATCCAGCCTCTTGTGATAGGACATGCCCTCTAAACCAGGCAGCACCCTGATGAACCTCTTCTGCACCTTCTCCTAAGCCTCACCATCGTTCCAATAGCGGGGCGAGCAGAACTGTATGCCGTGGGAAATAGTGAATGCCATGCATATTGTAGCATATTCCAATATTACGTGTATTTGTTAGAAAAAATATGTGAGCCTCTGGGGTAATGCCTTCTACAAAAGCTGTTTGGAGTCGGGTGCTCCAATTAATGAGACGAGCTTGGAGCTGTGGGTTGTAAAGGTGCCCTGCCCTATAAAAAAGGCATACGAAGTCAGGTTACGGATAGAACCTGCTCTTCTCAAGAAAGATCTGTTTATGTGCACCATGCCTGTATTGAAACAACGTTCAGAGGAGCTTAGAAGAATTATAGAGGTGCACAAAGCTGGAAAAAGCTACAAAAGCATTTCTAAAGTCCTGAGTCTTCAGTCCACAGTCAGAGAAATTGTCTGCAAATGCAGAAAACTCAGTTATGCTCTGTTGGAGTGGGCATCCTGCAAAGATCACACCAAGGGCACAATGTGCAAAGCTGGAGGATGTGAAGAAGAACGCAAGGGTAACTGCAAAAGACCTGCAGAAGTCTGTAGAGCTGTTCATGTGTCCACTATAAGAAAAACCCTGAACAAGAATGGTGTTCATGGAAGGAAACCACTGCTCACCAAAAAAAAAAAATTGCTCTATGTCTCAAGTTTGCAAAAGGCCACCTGGATGTTCTATAAAACTTTTGGGACAATATTCTATGGACAAATGAGACAAACATAGAGAACCTACAGCACAATACAGGCCCTTCGGCCCACAAAGCTGTGCTGAACATGTCCCTGCCTTATAAATTACCTCGGGTTACCAAATAGCCCTCTATTTTTCTGAGCTCTATGTACCTATCCAGGAGTCTCTTAAAGATCCTATCATATCCGCCTCCACCACTGTCACTGGCAGCCCATTCCAGGCACTCACTGCTCTCTGTGTAAGAAAACTTACTCCTGACATCTCTGTATCTACTTCAAAGCACCTTAAAACTGTGCCTTCTTGTGCTGGCCATCTTTTTGGCAGAAATACACATTGCTATGTTTGGAGGAAAAGGGGCACTGCTCCCCAAAACATCATCACAACTGTGAAGCCCGGTTGTCTAGGACTGCTTTGCTGCTTCAGGGCCCAGACAGCTTGCAGTTGTTGAGGGGACAATGAATTCAAAAGAGTTTCAAGACATTTTACAGGGGAAAGTTGGTAGCAGTCTGTCACCGTTAATAGAAGTTGGAAAATGCAACAAGACAATAATCCAAAGGACAAGAGTAAATCAACAGCATTGTGGTTTAAAAAGAAGAAAATTTGTATTTTGGAATGGCTAAGTCAAAGTCCTGACCTTGATCTTATAGAAATGCTGTGGAAGGACGCCCACCAACATCCCAGAATTGAAGCAGTTTTGTCAGGTGGAATGACCTGAAACTCCTCCAAGCTGATGTGCAGGACTGATCAACAGTTATTGGAAACGTTTGGTTGCTGTACAGGGGTGGGGGGATTTGCACCAGTTACTGAAAGCAAAGGTTTCCAACAGATCTTCCAACAGATCTTTTTCCAACAGATCATTTTTCTCCATAAATAAGTGAACAAGTATAATGTTTTTTTGTGTTATTTATTTAATTGGGTTCTCTTTATCTAGTTTAGGATACATGAAGATCTGATCACATTTTAGGTCATATGTATGAAATAGAGACAATTCTACAGGGTTCACAAACTTCCTAACAGAGCTGTCCCAGCAATAAGTGAATCTGAATCAAGTCACAGATGTCAACATACTTGTAGAAATCCCAAAAGCTGAGAGAATATAAAGTAATGCCATGAAATAAAACAGAACATTCATCTGGAGATTCTGCAAATAGTTTGAATTTTGTTCAACAGACTTTTTTTTAAGAAACGGGAGGCTGCTTATCCCATCCATTCTAAATGTGCTTTTAGATTAATACAATTTTTCTCTCTGTATGACTCTTCCAAGTTCATGTTTATTGCTTTCTGACTGTACATATATAAAACCAAATCAAACAGCATTCCTCATGGGGAACCCACAATACATATATCACACACAACACAGGAAAAGAAAATATTACCACAAAATATCAGGCTGTGGTTTACAACTTCCCACTCTTTATCTCTCTATCTTCCTACAGCCAAATTAAATAGTTCCCTTGGATACTGAATTCTCTTTAAGGGAATTGAGTATTTAACTGTTTACACCATGATAACTAAGCCTCCCCTGGAAGACAGCAACCTTCTGCACTCTGTTTAGTGGCATTGTGACCAGAACTGCATCCCTATGAAGTACATGCTTTCTAAACCAGGCAGCAGCAACCTCTTCTGCACCCTCTTCAAAGCCTCAGCATCATTCCAATAGTGGGGTGAGCAGAACTGGACGCATTGGGGAATATTAAATACCATGGCATATTCATCACTGATGATGTCACTGGATGACGTAGTGGAATGGAGCAGAGCTTTGTATAAAAACAACAATGGTGTTGAAACAATGGGGGCCCTTCTAAGATCGAACGTTCCAAACATGGGCATGTTGTTCAGTTCTTTGCTGAGAAAATGTGGTGTTCATCTTTGTACCTTTTGTTCCCCACAGCCAGAAAATGAAAATCAGAACCAGATGGATCTCTATGATGATTTAATTGATGATATAATAGGCGTACCTTTAGACAATGGATTTAACCCTAAAAAGGACAATTGTAATCTCCTGCCAGAGTGCTCATCAAGTGAGGCAATTGCTTCAATGACTGAAGCTCCGGCTAGCACAACTCCATCCAAACCTTCCGTTCTGGGTAAGGTTGCTGTTCCACTTCTTGAAAGGAGTCTGTTGATTGGCAATCTGACATGGGTGAGTATGTTTACAGTGTGATATATCTATATACAGTGCGGTGAGGTATTATACAATGATGTGTCGTTAAACATGCCTGGCACAGTGAACTGTTGATGTGATGTCAGTCTGACAGCTCATTGGCCAACTGTGCTTAGCAAGGAAACTAGGTATGAATTATTATGGCTTTGTGCTTACCTTAATGTAGTGCAGTCAATGAGCTACTCTGGAAATAATTTATAAATTTTTTTATTGTTAGATGTAGCAAGGTACAGTGAAAAACTTTTCCACAAGATTCATGTAGGTAATTTCATTACAGCAGTGCATTGAGATGTAACAATAACAGTGTAGAATACAGCATTATAGTTGTAGAGAAAGTGCAGTAGAGACAGTAAGGTGCAAAGTTATACCATGGTCGGTTGTGCAGTCAAGAGTTCATTTTATTGTACAATGGGACCATTCAGTAGTCTTAGGGCAGTGCGATAGATGCTGTTCTTGAGCTTTCAGGCTTTTGTATCTTCTGTCCAATGCAGGGGTGAGAGGAGAAAATGCCCTGGATGGGTGGGGTCTTGACTGCACTCACTGTTTTACCAAGGTACCAGGAAGTGCTTACAGAGTCCATGGAGGGGAGACTGGTTTCCATGATGTGCTGAGCTGTGTGCACAGCTGTCTGCAGGGTCTGTCTATTAAAACATTTGGGAGACCTGAAACAGTTAAGAATTTTGGCCTCATTAATACTTTGTTGGTAAGTTGGGGGCAGCAATGGACTGCACATAGTTGCTTTAATTGGGAGTAAAATGACTTTCTGTGTGACAATATCAATTTGTTATTTGCAAGGACTACAAACTATGCATTTAAGCTCTATTTTTTATGGTAGTGTGTTTCGAGTTGGAGTTTCAGCTGGAGTTGTAGTGTAAGGGAATGGGACAGTTACTGTGCTGGCCATCTGTGGTCAGTGTGGTTTTGTCATGTACCGTTCAGCTAGGTCATCTACTATAAAGTAACAAACTACATCAAATTCAGGCTGGATCACATTATTAGTGCATTTATTATTTTACTTGCAAGGGAAGTTGTATTTTCCAGCTAAGTATCACCTAGAAAATAGCTTTGATCTTATGTTTCAACCAAAGGACTTTTATACTTTTTTCCCCACAGAGAACAATAATTAGGTTGCTCCATTCAATAACATTCCTCTGTTATCTTTGTCCTTCTCTCATTCTCACATTTGTTCTTTAGAAGTTCTATCCTGTTTACCTCTGTTGTCAAAACAACCCCCCCCCCCAGACATAAAACAAATCTGTCAAAAGGCAGCTTCCTATCATAAAACACACAGAGACTTGTACGCTTTCTATCTAAACCAACAAAGCACCTTAGGATTTCGTAGGTTCCACGTTGTTCCCAGTTCGTAGGAGTAGAGTTAGGCCATTCAGCTCATTGAGTCTGCTCTGCCATTCCATCATGGCTGATCCCTGATCCCACTCAACCCCTTATACTTGCTTTCCCACCATATCCTTTGATGTCCTGACCGATTAGGAAACTATCAGCTTCCACCTTGATTATACCTACTGTCTTGCCCTCCGCCACAATCTCTGGCAGAGCATTCTATGAATTCATTACTTTGTGACTAACAAAAATTCCTCCTTACCTCTGCTGTAAAGGGTCACTCCTCAATTTTGAGGCTGTACCCTCTAGTTCTGAATACCCCCACCATAGGAAACATCCTCTCCACATCCACCCTATTTAGTCCTTCCAACATTCAGTAGGTTTCAATGAGATTTCCCCGCACATTCTTCCAAATTCCAGTGAGTACAGGCCCAAAGATGTGAAAAGCTCTTCATATATTAACCCTTTTATTTCTGGAATCATCCGTGTAAACCTCCTCTGGACTCTTTCCAATGACAACTCATCCTTTCTGAGATATGGGGCTCAGAACTGTTGACAATACTCCATGTGGCCTGACTAGTGTTTTATAAAGGCTCAGCATTGTCTCCTTGCTTTTATATTATAAAAGCATTTTACAAAAGTTGCAAACTCATAAAGACTTCAGGGATGCAGATATATTTCCACACTTTAGTGTATTGGTGTATTAGGATGCAGTAGAAAGCTTGTCTTGCATACTGTTACAGATCAAACCATCACAGAGTGCAATGAGGTAGAGCAAGATGAAACAATTACACTGGGTAGAAACTACAGAGAAAGTGCAAGATGATAACGAGGTAGATTTTGTGTTAAAAAGCCCATGTTATTGAACAAAAAGACATTCAAGAGGTTGATAAGAGCAGGATAGAAACTGTCCTTGAGCCTGGTGATACATGCCTGATGGGAGGGGAAGGAGTGAGAATGGAGAAGAAATGAGATCTAAGTGACTTTGACCTTGGAATGATTGTTGGTGCCAAACAAGGTGGTTTGAGTATCTCAGAAACTGCTGATCTCCCAGGATTTTCAGGCACACCAGTCTCTAAAAATTTACAGAGAATGTGTGTGAAAAACAAAAAAAAACATCCGGTGGCGAAAATGCCTTGTAAATGAGAGAGGTTAGAGGAGAATGGCCAGACTTTCAATCTGACGGGAAGGCAACAATAACTCATACAACCATGCATTACAGCATCTCTGAAAACACATTTTGAGCCTTGAAGTGGCTGGGCTAGAGCAGCAGAAGAGCATGAACATACACTCAATGGCCACTTTATTAGGTACAGGAGGTACCTAATAAAATAGCCAGTGAGTGTAGTTTGCAGCTTTATTTGCCCTTCCAAAGTGTATAACTCCTGTGCTGCATTCTTTCCGCCACTTTGTTTTTCACTCCCTTTAACTTCTTCAAATCCTACTGCAGAATCCATGCTTCTGGAACAATACCTACTCCTCTACTATCCTTGCATGGTCTTAAATCTTGGCCACAGAGCAGTCAGTTCCTTCGCTGCAATCGTTAACATATAAAGTGAAAACTTGCCCCAACAGTGA
The DNA here is from genome assembly GCF_030144855.1 of Hypanus sabinus. NCBI lineage: Eukaryota > Metazoa > Chordata > Chondrichthyes > Myliobatiformes > Dasyatidae > Hypanus > Hypanus sabinus. The sequence goes on from NC_082730.1 coordinate 8,646,438, forward strand.
CCCCTGCAGAACTCACCAGGGGTCTGGGAAGAGCCCCTTTACCACTACTCTTTGCCTTCTGCTGAACTTCTGTCCTTGTTAGGAAGGGCTTGAGTATGAATGGAAGTTGAGGGCGAGAAAAGGGTGCACAGAAAACTACAGTGGATTCCAATTAATTGGCACTCATCGAAACCAGTATATTTTGTTCCAATTAAGTGTCTGCTCTAATTAGCTGGTTTCATGGAAATAGTTAAAAGGTATAAAAAGACAAACTACCGTTTAGCTGAGTAACAAATTATGTATTTAAATAAAATACATAACAAATTAAAAGATTACAAAGGGTACTTACCAACATGATTGTTCTTGGCAAATTTTTCTACAATAGTGGTTTGCCATTGCTGCCTTCTGGGTAGCGTCTTTACAAGACGGGTGACCCCAGGTTATCAATACTCTTCAGAGATTGTCTGCCTGGTGTCAGTGGTCGCATAACCAGGATTTGTGATATGTACCAGCTGCTCATATGACCATCTCCCGTGGCTTCATGTTAACCTAAGCAGGTGCTACACCTTGCCCAAGGGTGACCTGCTGACTAGCAAAGGGAAGGAGCACCTTCCACCTCCTTTGGTAGAGATGTATCTTCACCCCGCCATCCAAACTGTGTATTGGTTTCTAGTTATTGATGGAGGAATTCATTTGGTGTACGTTGCATTATAGTTTAGATAGACTGTAAATGAACAAAATCAGTTCAGACATTTAGTGCAGATAATGGACTGCCTTCATACAATACTTTTGACAATTGTATTTTCATTATAGTGTTCAGAATGATTATTGATACTTTCAAATTCTTGTCGTTCCTAACTTGTTGGAATAGTGAAATCCTTTCTTTTTCACTCCAGGTTCTGAATAGTCTTGCTGGTTCGGTGACAAAGATCATTGCTTTTTGAACACAAAACATTTGACACTATTTTAAAAACTCTTTGCTCTAAGCACGGTGTAGTTTCTAATGGCCACGCAAGTGCTGCAACCGACACTAGTTCAGCAACAGTCTTCTGTCCCTATTTATTTATTCAGCGATCAGCGCGGAATAGGCCCCTTTGGGCCACGCTGCCCCAACATTCCCAGACCCTGATTAACCCTAAACTGATCAGGGGACAGTTAACCTACCCCTACATCCTAGCACTGTGGGAGGAAGCCAGAACATCTCGGAAAGTGCTGATCTCCTGGGATTTTCATGTACAACAGTCTCTAAATTACAGAGAATGGTGTGAAAAACAAAAAAAAATCAAGTAAACAACAGTGCTGTGGGCAAAAATGCCTTGTTAATGAGAATTGCCTGACTCATTCAAGCAACAGAAACTCAGATAACCATGCGTTACAACAGTGGTGGGTAGAAGAGCGTCTCTGAATGCACAACACGTCAAACCTTGAAGTGGATGGGCTACAACAGTAGAAGACCATGAACATACACTCAGTGGCCACTTTATTAGGTACAGGAGGTATCTGCTAAAGTGGTCACTCACTGTAAATGGGCTGGGCAGGAAAGTAATTGAGCATGAGTTTCTTTCTTGTAAGGAGACAGTTACAGGTTGGTTGATGTGTCTTTGTAAGAACGCCAGAAAAGGCATAAAGTATTTTGAATGCTTTGACATTTTTGGTATGTCTTTTGATCTTAAGTCTTTTATAGAACTGGATTTGAAATGCTAGCCTTAGTAATTTAAAAGGATTTTTGACATGCAGGTTAAGAATATGTGAGCATTAATTAATGTATTAAATTGAGCATGTGTAGTGGAGAATAAAAAGGTTTAGCAATGAAAATGTTTGCTATGTTCTGATCATGTCTGTATATTTTTTTAACAGTGGACATCTGCTGATGACTTAGTAAGTGCCAGTCGTTCTGCTGGAGTATTTAATGTTAATAACATCAGAATTTATGAAGTTCCAAAAGGTGGTCAATCAAAAGGGTAAGTGAGAAGTTATGTAAAAACTTCTGAGATAAATTTTGTATATTTACTTTGAGATTGATTCCATTGCAGATAAGTACTTAAATCAATAAAATCATCACTGTGGCTCAATCATTGGCATATGTGAAACTGCGGATTCATTCCTTTAAGCAATAATTCAGTGGGAAGTTTCCAATCCACTTAACTCAACTACACCCCGGACATCTCTTTTTCCCTTTTCCAGTGGACAGAAGATATAAAAGCCTGAAAGCACGAACCACCGAGGCTCAAGGACAGCTTCTATCCAGCGGTTATTTTCCAGTATAATAAGATGGACACTTGACCTCATAATCACTATGATCTTGTGCCTTTTTGTTTCGCGTTAGCTGTTACACTTTATTCTGCATCTGTTACTTTACCTTGTCCTACTTCAATGCATAGTGGATTGATTTTGATTTTTCCCTTTGGAGATGAACACAAAAAGTCACTATTCCCCAGCACTATCTTTCTTAAACCTGTACACATCGTTTTAGGAACAGCTTCTTCCCCTCCACCATCAGATTTCTGGATGGTCCATGAACCTATGAAGACTACTTCACTTCTGTTCAGCTCTTTACCTCTAAAGCCCCCTCACTTCATTTGCCACCCACCCACCTTTCCCCTCAGCTGTCACCCACTAGTTTATACTCCTTCCCCTCATTCCCACCTTCTCTTCTGGTTTCTTCCCCCTTCCTATCTAGTCCCAAAACGTTGACTGTTTATTCCCCTCTGTAGATGCTACCTGGTTCATCTATCATGTTCTGTGTTGCTCTGGATTTGAAGCATCTGTAAAATCTCTGGTGTTTATGATTCATTATTCCTGTTTTGCACTATTTATTTATTTTATTGTAAGTTGCGGTACACCTGTGGCCAGTTTATTAGATATCTCCTGTACCTAATAAAGTGGCCACTGTGGTTATGTTTGTGTTCTTCTGCTGTAACCCATCCATGTCAGGATTCACTGTATTGTCCATTCAGAGATGCTCTTCTGCACACCACTGTTGTTAGTAGTGGTTATTTGAGTTATTCACCTTCCTATCAATTTGAACCAGTCTGGCCATTCTGCTTTGACCTCAAAGTTCAAAATAAATTTATTAACAAATTACATCTGTCATTGTACACAGCCCTGAAATTCATTTTCTTGTGGGTATCCACAGTAAATACAAACACAATAGAGTTAATGAAAGTATGCATCCAACAGTATGGACAAACAACCACTGTGCAAAAGATAGCAAACTGCAAATACAAAAAGAATAAATAAATAAATAGATAAGCAATAAATATCGAGGACATGACATGAAGAGACCTTGAAAGTGAGTCCATGGACTGTGGGAATATTTTCGGGGACGGGGCAAGGGAAGTTATCCCCTTTGGTTGAAGAGCCTGATGGTTGAGATTTAATGAGTGTTCCTGAACCTGGTGATGTGAATCCTGAGGGTCCTGTACCTTTTTCCGGATGGCAGCAGCGAGAAGAGAGCATGGCTTGGATGGTGGGGGTCCTGGGTGACCTATGCTAGTTTACTGCAACAGCAGTCTGTGTAGATGTGCTCAGTGGTATGGAAGGCTTTACCTGTGATAGACCTCTCTCATTAACAAAGTGTTTATCCCCACAGAACTGCTGCTCACTGAATGTTTTTATTTGTTCATTGCCCATTCTCTGTAAACTCTAGAGACTCTAGAAACTCTAGAGACATCAACGATTTAGATGAAAGCATTGAGAATAACATCAAATTTGCTGATGATACTAAGCTGGGTGGCAGTGTGACATGTGATGAGGATGTCAGGAGAATTCAGGGTGACTTGGATAGGCTGAGTGAGTGGGCAGATACTTGGCAGATGACGTTTAATGTGAGTAAGTGTGAGGTTATCCACTTTGGGAGTAAGAACAGGAAGGAAGATTATTATCTGAAAGGTGTAGAGTTAGGTAAGGGAGAAATACAAAGATCTAGGAGTCCTTGTTCATCAGTCACTGAAGGTGAATGAGCAAGTGCAGCAGGCAGTGAAGAAGGCTAATGGAATGTTGGCCTTTATTACAAAGGGAATTGAGTACAAGAGCAAGGAAATTCTCTTGCATTTGTACAGGGCCCTGGTGAGACCACACCTGGAGTATTGTGTACAGTTTTGGTCTCCAGGGTTAAGGAAGGACATCCTGGTTGTAGAGGAAGTGCAGCGTAGATTCACAAGGTTAATTCCTGGGATGTCAGGACTGTCTTACGCAGAGAGGTTAGAGAAACTGGGCTTGTATAGGCTGGAATTAAGGAGATTGAGAGGGGATCTGACTGCAACATATAAGATTATTAAGGGATTGCACAAGATAGAGGCAGAAAATATGTTCCAGATGCTGGGAGAGTCCAGTACCAGAGGGCATGGTTTGAGAATAAGGGGTAGGTCATTTAGGACAGAGTTAAGGAAAAACTTCTTCTCCCAGAGAGTTGTGGGGGTTTGGAATGCACTGCCTCGGAAGGCAGTGGAGGCCAATTCTCTGGATGCTTTCAAGAAGGAGCTAGATAGGTATCTTATGGATAGGGGAATCAAGGGATATGGAGACAAGGCAGGAACCAGGTATTGATAGTAGATGATCAGCCATGATCTCAGAATGGCAGTGCAGGCTCGAAGGGCCGAATGGTCTGTTATCTATTGTGTGTGTGAAAATCCCAGGAGATTAGCAGTTTCTGAGATACTCAAACCACCTCTTCTGGGATCTACATTCATCCCATCATGGCTGATTTATTATCCCTTTCAACCCCATTCTCCTGCCTTCTCCCTGTATCCTTTGACATCCTCATTAAGAGCCTATCAACCTCTGCTTTAAATACTGTATCATTAGTGACTTGGCCTCCACAGCTGGCTGTGGCAATGAATTCCACAGATTCATCACCCTCTGGCTAAAAAAATTCCTCCTCATCTCTCTTCTAAAGTCCTTCTGTTCTGAGACTGTGCTCTATGGGAAACATCCTCTCTATGTCAACTCTATCTTGGCCTTTCAGTATTCGATAGGGTTTAACGAGGGAATACAGGAAACCCTCAGCAGATCAAGGCACATCTGTGAGGGGTGAAACGGTTTGAGTACCAGATCAAATTCTCTTTGTCGTGAAAGAGCCTGTTCATGGGAAATCTCCTGTTATAATAAAATGTGTGTTTTATATCTTCATTTGTACTATGGTCTTTCTTAAAATTTCACATAAATAATTAAAACTTGAAGGGTTGTCTTTCTCTTTTCAGTTCCAAAAAGTTACTACTTAGTAATAATTAGCACTTTCTCACATTTATGTTAGATTGGCTTTGACTTTTGGGTTGAATTAATTTGAACCTACTGCATAAATACATAAACACAAGGGATTTTGCAGATGCTGGAAATCCAGAGCAATACACACAAAATGGTGGAGCAACTCTGCAGCATCTATGGAGAGGAATAAACAGTTGACGTTTTGGGTTGACATCCTACCCTCATCCTGTAATGTTGATTGTTCATAACTCTCCATAGGTGCCGCCTGACCTGCTGAGTTCCTCCAGCATCCTGTGTGCATAAACACAGCAGTTTTGCATTGCTTATCTCACAAGGTGAAACGTTACTGCAAACCTAATTCAAAGTGTTTTAATTGTTAATGGCTTTTGGATTTCTTTGTAACATACATGGAACGTACAGTTGATGTTTTGGACCAGGACCCTGATCTGACTGCTTTTGTACCATCACTTGAAGTTATGATGTTACATAAATAATGCCAATCATCAGCTGATTAACTGGACTCTGAACACAAGCCCTCATTCCTCAACCACACTTTATTTTACTGGTGCCCAAGCAGGGTGGCATGGCCCATCACCATGCTGTTCTGTTCTGTACAGAGAATTGCCATTTTTATACAGAATTAACTAGCAGTTATTTATGGATGTTGGCCATTTGGTAAGTAATGTCTGTTCAAATTCCTTACTTGCAAGATTATTCTCCATTCACAGTACAGGTGATAAAAGTCAATAGCTCACAGCTGATAACAGTCTGAAGTTAGTAAAGCAATTGTTTGTGTGTCTCTTGGATTACTTGTTTTATCTTCAGACCCCTGTTGTGCAAAGGGAAGCTCTGCTCTTCTAAGACCTCCCTTGCCTGGGCTATTTGCACTATCCTTGCCTGCCCATTCTGTTAATCCTTGCCTTACTGCAGTTTCCACATTGTTACCTAAATGGCTTCTGGCACTGCAGTAACCTCTGGAGCTTTAGTGAATTCATAATTGACTCACAATTACTTCTCTAAAGGAGTTTGAAAAAGAAAACATAGGAAAACTAGATTTTAGGGAAGAGACCATAAGACAAAGGAGCAGAATTAGGCCGGTTTCCTGTTGGGTTTGTTCCTAGGTGTGAGTTCATAATGGGGCTGAATATGTACAGTCGGCCCTCCTTATCTGTGGATTCAACCAACCGTGGATCGGGAAAACCCGGAAGTTCTCTCTCCAGCACTCGTTGCTTGAGCATGTACAGACTTTTTTCTTGTCATTATTCCCTAAACAATACAGTATAACAACTATTTACATAGCATTTACTTTGTATTAGGTATTGTAAGTAATCTAGAAATGACTTAAAAGTACAGGCAGTCCCCGGGTTATGAATGAGTTCCTTTCCTGAGTCCGTCTTTACGTCGGATTTGAAGTCGGAACAGGTACATCCGGTATTATTTAGCGTCAGTTAGTCAAATGTTTTTCTTAGTATATAGTACATATTTTACCTTTCTATGCATATAACACACTTAAGAAACATACGTATTTCAATAATTTAACCACTGCATTGCTTTGTAATAATTGTAGCTTTCATCGGGGCAGGGCCTTTCACATTCTCCATTAAAATTGTTCCGATCGTTGACCGACTGCAGCCTAACACTTTTCCAATGACCGATGGCGTTTCACCTCTTTCCGATTGCTTTATCACTTCCAGCTTATTTTCAATCGTGATTATTTTCGTGAACAGAAACACTGCAGTTTCAGAGCTGTGCCGCCAGGTCCTAATGTCCACTGCATGTAGCCATATTAAATAAAGTCTGTGGTTCTGCTGGGTCCTAAAGACCACCCCACTGATACATGTTAAATAAGGGACTTGAGCATCCGCAGGGGGTCCCGGAACCAATCCCCCGCAGATAAGACTGTATCTCTAAGTGGTGTGACTGAGAGGGAGCATGCAATGCCATTAAAAGCTAGAGATGGAGAAACAGCAAATGGAGAATGAACAATAAAAATCAAACACGAGTAAGTCTGCAGATGCTAAAAATTCACAGCAATATGCACAAAACTCAGCAGGTCAGCATCTATGGAAATGAGTAAACATTTGACATTTTGGAGTGAGACCCTTCATCAGGACTGAGGAGGCAAGGGAAAAATGCCAAAATAAAAAGGTGGTGGGGGGAGGGGGAAGGGTCTAGCTGGAAGGTGATAGGTGAAGCTAGGAGGGTGGCAAAGGTCAAAGGCTAGAGAAGAAAGAATCTGATAGGAGAAAAAGGAGGCAGGAACCCGGGGGAAGTATTGGGCAGGTGGGAAGAAGTAGGATAGAGTGCAGAATGGGGGTGGGGAGAGGAGATTTGTTTACCAGAAAGAGAAATCAATGTTCATGCCATCAGATTGGAGGGTACTCAAATGGAATATCACATGTTGCTCCTTAGGGTGGCCTTATGGCACAAGAATGAAAACTAAATTTTACATCCTTACATGAAACATGGGTCTGCTTATAAAATAGTTGTGTATTATTGTATTTGGATAATAAAAGAAAAATAATCAACTGGTTTTTGTTTATAGATTTGCTAAAGTGGATCTGAGTTCTGATTGGGATAGTTACAGATTGTTGGAAATGATCCCAAAGAGAAAAATTCATGGGAGGATTCCTGATGTACGGCCCTTTACCACAGCAAATCGCCAGTATTTTGAAACGCAGTTCATACGTGGTAAGTTTAGAAATTACTTTTTAGTTATTTCATGAGAATAGAGGATTTTATTCCATAATAATATTAGTCTTACTGTTGTATATACACTTAGACCTGCTTAAAGCTGAGGATGCGTTGCTCTGAGGTGGAGCACTATGTAAGTCAGTGCGATGTGAGGTCATTATAACATTGTGTAAATGGTCATGTGTGCCTGATTTTAAAAAAATCAAACCCAAGATGTGATATATTATTTTATGTATCCCACAGTAACTCTTGGAGAACCAAACACACAAATAGGCCTAACTTGTACATTAGTGGAGCAGCAACACATCACAGCAATAGCGGAGGGAAGCAAGTGATGGTTAGATCTTAGAGGAGGGACCAGGCTGTGGGTCCTCTTCTAACTTTGGCTGCTTCTTTAAGCAGATGTCGAGATTTGACTGCCTTTTCTTAGGTTTCCTATCATAAAGCAGTTCTCAGTAGCAGGAAATCACATGGAGAACACCTCTCTTTGCCTTATTGCTTCGCTGCCAGTCAAGGTCATTATCGATGAACCGATCCATGATTTGTGTGATCGTGGTGATGCTAGTGCTGAGGAATTTTGTGAGGTTTCTTCCTGGTGTTTTCTCTACTCCATCTGTGTCCTCGGATTCACCCATGGTGCATTGCTCTGCCAATTCGCAAAGCTCTTCATTATTAAAGCTCTTGCTGCCTGCACTAGCCGCTTCACCAAAGACGTGTATGCTATGGAGGTTACTGTGCTTTTTAAATCTATCAAACCAACTTCTGCGGCTGTGAATGTTACCGATGTTTCTTCTTGAATATGATTGAAGATGCTTCTTGCATTTTCCATTATTATCTGCTGGCTTAGGGGCATGTTTTGTTGTCTTTGGTTTCCACCCATATATTTAGTCTCTTTTCTATTTTTTCAAGCAAATATCTCCTTGAACGAGTCTCTTTGAAATTGGCTACCTCAATGATTAGAACAATAAAAAAAAGTAGACAAGATAAAAGCTTTTGCAATGACGACCTTAAAGTTATCATCAATGAAGTTGACTCGTTCAAGGAGATATTTGCATCCAGCTTCCAAACATTATCACTTGCAGTTTCACATCCATGCTAATGCTTTCCAAGACATCTTGGATTTCTACCCTCACTGAAAGTTGCAGGTCATTTTCAAGACATCATGGGTGGAAAAAATGGAATAATTTAGCAAGGGAGCAAGAATGTTTACACACATGGGGGGGGGCATTTCTGGTTGGCGGTCGGTGACTAGTGGTGTTCAGTATTGCGACAGCTACTATTCACATTGTCAGTGATTTAGATGGCAGAATTGATTGCTTTGTGACAAAGTTTGCAGGTAATACGAAGATCGGTGGAGAGGTAGGTAGTGCTGAGAAAGCAATGTGATTGCAACAGGACAGACATATTGGAAGAATGGGTAAAAATGTGGCAGGTAGAATACAGTGTATGATAATGCATAAAAGCAACAATAGTGCAGACTATTATCTAAATGGGGAGAAAATTCAAACATCAGAGGTGCAATGGAACTTGAGAGTTTTCGTGCAAGACTCCCAGAAGGTTAATTCACAGGTTGAGTCTGGTAAAGAAGACAAATGCAATGTTGGCATTTATTTCAAGGGGAATAGAATATAAAAACAAGGAGAGAGTATTGAAGCTTTATAAGACACTGGTCACGCTGCACTTGGAGTACTGTTAACAGTTTTGGGCACCTTATCTCAGGAAAGACGTCATTGGAGAGAGTCCAGTGGAGGTTCATGAAGATGATTCCAGGAATGAAGAGGTTAACATATGAGGAGCATTTGATAGCTTTGGACCTGTACTTACTGGAATTTAGAAGAATGTGGGGTGGGACGGAAATCTCTTTGAAACCTACCGAATGTTGAAAGGAGTGGATAAGGTGAATATGGAGTGGATATTTCCTCTGGTGGGCTATCCAGAACTAGAGGGCACAGCCTCAGAATTGAGGGGTGAGCTTTTAGAACAGAAGTAAAGAGGAACTTTTTTGGCCAAAGAGTGGTGAAGCTATGGAATGCTCTACTACAGACTGCGGTGGAGGCCAAGTCTGTGGGTATATTCAAGGTGGAAGTTGATAGGTTCCTAATTGGTTGGGGCATCAAGGGAAATGGTAAGAGGGCAGGTGTATGGGTTTGAGAGGGATCTGGGATCAGCCATGTTGAAATGGTGGAGTGGACTTGATGGGCTGAATGGCCTTATTCTTCTCCTATGTCTTATGGACCTTGTCTTTGTATCCTTCAAAGTCCAAAAATGTTTTGCAACCAGTAAGGTTCCTTATAGTGTAGAATACAACACAAGTTCCTATGAACTAGACTGTCATAATAACCAGATTTATTTTGATATTGTTATGGTCAAAAGTAGTTACACTAGGCTAAAGATGAAAAATATCCTTTATTCCATTTGGAACACTTTGCTTCAGTAAAACACTGGGAAATTCCATTGGCTGGTTCTGGGTTTGAGAGGTTTTAGATGGTAGAAGGAACGTGGAAATTTGAGATCTGATTAACATGCTTAATTGATGGGTTATTGTTGTAAATTTAAGCTTTTCTCACAGAATATATGAGTGATATTCTTTTTTCTCTCTCTCTCTCTCTCAACTTGTACCAGTGTAATGTTTTTTTGTGCACATTACTTATAATAATATTAATACAAGTTTGTTAACATGTTTGTCTTACTCTCTTGGCTACTGTACTTCAGAAAGCTAACTTTCGAAGGGTCTTGGCCCGAAATGTTGACTGCTCATTTCAATGGATACTGCCCGACCTGCTGAGTTCATCCAGCTTTTGTACGTGTTGAGCTAACTTTCAAGGTGTTTATACCTGGATTGTATGCCTATGACAATTAAATTGAACTTGAACTACCTCAACAATGCTCTACAATGGGTAGTTAAAACTACCCAACACATCACTAGCAGCAGCCTACCCACTACTAGGCCATGTATATGGACAGGTACCCGAAAAAAGCCAGTAACATCATGAAGGAACCCACTCACCCTGATGATGGACTGCTTGTCCCACTCCCATCAGTGAGGAGGCTATGTGGCATCCACGCCAGAACTACCAGACTCAAAATTAATTACTTTCCTCAAGCAGTAGGACTCATCAATACCTGCGCCCACTAACCCACTCCTCTACAAACAAGAGGGAGCCTGCTGATGCTGGAAATCTAAGTAACACACAAAAAATGCTGGAGGGACGCAGCAGGCCAGGCAGCATCTATGGAAAAGAATAAACAGTCAATGTTTAGGGATGAGACCCTTCATTAGGTCTGGAAAAAATAAATGAGAAGTTAGAGTAAGGTGAGGAGGGAGGGGAGGAAAAATACAAGGTAGTAGGTGATAGATGAAACCGGGGGAGGGGGAGTCTATTGGTGAAAGAGGTAAAGGGCTGGAGAAAGGGGAATGTGATAGGAGAGGACAGAAAACCATGGAAGAAAGGGAAAGGGAGGAGCATCACGGGGAGGTGATGGGTGGGTAAGGAAATAAGGTGAGGGGGGGGGATAGGAATGGTGAAGGAAGGTTGCAACTACCAGAAGTTTGAGAAATTGATGTTCATGCCATTAGGTTGGAGGCTACCCAAGTGGAATATAAGTTGTTACTCCTTCAGTCTGAGTGTAGCCTCATTGCAGCAGAGGAGGAGGCCAGGGACTGACATGTTGGAATGGGAAGTCAAATTAAAATGGGTGGCAATGGAAGAGATGCGGATGAGGCCTTGTCGGAGGGCAGCAGAGATCACAGAGGGGGAGCAGTGAGAGTGGGTTTCACTGAGCTCCCATTGAAGGGAAAGTTTAAGCTTTTTCAGGGTAGGCATACTTCGAAGAGACTCCGCAGTGTAGTAGTCCAATCACAAACAAGAGAAAATCTCTAGATGCGAAAATCCAAGCAACACACTCAAAATGCTGGAGGAACTCAGCAGGCCAGGTAGCATCTATGAAAAAGAGTAAACAGTGAACATTTTGGTAGAGACCCTTCATCAGGAATGGAGGAAAAAGATGAGAAGTCAGTAAGAAGGCGGGGGGGAGGGGAGAAAAACCAGGTAGTAGGTGATATGTGAAACTGGGGTAGGGGTGAAGTAAAGAGCTGGGAAGTCGACTGGTGAAAGAGATGAAGGGCTGGAGAAAACATCAACCCACTAATTCTCACAGCTACCTGGACTATTCCTCTTTCCAACCTGTTACTGTAAAAACGCCAATCCCCTTCTCTCAATTCCTCTGTCTCTGCCGCATCTGCTCTCAGGATGAGGCTTTTCATTCCAGAACAAAGGAGATGTCCTCCTTCCTCAAAGAAAGGGGCTTCCCTTCTTTCACTGTCAACGCTGCCCTCAACTGCACCTTTTCCATTTCATTTATGTTGCCCTCACCCCATCCTCCCGCCACTCCACCAAGGATAGGGTTCTTCTTGTCCTCACCTACCATTCCACCAGACTCTGTGTCCAGCACATAATTCTCCGTAACATCTGCCATCTCCAACAAGAGTTCGCCACCAAGAATACCTTAAACAAGAGGAAATCTGCAGATGCTGGAATTCCGAGCAATACACAAAATTCTGGAGGAACTCAGCAGGCCAGGCAGCATCTATGGAAAAAGTACAGTTTTGGTCTGAAAAGTACGGTTTCACCATAGATGCTGCCTGACCTGCTGAGTTCCTCCAGATCTTTCCTTATCTCTTCCCCCCCACTTACTGCTTTCCGCTTCTTACATGGCTCCCTTGTTCATTTGTCCCTCCTCACTGATCTCCCTCCTGGCACTTATCCTTGCAAGTGGAATAAATGCATCACCTTCCCCTACACCTCCTCCCTCACTACCATTCGGGGCCCTAAACAGTCCTTCTAGGTGAGGTGACATTTCACCTGTGAGTCTGTTGGGGTCACCTACTGTATCTGGTGCTCCTGATGTGGCCTCCTGTATATCGGTGAAACCCAACGTAGGTTGAGAGACTGCTTCTCCGAGCACCTATGCTACACCTTGTATTCCTTTTGGGTTGCGTCCAACCTGATGGCGTGAACATCAATTTCTTGGCTTCTGCCTCTTTACCATTCTCCATTCCCATTTCCCTTTTCATCTCCCTTTGGTGCTCCTCCCCCTTCCCTTTCTTCCTGTCCTATCTCCTATGGCTTTCTGCCCTCTCCTATCAGATTCCCCCTTCTCCGGCCCTTTGTCTCTTTCACCAATCAACTTCCCAGCTTGATTGTTGCTTGAACCCACTCCTCTACACCTCTCCCCACCACCACTACTTTATCATTTCCTATCAGTCACCTTACATGCAGACGCTCCTGTCTGTAGTGTCACTCTACATACAATCAATCTCTGTATATAAGCTATTTTATGTATTTATATTTATTGTGTCTTTTTATTATAGTGTTTGTGTTTTTATTTGTGCTGCATTGGATCCAGAATAATTATTTCTTTCTCCTTTACTCTTGTGTACTAGAAATGACATTAAGAAGTCTTGAATTTTATGGGCAAGTGGCCCAGTAAAGCAACAAATAATGTGACATTAAATTTGATTGCTGGCTTTATTTGTCTCGTGTTAAGGACGCCTGTCTACTACAATGGTGTATAGTACAAAGTTCTTTATCTTGCAGCGGTGAAAAAATCGAAGGCATATTCATCAGGAAATGAAGTATTTAGTTGTGATGGAAGTGATCGTCAGTCTGCATTTGATTCTTTAAAAGAAACAGTTCAAGGTACGTATAACCTCATACTCAATCGTCTGCTTTTGTCCAATCACTGCCAAGCTCCCAATATTTTATTTGCTTTGCTCTTGAAGACGGGGACTATTTGCTGTTTTTTGTTCATACAAGATGTGGCTTTCCTCCATTGTGTTACCTAAATTTCTTCTTTTGGGTTACCAGTATTTACATTGAGCCTGGAAGGAAGTATCTCTGTTCATCCTTTTTTAAAGTGCTTCTAGAGGGCAATTGAGAGGGGAAGTTTCCCTTCGATCAAATACTTCTGAAGTGACTCAGGAGATTAAGGGTAACTTGAGAACTAACCCATCCCATGTTTGTAGTGCTGCTCCCTGGGCAAAGCTGTTGAGCTTTTAGTATTTGTGCTACCTATCTAGCCTCGAAATTCATGCACCATATCTGACTGGCCAGTGCTGTTGAGTACATACACTAGCTGGAAAACAAGGCCAATATTTGGGTGTTCTGTGATGAGCAAAGCTCATGATAAAATTTATTATCGAAGTACATGTTTGTCACCATATACAAGCCTGAGATTCATTTTCTTGTGAGTAATCACAGTAAGTACAAGAAACTCGAGAATCAATGAAAGACCACACTCAATAGGATGGACAACAAACTATTTGTTAAAAAAAGTGCAAATACTAAAAGAAAGAGAAAAAAAGAAATAATAACAATAAATAAATAAATGATAAGACCATAAGACATAGAGGTAGAATTTGGCCCATTGGGTGCACCACCATTCCATCATGGTTGATTTAGAATCATAGGACAGTACAGCACTGAAGCAGATCCTTTGGCTCATCTAGTCCGTGCTGAACTATTAATCTGCCCAGTCACATTGACCTGCAATGGTCCATAACTCTATCCACATTTCTCTTAAATGTTGCAATCAAACCTACATCCACTGGCAGCGCTTTCCACAGTCACACCACACTCTGAATGAAGAAGCTCCTCCTCATGTTCCCCTTCAACATTTCAGCTTTCACCCTTAAACCAAGACTTCTAGTTGACTTGTCCAATCTCAGAAAATCTGCAGATGCTGGAAATGCAAGCAACCCACACAAAATGCTGGAGGAACTCAGCAGGCCAGGCAGCATCTATGGAAAAAGTACACAAACAGGTGTGGAGGCCACATCATTGAGTATATTTAAAGCAGAAATTGTTTGGAAGGGGCATCAAAGGTTACAGGGAGAACACAGGAAAATTGAGAGGTAAGAGCGATATCCAATTTATTACCTCATCTGGAATGCCAAGTATCTGCACCTTCTCGACCAATCTCCCATACAGGACCTTGTCAAAGTACTGCTAAAGAGGGATTTATTATCCCTCTCAACCCTCAATTTTCCTGACTTCTCCCTGTAAACTTTGGTGTCCCTTCTAATCAAGAACCTATCAACCTCTGCTTTAAATATACTCAATGAATTGGCCTCCAAATGCATCTGTGGCAAAGAAATCCCTCTCATCTCTGTTCTAAATGAGCATCTCTCTGGTCCTAGACTCCTCCACTATAGGAAACATTTTTTCCACATCCACTCTATCAGACCTTTCAATATTCGTTAGAGTTCAAAAAGATCTCCCCCTCGCTCTTCTAAACTCCAATGAGTACAGGCCTAGAGCCATCAAATGCTTCTCATATTATTAACCCCTTCATTCCAAGGATAATTCTGGTGAACCTCCTCTGGACCCCTTCCAATGCAGGCACATCCTTGCTTAGATAAGGGACCAAAAAACTCATAATACAATTCGACCTGCCACAGGCTCTCACTCTTGCGAACAAGGAACAGAGAGCTGTTGCCCCTTCCACAGTGAGATGGGAAACCAACAAACAGCTCGCTATTTCGATGTTACAGTCTGCAACATTGCTTTTATTCCAAGTTCCGCAACTCGAGAACCAGCAACAAACCCCAACCCCCAACCATTGAGACAGTATATGCTTTTTTTTAAACTGCAGCATAGCTCTTGTTAGCATTATTTTCAAAGAACAGTTTTCCAGGTTCCATTAACGCAATATACCCAGCCTCTAACCTGTATCTAAGGAAAACATTGCTTGACTTTACATGCATATTTAGAAGGTGATTCCATTCGTTTGTCAAGTTGTGCTGAATGAATGATTGTTGTTTTGCTTAACTGAGGTGATTATCCAATGAATTTTGTACTTTGGGAGATGGATTCTATTCACCAATGAAATTATTTGTATAAAACTTGGACTATTTGAATGCATCAGAAAGATCTTGCAAAAACCTGTGTCTAATGTGTAGATGAAAAAGTATTCTGTACTTCCAGTTTTATTTGGTCAACTTTCCATTTAAATACTATAAAAGCTGTTTTCTTTGAAAATAATGCAGAGGGTAATGGCTAATACGAGGGAGGCATAATTTTAAGGTGATTGGAGGAAAGTGGGTTTCTTAGACAGAGAGTGATAGGGTTGTGGAATCCTGGGGTGGTGGTAGAAGCAGATACATAAGGGAAATTTAAGAGGCTGTCAGATAGGCACATGGTTGAAAAAGAATTGGGAGAGCTATGTGGAGGGAAGGATAGATCGTTCTTGGAGTAGCTTAAAAGGTTGGTACAACATCATGGACAGAACAACCAGTACTGTGCTGTTGTGTTCTATGTTGACAGCAGATCCAGCATAATTCCATGGCATTATTTAATTATCTTCTTTTTGTGACAGGGGATTCATCTCTTCAAGACCAGACCCCTTCACCAATTGAACAGTCGGCAGTTAAACTAACAGCTTCGGTTGTTGGAAATAAATTCCAACCTGCTGCTTTCCTTTCTCCTAACTTTCTGTTACGGAACTTCATTTCACTGGGTGTTTCGGCCATGAGTATTCCACGACTAGGTTTTGGCGGACATGGTTATCGTCAGTCGTTCCAGGTGGCTTGTGCTACTCCTGCGCCCTTCGTACCACCAATCAACCCCGGATTTTTTCCTTTTCGGAACAACTTATTTCCACCTATGTTTAATCCATACAGAGCTCTTACAAGGTGAGAATTCTCAGCTCTATTTAATTTTTATTTTTTCAGAATTTGATTAATCAAATTAATTTCATAATTGGATTATTATTGTTACCAATATTCCAGCTTTTTCTTCATTTTGGAAAAGGTTGACTTCAATAAACTCAGGCATGATTCGATGAATCTAGAATGGCTTCCCCATTCTTACCTATATTTCTCAAAAGCAAATGTTGTCCTTGACAATATTTTCTATTAGTTTTCCCACCACTGACAAACTCAAGTTTAGAGAGGAATGAACTGAAATCAAATGGATTCCTACTAAGTCTGCTCTTTGAGTTGTATGTACAGGCCTGGTCTCCCTATCTATGGAACGATAAACCCTTAAAAGAGGGAATGCAAAATTGATTCCTGGACATTGGGGTGTTCTCCATTGCGCTCAGAAAAATCAGTACTGAACTAATTAAAGCATAAAATTCTTAGTCATAAGTGCTGGGAAAAATTCTTAGTCATAAGTGCTGGGAAAAAGTTTTCCTTCTGGCTGGGGTTTCTTGAACCAAGGCTTAGAGTGCTAACTGTCCGGTCATTCAGAACTGAGGTGAGAAGGCATTTCTTCACTCAGAGCTTGTTGAATTTTCCCAAGGGGCTGGCACATCTTTCTCCCTGGTATCCATGTATGCTTTGGCAGAAAGCATGGGAGCGATGGCTTTTTTACTGTTCCATCAGTGCATATCACTTAAATGTGAGATGCCATTGTTTGACAACTAATCTGCAATCTTGATTGAATATGGAAGTCCTGTTACATGCTGTGTGCCCTTGTAGCCTGTGGTTCAGTGAATATCACACTCAGGTTTAATATTACTGGCTTGTGTATTGAAATTGGTTGTTTTGCAGTGGTACATTGCAATACATAATCTAAAAAAATATAAATTACAATGTATATCTGTTTGTAAGTATTTATAATCTGTGTCTGTATACGTGTGTGTGTGCATGTGCGTGTGCGTGTGTATATATACACATACACATATACAGGTTGACCTTCCATAATCCGGCATCATTGGGACCTGACGAGTGCCGGATTAGTGAAAATGCCGAATTACAGAAGGATCACATTAAGCAATAGCTAACTGCCTCATCATACCGTTGAAATATCATGTAAATCAGTACGTTAGATAATAATGAAACAGAAATATTAAATGAGTAGCAAATGAAATTTTAATAAAATAATATACTATACAGGCACAGATAAAATAAAGGGAGATTTGAAATCTGTGCCGGATCATCAAAGGAACCGGATTACAGGTAGTCACATTAGTAAAGGTTGACTGTATAATGTATATGTGTGTGTGTATATATAGCTATTCTCTGTTGGTCAGGGTCGACCATGGGATGTTGTATTCTAACTGTCTAGATATGCAAGCCAGGGCAGTATAATATGGAGAGCAAGCTGTTGCCCATGTGGCAACCACCCCCACACACAACTGATGAGCCCAAAGGAATGACAGAGACTGATACAGTTCGGCACCAGTAGTATTGCTGGAGTTGCTAGTCAGTGCTGAAATCAACGTAGAACTGCCTTAGAGACTCCAGCTCTGTATTTTTCCTGGGGGTTTACTCCTGAATCCTTCCCCATGAGTAGATATAGCCATAAGGCAGCAGAGGTTTGAGATCAGAGCTTTCCTTCTCCTAGATGAGCTGCCAACCATTGCTATCAAGCGCCATCTACCATTTGTGTGTGTGTCTTCAGGCACCAGTAACCTGCCTTTGCCTCTTCTCCTATCCGTAGAAACGGGTCTACCAGGCTTAGTAGCTAAGCCACAAGTGCACAAGTGAAGGCCAGGAACTGGACTTCATTGTCAGAAATATAACAACCTTATGGAACCATATATATATTAACTAAGTACTGCAAAAAGAGAGCAAAAACCAAAAAAAATGTAGCGTGAGGAAGTGTATGTGGGTTCATTTTCCATTCAGAAATCTGATGGTGGAGTGTAAGGAACTGTTTGTAAAACATTGTGTGTGTCTTGAGGCTCCTGTACCTCCTGAGATCCTTCAGGAAAGTGTCCATTGGTCATAGCAGGTTATTGTCAGGTTTATGTCACTCTAGCATATCAGATCATGTATGCTGCAAATTGAACTCTTGTTAAATTAAGGCCATTTGTTTCACAGGGAACCACATTTTCAAGAGACCCTGCAAAGCATGGAGATCAGAAAAGAGCTTGAAAGAAGAGGGGCGATTTTACCCAGTAATGAGAGCAAAGGTAAGAGCTCAGACAGCAGATGTAAAATGCTGCAGGCGCTGCACATCTGCAAACATAAAGATGTTCAGTATGCATCGGGTCAGTAAATGATCTAAAGATAAACATTTAGATTTATTTGTCACCTCTACATCTAGAAGTACATTGAAATGCATCATTTGCGTCGGTCCCAACACCGCCTGTGAGGATGTGATGGGGCCAGCCCACAAGTGTGGCCAATATGGCAAGCCCACAACTAACTAGCCAGCAACACACAAAAAATGCTGGTGGAACGCAGCAGGCCAGGCAGCATCGACAGGAAGAAGCACTGTCGACGTTTTGGGCCAAGACCCTTCGTCAGGACTAGCTGAAAGAAAAGATAGTAAGAAATTTGAAAGTAGGAGGGGAAGGGGGAAATACAAAATGATAGGAGAAGACAGGAGGGGGTGGGGTGAAGCTGAGAGCCGGAAAGGTGATTGGCAGAAGGGATACAGTGTTGGAAAAAGGAAAGTATCATGGGATGGGAGGCCAAGGGAGAAAGAAAGGGGGAGGGGAGCACCAGAGGGAGATGGAGAACAGGCAAGGAGTGATGGGCAGAGAGAGAAAAAAAAGGGGGAATAAATAAATCAGGGATGGGGTAAGTACCATCCCCTCTGACCTTCAACTCTCTAGTTTTAAATTCCTCACGCAGGAAGATTCATTCCTCATTTATGTTCTTATGTTTAAATCTAGTTTCTTAGTCTTCTGACATTCAGTGGGGACAAATCTAGCCTATTAAATCTTTCCTCGAAGCATTCCAACACGACATGTTTCCTCAAAATAAGGAGTCCAATACTTATACAGTATTTACTTATTGCCTGTTACACTGTGGCATTTAGGGCAACAATGAAGATACTCCATCTCTGGTGGTGTTCAGGGCTTCCTTCATCATGTCTGTAGCTTCCTCTGGGTTTTCACTACTGTCAGTCATGTAAGTCCCAGGTGGAGAATCAGGAATACCATTGCATTCAGATGTAGAAGGATTCTTCATTGCTTTTTCATAACAGTTTCGTCTTACCATTCAGGGTTATTTACCCTTGTGCTGTACCCCCAAACCTAGAGATCCAGTAGACCACTCTTAGTTTGGCCTCTACCTTTTGACCTGTTGGCATAGGTGACCCTACCAAGAGCCAAAACATAAAGCCCTGACTCCCCAACACAGCTCTCCAGGGCATTGAGGTATGCAAGCCTCCAAACCAGGTCAAGGTTGTGGTCCTCTTGGAGAACTGTCAGACTTGTCATGTTGGAAGTAGTTCATATGTAGCTTTCTATACTGGACTAACAGTAGAATGCTTCTTATGAGAAGAACCAGTCACCATCACAACAGTAGATGTCCAGCAACAGATAGCAAGTATGGAGAGCTAAACATCACCTGGGGCTGATGTGATCCACGCCTATTGGCTGAAGAAACTAATGGCATTACATACATGGCTGGCAGCTCAAATGAACCAGGTGCTTGAAGCAGGCTCCCACCCTGACTGGCTAACTCAAGGGAGGACAGTACTCCTAATGAAGGATCCTCACAAAGGAGCAACACCATCAAGCTATAACCTGCCTGGTAATAACGTGGAAGCTCCTATCAGATATCATAGCCATCAAACTGAAGGAATCTGTGTGTAAATTCCTGAGCCTTGCTCAGTGGAAGATTTGTAATGGAACCAGAGGCTCCAAGCACCACCTATTTATTGGTAGACAAAGCAGTCATGCGAATCTCCGAGACCAGGCAAACCAACCTAAGTACAGCTTAGATTGACTACCAGAAAGCATACGGCTCAGTGCCCCATGCATGGATCATGAAATGCCTGTCTCTGTACGAGGTCAACAAGATACAAAGGACCTTTAGCAAGAATTCATGGGCCGTTGGAGGACAATGCTAGAAATGAACTCAAAGCCAATAGTACAAGTGTCCATCAGATGTGGAATATACCAGGGTGATGCACTGTTCCCGCTGCTGTTCTGCATAGGCTTGAACTACTTCAATCTGATCCTCTCAGAGAGTGGTTATGGGTACAGGTTCAAGAGTGGAGTGACCATCAGCCACCTCCTGTACATGGATGACATCAAGGAATGTAAGAGACATTGACTCACTAATCCACCTGATAAGGGTGTACAGCAGAGACATCAGGATGTAATTTGGACTGGAAAAGTGCAGCTGGATAGTAGTTAAATGAAGCAAACTCATCAAGATTAACGTAGTTGATTTACCTGAAGGCCATGTACCAGATGCACAAGACAGCTACAAATACCTGTGGATCCTGCAATTGCATGGAAGCCACGATGAGGACACAAGGAAGTCTGCAGCATCCAGATATCTCCAAAGAGTGAGACAGGTCCTAATAAAACAGTTGAATGGGAAGAACAAGATCAGAACCATCAACACATTTGCCCTATCAGTCATCAGACACCCAGCCACAGTAGTGTGCTGGCCAAGGAATGAACTGGAAGCCGCTGACATCAAGACCCCAAAACTACTAATAGTACATGGAGGATTCCATACAACGCCCAATGTCAAACTACTGTACACCTGCTGGAAAAAAGGAGAATGGGGACTTGGAATTGTCAAGGCCATGACCTGGAAGAAATGTGAAATTGATGTGGCAATCCAGAATGACAGTAACATCAGGAAGAAAGGACATGGAAGGTTAAAGTGTGAGTAATCCTGATGGTAATAGGAGCACTTGGAGCTGTGACACTTGGACTGGGAGAGTGGCTCTAAAAAATCCCCGAACAGCATCTAAGATCTCAGTCCAGAAGAGAGCACTACTGGGAACAGCAAGGATACTGCACCGAACTCACAAGCTCCCAGTCCTCTGGTAGAGGACCTGAGATTGAGGGGAAAAATACACATACACACCACCCATAAGGGGTGAGGAAAAAATATATATGGGAATACACATACACACCACCCATAAGGGGTGAGGAAAAAATATATATGGGATAATTAGTCATTGTAAATTGTCCTGTGATTAGGTTAGGATTAAATTGGGTGATGGCTCGGCAGTGTGGTTCGAAGGGCTGGAAGGGCCTATTCTGTGCTGCACCCCAGTAAATAAACAAACATATTCATGTCTTGTTATTGTCCTCTATAATTACTATTTTCTTGACCAGCTTTTTCCAAATTGTCCACTTTTAAGAGCAAACATTTGTCCATTTTGCTGTTAAGTTTAAGTGACTGAAAGAACGGTACATTTCTAGAGCTATTTTAAAAGGCTTGTGATTTTTATTGAAAAAATAGTTGAACGAGTTAATACACTGCACTGAAATTAAGTACATGTTAGTAAAAAAATAAGCATGTACAATGTCAAAGGGTCAAAACTGATTGTAATTTTTAAAAATTTTAGCCTAAGTTATTCTCTGTATACAGAACATAAGAAATAAAATAGGAGGTAGACTGATGTAAGTTTAGAGCACAGTGGCTATGATTTTTAAAATCTTTTCCAGTACACAAGTGTAAAAGAGAATGAAATAATTGTTACTCTGGAACTGATGCAGCACAAAAAAGAAATACAATAAGATAAAGATCACAGTAATAAAAAATACAATAAATATAAATTTTATATATATATAAAATAATTTGGAAAATGTGTAGCTCGGGTGGTTAATGGTAGGGTTGAGTTGTTCTCTGATCTTGACAATTTACCTGGCCGATGGTGACAAAACATTTGCAAGCCAAGATTGGAGCACAACTCGACTCAATTAGCATATAATTATAAAATGTGTGTGTGTGTATGTAGATTGATTATACTGTATGTACATAAAATGATGCTAAAGCACAGGAATGTCTCTACATGAAGTGGCTCTGAACTCTGACAAGAAATGATAAAGTAATGGTGGTGAAGTTAGTTATTGGGTGGAGGTGTGGATCAGCCTTACTGCTTGTAATGTACAAAATTTGGTGAGCTGACTAGCAGTTGCCTGTTGGAGTTGTACTCAGACTTGCACGTTGCAGTCAGTATCCTCAACTGCTAAATTACAATCCCTGGGTACGTGCTGTTCCGTTAACAGTAAGGGCACACATCTACTAGCCGTTGCTGTTGATGTTGAATTGCTGGTCAAAAACTGGTGATAAGACCACCTATTGTCCTTTGGTGTATGAGAGTAGCAAATGCTCAAAAATTTTGGGTGGAGAACTTCAATGTCTGTAATAATAAGTGGCATCATTGGGTTTTGGATAAAGTATCGCCAGAGCAGTCTGTAGCAAAAAATGTGCACATGAACACAAGGAATAAACTTCCAGGCCCTTATTCATTTCTATCTTCTCAATGCAGATTATGTTGATGGGAATTGGTCTTGTCCTTTCTCTAGTGCTGTCATAGAGCATTACAGCATTGATTATAGGCCCCTTTGGTGCAATGAATCCATGCTGATCACAAAGCCCATCCAGCTGGACCCAATTTCCTAAATTTGGCCTATGTCCCAAAGCCTCGTCCCTCTATGTCCCTGTCCAGGTGCTTCTGAAGTGATGCCACTGTACCCATCTCAACTACTTCCATATACCCACCACCTTCTGTGTGAAAACACATAATCTTCACCAAGTTATGTGACGTGATCATTATAATGGACCATCACCAAAATCTAATCTCGTGGCCTGGTGTATCCTTATTTTGTCACCACTTGATAGTGGATAGAGGCAGACAAAAATGCTAGTCTTGCCTCCACTGTGATTGACTAAACAAATTGAGAAGTTGTGAGGATTCCAAGTATTTAATAATTTATAAATTGCATTAACTAAGCCTGTAGCTTGTGTAGTTCCATCATTACAAGAGTGTAAATGCCGTCTGAAATATATAGCTGGGGTGCCTAAGACTTTTGCACAGGTGTGTGTGTGTGCGTGCATGCGTACGCGCGTGCCCTTTCGTGTTAGCCATTTCAGCCCTGGGGAAAAAGCCTATGACTATCCACACGATCAAGGCCTCTTATCATCTTATACACCTCTGTCAGGTCACCTCTCATCCTCTGTCACTCCAAGGAAAAAAGGCCGTTCACTCAACCTATTCTCCTCTGCACCCTTTCTATGGTTTCCACATCTTTCCTATAGTGAGGCAACCAGAACTGACCAGGGTCTTGTATTGTTTGTGCCCAAAAGATGTTGTTTTATTCATATGGATTTTATATATTTATTTTCTATTTCATATTCATATTTTTGTAAGTAGAAGTGTTTGTTCCACCCATGCAAGGACTGATAAGTTTTCTGATAAAGGTTTTTCTCTATCCCTGTTTCAGATGACTCTTCAGAAGATTATGGCAGTCTCCTTCGGCTTGTTTCTTTTGTTAAAAAGACCAAATCAGTTACGCCTGATAACTACAGGGATTCGTTAAATTGTCCTCCAAGCCAGCTACACGGAACAGAATTGAAACAATTTTCTTCAGGATTACGGTAATTTATTTTCCTTGCAGAGCATTTAGCAGTTTATTTATTAAGATTTGTTTCTGTATTTCCACGGAATTTTGATGTCCATGATCTAATAATGTAGTAGTCAAATGATTAAGATGTGCTAGAATTTGACGTTGTAAAAATACTCAAGAAATATTTGGGTTTTCAAATGTAATGAATTGTTTATTCTAATGAGTTTGCTTTTTATTGCTCATTATAAGGGAGTTGGAATATCCAAGGCAGCGAGAAAATCAGAGATCTGGAGAGAGAAGTGGATCTGTGAGGGATCGCTCCAGGAGTCCGAGTTCCAGTGATGGTCACTATCAAGATAAAAAAATGGATTATGATCAAGAGCGGCAACAAAGGATTCATTGTGATTATTCTCCTCGGCGGGATCACCATTCAGACCGAAGTCGAGATAAAAGGGACAGCTATGGTCTAGAAGGGCCTTGTGACTCTCTGAGATATACCTCTAGAAGTGATGATCTCTGGCATGTTTATTCAGAAAAGAGTGGAAAAGGACACGATTACAGTGAAGAAAAATATCTTAGAAAAAAAGAAAAGGACAGAGAGTACGAGTTTTGATGGTATGTGTGTCGATTTTGTCTTTTTGGACAAATCATTATATATAGTAAAGCCACTGACTATCTTGTAAATGAACATACACACTAAATACCTTGTAAATACATCTACAGTGATGACCCAGTTTAGCATCTTCCATAGGATTCCAGCAAAATAGATCCTCAAATCGTCTGTAGAAGTTCACCACCAATAATGCCTCTGGTATATGATCAGCCATTTAACGTTGATCCTTTTCATGAAGTACTTATTGGCGAAACTCTGTCTGCAGTCTGTGTCTTTAAATATGAGGCTGGTAACATAGTGCCACGTCTTAACCAACAGTAGATCAGGTTAACTACATTGCAGTGAACATTGCACAGAAATAAGCCTTTTTTAGCCTTGCGTCTTGAGCGTCTATCAGTGACCCCTAGTTTCGTTACCCACATATGCTTGTTTGGCCTTCTCTTGAAAGTAACTATACATTACACCTTGAGTTCTCTACAGCAGTGAGTTCCACATTCCCACCACTGTTGGTGTACAAGGTTTTTCTAAATTCAACTTCTTCTTGACAGTCTTATATTGTTACAGAGGTTGTGCTTCTTCCCACAAGTGAAAATGTGTTGTCTTTCTACAAGTTCAAGATCTTTTGTAATTTTAAAGATCTTTATTTTCCCAAGAGAGTGGTAGTTCGGTCTGCTCATTCTTTCCTGATAAGTATCCCCTCTCATTTCTAGTAACTTTGTAATCTCCTCTCATCCTTTTTATAATGAGAGTAGAATTGTACATAGTCCTCTAAATGTAGTCTAACCAAGGTTCAATACAGGTTCAGCATAATTTGGCAACTCTCTGCCTACAGAAAGAAAGCACTTGATGCTTTTGGCTTTTTATTTTGTTTTATGGTCTTGCTAAGCTGCGGTACTGATGTTATTGAAGTTATTAGAACTCCAAAACCTCTGCTCTACCCAACTTAGACAAGCACCCTCAGAATAATAAATAACTGGCCTGTCTTTTCTGTAGGAACTGTACTTAAAGTGATGTTTTCAAACTCAGTTTTTGATTTTTCCCAATTTTTGCAGGTTTATTAATGACATCCTGCAATAATACTCAGTATCAGATATTTCCCCCACTTTAGTATTGTTTTCAAATTTAGAAATTGTCTTTGGTTCGAGAGTCTAAATTGTTAATGTAAATTGTGAAGAGCATTGTCCTCGTAGAATACCAGTACCTGACATTTTCAACTGTGAATAGCTACTCTTTGCACTTCCCTGTGCAGTCTGTGTCCTAAAGTTAGTTAGCAATCCATTTTGTTACTTGTTCTTCATACCTCCATCTTTGACCTTGTTCATAGTCTTTTATGAAGTATTTTATTGAAGATCTTTAGCAAGTTGAGTTAAATTGGATCTACTGTATTACATTGTCTACTTTCTCTGTATCTCAAATTCAGTAAAAAAAAATTCCCTTTTGAAATACCCGCTGTTCACTGCAATACTTTTCATTTCTAGGGGTTCTCTTATCATATAAGCAGGGATTCTATCCTTTACTATCCACGGATACCAGGCTGTATTAAAAAGCTGTATAATTCTGGTGTAGATTTCTTTAATGCTGAGTCCTTCATTGTGAAATATTGTTTGTTTTGGGTTTCTGTGGTGGAGTAGTGAAAAGAGAAATGAGAGAGGCAGATCCTGGGACACCTGGAACTGATAAAGCATTGAGTAGTGGTAGAGATTTGGTTAATGCTTAGAAGTATGTAGAAGTTCTTGAGGACTCTGTTTGCCCCAGTCAACCTTGGATGTTGCTTCCCAGCTGTCTCTGTGATATGCAAGCCAGGGCAATAGGATATGGGAGAGCAAGCTGTTGTGTATGCAGTAAGCTCCACCTATCCACACAGCTGATGAATCCAAGGGAATGGCAGAGACTGATTCAGTTTGGCACCAGCAGCATCGCAGGAGTTGCCGGTCAATGTTGAGCTCAACGTAGGACTACCTTTGGGACTCCAGCTTTGGATTGTTCCTCGGGGTTTTCTCCTGAAGCCTTGCCCATGAGTGGGTGTAGCTGCAAGGCAGTGGAGGTTTCAGATCAGTGTTTTCCTTCTCCTAGGTGAGCTGCCAACCACGGCTGATGAGCCCTATCTACCTGGAGTGACTGGTTTTAGGACACACTTAATAGGTAGTGGGAGCTCATCTCTCCCCACCCCCAGGCTATGACAACCTTAAGGAACCATGTAGAAGGTAACAAGAGAAAAAATGTCATTGAGCTGAACTGTTCATGCGGAATTTATCTCATAAACATTTTCCACACTGTTCCATTAATGATCTAGTATAAATTTTGATTTGGTTTTCCCTCGGTCACTATTTCTGAATGACAATAGACAATAGACAGTAGGTGCAGGAGTAGGCCATTCGGCCCTTCTAGCCAGCATCACCATTCACTGTGATCATGGCTGATCATATACAATCAGTACCCCGTTCCTGCCCTCTCTCCATATCCCTTGACCCCGCTATCTATAAGAGCTCTATCTAGCTCTCTCTTGAATGCATCCAGAGACTTGGCCTCCACTGCCTTCTGGGGCAGAGCATTCCACATATCCACCACTCTGTGGGTGAAGAAGTTTTTCCACATCTCTGTTCAAAATGGCCTACCCCTTTTTCTTAAACTGTGGCCTCTAGTTCTGGACTCACCCATCAGCGGGAACATGCTTCCTGCATCCAGCGTGTCTAATCCCTTAATAATCTTATATGATTCAATCAGATCCCCTCTCATCCTTCTAAATTCTAGTGTATACAAGCCCAGTTGCTCCAATCTTTCAACATATGACAGTCCCGCCATTCCAGGAATTAACTTTGTGAACCTACGCTGCACTCCCTCAATAGCAAGAATGTCCTTCCTCAAATTTGGAGACCAAAACTGCACACAATACTCCAGGTGGGGTCTCACCAGGGCCCTGTACAGCTGCAGAAGTACCTCTTTACTCCTATACTCAATTCCTCTTGATATAAAGGCCAGCATGCCATTAGCTTTCTTCACTGCCTGCTGTACTTGGATGTTTGCTTTCATTGATTGATGTACAAGAACACCTAGATCTCGTTGTACTTCCCCTTTTCCTAACGACTCCATTTAGATAGTAATCTGCCTTTCTGTTCTTGCCACCAAAGTGGATAACCTCACATTTACCCACATTAAACTGCATCTGCCATACATTTGCCCACTCACCCAACCTGTCTAAGTCACCCTGCATTCTCATAACATCCTCCTGACATTTCACACTGCCACCCAGCTTTGTGTCATCAGCAAATTTGCTAATGTTACTTTTAATCCCTTCATCTAAATCATTAATGTATATTGTAAACAGCTGCGGTCCCAGCACCGAACCTTGCGGTACCCCACTGGTCACAGCCTGCCATTCCGAAATGGACCAGTTGTTCACTACTCTTTGTTTCCTGTCAGTCAGCCAATTTTCAATCCATGTCAGTACTTTGCCCTAATTTTGCCCACTGATCTCCTATGTGGGACTTCATCAAAAGCTTTCTGGAAGTCCAGGTACACTACATCCACTGGCTCTCCCTTGTCCATTTTCATAGTTACATCCTCAAAAAACTCCAGAAGGTTAGTCAAGCATGATTTTCCCTTCATAAATCCGTGCTGACTCAGACTGATCCTTCTACTGCTATCCAAATGTGTCGTAATTTCCTCTTTTATAATTGACTCCAGCATCTTTCCCACCACTGACGTCAGGCTAACCGGTCTATAATTCCCTATTTTCTCTCTCCCTCCTTTCTTGAAAAGTAGGACAACATTAGCCACCCTCCAATCAGCAGGAATGATGTCTAGGCTGTACAATGAAGTGATGGTTCTTTACTTTTCCCCATTGCACTTCTTTGTAACAGTGACTACTTTCTATCAGACACTAAATGTATCTGTCTGTTACTTTATTATCTTATCGTAATCCTAAACTACTTAAATGTAATTTTTTATGATGAAAATACCTGAGTTTTTAAGGCCTCTTGTGGATGGCTTCTGCCATGTCCGCTTGTCAAAGCTTCACTATTAACTGCTATGATATTGGTACAACTGAAACTAATTGATATTTTATATAGGTTCATCTGTACCTTTTTTGACATTTATGTTCGTGTAAAACGTGTATGTCTTTTAAAGTCCTAATTAACTTTGGGTAATAATTTTAAAGTTTTTTAAAAAATTTGTAAATCTCTTTCCATAGCAACAAGCCAAATTCAAGTGGAGTTTTATTAGGATCATAGGGAGGTGCGGCCCAGAAACAGGCCCTTCAGCCCACTCAGTCCATGCTGACCATCACCCTTGAACCTCCTTCATTCTCCCCACGCTAACATGTATTGACTCCAAATTCAACTTCACGAACCTGGTAGGGTTACCAACCCACGCGTCTTTGGTACGTGGGAGGAAACTAGAAGAAACCATGGTCACAAAGAAACGCGCAGACTCTGCACGGAAAACACCATAAGATATTGGAGCAGAATTAGGCTATTTGGCTGATCCATTTCCCTCTCATCCGCAATCTCCTGACACCAGAGGTCATGACTGAAGCAGACTCGCTGGTGTTACGAAGTAGCAGCTCTACAAGCTGGGCCATTTTTATTGCTAGAGAGTTCTTGCCCTGTAACTTGGCTGCATCCAGTAGAAGCCTCGCAGGCTGGGGAGTATAGGATCAGAGGGCATTGCCTCAGAATAGAGGGAAGTCCCTTTAGAACAGATGAGGAGGAATTTCTTGTGGTGTTATTGACTACTCTGCTGTATAATGTTCCTCGCAATGCAGGGATGCTTTGGCCTATAGATGGAATTAATGCGTCATTCAATCAGGGGTTTTGTACCTGTATTCGCTGATGTTACTGTATTTACATTTTATCACATTGGTTGTTTTAAGTACAATATAAGGGAATTCTACAGTGCTTTTGTAAGGAATTTAGAAAGAATTGGTCCTCCAGATAAATCATACTTGAAAGGAACGTTATGACTTCAAGGAGAGTGTTGGACAATGTTAGTTCTTCGTTGAGAAATTTTCTGCATTCCTCTACAAAATGCTGGTTGGAAAATTGCACTCAGTGACCATTTTATTAGGTACCTCCTGCACCTAATAAAGTGGCCACAGAGATGTGTTTATGGTCTACTGCTGCTGTAGCCCATCCACCTTAAGTTTCAATGTGTTGTGCATTCAGAGATTCTCTGTTATGAGGTGTGGTTATTTGAGTTACTGTCAGCTTGAATTAGTCTGGCCATTCTCCTCTGACCTCTCTCATTAACAAGGCGTTTTCACCCACAGAATGGCTGCTCACTGGATGTTATTCGTTTCTCGTACCTTCTCTATAAACTCTAGAGAAAACCCCAGGAGATCGGCAGTTACGGAAATACTCAAGTCACTTTGTCTGGCACCAGCAATCATTCCATGAACAGTGACTTGGATATCACATCTCTTCCTCATTCTGATGTTTGATTTGAACAACAACTGAACCTCTCGACCATGTCTGCATGATTTGATGCATTGATTTGCTGCCATGTGATTTATTTATTTATTTAGTAAGACAGTGTGGAGTCGGCCCTTCGAGCTGCACCTCTCCAGCAACCCCTGATTCACCCTAATGGAATCATGGGACAATTCACAATGACCAACTAACCTCTCTGCTATGTCTGGATGGTGGGAGGAAACCCACGCATTCCATGGGGAAGACGTACGGAACAGTGCTGGAATTCAACCCTGAACTCTGGAACGCCCCAGCCTGTAACTGCGTTGTGCTAATCACTGCTTAGATTAGATTGGCTGATTAGATATTTGCACTAATGAGCAGGTATACTTAATAAGTGGCCAGTGAGTGTATGTTTTCGGGGTATTGATTTCCAGTATTTCCAGTTGGGTATTTATTCACATTTTTAAGTAACTTGCAAATTATCAAATGGTTTGTAATACAAAGCTTACAAAGACTTGATAGGATAGTCCACTAGGTCTTTATTTGTGATAAGTTTGTTAAGAGCATAATGTGTTCTGTGGTTGGAATTCTCACAATATTAATGTCTTTTTATTTATATCTGTTATACTTTCCCTTGTATCTCAGTAGTGTGGCAGAATCAGCTTTGTATGAGAAATGATGTGCATCTGTATAATTTGAGTAACCTTCAGTAAGTATGAATTCTGTTGGTTAAAATATATTAAGCCACCAAGGAGAAAAACATCGTGTTTAGAGAGTAATTACTGTAAATTCTTTACAACTTTTTCCCGTCTCTTGTCAATATCTCAGTATCGGGTGCAAGGCTTGTTTTGATTTTTTAAATATTCTGACGACCAATCAAATTAACTCAGACCATAACTACAAAAACTGAAGTGTCTTGGCCTGAAATCTTGACTGTTTACTCTTTTCTATAGATGCTGCCTGACCTGCTGAGTTCCTCCAGCATTTTGTGTGTGTTGCTTTGGATTTCCAGTATCTGCACATTTTCTCTTGTTTGTGCAAAAGCTGTTGATTTGTATAGAGTGAGAAAAGTTTGCCACAGAATGAATGAGTGATATATTTAATAAATTCAGAAGCTAGTGATTTTTTTTTGATAGATAAAGGTGTTAGTGACCTGCTGGGGGTGTGTTAACTCTCTTTGAAGTTATGACTTCAGTAACTTGTCCTTCAGCATTTCTCCATTACTGCTGTTCCTCAACTTTTCCCTGGTTTGTTGGACTCATTTTAATTTGCAGTGTGAGGAATACACTCCCTGGCCACCTTATTAGCTACAGGAGTGGAACCCAGTGTGATGCTTCAAGGTTTCATGTGTTGTGAGTTCAGAGATGCTTTTCTGAATCACACTATTATAATGAATGGTTATTTGAGTTAATTTTTCTGTAACTTTGAACGAGTCTGCCCATTCTCCTCTGTCCTCACTCAGTGACAAGGCATTTTTACCCATAGAAATGTCACTTACTGGATGTGTTTTTGTTTTTCCCACCATTCTTTGTAAACTCTAGAAGCTGTAATATGTGAAAATCCCAGGGGATCAGCAGTTTCTGAGATACTCAAACCACCCTGTCTGGCACCAACAATCATTTTATGATCAAAGTCACCTAGATCACACTTCTTCCCCCATTCTGATGTTTGGTGTGAAAGAGCCGAACCTCTTGACCATCTCTGCATGCTTTTATGCATTGAGTTGCTGCGACATGATTGGCTGATTAGATATTTGCATTAACGAGCATGTGTACAGGTGTACTTAATAAAGTGGCCACTGAGTGTATGTATTTGCTTTATAGTTATTGGCGGAAGGTATTGTCATTCATCACCTTCCACATTGTTCCCAGTTGGAAGTTATTATCCTACCCTCGCCCCCCCCCCCCATGATGTTAACAACAAATAGATTTAGAGGACCAAAAGTTTGTTTAGTTCTTGCACCTCTTTGTATCATTTATTTTTATTCAGAGATATAGCGCAGTATCTCTAAGTAAAACTACACCCATGTGACCAATTAATTTACAAACAGATATGTCTTTGGAATGTGGGAGAAAATTGGAGCACCTGGAGGAAACTGTACCATTCAGCTAGGTCTTCTAATGTACAGTAAAAACTACAAATTCAGAGTGGGTTAAGTTATAAATGCATTTATTTCTTGCAAGAGAACATCTACCTCCTTTTTGGAAGGTAGCTTCAATTTTACAGCTCAGAACAAATTATTTTACAGAGATCAGTTATGCACCAATTAATGTCTTTGAGGTCTTCCATCTCATAATGGTATTGCTTCCTTATCTGGATCCGTGCATCTGTTCTTTTAATCAGGATTGTATTTTGAGGCTTTCCCCCAATGACAGCTGCATCCTGTTCTTCTCTGTTGTTAAAACACTACCTGCAATAAGCATACATCCTGATATAAAACACACCCTGCTTGCAAGCTAAGCATTTCAACAAGCCAGCAAAGCATTCTGCGATCACTCAGGTTCCATTTTGTCACATTATATTTGACATAGAAACATTCAAAACCTACAGCACAATACAGGCCCTTCAGCCCACAAAGCTTTGCCGAACATGTCCCTACCTTAGAAATTACTTAGGGTAATTTACCCATAGTCCTCTATTTTTCTGAGCTCCATGTACCTGTCCAGGAGTCTCTTAAAAGACCCTATTGTATCCGCCTCCACCATTGTCACCGGCAGTACATTTCATGCACTCACCACTCTCTGCATAAAAAAACTTACCCCTGACATCTCCTCTGTACCTACTTCTAACCACTTTAAAACTGTGCCCTTTCGTGCTAGCTATTTCAGCCCTGCGATAAAGCCTCTAACTATTGACATGATCAATGCCTCTCATTATCTTATACAAAAGTTATAAATTCATAAAGACTTTAGGGTTACAGATATATTTCTACAAAACCCATGTGGTTATTGGAAGAATGTATAAACGTCTTACAGTCAGTAGCAGAATTGATCTTAGGTTTCTGGTGCTGTTATAGTACTACACTAATCACTCTGCTACTGTGCCGCCCAACAATCAAATAAATGTTCCCAAACTGTTTCATCATGCTGTAGACTAATTGTGGAGAATGGGAAAGTATTTCTAATATTTTAATCTAATAGGTAGATGGTGTTCTTATCTGTGCTTTACACCTGGTTTATGTACTTGTTTCAATCTGTAAGGTTATTCAACAATAAAGCACAAAAGAACCTTGATGTTACTGAAAATACAGAAAACTGCAGTAGGTCGAGCAGCCTCCTGCGAGAGAGAAACTGTTAGTATGCATGAGAACAGATCCTTGTCTTCAGAGTCTTAAATATTGACTCACTTTTTCTTTCCACAGCTGCCGCCTGACCTGCCCAGTCATCCCAGCATTTTTTTTCTTGTTTAAGAACTGCTTTCGGGTTCAACTGCCAACATTTCAGAGAAGTTTAGATAAGCACATGGATGGGAGGAGTATGGAGGGCTGTGATCCAGGTGCGGGTCATAACATAAAAACATAAGAACAGTAGGAATAGGAGTAGGCCGTCTGGCCCATCGAGCCTGCTCCGGCATTCAATAAAATCATGACTGATCTAACCATGGACTTATCTCCACCCACCTGCCTTTTCCCCATAACCCTTAATTCCCCTACTATGCAAAAATCTATCCAACCTTGTCTCAAAGGTAATTACGGAGGTAGTCTCCACTGCTACATCAGGCAGAGAATTCTATAGGTTCACCACTGTTGGGAAAAACAGTTCCTTCTCATCCACCAGTGGAAACAACCTTCCTGCTTCTATCTTAACTATCCCTTTCATAATTTTATATGTTTCTATATAATATTATATCAATGGGACTAAGTAGAGTAAGGGTTCAGAATGGATTAGTTGGGCTGTAGGACCTGTTTCTGTGTTGTTGTGCTATGACTTTTTATCTCTTTAGCCTCTCCATATAACTCAAACTTCCAGCCCTCTTAACATCCTCATAAATGATTTTTTTGCACACTCTCCAGTTTAATTAGGAGCAGGACGAGTTTAACAGTTTAGCTAGTTATGGGCATGCTATGTTGGCAGTCAAAAATGTGACGTTTGAGGACTGCCCAGTACAATCCTCACTGATTTGATGTGATGCATTTTGTTTTATGCTTTGACAAATAAAGCTAATCTTTAACTATGTCCTTCCAACTGCAGTCCTATCCTTAAAGAATTATGATCAATAGTCCCAAAATTTATTTTATTTAGAGATACAGCATGGACCAGGCTCTTCGGCACCTCAAGCTGAGCCACCCTGCAACCCACCGATTTAATGCTAGCCTAAGCACAGGACGATTTACAATGACCAATTAACCTACTAACTGGTACGCCTTTGGACTGTGGGAGGAAACCCACTCACACATGGGAAGGAGTGTACAAGCTTGCTTTCTGAGGATGCTGGAATTGAACTTTGAACTCTGACACCCTGTGCTGTAATAGTGTTGCTCTAACTGCTAAGTTACCGTGGCTCCTCTCACGGAAACTTTGATCACCTGGGCAGACTCAATCCCAGGCTCAATAGTCTACTACAGCCATTGGTTGAATTATCTGCATATTATTTCAAGAAACCCTCCTAGATTCAGATGTGCTATAGTGCTCTATAACTCGAGAATTTCCAACATCTGCAGTGTTGTTTTGCATTCCAATCACCTGCAATGCTGAATTGAGCATCTTTGCAAGGCCTATCATTCTTGTGATAGCTTTTTATACACATTTCACTACAGCCAGTTAAAGTGCATGTTCATTGATATGCATGCCTCACACAGCTATACTTCCTGTTTCAACAACCACAGTAAACCCAATTCGACTCTTTTTCCAGAATCTGCTGCTAAATTCAACAAAGGCCGTAAGGACAGTTTCCATCTAGACCCTCTAGCAGACAGGCAACTGAGACTTGTTCAATCGTGATGAAGCCCACAAGTATAACATGACGACAAGACTGGAATCAGCATCCACAGTTTTTTTTCTTTGCAATCATTAAAGCATTCCGTGTGTTGTGCAATATTCCCAATACTGTCCTGTTAAATATTTTTCTAGGATGCTCTCATCACCCTGAACCTCAAAGGGAAGACCTTGATGGTGCCAGTCCTTCCAAAAATGCTTTTATTTTTGTGCCTCAGGAGGAACACGCAAACTTTTGTGGCATCTTTGCTGGAATAGATGTGTCTTTGATTATGCTGTCTGCTTTATTGAAACCACGAGAATTGTAGACAGTCCATGGAAGAGAGGCTGGTTTCTGTGATGTGCTGAGCTGTGTTCACAACTCTGCAATTTCTAGCAGTCGCAGACAGAGCATTTGCCGTACCAAGTTGTGTTGCATCTGAATTGATGCTTTCTGTGGTGCATTGCTAAGGACTCCTGCCAGATTTCTGTAGTTTTCTGAGGAGGTAGTGGTGCTGCTGAGCCCAAGACATCAATGTGCTTACACCAAGATAGATCTCTATCCTGGTCACGTATCCCTGTCAGTTTTCTCATGCAGGCTCTGTCATATCTTCTCTATAACCCATGGGGCAACACTGATCAGTAATGATTGCAGATAAATGGCTCTTTTCCTCTTAAGACCATCACCCCTATTGGGGCATAGGTCGCCAACAGCATCTCGCCTGAGTCCTCTGTTCTGAGCTGAAGGTTGATTGGACCTGTGGCTTCTGTTTTCACCATGCAACTTCATGCATCTTCTAGGCCAAGATCCTTCCTCTCCCAGGATCTTTGAGTGTTTGGAGCTTCTATTGGGATTTCCGTAACAATGTTTTTATGGGTGGGGTTGCTAGCCCCTTGCCCAGCCCTCCTCCTCCTCCTGCAACTGGGCTTGGGACCATCCATTGCGGGGTTAAATGCTCCTTTTACATGGCCATAATTAACTATCTCCTGGTACCAATCATTCTGGTTGGGCAAACCCAGAACATTATTATACATAATAGAACTCTTAAATAACAAACGTTCTAGCCTGCTTTCGGTGTACACCAGACAATTTACATGAATTTTTTTTGAAATAGCATTGATTAAATTGCACCAGAATATTTTGGATTTTCTGTCTGTGGTGTCTACAATCCTCTTCCCCACCTTCCCCCCCCCCCCACCCCTTGCTCTGTCCACCTTCTTCCAACCTCTCATTTTACCCAATGGGTGCAAATTAATAGTTGAAAATTGGTGACAGCACAGTAATGCGAATTTTGTTGTGGCCAGTGTTTTCTGAACTGTCTTTTAAAATCACTCAGTTAAAAGCATCGTACATGATAAGGCAGTTGCATCTTTTGTTTTAGTTGCCCAGAGTGAATATTAAATGTTGGCTAAGATGAACCATTTGTCCCTTTTGAATAGAGATGGGGTGGGGATTTCTTTAGCCAGAGGGTGGAGGCCAAGTCATTGGGTATATTTAAAGCAGAGATTGATAGGTACCTGATTAGAGAAGGCGTCAAAATTGAAAGTAAGTTTGTTAGCAAAGTATGTATATGTCCCCATATGCTACCATTTTCTCACTGGCATACACAGTAGAACAGAGAAATAAAATAGAATCAATGAGAAACAACACACAAAGACTGACGAACAACCAATGTGCAAAAGAAAAAAAACTGTGCAAATACAAGATTACATAAATAATACAGAAGAGTCCATCCAAGTGAACCATAGGTTATGGAGTCAGTTAAGTGTTGAGGTGAGTGAAGCTATCAAGGGTTATAGGGAGAAGGCAGAAGAATGGGACTGAGAGGGAAAATAAATCAGCTGTGATCAGATGGCGCAGCAGACTTGGAGGACAACTAAAAAAACCTTAAGGGAAAAGATGAAATATGAGGACAAGCTAGCCAATAATATAAAGCAGGATACTAAAAGTTTTTTCAGTTATATTAAGAATAAAAGGAAGATGAGAGTTGATACTGGACCACTGGAAAATAATGCTGGTGAGGTAGTAATGGGGGAACAAAGAAATGACAGATGAACTTAATGGGTACTTTGCATGAGTCTTCACTGTGGAAGACACTGGCAGTGTGCCAGAGGTCCATGAGTGCCATTGCTATTACAAAGGAAAAAGTGCTAGGCATACTCAAAGGTCTTAAGGTGGATAAGTCACCTGGACCAGGTGGACTATATCTCAGAGTACTGAAGGAGGTTGCTCAAGAGATAATGGATGCATTAGTCACGATCTTTCAAGAATCACATGATTCTGGCATGGTCCCAGAGGACTGGAAGATTGTAAATGTCACTCCACTCTAAGAAGGCTGGAAGGGAAACAAAAGAAAATTATAAGGCAGTTAGCCTAACTTCAGTGGCTGGGCAAGTGTAGGAGCCTATTATTAAGGATGAGGTTTTGGGATACTTGGAGACTAGTGATAAAATAAGTCAAAGTCAGCATAGTTTCTGTAAAGGGAAATCTTGCCTGACAGGTCTGTTAGAGTTCTTCGAGGAAGTAACAAGCAGGGTGGACAAAGGAGAAGCAGTGGATGCCATTTGCTTGGATTTTCAGAAGGCCTTTGACAAGGTGCCACGTATGAGGTTGCTTAACAAAATAAAATCCTATGGTGTTACAGGAAAGATAACTGGCATGGTTAGAGGAATGGCTGCCAGGCAGGAGGCAGCGAATGGGAATAAAAGGGGCATTTTCTGTTTGGCTGCCAGTGGCTAGTGGTGTTCTTCAGGGGTCAGTATTGGGAGCGCTACTTTTCACATGTATTTGTCAGTGATTTGGATAATGGAATTGATG
Source organism: Hypanus sabinus (assembly GCF_030144855.1). Classification (NCBI taxonomy): domain Eukaryota; kingdom Metazoa; phylum Chordata; class Chondrichthyes; order Myliobatiformes; family Dasyatidae; genus Hypanus; species Hypanus sabinus. Next base: position 8,684,352 of record NC_082730.1, read on the forward strand.
GCTTTTTGGCAAAGTTTGTGGGTGATTCAAAGAGGTGGAGGGGTAGGTAGTGCTGAAGAAACAATGCGATTGCAGCAGGACTTAGACAAATTGGAAGAATGGGCAAAAAAGTGGCAAATGGAATATAGTGTTAAAAATATATGATCATGCATTTTGTTAAAAGGACTAATAATGCGGACTATTATCTAAATGAGGAGAAGGTTCAAATATCAGAGGTGCAGAGGGACTTAGAAGTCCTTGTGCAAAACTCCCAGAAGGTTAATTTATAGGTTGAGTTTGTGGTAAAGAAGGCAAATGGAATATTGGCATTTATTTTAAGTAGAATGGAATATAAAAGCAAGGAGATAATGTTGAGCCTTTATATGACACTAGTCAGGCTGCACTTGGAGTATTGTCAACAGTTTTGGGCCCAATATCTCAGAAAGGATGTGTTGTTATTGGAGAGAATCCAGAGGAGGTTCATGAGGATGATTCCAGGAATGAAGTGATTAACATTTAAGGGGCGTTTAGTAGCTTTGGGCCTGTACTCACTAGAATTTAGAAGAATGTGGGGGGAATCTCACTGAAACCTAGCAAATGTTGAAAGGGCTAAATAGAGTGGATGTGGAGAGGATGTTCCCTGCGGTGGGGGTATCCAGAACTAGAAGGCGCAGCCTCAAGATTGAGGAGAGACCTTTTAGAACAGAGGTAAGGAGAAATTTATTTAGCCAGAGAGTAGTGAATCTGTGTAATGCTCTGCCACAGACTGTGGTGGAGGCCAAGTCCATGGAAATATTTAAGGCAGAAGTTGATAGTTTCCTGATATGGTCAGGGTATCAAAGGATATGACAAGAAGGCAGGTGTATGGGGTTGAGAGGAATCCAGAATCAGCCATGATGGAATGGCAGTGCAGACTTAATGGGCTGAATGGCCTAATTCTGCTCCAATGTCTTATGGTCTTACATGGATGTGAATGTAGGAACTATGAAAAGTTATTTGTTCAGGCATTCTTAAATGTTTCTTAAGACAGAGTTACTGTTTTGAGTAAAGTTAACCCTCTAATGGGTAACTGCTTCTCTCTCCACAGATATCACTTACACTACTGAATATTTCTATCATTTTCTCTTTTATTTGGTTGGCTGAATTAGAGAGTTATGTCAATAGAAGTAGTGTATAGCAAATTCTGTCATTGTTTTCTGGGTTGCATCTTGAATGATTAATATGTCTTAAGTTTTACCTTTCCATTTTTTCATCATGTTTGTGCATCTCCAGGGTTTGTGTAGATACCTCTAATTATTTATAAGACCATAAGACATGGGAGCAGAATTAGGCTATTCGACCCATTGAGTCTGCTCCGCCATTCCATCATGGCTGATCTTTTTATTCCCCTCAGCCCCACTCCCTGGCCTTCTCCCCATAGCCTAAGATGCCACGCCCAATCAAGAACCTATCAATCTCCACCTTAAGTACACCAGCAACCTGGCCTCCACAGCTGCCTGTGGTAAGAAATTCCACACATTCACCACCCTTTACCTAAAGAAATTTCTCTGCATCTCTGTTTTAAATTGATACCCCTCTATCCTGAGGCTGTGCCCTCTTGTCCTAGAGTCCCCCACGATGGGAAACATCGTTTCCACATCTACTCTGTTTAGGCCTTTTAACATTTGAAAGGTTTCAATGAGATCCCATCTCATCCTTCTAAATTCTAGTGAGTACAATTAAATGTTTCTTGTATGATAACCTTTTCATTCCAAGAATCAACCTTTTGAGCCTCCTCTGAACCCTCTGCAATGCCAGCACATCTTAGATAAGGAACCCAAAACTCTTCACAATACTCCAGGTGAGGCCTCACCAGTGCCTTATAAAGCCTCAGCATTGCATCCCTGCTCTGATATTCTAGTCCTCATGAAATGAATGCTAACATTGTATTTGCCTTCTTACCACTGACTCTACCTGCAAGTTAACCTTCAGGATGTTCTGCACAAAGACTCTCAAGTCCCTTTGCATCTCAGCTTTTTTGGATTTTCTCCCCATTTAGAAAATAGTCTGCATATTCATTTCTTCTACCAAAGTGCATGACCATGCATTTTCCAACGTTGTATTTTATTTGCCATTTTCTAGTCCATTCTCCTAATCTGTCTAAGTCCTTCTGCAGCCTTCATGTTTCCTCACACTTCATAGTGGTAAGATTGGGGAGGGGATCTAAGATTTAGAAGAGTGATATAGGAGCAAAGATGAGAGATTTTAATGTTAGACTGCAGAGGAACCAGATGATGGTTGTGTTCCTTCCACATACAGTGCTATGGAAGTCTTAGGCACCCTAGATATTTTTATATGGTTTCAGGTGGTTTGCTTTCCAAAGAGCCCTGATCTCAACAACTTCAAAGCAGTCTGCAATTATCTGTAGAGACAGTAACAAGTGAGGCAAACAAAGTCTGCAGAAGAACTGTGGCAAGTTCTCCAAGATGATTTTCTTATAAATCCAATCAATTTTCTTATAAGACTCCACAACAGTGTACCTAGAAATGATGCAATTTTAAATGCAAAGGGTGGTCACACCAAATTTTGATTTGATTTATTTTTTTATATTGTAAATTCTTCATAGTAATTTTTCTGATATTTAGAAACTTTTTGTTTCATTAATTTTGAAAGTATATTCGCTTCACAGAATTTTTTTGCATATGCCTAAGACTTTTGCCCAGTACTGTACTGCCTTTTTCCTAATTAATGGTAGATGGTTTTAAGAGGTGCTGTCAGAGAAGCCTGGTAAGAGACTGAAGTGCTTTTTCACCACTGTATACATTATAGTGGAGGGAGTAATGGTTTTATAATGCTATTATTATCCTCTGTTTAAAATTACATTGAAGACGACTGTCTCCACCAGATCTGATAGCCATAACACAGATGCACTTGATCTGAGTCCCAGACCAGATTTAAAAGGCTCTCTCTTGTATTATTGAAAAGTTTAGAATACTGTCCACAATGTTTTGTTTCATGAATAAGCACTTTACAAAGTACCACTTAATAATATAAAACACTTAGGTCTCAAGATCTCTGGAGAGAGAAGATGATTTGACTTTAGCTACTGAAAAGAGATTAAAGATAAAGGTTAATCTTAAAGATTAGGTTTATTTATCATATGTACATCAAAACATCCAGTGAAATTGTTTTTGGTGTCATTATGTTGGTTTTTGTGTCAGTAACCAACACAGTCTTGAGAATGTACTGGAGGTAGCCTGAAAGTATTGCTATGCTTCTGGCGCCAACCCAATTTACTAATCCTATTCTGTACGATTTTGGAATGTGGGAGGGAACCAGAGCACCTGGAGGAAACCCACACAGCCATGGGTGAATGTACAAACTCCTCAGAGACATTGGTGGAAATTGAAACTGGGTTGCTGGCAGTGTAAAGCGATTGCGCTAACCATTATGCTATGGTGCTGCCCAAGTGGCTCTCAACTCCGTAAATCCATTAATCCTACAAGTATGTCAAATGCATAATCTGCTTTTTATCATTAAAACGAGGGTCAAATTTCTGAAATTGGACTTTGCTTCATGTTTGGCTAAGGTGAAATGCGGACATTGTTAAAGGGTTGTTATATATTAGCTAAGAGATCATTCAGTTTGAATCATCTTTTAATAAAGTTATAGATCTCAACAAAATGATAGTTATGAAAATATCATGTTTTTACTTGTTGCTTCTGTCTCCTTGGCAACAGGTATCCATTTTTAAAAAATATCTTATTTCAAAAGTAAATCTACCCCTACCTCCCAAAAAAAAGATAGAAAGCACAATGTCACTCCATCGTTATGTGTCATGTTGTATAATGTGGGCAGTCATGGTCTTGACCATGATTGTTCTTGGCAAATGTTTTCTACAGAAGTGGTTTGCCATTATCACCTTATGGACAGTGTCTTTACAAGCTGAGTGACCCCAGCCATTATCAATACACTTCAGAGATCGTCTGCCTGGGGTCAGTGGTCGCTTAACCAGGACTTGTGATATGCACCAGCTGCTCCTATGATCATACACCATCTGCTTCCAAAGCTTCACATGACCCTGATCGCTGGGGGGGGAGGGGAGTGAGGGGTGGTGGGAGGGTACTACACCTTGCCCAAGGGTGACCTGCAGGCTAGCGGAGGGAAGGAGTGCCTTACACCTCCTTTGGTAGAGACATACCTCCACCCTGCCACCCATAATACTACTAGTGAAATTAAAATAAAACTTCAGATCTAGTAATTGAAGCAAAAACTGCCAAAGCTATAAGCACCAGCCAGTTACACAGCATTAGGAGGGAGGGAGAGGGAGAGTGAGAGAGAGAGAAAAAAAAAGCATTTTCCTTCAGAGACTCTTCATCAGAACTATAAACTGTGACACACCACAAAATGCTGGAGCAAATCAGCAGGTCAGGTAGAATCTATGGAGGGGAATAAACAGTCGACATTTCAGGCCAGGACCCTTCATCAGGACTGGAAAGGAAGAGGAGAGGTAGTCAGAATAAGAAAGTGGGGGTGGGGGGGTACATGGTACAAGCCGATAGGTGACAGGTGAATTCAGGTGAGGGGGAAGGTAGGTGAGAAAAATAACACTCAGAGTGGCAGATGTGGAAACAACAGATCAATTGGTCAATACCTTATTGTAGGGTCCCTTTGTTCCCTTTCCTCTCTTTGCAACGGAGAACTGTCTGATCTGCTGCCCACATGACTATGAAGAAGACACACCAGAGGCTATACCTCATCAGGGTTTTGAGGAGATTTGGTCTGTCAACAAGGGCTAGCAAATTTCTGCGGATGTACGGTAGCGAGCGTTCTGGCTGCTTGCATCACTATCTGATGCCAGTACACAGGATCCGGCAGAAAAAAAAGCTATGGAGGGTTGTAGACTCAGCCAACTCCATTATGGGAACTAGCCTCCTCACCATTGAGGACATCTTCAAAAGGCAGTGCCTCAAGAACTGAGAGGTCCGTAGATGCCAGATTGGGAAAACTTGATCATTAAGGTTCAGGACAGGCTCTTTTCACTGCCACCATTGGGGAGGAAGTACGGCAGCCTCAAGACAGACGCTCAACAATTTAGGAACGATTTCTTCCTCTCCACCATCAGATTCCTAAATGATAAATAAACACCATCTCATTATTCCTATTTTCTCCACTATTTATTTAGTTTGTAATTTGTAGTATTTTTTTTAGTAATTTTAAAATCTGCACAGTTGGTGATAATAATTCTGATTTTGAAGATTAAGGTTTTAGATTTGATTTGATGATGGAGTTGGAGCTAGTTGTAGTTGAGAATGAGTCTTAATGCAGGATAATGTAGAGGAGGCATTCAGCCCTTCAGGTTAATGCTACCTCTCAGAGTAATCCTATCCATCCCTCTCCAAATATTTCCTTATGACTGAGTCTGTTGCACATGCTCTTTAACCCCTCCTGATTTGTCTGCCATCCACATGCACTAAGGTTTATTTATGGGGCCCAGCAATTCTGTGGGATGTGGGAAGAAACCAGAGCATGGCAGAGGTGGGGTGGGGGAATAACATGCGATGGCAGAAAGAATGTGCAAACTCTACACACAGACAGCACCAGTGATCAGTAACGAACCTGAGTCTCTGGAGGTATGTAACAGCGACCCTACCTGTATATCTAAATATCACAAGACCAATTCCATTTTGTACTAGTGTACAATATTATTGCCACCCAGATTGTTAAATTGATTTTTAGTGCTGTTTCTACATAAATGTAAAGTTAGCATTTACAGAGGTTATTGTAGGCACTTCCCTTAGGGCAAATCCCGATGTTGGTATTCTTTTTGGAACAGTGGTAGTATTTGGTAGGTCTGCCGGGAATAGGATAGGTGCCATCTTCACTGTTATTGCAGAACTCCACATCATAGTCACTGAATATATTGGCACTGATGCATTTTCTTTTGACTGCATCATAGAGCAAATTAGAGGAACATTTCTTTATTTGTGTTTGTTCTGCTTTGCATTTGTAGTAGATGGGGACAGGGATTGCGTAAGAACCATTAGGTTTGCCCTCACAAAAGCTGCTGGCTGCCAAATTAAGCACAGGAAACAGCCTGGGTGGCCAGACACACTTGCCACTGATGCTGTTGTAGGAAGTTCCTCGGGGGCAATTCTGGACTTGTGTGTCATTGTTAGTACACCGATAGAAGCTCTCTGGTGCACACTCAACTTCATAGTCACCGTTCTCTTTGCCTTGGCAAAATTCCAGGTTAGGGCACTTGGACTGTGAATCTGGTGGTGTGGAGGTGGGCAGTGGTGTGGCTGAAAGAAGAAACGATAACGTGATTAATTCTACACTGTTCTCTTTGTTTCTCACGACAACAAAAACTCTAACTCAACTTCTCCTTAATAAATACTTCATGAATGTTGCTGCTCTGGAGTTTTTCCTGCATTCGTTCTCTCATCATTATTAGGCTGAGTTGGTCTTAGTTTCCTCTCTCACTTGTTAAAGCAACAGCGGCATTTTAGAATTTCCAGTGTCCTGATAGTGTGCCCTTGGTTAACTTGAAGTCTAAGAAGAACTGGAAAATGGTCAGAGATTCCACCATTTACTTCCCTGATTTTTCCCAACAGATTTCATATGTTTTATGTGGAAAGCACAGCAAAATTGTAAATGCAGTATATATCTGAAATAAAAACACAAAATGCTGAAGATTCTCAGCAAGCCTCTTGTGGCAAAAGAAGCAGTTAACATCTTGGGTTGATGATTTTTTTAAATCAGGAGTGAGAAAAGCTAGAATTCAGACATGTTTGAAGTTGCAGAGAATAGGGAGAAGTGGAGAGGGAATGTCTGTGAGGGTGCAGTCCAGAAGGGTGTGAATAAGGGGTGGTGGTAGTGGCTGAGAGGGACGATGAAGGCTGCTTAATCACAGGTGAACCGTCATAAGAGACAAGTGAAACCAGTACTCTTCCCCATCTCCCCTACCCCTTTCAAAATTTTGAAGGGTGACTCCCTGGTCCACTCTTCCATTCCCACCAACAAATTCCTATCATACAGCACCTTCCAACACAACACTTAGAACATAGAACATTACAGGACAGGGCAGGCCCTTTGGTCCACAATGTTGTGCTGACCTTTTTAACCTACTCTCAGATCAATCTAATCTTTCTCACCCACATAACACTCAATTCTTGTATCTTGTCCTTCCACTTTTTCCCCTTCCCACCATCCAAGGACACAAACAAGTGAAGCGGTATGTCACTTGCATGTCATCCAAGCAAATGTCCTGGAAAAATGGGTTGAAAAATGGCAGATGGAATTTAAGGCAGACAAGTGTGAGATGCTGCACTTTGGGAGGACAAACCAGGGGAGGACATGGTGAGTGGAAGGGCACTGAGGAGTGCAGAAGAACAAATGGATCTTGGAATACAGGTCCATAATTCCTTGAAAGTGTTGCCACAGGTAGGGTTGTAAAAAAAGCTGTTGGCACATTGGCCTTCATAAACCAGTGTTGATTACAGGAGTTGGATGTTATGTTGAAGTTGTCTAAGATGCCGATGGACCAAATATGGAGTATTGTGTGCAGAAAATTTACAGGTTGCTACCAGGACTCAAGGGCCTGAGTTATTGGGAAAGGGTGAATTGTTTAGGGTTTTACCTCCTAGAATGAGGGGAGGTTTAATGGAAGTATAAAAGATTGAGGGGTATAGACAGGGTTAACGCAAACAGGTTTTTTTTCCACTGAGGTGTGAGACTACAACAAGAAGTTGTATGTTAATGGTGAAAGGTGAAATATTGAAGAGAAAGCTGAGGGGTAGCTCACTACATACTTCATTCAGTAGGTAGTGAGAGTGTGGAATGAGCTGCCAGCGGACATGGTGGATGCAGGTTCAATTTCAACACCAGAGAAGTTAGGATAAGTAAGTGGATGGGAAGGGTGTGGAGAGCTATGCTACATGTCAGAATCAATGGGATTAGGCAGTATAATGGTTTGGCATGGGCCTGTTTCTGTGCTGAAGTGCTCTATGACTCTGTGACTATTCAGAGTTCAGTGTGGAAACCCTACACAGATTGGGTGATTGTTCCGTAGAACTCCTACCCTCCATCCTTAGGACTGACTCTGAGCTGTATGTTCTCCTTGACTACAACTCCCCATCGGTGGCTTCATGTGTGTTACAAGGAGGACCAGCACTCATCCATCTGGGCACATAGTAGCCTTCCAGATTTAACAGAATTCTCCAATTTGGGACCTCTTTCTCTTGTTGAAGAACTGGTCATTTCTTCCAGCCCTCCTTTTGGCTCATTTTTTTCTTTCTATTTGTACACACTGATCTGCTGGCTGTGCCTCACAGCCTTGTTATTAGCAATACATTCCACTGACAAGAAAGGAAAGAGTGCTTTGAGCTGCTACATTAACTCTGAAACTTACTCAGCCCCCTCAACTTCTCTCCTACTGTTTTAAAATATGTCTCTGATGAAACGTTGACTGTTTATTCCTCTCCATAGATTCAACCTGATCTGCTGAGTTCCTCCAGCATTTTGTGTTTGGCTCTCTACATTTCCAGCATCTGCACAATCTCTTAAGTTAATGAAACACAGTTTCTCTTTCCACTGTCTGACCTGCTGAGTGTATCCCGCATTTTTGGTTTTTATTTCAGATTTTCAGCATGTACAGGTTTTAGGTTTTTAATCTGACGTTTCCTGTGATATAGGGTCTTGCATTGACCCAAGTATGAAAGTTTGATTTTGTTAAAGATATAATATTTTAAAATTTCATATCATGAAAGCTTTTGGAAGTACCATGATTACAGTGACATCATTAACGCTTAAATATTTGATACAGAAGATATAAATACCTTGTTTTGGAAAGCTATTTTAAATGTAATTTAATTACCTGGCAAGGTTTCCTCAGGTTCAGAAGCCGAGAAAAGCACAGCCCTCAGTTTATTAATCAGGGGGTATTTTCCTTGGTTGCAGGAAGTACCTTCGTAATCATCCAGATCGATTGTCCAAACCATCGCGCCTCCAAAGCTATTATTTTTCAACCATTCTACCTGAATGAAGAGAATTTTAAAAATCTTTTAAACCCCCCAATGTAGATTGTTTCATGTTAATATTTGGGTGCCTGTTCACAAAAGGGGCACTAATTAGCAAAGCCGTTATCGCTACACTAGTACAGCTTGAGGTGTCAGAGTGGAATAAGGAATTTGTACGTTCTTCCTGTGTCTACGTTGGTTTTCTCCGGGCGCTTCAGTTTCCTCCCACGGTCCAAAGACATATGGATAAGTAGGCTAATTAGTCATTGTAAATCGTACTGTGATTAGGCTAGGGTTAAATAGGTGGGTTACAGGGCGGCATAGCTCACTGAGCCGGAAGAGCCTATTCCGCACCGTCTCGCTAAATAAATAAATAAATAAATAATTTCTGGGCCGTAAGAGACCAAGGGGTGACTTGATAGAGGCATACAAGATTATCAGGGTCATAGACTGGGTGAAAGCACATCGTCTTTTTCCCAAAGAAAGAGTGCTAAAAATGAGAGGTCATGGGTTTAAAATCAGAGCTGAGAGATTTAAAAGGGGCAGATTCTACACATAAATGGATTAAAATGAAGTGTCGGAAATAGTGGTTGAAGAGGGCACGTTAAGAAAACTTAAGAGCCATCTAACTAAGTTTGTAGATAGGAGAGGCCCAGAGGCTATAGGCTAAATGCAGACAAATCGAACCAGCTTGCTCAGCTGCACAGTCAGCATGGATAAGTTGGGCTGAAGGGGCTGTTCGCTTGCAATATGAGTCCATGGCTCTAAATGTGTATGAACCAATGTTCCCGTTAATACTTTTTACAGCTGCACCGAGCAGTAAACTTCTACATGGCCAGAAAATAGCACAGCACTTTAAATGTTTTTTTGTAATATGCATCCTATGAATATTTAAAATGAAAATTTAAAATCACATACTTCTGATTTTATTTATTAGTTGAAGGGTGTTATGAAATACAACAAAGTAAATCTTTCACGTTTCTTAAATTTTTTCTAGCTGCGTCCAATTCCAACTGCGTGGCAACGAAGGCTATGTGCGCAGGAGCAGTTCTGTTACTGTGTGAATGCACAGCTTAGAGAGAACAGCGGTATGAACACCCTATGTACTGAATGAATCAGTTACAATATCCCCACACTAACGTACCCTGCTCGCACTTGATGTAGAGCCTCACATATCATCAAAGGTAATATGTATAATAAGGGGGTCTGTGGCCTGTATTAGAAGATAGAGAACTCAGTGATGGACCCAAAAACTTGCAAAATAATATACAGCATTTTTTATTTATTTTCAGTCGCTGCAGAGATAAAGAATATCTTTAATAAAAACTCAAACACAAATGTCAAGGGAGTACAGGATAAATTCAGTGACCTAAAATTAAGTCAGATTAAAATTTCAATTCTATTAACACACACCTGTTATTAAATAACAGCTTGTGTTGTTCGGCGGAACATTGTGGGCACGCTATGTTGGTGCCAGAATGTGTGGTGACAATTGTGAGCTCTTCCCCCCAGCATATCCTCGGGCGTGTTGGTTGTTAATGCAAATGATGCATTTCACTGCATGCTTCAGTGAACATGTGGTAAATAAACCCGACTCTCTATCTGAATATGGTCTTGCAGTTACAGAGGAAGTGCAGTGGAGGTTGCCAAATGAAGTTCAAGGGCCACAACAAGGCAGATTTGGAGATCAGAGTTCAGGAGTCGGCATGGATGAACTGGGCCAAAAGGCCTGTCTCTATACTGTATGACCTCAAATGTGTATGAACACCTTATGCTCTTGTGGGCTGCCCTAGCGCATCCTTAGGTTGTGTTTGTTGTTAACACAAATGCCGCATTTCACTGTTTCAATGTATATGTGATAAATAAACCCGAATCTCTCAAAAAAAAACCCTTTCTGCATGTCGTAGGATTTATTTCCCCAGTTTTTATTTCCTCAGGACTGGGGAGGAAGCTATTGGCCCATTGAATCTATGCTAGCTCTGGGATCTATCCCATTCTCACTATTAACCTATCGTCTGCTTATCTGCAAACAGCACCAACAGCGCCAACCTCCTGCACTCGGGCAATTTAAGCCTGCTGCTCTGCCTACTGTCTGTTGAGCTCAGCACATCACTGGGACTCAGCTACCGGACGTGGAGACAATCTACAACCCCTCGATGCCTACGGCTCACTCGTAATATCCTCGAAGACCCATCCCGTCCCATCCTGGACGCTGTCTGTTCAATCTCCTGCCATTTGGTAGGAAATACAAAAGCATCTTAGCCAAGACAGTAAGACTGAAAACAACATTTTCCCAAGGGCTGTTGTGCAGCTGAGTAATGATACACCCTGGCCCGACAATGGCCTTAATCGAAGTCACTTGTTGCATGTAAATATGGGAATTAAAAAAAATACTGAACCCAACTGCATGCATTGTAAATATCTGTTTTGCACAGACTGGAGTGGCACCACAATCTTGTTGTCTTGAGCAAAGACAAAAATGTTCTATTTAAATTGGAACACCAGGGAAAAACCCATGTGACAGGGAAACCCATGTGACATGTCACAGGGAAATATATGCAAACTCCACACCTGTCATCAGGCACTTAACTATTTTATTTAGAGATTTACTTTGGAATGTGGGAGAAAACCCACGTATACAGGGGAAGGAACATAGGAACTTTCTTACAGATGATGCCACCATTGAACTCTGAACTCTGACACACTGGGCTGTAACAGCATCGCGGTGACCACTACGCTACGGTGGCACCAAAGATACACAGGAACCTATATTAAATATGACTATAGAATACATACTTTCTTCTCGTAGCTCCTCAAGCTATCGTAAGAAACCCACTCATCACCACTGTATGCGTATGGAACTTCCTGTTCCTCAAGCCAGACCTTGGTGGCGCCTTTCAAAAAGTTGCAAACCTGTAATGGTAAAGTGTATAACTCCTTCAGTGTGCTTCACAGTTAAGTATGTATAGGGAGTTATCATAGAACGTGGAGCAGTACAGCACATTGCAGGCCACTCAGCCCACAATGTTGTGCCAACCCACATAAATCTACTCTGAACAGTTGTAATCCTCGCCTCCTTCACAGCCCATAACCCTCTAGATTTTTTTTTACATTCATGTACCTACAAATAGTCTCTTAAACACCATCTATGTTGTCTTGGAAATGGATTTTGAGGGGTGATGTGACTAGGGTGATTACAATATTACCAGGATTCCTTAGGCTAAATGCAAAGGTTTCTGTTAATTTTAGGAAAAATTAAGAACAAAAGCACATTAATGTTATTTAGTCTGTGTTAGACAGCCCTTTGGGAGTGACTTCATGAATTGCTTCTATGGGTCTGAAGTAGTAGAAGAAATCCTCGAGGGGCAGTATGGTAGCATATAATGCTTTACAGCACCAGCGGCACAGGTTCAATTTATGATTATCTTTACTTCCAAATGAATCAGCAGATGGTCTTTTACAATCGGAGAGCAGTGTGATGTTTTCATAGGGAATGTCTCATATCGGCTTGACGACAGCTAGCCGGTTACAAGATGCATTTTGGAATCCTCGCAGACCTGGTGTACACATCAGTATTTGGATTGTAAACAGTTACTAAACAGTTCTATTTAGGAGCAAACATTGTCTTTTTGAAAATTTAATATTAATAATTTTCAGCAAGTTTTCTAAAATGCTTCATTTATTTCATTCTGTCTTTGTTATATTTTTAATAGTAAAACAGTGAATGCATGTGAATAGACAACATGAGTCATCTTTTTTTCCTTTGGGAAAAAAAAGTCCATGATTATTGTTACACATTATTTTATCAGTGATTAACATCTGCTCAACATTATCATAGGACACAAGAGAATTTGCTTTTAGAAGAACCTTTGGCAATTTGGGCACATGCTCTCAAAAAGGCTTGCCACCTTAGGCTAGATCATCACCATCATTATGTGCTGTGTCTTGTAACGTGGGTGATCATGGTCTTGGAACCGTGATTGTTCTTGGCAATTTTTTCGACAGAAGTGATTTGCCATTGCCACCATCTGGGCAGTGTCTTACCAAGACTGGCCAATATCTGTACTGTTCAGAGCTTGTGTGCCAGGAATAAGTGGTCGCATTTATCAGGACGTGATATGTACCGGCTGCTCTTACAACCATCCACCACCTGCTCTCATGGCTTCACCTGACCCTGATCTGGGGGTGGGGGTGTTACAAGAGTGACTTGCAGGCTAGTGGAGGGAAGGAATACCTTTCACCTCTTTTGGTAGAGACATACCTCTATCCTGCCACCCTACCTGGGCTAGAGGGTGAGGGAATTGCAGGTGGAAGTTCCAAGGCAAGTTATGAGGCAATGTTTTTATACAGAGACTGGCGGGTGGCTGGAGTGTGCTGCCAGGAGTGGTGGGGGAAGTAGATACTGTATCACTGTTTAAGAAGAGTTTAGGCCATGGGTTCCCAACCCAGGGTCTACAGACCCCTTGCTTAATGTTATTGTTCTATCATGATGATGAAATAATCTTTCATATAATTATGGGAGTTATAGCTCTTTTCACTGAAATTGAGTAAGACTACAACTATAGGTCATGGGCTAAGGGCGAAGGGTAAAATGTTTAAGGGAATTCACTCGAGTGTGGAATGAGCTGCTAGCGTAAGTGGTGGATGCGGGTTTCAATTACAACATTTAAGAGAAATTTGGATAGGTACTGGATGGGAGGGCTATGTCTGGGTGTAGGCCAATGGGATTAGGCAGAATAATGGTTCAGCATGGACTAGATGGGACAAAGGGCCTGTGTTTGTGCTGTAGTGTTCTACAACTCTAAATCAGGAGACCAAGGGCCTCTCAGTTAATGGTCGGGGTCCATGGCATAAAATAAGTTGGGAACCCCTGCTCTAAAACAACCATGACTGAATGGGCCAATTAGCATAATTCTGCTCCTATGTCTTATGGTCTTATAATTTACTTGCCACAGAATACCTAACTGTCAACTTTGTTTCCTGTGTTGTGACACTAATTACTCATACCAACTGTAAGTAAGCTAGAATGTTAATAGCAATTATAATGATTACAATGATGGTTCATAATTCAAAGTGAATTTATTATCAATTTTTCTGTCACCATATGCTACCCTGACATCCATTTTCTTGCGGGCATTCACAGAACAAAATGTACAATAGAATTGATGGAAAACTGCACACGAAGACTGACAAACAACCAATGTGCAAAAGAAGACAAACTGTGTAAATATAAATGAAAAATAATAATAGTATTAATAAATAGTAGATCATTAGAGTAAGTTTTATAATGATACCACTCATGTGTCACTGTGATAAGTAAACCATGAATTTACACATTAGGGACCTGTTGTGTTGCTTGATAATAAAGGTTACAATAGGTAATAATAAAGTGCATTCCTTTTTTGTAAAATTGACAAAGTGCTGAGGTAGTTTTGTGTTTTGAACTGTACCTCGAAATATGCTAAAATTCCTTCTGATCTGGTGCAGTTCCCTGGTGTCCCGGGTCCACAGGCCAAGGCACCTGGTCTGGTGTCAGTGGAACAGAGGGTAAATGTACGCCCGTACGTTGGGAATCCAACCAGTAGCTTCTCTGCTGGAGCACCCTGCTCTTTCCAGTAGTTTACTGCAAACTCCTGTAAGAAAGGATTTTTATTGGGAGTGGCTGCCCAAGATTGCATTCTAGAAAACTAGAACAAAGAACAGGCCCTTTAAACCTACTCCACAATCAGTCTAACCCTTCCCTCACACATAGCCCTCTATTTGCCTATCGAAGAGTCTCTTTAAGTGTAAAGAAGAAAAGATAAAGAAAGACGAGCTTTATTTGTCCCATCAAGATCGAAAGATGCAGTGAAATGCATCATTTGTGTCAAACCAAATCAGTGAGGGTTGTGTCTGAGCAGCCTTCCTCCTGGTGCTAACACAGCATGCATGCAGTTTACTATCCCTGACCTGCACATCTTTAGAATGTAGGAGAAAACGGGAGCACCCAGAGGAAACCCATGTGGTCACGGGGAGAGAGTACTAACTCCTTACAGACAGCATCGGGACTCAAATCCTGATCTTACAGGTGGTGCTGTAAAGCGTTACACCTAGGTGTGTCCCTGTGTATCTGTCTTTAATACCACCTCCACTCATCGAACACTCTGTAATAAACTACCTTTGACATCCCTCTTATACCTCCCTCCAATCACTATAAAGTTATGTTCCCCTTGTATTAGACATTTCCTCCCTGGGATAAAGGTCCCTGGTTGTCCACACTAGCTATTCCTCTTATCATCTATCTTGACAAGGTTCCCTCTTCTGTTATGTGCTGTGTCGTATGACGTGGACGATCGTGGTCTTTCCATGACCATGATTGTTCTTGGCAATTTTTCTACAGAAGTGATTTGCCATCGCCTTCTGCTGAGCAGTGTCTTTACTAGACAGGTGACCCCAGCCATTATCAATACGCCTCAGAGATAGTCTGCATGGCCTCAGTAGTCGCATAACCAGGACTTGTGATATGCACCGGCTGCTCATACGACCTTCCACTATCTGCTCCCATGGCTTCATGTGATGTGATCAGGGGGCTAAGCAGGTGCTACACTTTGCCAAGTTGAATTACATGCTAGCGGAGAGAAGGAGTGCTTTACACCTCCTTTGGTATCCCTACCCCTATCTAGACAAAGTAAGATTTAAGGGGCGGCATGGTAGTGAAGTGGTTAGCACAACGCTTTACAGCACAGGTGACCCGGGTTCAATTCCCACTTGTAAGAGGTTTATATGTTCTCCCAGTGACCACGTGTGTTTTCACCCACATTCCAAAGATTGATAGGTTAATTGGTTACTGGTAAATTGTGCTGTGATTAGGTTAGTGTTAAATCGGGGGTTGCTGGCCAGTGCGGTTTGAAGGGTCAGAAGGGCCTATCCCACACTTTATGTAAGTAAGTAATCAATAAATAAAATAAATGGTGACGTGGGAAGGATATGTGTACGTACCACATTAAAGTATCTGTCGTCATTTTTGTCTTGAGAGCTCTTGTACAACGGACTGTTGGGTCCAGTTTTGAAATCCCATGGACCGTGGAACTCATAGGTCATCACACCGATAAAATCTGCATGTCTGCGCAACACACAAACGTGTTGAGAATGAAATGTGGGAAGTTCCTACAGCAGCCATTGATGTAATGGTTTATGTGAGATATGTGGGTTATGATCAGAGGAAAACTGGCTGGAGGCGCTTAGGGTGCTTAATTGATGCGTCAAAAATCAACTTTACAGGAATTAGCAAAAAGAAA
Source organism: Hypanus sabinus (assembly GCF_030144855.1). Lineage (NCBI taxonomy): Eukaryota > Metazoa > Chordata > Chondrichthyes > Myliobatiformes > Dasyatidae > Hypanus > Hypanus sabinus. Next base: position 8,700,607 of record NC_082730.1, read on the forward strand.
ACAGCCAATGTTTGCAAAAAGGTATCACCAGAAAACACAATAATAGTTCTATACAGTCCAGTGTGATTTCCTGGCAGCCTCCCTCTATCCCTCTCTCATACTGAGGGCAATGAGCCCTGTTTATGAGGCACTAGGGCATACCATGTTTAATTACCCACAAAGTTAGCTTAAGACTACACATGAATAGTCGCACCCCACAATCATATTACAAAATAAATGAAGTTTCTACCTTAAATACAGTATACAAATAACATATACATGGTTAAACATTTACACATGCCCATTACTAAAGAAATAGATTATTCTGCCATGTACGGTGGGAGAGGCACCATAAAGCCAGCCTGAGTGCATCAGATTGGTTTAGGACCCATTACACTGGACAGCAAAGATCTTGCTTCCTGAATACTTTTGGGTGCACTTCATGGGTTTTGGGCTGCTGATTGTGAAAGTCACCATGAAATTTTCCTGTCATTCTGTGGCTGAGAGAACTGGCAAACACTTTACATTTGGAAAGATTGAGACTATGTCATGAGGACAGAGGGGACATCTTTGAAAGGATATGGGGCTGTGTATTGGACTTTCTTATGGGGTAGGGACTGAGGTTTTTTGGTGCAGTGCACCTCTGCTGTGTATGTTTACTTTTTGCCTTTATATTTTTCTCTTTTGCTGCTCAATATTTAATTTGATCTCGTGGTTGTGGTTTTTGTGGGTGCTGTATTTTTTTCTTTTTTTTGTTAGTTTTTTCCAAGTTTGTTCACGTAAAACAATAAAACATAAATTTAAAAAAAGAAATTTTCCTATCATACGCAATTTTTTAAAGTCGCCTATATTTGTTACTTTTATTCATAATTCAAGTGAGAATAATTGACGCCAAGATTAAGGAAGGCATTTTTGTTGGTCCACAAATATAAAAGTTAATCAACGACGGGTAATCCGAATAATTTCTAGTGGGACTGGAGAAAATCCCAAGGAAGGCATTCAAGGATATTGTCGAAAAATTTCTTGGCAACTACAGATCATCAGTCTACATGTAGCTGGTTGTCAATATGATCCAACTATACAAAACCAGTAAGTGCAACATGTCACTAAAGATTCATTTTCTGCTTTCCCATTTAGACTCTTCCCTGCAAATCTTGGGACTGTCAGTGATGAGCATGGTGAAAGGCTTTACCAGGGCATTGCAGACATGAAGAAACAGTATCAGGGCAGCTGGAATCCATCAATGCTGGCTGATTATGGTTGGACACTTAAGTGAGAAGCCTCAGACACTCCGTACAAATGAAATTCATCAACAAAACATTTTCAGTTTAGTTGAACTATTGCAAAGCATCAGCACCATTCTGTAATTAAATACATTAGATTCAAAGAAAACTCACGTGGTCATGGTGACAACATACAGACTCCTTAGAGATGGTGCCAGAATTAAACTCTGAATTCCGACGCCTTGGGTTATAATAGCGTCAGATGCAGAATTACAGGAGCAGAATTAGGCCATTTGGCCCATCGAGTCTGCTCTGCCATTTCATCCATTTCCCTCTCAGCCCCAATCTCCTGCCTCCTTCCTGTATCCCTTCATACCAGACTAATCAAGAATCTGTCAATCTCAGCCTTGGGTATATCCAATGACTTGGCCTCCACAGTTGTTGTGGCAATGAATTCTACAGGTTCACCACTCTCTGGCTAAAAATATTCTTCCTCATCTCTGTTCTAAATGGACTTTGTCCTCTGGTCCTAGACTCCCCCACCATAGGAAATATCCTCTCCACATCCTCCCTATCGAGACCTTTCACCATTCAATAGGTTTCAATGACATCTCTCCCACCCTCCCCCCATTCTTCTGAATTCCAGTGAATAGAGGCCCAGAACTGTCAAATGCTCCTCATATGACAAGCTTTTCAATCTCGGAATCATTTTCGTGAACCTCCTTTGAACCCTCTCCAATGTTGGCATAAAGGGCCCAAAACTGCTCACAATACTCCAAGTGATGCCCCACCAGCCTTCAGTATTACATACAAGGGAAAATCTGCGGATGCTGGAAATCCAAGCAACACACTCAAAATGCTGGATGAGCTCAGCAGGCCAGGCAGCATCTATAGAAAAGAGTAAAAAGTCGACATTTTGGGCGGAGACTGGGTCCTGATGAAGGTCTTGGCCCAAACTGTCAACTATTTACTTTTTTCACTGTTTGCTTTTTTGCCTGGCCTGCTGAGTTCCTTCAACACCTTGTGTGTGTTGCTCAATGTTACAACCTTGCTTTTTGTTCTAGTCCTCTCAAAATGAATGCTAACATTGCATTTACCTTCCTCACCTACTACTCAACCTACAAAGTAACCTTTAGGGAACAAATCCTGCACAAGGACTCCCAAGTCCCTTTGCACCTCAGATCTTTGATTTTTTTCTTCATTTAGAAAACAAGTGTTTTGATGAACATATTTAGGGCAAGCATAATTAAACCTGTATCAGTGGCAAAATCAACTGTAACGTACTCTGAAATCTTCTCTATTTCATATCCAGCTTGAATGTTTCTTATTCCAGATGCTCCGACAACTGATAGTAACAATCGGGGTTTGCTGGTCTCATTGGATTCTTTCTGAAACTCTTCCGAGAGTTCCTGTTAGTTAAAAAAAAGCCAAAGATTACAATGATAAATGATATCCTGCAGATTATAAGTGTAGTTCTGTGACTGGTAAGGCCAGCTTCCACACCGTGATAGTGTAGCAGTTAGCGCGACACGCATACAGCTCGGAGTGTCAGAGTTTGGAGTTCAGTCCTGGTGTCCTCTGTAAGGAGTTTGTAAGTCTTACCCGTAGAATGCGTGACAGTCCAAAGAAGTATGGGTCAACTGGTCATTGTAAACTGTCCTGTGATTAGGCTAGGGTGAGTTGCAACTGACATGACTCAAAAAGCCGGAAGGGCCTATTCCATGTTGTGTCTTTGATGCTGAGATACATCCAAGGACGCACTGGGGCACATCGTCAGTGATCAGACACTCTCACCCAGGTAACGCCGCCTGGGTGATCAGGCCCCGACTTGTGTCCACTGGTCCACGGGACACACCCATAGCCACCTGGAGGCTTGCTCAGTGACAACCCCCATAAATGCCACGGGGAGAATAGGTTTTGCACAGTGGGTAGGCAGCAAAACCTCTGCACCCCACCTCTATAGCCTCGTGTTGCCCTCCACCCCTGTTCTATCAGCTCCTGGTATTTGGCTTTCTTACGTACAGACACTCAAATAAAATAAAATTCTGTGGTTTTGTGGTCAAGAACATTCTTTCCAAAAAGTGAGAGATTTGATTCTCACCTGCACCAAGAAAGAAAATCGTTGTTTGTCTTCGGGCGGGCTTCTGTTAAACCCTGGGTACTCCCAGTGCAGATCCAAACCATTAAACCCTTTTTCCCTCAGAAGCTTAATCGCAGACTTAATGAAGGTTTGTCGTGTTTCTTCACTAGCAGCCATGATAGTGAACCTGACAAAATGGGTTTGGAGATAATATGCTCAGCATAATTTTCACATCTGGTTAAGAAGACCATTTTGATTTAGTAATAGTTAAAATTCTTTTCAGAATTTAGTCTCTCAAACTCTGCAGTTGAATAATGGACACACAATCCATGATGATTATTCAGTTATGGTGTCTTAAATACCATGTTCATTCTTAATTATGAAACTAATACTTCTTCAAAATACTTTGGTAGATACAAAAGCCTAAGGCACACACAGTCTTAGACTTCTGCACGGTACTGTAGTAATTTTATGTATTGCACTGTACTGCTGCAGCAAAAAAAAACAAATTTCATGTCATATGTGAGTGATGATAAACCTGATTCTAATATGGGTCTCTATTGTGGACTGAGAGTGGGAAGAGGGCAGGGAGAAGAGAATCATGGTTGGGAGAGGGGAGGGAGTGGAAAGCACCAGAGGGACATTCTGTAATGATGACTTAACTAAATTGTTTAGAATCAACTGACCTTGTCTGGTGTCTCAGCTGTGTGTGTCTAAACCTGCAGTACCTCACAATCTCTAGCATTCCTTCTCTGTCACCTATTCCAAACTCCTCCCGAGTACGATAAGATGGACTCTTGTCCTCACAATCTAGCTCGTCATGGTCCTCGCACTTCTTTTAGCCTGCACTGCACTGTCTCTGTAACACTTTATTTCGCATTCAGTCATTGTTTTCCCTTGATACACTGTTGTAATGAAATGATCTGTATGGATGGCCGGCAAAGCAGTTTTCCACTGTACCTCAGTATATGTGACAATAATAAACCAATTTACTAATTTACCATCTCAGTCAAGATACTTTTGCAGACATTGCAGAATGTTTACACTGGACAAGGCCATTCAGTCCCTTAAGTCTGTACCAGAGAAATCCAGCCACTGTCTCTCCTCGATGTTTCCCCACCGACTCTTCCCTTTCAGGCACTAATCCTGTTTACCTGCCTTCTAGAGGTTAGTGTGAATCCATTCAGCTTTCTATTCATGTGCTCAAGTAGGACTTGCGTGCACTTCTTACGGCACACAGTCCCAGATAGTCCTGCGGCCAGTGACCCATTTACAAGCGGAAAGTGTTGAACGAGAGAGAGAGACTTACATTTCAGTTCCGAAGTTCCAGCCACCCACAGACAGAAGTGTTTGTAAATTTGGGTTTCTGTGAAAATTAGAGGAGATGATTGTTTTTTTAAAAAAGCACAAAAACCAGAAAGGGTGGTCAGAGCAGATCAATATTTACCCTCTTGTCATCCTTGCAGTTGGTATTCCAGTCACTGGAGAGCTACCACTGGCACAGCCCATGTTGAATATCCTCATCCTGTCTTACAACATATACACAGCACATACAGGCCCTTCGGCCCACAATGTTGTGCTGACCTTCTAACCTACTCCAAGATCAATCTAACCCTTCCCATTCACATAACTCTCCATTTTTCTATCATTCATGTACCTATCTAAGAATTGCTTATATGTCCCTAATATATCTGCCTTCATCACTAGTTCCAACTCCCCCCCCCCCCCCCAGTAGGGAGTCCATGCACCCACTGCTCTCTGTGTAAAAAAACCTACCTCTGATATCCCTCCCTATACTTCACACAAATCACCTTAAAATTATGCCCCCTTATATTGGCCGTTCCCGCCCTGGGAAAAATTTTCTGGTTATCCACTCGATCTATGCCTCTTATCTTCTTTAACACATCTGTCAAGTTTTCTCTCATCCTCCTCCACTCCAAAGAGAAAAGCCCTAGCTTGCTCAACCTATCTTCATAAGATATGCTCTCCAATCCAGACAACATCCTGGTAATTCTCCTCTTCCCCTCTCCACATCCATCTTATAATGAGGTGACCAGAACAATATTCCAAGTGTGGTCTAACCAGAGTTTTATAGAGCTGCAACATTATCTCGTAGTTCCTGAAATCTATCTCCCAACTAATGAAGGCCAACACACCTTATGTCTGCTTAACCTCTTGCACAGCAACTTCGGGGGATCTATGAACATGGACCTCAAGATTCCTCTGTTCCTGCACACTGCAAAATCTTGTCCTTAACCTCATACTCCATCTTTAAACTTGATCTTCCAAACTGAATCATGCAGTCTTTTCTGGGTTGAATTCCATCTGACATTCTCAGCCTAGCTCTGCATCCTGGCAATGACCTGTTTTAACCTACAATGCCCTTCCACTCTAACCTCAACACCACCAGTCTTCATGTCATCTACAAGCTTACTAACCCACCTTTATATGATAGAGCTATGAGCTATGTAAAATTGTGAGGGTGTAGCGGGGTGCTACACGCAGCGCTAAAATTACGACACGGAGTCAGTAACTGCAGTCGAAGGAAACAACTTTATTCAAAATCCTCAGCCTCACTTTCAAGCCTCCCTCAACCTGCCCCCCGTGGCACAGAGGCTCCAAAGCTCTGTGCTCGCAAACCCCCGTAGGCTATCTAATTGTGAGCCGGTTCGGATGTGCCAGGAAATGGGTCGCCACAAGGGCATATATAGAGTAGATAGCAGGAGTCTGTATCCCAGGGTGGGGCTTTTTAAGATGAGAGAACATGGGTTTAAAATAAGGCCAGGATTTAAAGAGGGTTGGAGGGGGTAAAATCACACAGTGGGTAGTTGGTGGTGGAGGCAAGACTAGTAACAACCTTTAAGAGGCATTGGGACAGACAATTGAGTGAGCAGGGCATAGTGGACATGGAAGTAATGCAGGCAAGTGGGATGATAGGATGTTCAGCAGGATATTCCAGTAGTGTTGCTTGAGCAATGCCTAGGAGGTGTACAGGAGTGAGACAGATCAGCTGGTTGAGTGGTGTCGCAACACAACCTTGCACTCAACATCAGTAAGACTAAGAATTGATTGTGGACTTCAGGAAGGGGAAGTATGGGGAACACGCACCAGTCCTCATCAAGAGATCAGAATTGGAAAGGGTGAGCAATTTCAAGTTCCTGGATGTCATCTTCTCTAAGGATATATCCTGGACTCAGCGTGCTGATGCAGTTACAAAGAAGGAACGACAGCAGCTGTATTTCATTAGGAGTTTCAGGAGATTTGGTATGTCACCAAAGACACCAAATTCCTACAGATGTACCGTGGAGAGCATTGATGCACAGGATTGAAAGAAGCTGCGGAAAGCTGTGAACTCAGCAGCTTCATTGTGGGCACTAGCCTCCCCAACATCCAGGACATCTTCAAGAAGTGATGCCTTGAAAGGGTGACATCAATCATTAAGGACCCCCATCACCCAGGACATGCCCTCTTCTCATTGCTATCATCAGGGAGAAGGTACTGATGCCTGAAGGCACACACTCAGTGATTCGGGAACAGCTTCTTCCCCTCTGCCATCCAATTCCTAAATGGACATTGCACCCATCAACACTACCTCATTACATTTTTTAAAAAAATTCTTTTTGCACTACTTTACTTATTGTAAATATATATCTACTTTTTACTGTAATTTATAGTTTTTATTACTGTGTATTGAAATGTACTGCTGCCACAAACAACAAATTTCACAACATAAGCCGGTGGCATTAAACCTGATTCTGATTGGTAGAGATAGGCATGATAGCATTGGCATGATGGGCCAAAAGGCCTGTTCTGATGTTGATTTTTACTAGTGGCTAATGCCATTGTGAATTGTGAAATAATGTTCTGTTTGCCAACACCAATTAGCTTCCTTCAGTGCTGAACTCTGAGTATCTGCTTTAACAGAATATTTAATGGTTACCATGCAAGCTTTCCAGTAAAAGATTCTTTCTAATTATTTTTGATATATTTCTGTATAGTAGAATATATTCATTCATGCTTAATGTTAAGCATTAGGTGTGTTCCTCCATTAATTTCAAAACCAGTTTCTCTTTTTAAGAAAGAAAGAGCAATTCCTTGATTATGAAAACATCTTGTGGAGGGGATCATGCAGAACTTAAAATCGATGTTCAAATCTGTAACTGATACTGTGGCATTTACTTGAAAGCAAACCAGCACCGCTCAGAAGTTGAGCATGGTGGGGTGGGGGTTGACATTGTATGAAGGAAGTATATTTGATCCTTAATTAAGAAACCAGCAAATCTGTAGCGATAAAAAACTAACAAAACTAAAACTAGCAATATAATGAAATAAGCAGTCTAATAACATTCAATAGTGATCTAACAGTACTGGGCAACAAAATAAATATCACCCTGGTTGCCTCTTGGTTCTACCCGGGTTAAACTGAATTTAGCTAAACTGGGAATATGTAGCTACACTCATTCATTTCAACGCCCCAACTCACGACATATTACCCAAAATAAACGTACAATAGCTGCATGGCTCCTACAGATACTTTCCACAGTGTTATTCACATACCGTTTTTTAAGGTTATTAAATGACTCATAAAGATTTTCATCCTCCTCTTCACCAGGAACTATCTGATGGTTCTTGTCAACAACAGCATATGCGTAGGTAAGGTGTGTGCATAACTTGGGGTTAATGTCTTGTGGTGAGAACCTACAGTTGCCTTGTTTGTTGGCCCAGTTTGGGTAGTAACAAACTATCTTATAGTCCTTGCCTAAAACTGTTTGAGAAAGTAAATTATTAGTTGGTTACCTGTGCAATTCAAAGACATATTTGAAGAAGATAACATTAGAATTGGAAACAACCTTAAATAACACTTGTATAAATTGAAACCTATTGAGGAAATCAAAGCCTCCTCCCACCTGGGACGTTCTTCCTTTCCCCTTCCACCCACCCCATCAGACAGAAGATGCAGAAGCTTGGAAGCATGTACTGTCAGCATCAAAGACAGTTTCTATCCCACTGTTTTAATGGTTTCCTAGTACGATAAGATAGGCTCTTTATCTTACAGTCTATCTCGTCATAACCTTGCACTCTGTTAAGTGTGTTAAAAGCAATAACAGAATTCGGAATACTATCTCTGTAACAGTAGGACTTTACTCGGAATTCTGTTATTGCTTTTCCCGTGTACTACCTCAGTGCGCTGTTGTAATGAGACGATCTGTATGGATGGCATGAAAAGCAAAGTTTTGACTGTATCACTACATACGATAGCAATAAACTAATTTAACAATTTTACAATTTCTTGTAACACTGATGTTATAATTTGCTGTTGACAAGGCAGTGAGCACAGTGGCACTTCCAAAGAGATTTTAGCTGAGTGTTCAGCTGTGGAGACCTTTCAAATAGAACAGAGTGCCACAAAATGTGTTGTTTGTGTCAACGACCGACACAGTCCGGTGATGCGCTGGGGCAGCCCGCAAGTTCTGCCATGTTCCGGTGTTCCGGTGCCAACACAGTCTGTCCATAACTTACTAACCGTAACCCGTACGTCTTTGGAACGTGGGAGGAACCCAGAGCACCCGGAGGAAACCCACGCACTCATGGGGAGAAGGTACAAACTCCTTACAGACAGTGTCAGGAATTGAATCACAATCACTGATGCTGTAAACCACCGTGCTAGCTGCTCTGCTACCGTGTCGTAATATCTGAACTGGCACGATAAATATTCCTACATCATGATATGATAAATTCAGTAGCACAAGAAATCCTGCAGATGCTGGAAACCCAAAGCAAAACACTCAAAATGCTGGAGAAACTCAGCAGGTTAGGCAGCGTCTATGGAAATGAACAAACAGTCGATGTTTCGGGCTGAGAAGGGTCTCGGACTGGAATGTCAACTGTTTTTTTCCAATTTGACTTGCTGAGTTCCTCCAGTGTTGACAAATTAAGTGCTGACTGAAGGTTTCTGCTTACCTTCACACACTTGTAACAGCAGGACCAATCCCACTAAAGCAGCAGAAACAAAAATTGAAAACGTTTAGCTTTTATTGAAACGTACGAATTTTTATAGCTTGGACATTTAACACATAATTTGATACATAATTTAACACATGATTATAATAAAAATTATAAATAATAGTTTAATAAAATTCAGCATGCTAGATAATGTATTTATATTTTTAGCAAGATGCTTCATGTAGTTAAGATATTTGGCTGAATATTATTCTTACCAGCACAGAATGTGACCTTTGCCATCCTGTTCCTCTTGTTCAGGGAACAATGTTTTTGAAAGTTTGTTAATATGATATTAGGTCAGCAATGTACGCTGGTCAGCATCAGACCTGTTTATGGGTCTCCTGTAACAACATTTGAGCAGAAGAAGCAATGAAATCAAAGTTTCTATAAATGATCAACCAGGCAATGAAAGAGAACAGGACAAATGCATTTCGAAGCACAGGCAGTGTTTAAAGGTTAAAGAAACTAGATAATCCCTCGAGTCAACATGAGGGCAAAATCTTTCAAAAGGCTCCCTTACCTGACTTGAGTTAATTTTCCCTTAATCTCATTGTCACACCTTGCGTTCAGGGGCTGCCATTCCCTGCCGTGGACTTTCCAGCTGTCAGGAATCTGCTCCTGGTATCTGTCTAGACCTGTTGGATTTTGATGTGCAACCCACACACAGTGCTGGAGGAACTCAGCAAGTCAGGCAGCATCAGTGGAGGGGAATAAATAGCTTTCCTCTGTCCAAAAAATTGACTGTTTATTCCCCTGTACAGATGCTGCCCCACTTGTTGAGTTCCTCCAGCATCGCGGTGTGTGTGTGTGTGTGTGAGTGTGTGTGTATGTATGTGTGTGTGTGTGTGTATGTATATGTGTGTGTGAGTGAGTGAGTGAGTGAGTGTGTGTGTGTGTGAGTGTGTGTGTGTGTGTGTGTGTGTGTGTGTCTGTGTTGCAATCCAACAAGTCTAGCCCTGCTTGATTAAAGTGTAGAATTGTTATTTTTCTTGTAGTTTAACTTTCCTATGCCTTTTTGCATTTATATATAACCACCCACAGTATATATGTGTAAATTTTCCAGTAATTACAGTATAGTTGTTTCTGTATTTTTCTTCATTTTCAGTAGCAGGTGACATGTTACTGGAATCTGGCTATTTATTGGGTAATTGTTTTAGTCATCTAGTTTGATACGAGATGGCAAAACTGCTGGTTTCTTTGCTGTTTTGAGCTGTTTGCCTCCCTCCCTCTCACTGTGGCAAGAGTGACCCCTCTCTCTCCCTCGTTAGTGAGAGAGAGAAAGCCCGTGGGATGTCGAACTGTTGGGATGAATAGTGGTCTTTGATGGATTCTAGCTCATGATTCTTTGGGGGGCTTTGCTCGTGCTTGCATGGTAGGTGGTGGGGGGGGGGTTGATGCTTTCTACTGGAACTATTGTGGAGGGGTGGGTGGGAGGAGGTGGAGGGATTTGGAGTTCTAACATTTTTCTGTCATTCAGTTTTTTGGGTTTTCTTCTGTTTTGTGGATGTCTGTGAAGAGTAAACATTTCAGGTTGTATTCTGTGTACATTCTCTGTTATTAAATGGTACCATTAAACCATTGTCCTGGCTCTTTCTTTTAATTTTCTGCTCTTGTAATATTTCATAAAAAATCATTTTATCACCTCATTCTTGACTTCTGAAGAACCTTTGGATCACAGAAGCATCAGGATCCAACAATTCCTCCAGCATTGTCCTGTGACTTGCTCAATATTTCCAGCATCTGCAGAATCTCCTGTGTTTCTATGAGATCCCCTCTTACCTTCTATTCACCAGTGAGTTGAAGCCTAACTGAGCCAGGCTCTCCTCCTACATCAGTCCGACCATCTCAAACCTCAGTCCAGTCACCCTCTGTGGCATCCCATACAGGCCATGAATATACAAAGACTCTAGCAAATTTCTACAGATGTACCATGGAGAGTGTTCTAACTGGTTGTATCACCGTCACATATGGAGGGACCGCTGCACAGAAAAAGCTGCAGAGGGTTTGTAAACTCAGCCAGCTCCATGATGGGCACTAGCCCCCCCCCCCAGCTTTGAGAACATCTTCAAAAGGTGAGGCCTCAAAGAAGTGGCATCCGTCACTAAGGACCCCCATCACCCAGGACAGGCCCTGTTCTCATTGCTACCATCAGGAAGAAGGTATGCAAGCCTGAAGACACACACTCAACATTTCAGGAACAACTTCTTCCCCTCCATCATCAGATTTCTGAATGGACAATGAACCCATGAACACCACCTCGATATTTTTTTTTATCTCTTTTTGCACTACTTATTGAACTTTGTTTTTTTTATACACTATATACCTATTGTAATTTATAGTTCTTATTATTACATATTGCAATGTAATGCTGCCGGAAAAACAACAAATTTCCCAGCATTTGCTAGTAATGTTAAATCTGTTTCTGATTTTTGTGCTGATGAAGGGTCTTGGCCTGAAATGCCGACTGTTTTCCCCTCTCTATTGACGCAGCTCGACCTGATGAGTTCGTCCAGCACTTTGTGTATGTTGCTGTGGATTCCCAGCATCAGCAGAATCCCTTGTGTTTCTGACTCTACAAATCTTTGCTCAGTGCTCCACAGTAAACAAGATCACATTGACATGGACATTGATCACTTCTATCTCGAAAATGTCAGGGTGTCCAGCACGTTTCAACATTTCACTGGCCTGGATGTATCATAATATTTACCCTGGTTCAATGGGGCCTGTAGGCAGTGTGTATTTTGAAGGAGAGAAAACATCTCAGATTGGGACTTCTTGACGTTATGCAGGCATCAAGCCAAAACTCAGATAGACACTGAGACAGATGAATAGACTCTGCCATGCTGTTCAGTGTCTGGACTTCTTAATGCAGTAAGTGCATTCACATGAGACTACTGGCAATCAGACTGAGCATGCAACAGCAGTGCCTGAGTGGTCCAACACACTTCAGGACATGGCGCAGCCATGCAGAGGCTCAGAGTGAATTGGAAACCGCCAGTGTTGCGGGGCAGTAAGGGAGGAGGTACCTCCTGCCAGTCAGCATATGGAAAATTAAACTCAACACTGCGCTACAAGGCAGATTTGTTGAATTGTATCTGCTTAAACTTAGAACCAGTGTTGTAAGGATTTAAACTGTAGGCTCACTTTCTTGAAATCTCAAATTTGTGTTTGAAGTTAGTTCAAATTCAAGTTTATTCTTATTCAACCATACGTGTATATACAGCTAAACAAACCATCGTTCCTTTAGGGACAACACACAAAACATGCAGTCACACATGGCACATATAGTTACGATCCTACACATACAGTCACAGAATAATATTAGCACTAGGACAGGTTGACGTGAAGTAGGTTAGATTAGATTAATTCATTTGTCACAAAACGTGCAGTAAAGTATGTCATTTATGTCAACCGCCATCGTAGTCTGAGGCTGTGCTGAGGGCAGCTCACAAGTGACACCATGCTTCTGGCACTAACGGAACGTGCCCACAAGAATTGCCTGTGACAGCCCAGGTCCTTTGGAGGAGCAGGAAGACAAGTCAACTTGCTGGAATGGCCAATATTCATAAAATCTTAGAGTGATACAGCGGAGAGGCAGGACATTCGGCCAAACTAATCCATGCTGTCCAAGTTGCCTACCTATCGAGTCCCATCTCACTCTGAACAAGGAGTTCCCAACCTGGGGTCCATGGTCCCCTTGCTTAATGGTATTGGTCCATGGCATAGAAAAGGTTGGGAACACCTGGTCTAGACATTTTCTGTCCATGTACCAACCATGCATTTAATAACATATTAGTCCTTCATGAGGTTTCTGTATTCCCCTGTAACACAGGAGTCCACTGTGTCCCTGCTGGCCCTCAGAGCAATCGCACTGTTCCATAATACCTCATCTCCCAACATTCCCATCTGTTGTCCTCACAGATTCTGCCACTCACCTGCACTGCAGCAACTTATAGTGAGCACACAGCTTTGAGATGCGGGAGGAAAGATGGAGCACTCACGGGAAACCCACTCGGTCTCTGGGAGAAGGTGCAAACTTCACGCTGACAGCATCCAGGTCTCTGATCGGAGAGAACATCAAGATAGTTTGAGCCAGCTCAATCTTTTCTCTTTAGAGCGAAGGAGGATGAGAGGTGACTTGATAGGAGCGTACAAGATAAGAGGCATAGATCAAGTGGACAGCCAGAGACCTTTTCCTACGCTAATACAAGAGGACATGATTATAAAGTGATTGGAGAATCATATAGGGTGATATCAGAGGTATGTTTTTTACAGAGAATGTGCTGTAGTGCTGTAGGTGGTAGAGGCAGATACATTAGGGACATTTAAGAAACTCTTAGGTAAGCACATGGATGATAGAAAAGTGAGGTCTGTGTGGGTCTGTGTAGATTGACCTTGTAATGAGTTCTTTGGGCTTGTGCAAGGCACTAGAGAACATTGAGCTCTGAGGATTTTGGAGCCAGTAGTTTAGTTAATTGTTGTTTATTGACAGTTGTTAATCATTTAGATTTCCCTGTGTTTTCTCTCAAGCTGCTCGCTCTCCTGGTACTGTTTGTGTAAGCTTGTTAAGTTTATTTTGATAGGCTCAGGGATGCCGTGTTGCTTGTATTATTTAAGCGGATGCTCAATTAGCACTAATGTCCAGCGGCCCTGACCACACACATCATGAAGACCCTAGAGAGGTTGGTCCTGGCTTACCTCCAACCCTATGTCAGATCAGCCCTCGATCCCCTGCAGTGTGCCTCCCAGGAGCACACTGGAGTCAAGGACACTGTCATCTACCTGCTGAACAGAGCCTACTTCCATTTGGATAAGCAGGGCAGCACTGTGACGATCATGTTTTTTGATTTCTCGAGTGCCTTCAATACAGCCTTCACTGCTGGGGGAGAAGTTCTGTTCGATGTGGATTGGCACTTCCATTGTATTCTGGATAATGGACTACCTGACTGGCAGACCACAGTTTGTGCAGCTTGGGGCCCCACAGGGGACTATATTAGCTCCCTTCATGTTTACCCTGTATACCTGGGACTTTTGACGCAACACTGAGTCATGTCATCTGCAGAAATTCTTGATGACTCAACAATAGCTGGGTGTATAGAGGGAGGACAGGAGGATGAATACAGTGGAGGACTTTGTCAAATGGTGCAAGCTGAATCATCTACAGCTCAACATCAGTCAGACGAAGGAGATGGTGATGGATTTCAGGAAGACTAAGCTTGCGTTACTATTAATGTTGAGGATGTGGATGTGATGAGGATCTACAAGTACCTGGGGGTGCACCTGGATGACAGACTTGAGTGGAACACTGACACAAAGGCTGTGTACAGGAACGGCCAGAGTTGCTTCTACTTCCTGAGGAGACTGAGGTCCATTGGAGTGTGCAGGCCTTTTCTTCACACGTTCTACCAGCCTTTTGTTGCCAGTACAATCTTCTATGCGGTGGTATGCTGGGGCAATGGCATCAACATGGGTGACGCCAACAGGCTCAATAAACTGATTAGAAAGGCTGGATCTGTTATAGAAGTCAAACTGGGCACACTGGAGGTTGTGGTAGAACAAAGGGCCCTACGGAAAATCCTGGCAATTGTGGACAATGTTTCTCACCCTCTGCATGCCACCTTGACTGAACAGAGGAGCACTTTTAGTAATAGACTAAGACAACCGCGCTGTTCCAAGAGCGCTATATGAGGTCATTCTTGTCATTCTTACCCTTGGCTATTAGGGTCTATAACAATTCAACTTATAGCAGGGAAATGGTGCCCTACCCCCCATTAGACTATTTGAGGTAACTTATTTTTTATTTTTTCTTCTCTTCTAATATTTGTATATCTGTGCACTTGTTATGCTACTGTGACACTGTTATTTCCTTTGGGATCAATAAATTATCTATCTACCTAATTGCAGGGTCCAGGGTCTAATGTTCTTTTAGAATTATTATTACCAAGTCTAATCTCTCCTCTGCACTTGGGTTCTGATCCTGCCAGTGCACATTGTGACAGATCTTGGAATAGGTTAAAAGACCTGTACTGTGTTCTGTTCTATAATATACCGGATGTCACAGTGTAGGAAAAGCTAAGAATCAGGCCTTGCATTATATTTGGTAATATGATCATCACTTTTCCTTTCTACGTTTGGATTATTGTTTGCTCTGACAAGACATATATCAACGCTCACTGTTAATTAGAGGTACAGTTGTTGAAATCGTTTTTCAAATGGTTGTAAGTGAGGTGGTGAAGATGCAATAAGGGGCAGTGGGGGAGCCTTGTCCCTGAGGGAATCTGTAGAAATTTGCTAGTCTTTTGTGACATACCAAATCTCCTCAAGCTCCTAATGAATATAGCTGCTGTCGTGAGTTCAAGTTTATTATCGCTGATACGTTGTGAATTTTTTTTTGTGGCAACAGGACGGTGCCCTACATTATGTACCTATAAGTCACAAAAAATAAATAGGTGGTGAAAAAGAGGATGAGTGAGATAGTGTTCAGGGAGAGGTCGAAGGTCTTGATGATGTGGTTAAGGCGGTGCTTAGAATGCAGATTAGATCTATGATTAGATTGCATTTTGCATTGCTGGTTTAGTTTAAGGATTCTGCTCTAATGAGGTCTTGGTGATATGCCTATCTAAAAAGTGAGGAGGGCAGTGAGCTGGAATCGTAAAGTTTACATTAGAGCAGCACACCGAGATGGGAAATTTTGCTCCTCTGGCTGGCGGTGAGAGGAACCCTCCAAGTTAGATCCTTCCTGCATGCCTGGACCAACACTCCCACTGTGGGATGACTGTAGCGGGGGCCAAACAGTCGCTCACCTTGCTAGGGCGTGTTCTGGTACATAACAAATATTAACTTCAGCAACCAATCTTTAGACCTGAACATGGATTGTAGATTAAATTTAAAATGCAGCCCTGGACAATAGTTTCCTGGAGCTGTGGACACGATCTGATTAAAAACCAGATAATGCTGATTAACATTCTTTTTGGGTGTCTGGAGTGTGGGTGTAAAGGAGGAGGTGTGCGAAAACTGTATGTAATTCAAAGGACGCATTATAGGGGGACGTCACGTGATGACGTAGGGTCGAGACGTTGGGATTCCAGCTCCCTCGCAAAAAGTAATGAAATAAGGTTTAAATGAAGAAGAGTTAACAAATATCTATTAGAAACTACTTATAAGCAACTCAGGATTATCTTTTGATATGGCTTCTAAACTGAAACAGAAGAAAGCTACTACTTCGAAGACTGCGCAAATCGGCGGGGAAAAAGGCCTAGCCGTCTTGGCGAAGCCTCAGACTCAAGTTGGATCTTCTCCCGACGAAGTGCATGGCACTTCTGATGATGCGGGAAAAGAAGTTGCAGCAATGTCGGCGGTCTCTAAGAAGAAACGGCAAGAACAACGCATGCGCGAAAGTATGCATGAACAGATGTTAACAAAACTACAAGCTTCAACTACGGTTGGAAGTGAAATTGAAAGTGAGTCGGAAGTTGAAACAGACTCTTTGGGAAATCCAGAAGAAAAAGAAGAAGGAAGAGATTAAAGGAGACATAAAAGATATCCTGATATATATAATGAATGAATTAAAAGTTATAAGAACAGATATAAGAAGTGTACAGAATACACTTGACAATGTGGTGGAAGAACAAAAGAAGATGGATAATAAAGTTAAAGAGATGGAAGTAAAAATAGAAGAAAACATGGAAAGAATAGAAAAGATAGAATACGATAAGCTTGCCTGGACAGCAGAAAGAAAACAGATTATGGAAAAAATTGGATGTGCTTGAGAACTCTAGTAGACGAAATAATATTAAAATTGTTGGTCTTATGGAAGGTACAGAGAGAGCAAATCCAATAAAATTCTTTCCAGAATGGATTCCGGAAATTTTGGAAATGAAAGAAGGAAGCCAAGTAATTGAAATTGAAAGAGCACACAGAGCTTTAAGACCACGACCTCAACAAGATCAAAATCCGAGATCAATTTTGATAAAATGTTTAAGGTATCAAGATAAAGAAATGATCTTGAAGGCAGCTACTCAAGGTGCTAAAAAGAGAAATGGGCCATTGATAGTAGAAGGGAAAAGAGTTTTTTTTAATCCAGACATAAGCTACGATCTGTTGAAGAGGCGGAAGGAATTTAATCCAGTGAAAAAATCTTTATGGGAAAAGGGCTATAAATTTTTATTGAGCTATCCAGCAAAATTGATAATTTTCCTGGGTAATGGAGGAAGAGGATTCTTCGTTGACTACCGGAAAGCGGAGGAACTTGTACAAGAATTACCTGATGCCCATGAAGAGGACTAAAGAATCATAGAAATGAAATGGACTAATGATGAAGACTGAAACAAGGTTGGACCTGATGGACATTTATAAGAAAAAAAAACAGTCAAGGAGTATTAATTGAGAGTAGAGACATTTTTTTTTCTTCTCTCTATTGACATATTTTTCTTTTATTTTTGCAGGGGAGCTGGGGGAGCTCCTGATCGATAGCTGCGAGTGTCACGTGTACAATCATGGCGATTGCCATGACCCGTAAAATGGGGGGGGGGGGGGTAATGTTGTGTTCTTTTTATTCGCAACATTAGTGGGGGGGTATTTTGTTTTTTTTCTTATATATTAGTTATCTTTCTTCTATTTTTCTTCTTCTTTGCCTGGATGGTTGGGGAGAGATTCATAGCACCATGAAGAATTTTAAAGAATTCCCAAGGTACTATGAATGATTAATTTACTTAATTTTTTAAGTTTTAATGTTAATGGAATTAATGGACCTGTGAAAAGAAAAAGAGTTTTAACATATATTAAGAAAATGAAAGGAGATATAGCTTTTTTACAAGAAACGCATTTAACAGAAACAGAACATAAGAAATTAAAGAGAGATTGGGTTGGAAATGTCATTGCAGCTTCATTTAATTCAAAATCAAGAGGAGTTGCAATTCTGGTTAATAAATCTTTACCAATTAAAATACAAAATGTAATAATTGATTCTCGGGGGGAGATATGTGATTATACATTGTCAATTTTTTTCAGAATTATGGACTTTTATGAACATTTATGCACCAAATGAAAATGATGCAAAATTTATACAAGAAGTTTTTTTGAACTTGGCTGATGCACATGATAAAATATTAATAGGTGGAGATTTTAATTTTTGTTTAGATCCAGTTCTGGATAGATCAACTAAAGGTGCTATAAAATCAAAAGTAATAAAACTAACTTTATCATTAATGAAAGATTTAAACCTGATTGATATATGGAGAAAAATTAATCCAAGAGAAAGAGATTATTCATTTTATTCAAATAGACATAAAACTTACTCAAGGATTGACTTTTTTTTATTATCAAAAAATATTCAAGATAGAGTGAAAAGTGTGGAATATAAAGCAAGAATACTGTCAGATCATTCCCCCTTGATAATGACAATGATAATGATGGATAAGGAGGAATCGATCTATAGATGGAGATTTAATTCAATTCTATTAAAACAACAAGATTTTTGTGATTTTATGAAAAAACAAATTCATTTTTTTTGGATACAAATCTACATTCAGTTGAGGATAAAATTGTATTATGGGAAGCGATGAAAGCATATTTAAGGGGTCAGATTATAAGTTATACATATAAAATTTAAAAGGAATATGCAGCAGAAATAGATCAATTGGAGAAAGATATCATAAAGTTAGAAAAAGAATCTCAAAGATATATGACAGAAGAAAAACAAAGACAACTTGTTAATAAAAAACTACAATATAATGCACTCCAGACATATCGTACAGAAAAAGTAATTATGAGAACTAAAGAGAAATATTATGAATTAGGTGAAAGATCGCATAAAATTCTTGCTTGGCAGTTGAAAACAGAACAGGTTTCTAAAACAATAAATGCAATTAGAACAAGTGTAAATAAGGTTATTTATAAGCCTTTAGAAATTAATTAAACTTTCAAAAATTTTTGTACTGAACTATATAAATCAAAATCGCAAAATAAGACTGCTGAGATAGATAAATTTTTATCACAAATAACCCTTCCAAAATTAAATTTGGAAGAACAGAAAGGATTAGATATGCCCTTTACATTAAAAGAGGTTGAAGAAGCTTTAGGATCACTTCAGAGTAATAAATCCCCAGGAGAAGATGGTTTTCCTCCTGAGTTTTATAAAAAATTTAAAGATTTATTAATTCCTCCTTTTATGGAATTAATATACCAAGTGGAAAGAATGCATAATCTTCTGCAATCTTTTTTTAACAGCGATCATAACTGTATTGCCAAAAAAAGATAGAGACCCTTTAAAACCAACATCATACAGGCCTATTTCTTTGTTGAATACAGATTATAAAATACTAGCAAAAATTTTATCTAATAGAATATCTAAATATTTACCAAAATTAATACATATGGATCAAACAGGTTTTATTAAAAATAGACAATCAATGGATAATATAACTCGGTTACTTAGTATAATTCATCTGGCACAAAAAAGAGAGGAAATGAGTGTGGCAGTTGCTTTGTTAATAAAAAACTACAATATAATGCACTCCAGACATATCGTACAGAAAAAGTAATTATGAGAACTAAAGAGAAATATTATGAATTAGGTGAAAGATCGCATAAAATTCTTGCTTGGCAGTTGAAAACAGAACAGGTTTCTAAAACAATAAATGCAATTAGAACAAGTGTAAATAAGGTTATTTATAAGCCTTTGATAGATAGGAATGGGATTTTTTATTTAAGGTATTGGAAAAATATGAGTTAGGAAAGTCTTTTATACAATGGATTAAAACTTTAAATACTAATCCTCAAGCTAAAGTAGTTACAAATGGTCAGATTTCAACACCATTTTGCTTAACGAGGTCAACTAGACAAGGCTGCCCATTATCGCCTGCTTTATTTGTATTGGCAATAGAACCATTAGCTGAATTAATTAGAACAGATTCAGATATTGGGGGCTTTAGAGTTAATCAAGAAGAATATATG
Organism: Hypanus sabinus; assembly: GCF_030144855.1. Taxonomy (NCBI): domain Eukaryota; kingdom Metazoa; phylum Chordata; class Chondrichthyes; order Myliobatiformes; family Dasyatidae; genus Hypanus; species Hypanus sabinus. The sequence goes on from NC_082730.1 coordinate 8,720,845, forward strand.
ATTAATTTATTTGCTGATGATGTTTTGATTTATTTAACAAACCCATTGCAATCGTTGCAAAGATTATCTTTTAGATTGGAAGAATATGGAAAAGTATCAGGCTATAAAGTAAATTGAGATAAAAGTGAAATTTTACCCCTCACCAAAGGAAATTACAATCAATGTCGATTAGCAACTCAATTTAGATGGTCAATGAATGGGATAAAATATTTAGGTATTAGAGTTGATAATGATGTAAAAAATTTATATAAACAAAATTATTTACCATTATTAAAAAAAATAAAAAAGGATCTTGATAAATGGATGATGTTACCAATAACATTAATAGGTAGAGTTAATGCTGTAAAAATGAATATATTTCCTAGATTGCAATATTTATTTCAAAATTTACCAATACAATTACCTCAGAAGTTTTTTCAAGAACTGAATAAATATGTAAGGAAATTTTTTTGGAAAGGTGAGATGTCAAGAATTTCATTGGAAAAATTGACATGTAAATTTGATTTAGGAGGGTTACAACTTCCAAATTTTAAGAATTATTATAAAGCAAATCAACTTAGATTTATTGCGTCTTTTTTTGATGAAAAAAAATCGGCATGGATTAAAATAGAATTGGATAAGATAGGGGAAAATATACCAGAAGATTTTATATATAAATGGGAATCCAAATGGATACAGGAAAAAAAAGAATCTCCTATATTAAGACACTTGATTGATTTATGGAATAAGGTAAATATAGATGATGAAATAAAGAAATCTTTATTAGCAAAAAGAACTTTAATCCAAAATAGGCTTATTCCTTTTACAATGGACAATAAACTTTTACATAATTGGTTCCAAAAGGGGATTAAATATATAGGTGATTGTTTTGAAGGAAGTATATTGATGTCGTTTGATCAATTAAAAAATAAATATAAAATATCAAATAAAACTCTTTTCTGTTATTTTCAATTAAGAGCCTATTTACGAGAAACGCTGGGACAAACAATGTTGATGCCAAAACCTAGTGAAATAGAAATATTGATTCAGAAAGGAAGAATTAAAAAATTTACATCTTGTATGTATAATTTGATTCAAAAGCAAATAATTAAATTAGGAATTCATAAATCAAGACAAAAATGGGAATCTGATTTGAATGTTAAAATTGATGGGAAAAACTGGTCAAGATTATGTTTTGATAGTATGAGAAATACAATAAATGTTCGACTTAGATTAATACAATATAATTTTTTACATCAATTATATATAACACCACAGAAAATAAATAGATTAAATTCAAATATGTCTAACCAATGTTTTCGATGTAATCAAGAAATTGGTACCTTTTTACATTCTACTTGGTCTTGTTTTAAAATTCAACCATTTTGGATAAATTTAAGACTTTTATTGGAACAAATTACTGGAGTACAACTTCCACATAGTTCACTATTATTTTTATTAGGAGACATTGAAGGGACAATACCGAAACATAAATTGAACAAGTATCAGAAAAAAATTATAAAAATTGTGTTGGCAGTAGCCAAAAAAGTTATCACAGTTAGTTGGAAATCTGATTTATATTTAACTATGGATCGTTGGAATAATGAAATACATAGTTGTATTCCATTTGAAAAAATTATGTATAATTTAAGAAATGAATATGATATATTTTTGAAAATTTGGCTCCCATACTTACAAAAGATAAGATTAAATACATAGGTCCTTTGAAGATAAAATTATAGTAATTGGGGAAAGTAAAAAATAACTATCAAAATTATTTTGAACTCCATGGAGCATGTGAGGATCCTCCGATATCCAGGCAATCTTTCTCTTCTTTCTTTTTTCTTTTTTTAGATAAGGGTTAAGGGGGGAGGGTTAAGGGGAGGGGGGAGGGTTAATATTATCTTTCTTACTATTTTACTATTACATTTATTCTTTGTAATTTCTAAAATTTAATAAATAAAAATTTTTAAAAAGGAAGCATTATAGATACATTATAACTATCGAATTGTCATGCTGTTACCTTTGATCTTTAGTATATAAAATGCCATGTAATATTGGGCCAAACAGGCCTCTTGTTCTGAGAGTGTCTCACTACGATATCTGCTGCTCATTTGTGTTGAATAAAACACTTCCAGATCCACGAACTTCAGTGTCTCTCTGGTGACTTTGTTCACGTTATAACAACCTCTTTGTGGACTGTGAGTTTGTGAAGAGGGTATGGAGAAAGATGCAAGGGCCTGTGTCATGCTTCACCCTGAGCAGCTGCGTTGACGCCCTTTAGTCTGCCCAAAACTTGTTGGTCTGCCAGCACATTGAGATGTCCGTACGGGAATGCTGCTAACTGGCACATTCCGGGCTGCAGGAGCACGCGGTGAGGGATGCACTGTAACTCAGTGCAGACACCACATGGGTTTGGTGGGGAATGACCCACATTGTAAGTTTCTTCTGCTACTGGACAGGGAGGGGCCAGTTTGGAAGCCCCTCTGTTATTGTACCACCCCAGAGCACCACAGGAGTGGGAATGATGCTATTGGTTTTAAGACGTGTCAGATCTTGGTAAATTTCAATCCCTGGGTTCTTTTAGGAATTCAAGAATGATTGGAAGACTTTGATTCCTCACAATCATTTATTTTAAAGTTTATAAAAGGAACAGACAAAGCAGATGAGAGCTGAAAAGTTAAAGAAATTCAATATAGTGCTTTTGAAACATCTATCGGCTTTATAGTCCAGATAACAGAAATTCCTTAGATAACAGAATCCAGTCAAAAGTCTACACAATTATAGCATGTGGATGATGTTCTAACACTTTGCCAATTAAAACATGAAAAGATGTCAAACCATTTTGTAACTGCTATACCACTTTCTGGCAGTAGGTGGAGATGAACCACCACATGGAGTGAAAAATACATCAGTTTGTTCAAGATGCTAATTGTTAAGAATAGAAATTATGTCAGTAAGAAAGGAACTTGCACTAATTCAACTAATATCTTATAAAAGCTATAAAAAACAACTGATTCCAATAGGTGTGTAATAGAACACCACTTACACGTTGTCTAGGAATGCAAGAATGAAAAGGCATGTTTTTTCCTGGAAATAACTTTTGTTGCAAATGAAGTTTATTTTGATATGAAAAGTTAGCTTCAGGGGGAAAACTTTCCCCCTGAAGTTACTGAGCCATTTGTCATTAACAGCAAGAAACATGAGCCAACTCTGGCAACAAGATGTGATCCATTGATCTGGATGAGGAAACGAGTCCAAGCGTGACTACAGAAATGCAGAACTTGCTGGGTGGAGGCAGCACAAAGTCAACAGTTAAAGTAAATGTATTTTCAAAGTCCTGGAGAGAGATGGGCTCCGCCAGGTTTCAGATGTCCAAGACACACCGTACGTCGAGCAATCACCAAAAAGATCGGTGCAAAAAGCTTGTCATGATGTCCCGACGACTCAACCAGGAGCGCGCGCGCACACACACACACTCACACACATTTTCAAAGTACGATTATGTTGCCACATACTACCCTGAGATTAATTTCCTTGCAGACGTTTACAGGAAAATACAATAGAATTTATGAAAAAATATAGATAAACAAGTGCCAACAAACAACTAATGTGTAAAAGAAGACAAATTGTGCTTATTAGGGGGAGAGGGAGCCTGTGGTGTGTCGAATACCGGGTGAACGAGTTGTCTTTGAGGTACTGCAAGTCTGTGTCCTTATTGATGCTTTGCTGCACAATTGACTGCTTGGAGGGGGATAATGATGCTTTTTTTGCTGGTGGGGGCTGGGGCATTGCCTTGCTGTTGCTTATGCATGGGGGGGTGAGCTGGGGGTGCTTTGGGGTTCTAACATTTAACTGTCACTTATTCTTTGGGGCACTCATGGGTTTTCATGGATGTTTGCAAAGAAAAAGAACTTCAGGATGCATATTGTATTCATTTCTCTGACATGAAACATACTTTTGAAACCTTTGAAATAAAAGAGAACATGAGTTGTAGAGTCCTTGTGTTGAGGTGAATGAAGATATCTGTGCTGGTTCTGGAGCCTGATGGTTGTAGGGAACCTAATGGTGTGGACCTAAGACTTCTGTAACTCTTGCCTGATAGTAGTGAGGAAACAGCATGGTCCGGATGTTGGGGTTCCTTAATGATGGATGCTGCTTTCTTGTAGTAGATATGCTCAGTGGTGGGGAGGGCTTTGTTTGTGATGGACTGTATCCAAAGTTCAAAGTAAAAATTATTATCAGAGGACATACCTGTCACTACATACAACCCTAAGATTTCTCTTTTCCTGTGGGCATACTTAGTAAATCTATAGAACAGTAAGTGTAATCTGTAAACAAAAAGTGCAGATATAAACAAATAGCAATAAAAAGCAAGCATGAAATAACAATACAACAGAGTTCTTGAATGAGTGTAGTTATTCCCATTTCTTCGAGAGCCTGATGGTTGAGGGGTAGTAACTGTTCTTGAACTTGGTGGTGCAAGTGCTGAGGGACTTGTACCCTGCAGAAGTTTAAATCTTCCCTTCGACAGGAGTTCAGTGAAACCCTCTGTCACTGCTCCCCCTCTGTGATCCCTGCTGTTCGCCACACATATCGCCTGGCGATTCTCTCTCCCCAACCCCCCTCCCCCCACATTTAAAACCTACCCCTCAGCTTTTCCTCTCCAGACCTGCCGAAGGGCTTTGGCCTGAAACGTCGACTATTTTTTTCCATAGGTGCTGCCTGGTCTGCTGAGTTCCTCCAGCATTTTGCGTGCATTGCTTGGATTTCCAGCACCTGCAGACTTTCTCTTGTTTTGGAAAAGAGCACGGCCTGGGTGGTGAGGATCTTTGATGATGGATGCTGGCTTTCTATAGCAACGTTTCATGTAGATGTGCTCAAAGGTTGGGAGGGTCTTACCCAGGATGTACTGGGCCAAATCTGCTAACTTTTGTAGGATTTTCCACTCAAAGGCATTGGTGTTCCCTTAGCAGGCCATAGTGCAGCCAGTCAGTGCACTTCCCAACACACAGCTACAGAAGTTTGCTAAGGATTTTAGTGACATGCCAAACCTTCACAGATGCCTGAGGAAGTGGAGGTGCTGTTGTGCTTTCTTCACAATAATATTTACATGATGGGTCCAGAACAGGTCCTCTGAAATAGGGGCACCTGAGAATTTAAAGTTACTCCAACGATTACTGACTCATGGACGCCTGGTTCCCCTCTCCTGAAGCCTGCAATCAGTTCCTTGGTCTTATTGATATTGAGTGAAAGGTTGTTGTTATTACACCTCCCAGCCAACTTTTTAATCACCCTCCACATGCTGATACACTTTCTCAGGACCTTTCCATTCCTGCACTTTGGTGTTTCTGTACTTTGGTGTTTCTGCACTTTGGTACTAAGCCATGAAGAAACCAATCAGGATACTCTCTACTGTGCAATTATAGAAGTACATTTCTCCCCACCGCTCTGTCATTTAAAAGAGCCACGTCTAATCTGAGTAACACCCACAAAACGGTGGAGGAGCTCAGCAAGTCAGGTAGCGAATAAACAGGGAACGTTTCAGCCAAGATCCTCCATCAAGAGATCCTGTAACCACCTTAACCCCCCGACTCCTTTATTAACCCCCTGCGGTCCCATCGCCAGGTCTCAGCCTACAACATGGGCAAAGTAATGAAGGCTGAGACAGGAGACAAACTCTGTGCAGCAGATAAAGGAGGGAGAAACATTGAGTGGAGTAGAGAACAGAGTTGGATGTGTTTGGGAATGATAGAGTCATTGACCAGGATAGTGGACAACAGACGAAGAGTCGTTCTATTTATTTCGAGATGAAGTGTGGAACCAATGAGCTGTACCACCCAACAACCCACCTCTGTAACTTTAGTCTAATCACAGGACAGTTTACAATGACCAATTAACCTATTAACCGGGACGTCTTTAGACTGTGGGAGGAAACCAGAGCACCCAGAGGAAACCCACGTGTTCATGGGGAGGACGCACAAACCCCTTACAGACTGCACTGGGATTGAACTCTGAACTCTGACACCCTGAACTGTGATGATGTCATACTAACCGCTATGCTACTGTGGAGACCGTCATTCAGACAACAACATAGCACCGATACAGCCCCTTTGGCCCAATGAGTCCTTACTAACCACGGTGCCCACACAACTGTCTCAATTTGCTGCATTTCCCCTACTCCAGTCCAATGCAAGGTGGGCTGGAAGGGCCTGTTAGCATGCCATATCTCTGAACAAACAGACAAACAAATAAATAAATAAAATGTTAGTATTGAGAAGAAGGCATGACCCGGATGATGATGGACGCTGCTTTCTCGCGGCAGTGTTCCACGTTGATGTGCTCAATAGTGGAAAGGGCTTTACCCGCAATGGACTAGGCTGTATACACTATTTTTTGTAGGATTTTCAATCATTTAACCAGATTTTCAATCTCCCTCCTATATGCTGATTGGTCACCACCATTGATTCAGCCAACATCAGTGATGTCATCAGCAAACTTAAATATGGCATTGGAGCTGTGCTTAGCCACACAGCCATAAGTGTAAAGTAAGTAGAGCAGGGGGTTAAGTACTGTTTGTGGTGCATTTGTGCTCATGGAGATTTTGGAGATGTTGTTGCTAATCCAAACTGACTGGGGTTGGCATGGAATAATGGTGCATAGTTCCCTGAAGGTGGAATCTCATGTGGATAGGGTGGTGAAGAAAGCTTTTGGTATGCTGTCCTTTATAAATCAGAGTATTGAGTTTAAACGCTGGAATGTAATGTTAAAATTGTACAAGGCATTGGTAAGGCTGAATTTGGAGTATTGCGTACAGTTCTGGTCACCGAATTATAGGAAAGATGTCATCAGAGTAAAGAGAGTACAGAGAACATTTACTAGAATGTTACCTGGGTTTCAGCACCTAAGTTACAGAGAAAGGTTGAACAAGTTAGGTCTTTATTCTTTGGAGCGTAGAAGGTTGAGGGGGGACTTGATAGAGGTATTTAAAATTATGAGGGGGATAGATAGAGTTGACATAGATAGGCTTTTTCCATTGAGAGTAAGGGAGATTCAAACAAGAGGACATGAGTTGAGAGTTAAGGGGCAAAAGTTTAGGGGTAACACGAGGGGAAACTTCTTTGCTCAGAGAGTGGTAACTGTGTGGAACGAGCTTCCAGTAGAAGTGGTAGAGGCAGGTTTGATTTTGTCTTTTAAAAAAAAAATTGAATAGGTATATGGACAGGAAAGGAATGGAGGGTTATGGGCTGAGTGCAGGTAGGTGGGACTAGGTGAGAGTAAGCGTTCGGCATGGACTAGAAGGGCCGAGATGTCGTGCTTCCGTGCTGTAATTGTTATATGGTTTTATGGCAAGTGAGGAGATCGAAGATCCATTTGCAGAAGGAGCTATTGAGGCCAAGATCCTGGAGCTTGGTTATTAGTTTAGAGGGGGTGACATGGGAGCATTGGTCAAGGAATTTAAAGTGACATCAGCAGGCAGTGCTTCATGTCTGGAAAACATCTTCTGACAGCTGCTGCAGGCAGATTCAAGTGTGGCTTTTAAGAGGGAATTGGTCCGGGCCGTGGGAGAGGACCTGCTCTGCTCGCATCCTCAGTGTCCTTTTGAAGGTGAAATGGTTGCAACACCCCACTTGCAATCAAGCCACTGTTTAACCTACCGAAAGTCAGCATGAGGTTGAAGGGCTGAGTGGTTTCTTTTCACTTCGTTACCTTGTTAACATTCGAAAGAGAGAGATTAGTTTTATTTGTCACATGTACATTGAAACACACAGTGAAATGCAGCATTTTGCATTGAATCAAAGGCGCTGATATCACAGGCCCCGCACTCACTAACCCCAACCAGCAGTCTTTGAAATGTGGGAGGAAATGCAAGCACCCAAAGGAAACAGACACAGTCACGGGGAGAGCCCATAGATTCGCAGTCAGGGGAATCGAACCCAGATCTTACGGCTGGCACTGTAAAGCAGTATGCTAATCACTACGATCATCGTCGTCATGTGCTGTGTTGTATGACGTTATTGATAATTGGTGGGGTCTCTCGTCTTGCAAAGACACCGCCCAGAAGAAGGCAATGGCAAATTCTTCCACAGAAGTGGTTTGCCATTGCCTTCTTCTGGGCAGTGTCTTTACAAGACGGGTGACCCCAGCCATTATCAATACTCTTCAGAGATTGTCTGCCTGGTGTCAAGTGGTCACATAACCAGGATTTGTGATCTGCACCGGCTGCTCCCATGGCTTCATGCAACCCGATCGGGGACTAAGCAAGTGCTACACCTTGACCTGCAGGCGAGCGGAGGGAGGGAGCGCCTTACACCTCCTTTGGTAGAGACGTATCTCCACCCAGCCACCAGTCTACTCACTGGAATTCAAAAAGGTCAGAATCGGAGTCAGATTTGTTACCCCAGACAGACCTTTTAGGTGAGGCGACAATCCACCTGCAAATCTGACGGGGTCATCTACTGTATCCGTGTAGTCTCATGCACATCAGTCAGACCCCGTGTACATCGGGGACCCATTGTGTCGAGCACCTTTGTGGATATTCCGGTGGCCAATCATTTTAATTCCAATCCCCCATTCCCATTCCCACAGACCAGCGGATGGCACACCTCCTTTGGTAGAGACGTATTTCCACGCTGCCACCCAAAAATCACTACAATACTGAGTGGAAAATTAAGTTCTTTCAAGGCTTCCAGTTTCCAAGAATCTTTTTACAGAATAGATTCCGCAGATGCTGGAAATCTTAAGCAACACACATATTTCCGCTGGCATTTTGAGTGCGTTGCTCAATGTGCCTTTGGCTCTCAATGGGAATTGATGCTGAGTCCCCTATTGCCACTAGATGGCAGTGCTCATCAGGTTAAACAGCAGCAGCCAGACCTGGAGTAAATTCTACCGTAACACACAGAAAATACTGCAGGAATCTTCAGCAGGTCAGGCAGCATCGGTGAGAGGAATAAGGAGGCAGTGTGTTTTAGGCTCAGGCGAGGAAGACGGTTGATATGGGAGAAGGGGTTATCACTGCGGGGTGGAGAGTCCTTGCCAAAGAACTCGGCTCAGAGACGGAGGCAGCAGCAGAAGAGCTCAGCTTTATGGCGGGCAGAGCTCTCTGAGGAACTCACAGCCCTGCCGAAGGGTCTCGGCCCAAAACGTCGACTGTGCTTTTTTCCACAGATGCTGCCTGGCCTGCTGAGCTCCTCGAGCATTTTGTGTGTGTTTGGGCGGAGGGGAAGAGCTGTTTTTAAAACCATGAGTGTGGGTCTTCAGGCTTCTGTCCCTCCTCCATACACCGCTTGAAGATATCCTTGATGGTGCAGAGGGTTATCAAAGACAAGGTGGGCTGAAGGGCCTGTTTCTGTGATGTATCACTCAAGGTCTACATAGAATGTAGAATAGCACAGCACAGGTCCCTAGTCCACGATGTCTGTACCAAACACAATATCAAATTAAACGAATCCCTTCTGCCTGTGCGTGCTCCACAATCCCCCACACCCCCCCCCCCACCACACTCCCTGTATATCCATGTGCCTATTTAAAAGACTCCTAAACCACATTATCATATCTATTTCCACCATCTTCCTGGCGGCCCATTCTAGACACAAACCACTCTCTGTGTAAGAGAACGTGCTCTGAACATCTGCCTTAGATTCCTCCCCCCCCCCCCGCACCCCCTTCACCTTAAAGCTGTGCAAGACCTCTGTCAGTTAGCTGAAACCTTTATGCCTTCAATTGGTCCCAAAGCCCACCTAAACTCTGATCTTGTGCCATGAACTTACTTCAAGGCATGCCTGCTTCACATCTGTTCCCGATTTCACTCCGGCTTCAAACCTGATGTTCCTGGTCTGAAATAAACAGAAAATGCTGGAAACACTCAGCAGGTCAGGCAGCCTCCATGGACAAGGAATCAGAATGAGGTTATTTATCACTGACTGGTATGGTATGAAATTTTTAACACGAGAAAGTCTGCAGAGGCTGGAAATCCAGAGTAACACACAAAGCATGCAGGAGGAACTCGCAGGTCAGACAGCATCTATGGAAAAGAGCAAACAGTTGACATTTTGGGCTGAGACCTTTCTTCAGGACCCTTGCTGACTCTTCATTTCCATAGTTTCTGCCTGACCTCCAGCATTCTGTGTGTGTTAATATGAAATTTGTTATTTTGCTTCTGCAATACAATGCAAAGACATAAAAATGGATATACTCTTCTGAAGTTATAGAGGTAACACTTCAATTTAACTAGTTTTCCTGGACAAGCCGGCGAGCACTGCGAGGGTCATGCTTTTTGACCTCTCCAGTGCGTTCAACACCATCCGCCCTGCTCTGCTGGGTGAGAAGCTGACAGTGATGCAGGTGGATGCTTCCTTGGTGTCATGGATTATTGATTACCTGACTGGCAGACCACAGTACGTGTGCTTGCAACACTGTGCGTCAGACAGAGTGGTCAGCAGCACTGGGGTTCCACAGGGGACTGTCCTGTCTCCCTTTCTCTTCACCATCTACACCTCGGACTTCAACTACTGCACAGAGTCTTGCCATCTTCAGAAGTTTTCTGATGACTCTGCCATAGTTGGATGCATCAGCAAGGGAGATGAGGCGGATGAGGCGATGGTGGGAAACTTTGTCACATGGTGTGAGCTGAATCATCTGCAGCTTAATGTGAAAAAGACTAAGGAGCTGGTGGTGGACCTGAGGAGGGCTAAGGCATTGGTGACCCCTGTTCCCATCCAAGGGGTCAGTGTGGACATCGTGGAGGATTACAGATACCTGGGGATATGAATTGACAATAAACTGGACTGGTCAAAGAACACTGAGGCTGTCTACAAGAAGGGTCAGAGTCGTCTCTACTTCTGAGGAGACTGAGGTCCTTTAACATCTGCCAGACGATGCTGAGGATGTTCTACAAGTCTGTGGTGGCCAGTGCTATCATGTTTGCTGTTGTGTGCTGGGGCAGCAGGCTGAGGGCAGCAGACACCAACAGAATCAACAAACTCATTCGTAAGGCCAGTGATGTTGTGGGGGTGGAACTGGACTCTCTGACGGTGGTGTCTGAAAAGAGGATGTTGTCCAAGTTGCATGCAATCTTGGACAATGTCTCCCATCCACTCCATAATGTACTGGTTAGACACAGGAGTACGTTCAGCCAGAGACTCATTCCATCGAGATGCAACACTGAGCGTCATAGGAAGTCATTCCTACCTGTAGCCATCAAACTTTACAACTCCTCCCTCAGAGTGCCAGACACCCTGAGCCAATAGGCTGGTCCTGGACTTATTTCCACTTGGCATAATTTACTTACTATTATCTAATTATGGTTTTATATTTCTATATTTCTTCCCTATTCTTGGTTGGTACAACTGTAACAAAACCCAATTTCCCTCGGGATCAATGAAGTATGTCTGTCTGTCTTTCATTGGAATCTCTTGGGGAGTATTGCATTGACTGAGATGTTGCCCTTCAAAGAGCATTAGACAAAAATTGTCCTAATTACACGTTTGAGAAGACTGGGTGAATTATACCCGTTTGTCTGGCCAATATGTATCTCAATGTGACAGTGATTGCATTCCAGTCGAGAAGTAGAGTCACAGAGTCCTACAGGGCAGAAAGAGACTTTTTGGCCCATCTAGTCCATACCAACACATACAAACACGCTGGAGGAACTCAACAGGTCGGGCAGCATCCGTGGAAATGAGCAGTCAATGTTTCGGGCCAAGACCCTTCTTCGGGACTGACAAAGGGTCTCGGCCCGAAACGTTGACTGCTCATTTCCACGGATGCTGCCTGACCTGCTGAGTTCCTCCAGCTTGTTTGTACGTGTTGATTTGACCACAGCATCTGCAGTGTACTTTGTGTTTAGTCCATGCCAGCCTGGTCTTTGACCTAGTCCCATCTAGTTGCATCTGGACCATAGCCCTCCATATCCCTCCCATTCATCATATTTTTATCAAATGTTACAATTGGCCTTGAGTCTATCATTTCTGCTGACTCTCACCGCCATCTAAATGAAGATGTTCCCCCTCAGGTTCCCCTTAAATATTTCACCTTTCACCCTTAACCCCTGACCTTTAGTTCTAGTCTCACCCAAGCTGAAGGAAAAAAATCTTGCAAGTATTAACCCGATCTATACCCCTCATCATTTTGTATACCACCACAAAACCCTCCTCGTTCTTCTGCATGGTTTAACTTGGGTGATGCCAGCAGGCTCAATAAACTGATTAGAAAGGCTGGCTCTGTTATAGGAGTCAAACTGGGCACACTGGAGGCTGTGGTAGAACAAAGGACCCTACGGAAAATCCTGGCAATTCTGGACAACGTTTCTCACCCTCTGCATGCCACCTTGGCTGAACAGAGGAGCACCTTCAGTAATAGACTAAGACAACTGCGCTACTCCAATGAGCGATATATGAAATCATTCTTACCCTTAGCCATTAGGTGCTATAGTGAGTCAGCCTATAGCTGGGGAAGAGATGACCCCTCCCTCCTCCTGTTACACTGTTTGTGGTAACTTATTTTTTCTATTTCAAACTTCTCTTCTAATATTTGTATATTTGTAAATCTGTGCAGTTGTGATGCTACTGTGACACTGTAATTTCCTTTGGGATCAATGAAGTATCTATCTATAAATTAAATATCGTAGGGTACAGTACAAATTATCTGGTGACACTTTGAATACGATGAGGCAGGGAGTTCAGCATCCTGATGGCCTGAGGGAAGAAACTGTTTCCCATCCTGACCGTGTTTGTCTTTATGCATCGGAGTCTCCTGCCTGATGGTAGAAAGTCAGGGGATGCTGGGTGGATGGGTGGGATCCCTGATAATACTAAGTTCCCTGTGTACGCAGCATCCTGATAAATGTCCCCGGTGGATGGTAGGGAGACTCCTAATATCTTCTCGGCTGTTCTCACAGCCCTTTGTAGGGATTTCCAGTCCGATGCCCGGGTGCTCCCACACCAGATGGAGATGCGACTTGTCAGGACGCTCTCAGTGGTGCTCCTGTAAAACGCAGTGAAGATGGGGGTGGGGGGAGCCTCGCTTGCCTCAGTCTCCTCAGGAAGTGGAGACACTACTGTACCTTCCTGTTCAGCGAGGTGATGTTAAGGGACTCCCAGGAACGTTAAGGGACTTCCATGGACTCCGTGATGTGAGCTCCCAGGAACGTGATGCACTTAACTCTCCCTACGGAGGAGCCATGTACTCGCAGAGGAGGTGGTTCATCTGCACCCTCCTGAAGTGACTTGGGACTTTCTGAAATCATGAAATGTGCAACAGAGAAACAAATACAACTTGTCCTTTGTTTGACATGAAGCAAGAAAAAGCCAGATCTTCCAAACGGGCCACCAGTGGCCAGGTACTGCTGAAGTGAGTTTCGGAAACATGGTGATTTGCACACAGTAGATTCTCAGTAACAGCACCGTGTTTGTGGTCACATAATCTGTAATGTTGGTGGAAGATTAAATATTGGCTCAGGAACTATGGAATATCCTTTGTTTATCTTCAGTCTCCAGCTATGGTGACCTGTTACAGTTACGGGAGAGGGCAGCTATGTCATTGGGTTCACATCTAACAGAAAGAGGCGTAACTTGGTCTAACATCTTTGGCCAATCATCCTGCCCAAACGACTAATGACTTGCTTTCAATCGGTGATAAATCGGGTGTGGGCCCCAGTCTCCTTGCTAACTTGCCCTTGTTTTTCTCAAAACCACACACAACCTCTGCTCCTGGACCCCTCCTCCTCCTCCTGATCCAGCAATGACTGTCCCTTTCACAGAACCTAGCAAATACTGTGTGCAAGCCTGGTTATTCACACCGGGATAAAGGTGCCACTCTGCTTTTTCTCTGACCTTCAAGAGAAGTTCAGCAAAATAAGGAGGTTGGAAAGTTAACTCACTTTCGGTACAAGTACAGAGAGAACTAATCTTACTGCCTCTTGTAAAGAATTCACGTGAGGACATACAAAATAGGAGCAGGAGTAGGCTAACTGGCCTGTCCAGCCAGCTCCGCCATTCAATAAGATCATGGCCGATCTGGCCATGGTCTGATCTCCACCCACCTGCCTTTTCCCCATAGCCCTTAATTCCCCCACAATGCAAAAATCTATCCAACCTTGTCTTAAATATGTTTACTGAGTTAGCCTCCACTGCAGAGAACTCCACAGATTCACCACCCTCTGGGAAAAGCAGTTCCTCCTCATTTCCATCCCAAATCTACTCCCCCGAATCTTGGGGCTATGTCCCCTTGTTCTAGACTCACCTATCAGTGGAGACAACATTACTGCCTCTATTTTATCTACCCCATAATTTTATATGTTTCTATAAGATCTCCTCTCATTCTTCTGAATTCCGGAGAGTACAGTCCCAGGCAACTCCATGTCTTCTCATAGTCTAACTCCTTTCTCTCTGGAATCAACCTGGTAAACCTCCTCTGCACTGTCTCCAAAGCCAGTAAGGAGACCAGGTGCGGCCTCACCAGTACCCTGTATAGTTGCAGCATGATCTCCCTGCTCTTGAATTCAGTCCCTCTAGCAATGAAGGCCAACATCCCATTTGCCTTCTTGATAGCCTGCTGCACCTGCAAACCCACCTTTTGTGATTTGTGCTCAAGCTCTCCCGTCCTTCTACACAGCAGCATGCTGCAAGTTTTTTTATCACTAATTTTTATTGCAACACTAACAAATTACATTCAATAGAACCAGTTGCTGATTACAATTTGACTGTTTAACCCAGCCACCCACAACCCTCTCTCTCCCCCCCACCCCTCTCCCCTCCAACCAACCAACTGAATAGTAGTGCACACACAGACAGAGCATTCCTATTTTAACAGAAGATCTTTTAAGTTAGATATCAAATTTGTCCACATTCAGATTGTGTTTGTCGTGCATCATTTATTCTTGCTGATGATAATTCCAGGTAAGAAATGTCCAAAAAGCTCCGAAGCCGGTGAGTACTTGAAATATCATGGGGAGGTTTCCAACGCTGGACGACAATCGTCTTAGCTGCAGTCAGGCCTGCCAGCCGGAATTTGCGTGTTTTTTCCTTAAAGGAAAGGTAGGAGTCATCATTTAGAAGATGTACAGTGGGGTCCATTGGTAATTGTACCCCCGTTAGTTCTGTAAGACTGCTGATAACCTTCCCCTAGAAACCAAAAACCCCTGGACATTCCTATACAACATGTATAAAAGAGCCAACAGTTCCGTGGGGGCAAAATGAGCAAAATGGGTCAGGAACCAGTCCCATTTGATGTCTAATTCTTGGTGTTAAATATGCTCTATGACAAAATTTCAAGTGTATCTACCGATGATTTGGGTTTTCTGAAGCATCGGCAGCAATATCCCAAATCTCGTCCCAGTCTAAGTCTTGTCCCAATTCAGGTATGTCCCTATCCCAGGCTTTCATTCCTGATGTGGGCATATATTTCTGTGAGTTTAATTTATCATAGATATATGATACTATCCGTCTTGGAGCACTCTGAGCATGCTGCAATGTTTTAATATTTAAATAATCTGATCTTCCATTTTTCCTTCCAAAGCGGATGACCTTGCATTTACCAGCATTGTTCTCCATCTGCCAGACCCTTGCCCACTCACTTAACCTTTCTATATCTCTCTGCAGACTATCCATACCTTCTGTACAATTTGCTTTTCCACTCAATTTAGTATCATCAGCGAACTTAGGGACACTACACTCTGTCCGCTCTTGGGGGAACCTCGCTGTTTCACTATTCTGACCTCAAGCAATAGGGCTGGTAAAATGGTGAACTAGTTTATTATTGTCAACTGTACTGAGGTACAGAGAAAAACAACTTGTCTTAAATGCCATCCATACAGATCATTGAGGGAGTACAAGGTAAATCAATAACAGACTGCAGAATAAAGTGTTACAGTTACAGAGAAAGTGCAGCGCAGACAAGCAATAAAGTAAAAGGTCAAAACGAGGTAGATTGTGAGGTCAAGAGTCCATCTTAGAGTTTTAGAGAACCGTTCGATTGTCTTATAAGGATTTTAGTTTAGAGATAGAACACCATAAAGAACTGTCCGGCCTAAGAAACTTGTGCAACCCAATTACACCCATGTGACCAATTATCCTACAAACCCATATGTCCTTGAAATGTAGGAGGAAACCAGAGCACCCTGAAGAAACCCATGTGGACACAAAGAGAACAATCAAACTCTTTACAGAGAGCAATGGGAATCGAGGATCAGGGATCAACTTTACTTACTACACATATTGACATGTTTTAGGAATTTGCTGTGGTGTTTTGGCATGATGTTTAACAAAAAACACCATTCAAAATCATAAAGGATTATACAATATATAAAGTTAAAGGTTAAACTACAGATATGGAATAAAATTAACATTAATACATAAACACTGCAGGTAGTTTAAATGTAAATAGCATTATAAAAAGTGTTTAAGGTGTTTACAGTGCAGTGATGGTGGTAATAGATAGAGGGGGTGGGGGGCTAACTGGAACGGTTGATCAGATTAACTATCTGGGGGAAGAAACTTTTAAGATGGCACAAAGTTTTTTGATTTAACACCCATATCGCATTTTCCAGAAAGCTGTAACAGTGGGATAGAGTCCAATGGAGTGTTTAGTTTGGCACTGCGTAAGGTGCAAGGGCCATGATGTGAGATCAAGAATCATCGTTATCGTTCAATAGTTTATCGCATCAGAATAAAAGCTGTCCTTGAGTCAGGTGGTATATGCATTAGGCTTTTACATCTTCTGCCTGGTGGGAGACGGGAGAAGTGAGAATGTCCTGGATTGGTGGGGTCTTTGGTTGTTCTCACAAACAAAGAGCAAATCTGCAGGTGCTAGATATCCAAACAACACACACAAAATGTTGGAGGAACTCGGCAGGCCAGCCAACGTCTATGGAAAAGAGTACAGTTGATGTTTCGGGTCGAAACCCTTTGGCAGGACTGCTGGCTGCTTTATGGAGGCAGTGAGAATTGTAGACAGACTTACAGTCCTGTGCAAAAGTCTAAGGCAATGTACATAGCTAGGGTGCCTGAGACTTCTGCAAATTTTGTGACATATGTGAGTGATGATAAACCTGATTCTGATATGAGTCTCTATTGTGGACTGAAAGGGGGAAGGGGGCAGGAAGAGGGGAACCGTGGTTAGGAAAAGGGAAAGGGAAAGGGAAACACCAGAGAGAAATTCTGTAATGATCAATAAGCCAATTGTTTGGAATCCAATAAACCACCCCCTACCCCGGCACTCCTTCTCTGCCACCTGTCCCATACACCTCTTGTGGCACTCCATCCTCACCATCCCCAACATTCTCTGCTCCTATCAGATTTACAAACTCACTCTGCGCTCCACATCGAGAACTACAGTACTGTGCAACAGTCTTAGGCATCCTAGTTATATACATGTGTGCCTAAGACTTTTGCACAGTACTGTGCATTGCACTTTGCCAAGGAAACATGCTTGGGTCCTGCTTTTATCCCAATTGGAAATAGGTGGACTGCTGGCTGGGAATACAAGGAAGTTTCCTGTTTGTGATCAGAAATTTACATGTCACAGGCAATGCCCAGAAGAGAAAGAGGAAGGGGGAGAAAAACATATGACAAAATGCAACCTCTTAAGTAGTTAAGCAATAGCAGTTTAGCAGAAGCTCGAGATCAGAGTTTTCCTTCTCCTAGATGAGCTGCCAACCACAGCTGATAAGCCTCATCTGCCTGAAGCGACTGGTTTTAAGGCACCTGTAACTCACCATTGCCCCTTCTCTTGTCAGTAGAAAAGGTTCCACTGGGCTTAGTAGCTAAGCCAGGAGCTGGACCTGGTTGTCAGAAGCTGTTTGAGGTGCACGCCATTGGGAGTGTTTAACAGGTAGTGAGAGCTTGTTCCCCATTAGCACCGCTGGCTATAACAACCTTAAGGAACCACAGAAGAAGATATCCTAAATAAGAGGTTAAGCCTACAAAAATAATAACACAAAGAAAATAATAATGAAATATTATTTGTGTGCTTGCTTTGGACTTCCAGATTCTGAAGAGCCTCTTGTAGTTCTGACTCAAAGACGTCTAACTGCATCTTCCTTTGGTGTATGTGGTCCCATTCTCCCATGCGCAGGTCTCCTTGTTGCAACCAGACCCCACAAGGGATCTAGTTGTTCAGTGGAATGCGAACAGGAGCCTGGTGGGTTAACGGCTAACAAGGGTCTTGGCCGACAATCATGGAAGCACAGGAAGACTGAGATTAACATAATCCTTAATCCTAAATAATTTACTGAATACTGAAAGGCACAGAACAGAATGTTTTCAGTAGTGGGAGAGTCTATGACCAGAGGGCACAGCCTCAGGTAAGATCATTATCATCCTTATGTGCAGTGGTATATGATGTGGGCAATCTGGTCTTATCCATGACTGTGATTGTTCTTGGCATGTTTTCTACAGAAGTGGTTTGCCTTTGCCTTCTTCTGGGCAGTGTCTTTACAAGACGGGTGAACCCAGCCATCTTCGGAGATAGTTTGCCTGGTGTCAGTGGTCGCATAACCAGGACTTGTGATGTGCACCTGCTGATCATACGGCCATCCACCACCTGCTCCTGTGGCTTCACGTGACCTTGCCCAAGGGTGTCCCGCAGGCTAGCAGAAGGAAGGAGTGAGTGCCTTACACCTCCTTTGGTAGAGACGCATCTCCACCCCACCATCCCACCAGAAGAGAAGGACGTCCCATTGAACAGAGGTTACTTCAGCCTGGTGGTGAGTTTGTGAAATTCATTGCCAGGGAGCTGTGGAGACAAGTCATTGAGTGTATTTATGACAGAGATTTTACAGGTTTTTGGTTGCTAATGTGGTCACTAGCTACAGGGAGAAATCAGGAGAATATGGCTAAAAATATCAGCCATTGGAGAGCAGACCTGA
The DNA here is from genome assembly GCF_030144855.1 of Hypanus sabinus. Lineage (NCBI taxonomy): Eukaryota > Metazoa > Chordata > Chondrichthyes > Myliobatiformes > Dasyatidae > Hypanus > Hypanus sabinus. The sequence continues at coordinate 8,739,692 of NC_082730.1, forward strand.
TTGGCTGAATTCTGCTCCTCTATGATGGTCTTACAGTCTAATGTAAAGTCCTGGATAGCACTGAGTGTGGGAGATGACTCCCCCGATGACAGGAACACCCTCAGCTCAAGCATTGCAGAGGAGGTGGGTCCCTAGTCCAGCACTAAGAGGGCGATGTGAGCAGTGGACCCCGAGAGAGAGGACAGCAGCTTTACACTTTACATGCACAGATTCCTGGCAGTGGTGGGGGGGGAATCTAACACTTAAAGCCCCCGCCCCAGAATAACAATGGCAGGAATTGCAGCTTTCAGTGAAGCCTCTGCTGAGAAAGCTCTGATAGGGGGGGACTCAGTGGGTGATGTGGAAAGGGTGGGCAGAGAAAAGGAAGAGTAGGAACAGGGCGGGAGAGGGGAAAGGGAGAGGAGAGGGAGTGGGGAGAATGAAAAAGGAGAGATGGAGAGTGATGGTGAATGGGAGCAAGATAAAGTGATAGATAGAGATTCAGAGAGAGAGAGAGAGAGATCCAGCCTCCATCATCATCTCTGTGAGGTCGACACTCCCCACCACCATCTGAGTAAAAACAGAAACCCACTCTCTCCTCTCTACACCAACAACCATGCAGATTAGAATCACAACATGGCCTCCAAACCCTAACTTGCAACTGTGCCTGCATTGGGAAGACCAACATCTCTCACATCTCCCACACCTAACACCAAGACAGTGGTAGAGCGGGTTCTCTTCAATTGAATTGAATTTCAGTTTATTGTCATTTAGAAACCACAAATGCAATGCAGTTAAAAAATGAGACCACGTTCCTCCAGAATGATATCACAAAAGCCCATGACTAAATAGACAACACCAGAGAATCCACATAATGTTTGGCAATCCCCAATCCAGAGTCCGGAGAGGCTGCTGTGTATTAATATCGTGCTACCATCTTAGCCCATTCCCCGGAAAGGAGCTCCAAACTCACCAGACATACCAAGTCAGGAGACCAGCCCTACCACCCAACAAACCAAAAACTAAAGCTACAAACCTACACAATCTATGGTTCAAAGTTCAAAGTAAATTTATTATGGTGACACGTATATGTTACCAGATGCTTCCTTGAGAGATTAATTTTCTTGCAGTTATTTATAGAAAATAAAGAAATACAATAGAATTTATGAAAAAAACTCTACATGAACAAAGATTGACAAACAGCCAATGTGCAAAAGAAGACAAATTGTCTAAATAATAATAATAATAATAATAATAATAATAATAAATAATATTGAACTGTAGAGTCCTTGAAAGTGAAAGTGGAACAGTTCAGTGATGAGCTGAGTGAAGTTATCCCTGTTGGTTCAGAAGCCTGATGGTTGAGGGTTAATAACTGTTTCTGAGCCTGGTGGTGTGGGACCCAGGTCTCCTGTACCTCCTGCCTGATGGTAGCAGCGAGAAGAGAGCATGACCTGGATGGTGGGGGTCCTTAATGATGGACACTGCTTGTAAATGTGCAGTGATGGGGAGGGTTTTGCCTGTGATGGACTGGGCTGTGTCCACCACTCTAGACTTTTCTGTCCCGGGCATTTCTTGACTGACTTCCTGTGTGAGTGTGTCGCAATGTGAGTGTCTGAACCTTTGAGTCAGATGTGCATGTGGGTGACATGGCGTTACAGCAATCTTCTGATGTTTATTGCTGAGCCTATTAACCACAAACGGTGAGGTCACTCCCTCGTTCCTGGGGTGACATTAGGCACTGATGTGTCTGGCTTCAGCTCCATCAGTCTTTGCTGGCTTCCTCTGGAGCTGACATCCAGGACCTCCCTCTCTCTTTCCTCAGCTTCTCAAAGTGGGCTTCGGTGAAACAGGAAGCGGGCACCTTTTGGCCTTTGTCCGCGTGGAGACTACGGGCATTGCCAACAGCAGGTACCCATCCACAGACTGAAGATTACAGCTGGTGTGATCCAGAACAGGTAAGGACAACACCTTATTATTTAATACATTTAGGTATTACTATTAGTATTATTTATTTATCAGTATTATTTATTTCATTATTTATTTAATTTTGTTTGATATCTGCACAATTTATCTTTTGTACGTTGGTTGGTTGTCAGTCTTTGCGTGTAGTTTTTCATTGACTCTATTGTATTTCTCTGTCCTACTCTGAATGTCTGCAAGAAAATGAATCTCTAGGTATATATGGCAACATATACATACTTTGATAATAAGCTTACTTCAAATGTTGTACTTTGATTTCCCCTCTGAAACCAGTATTCTCATGATCACCATTAGTGAAACTGATTTCTCTTTCAATTCTGTATTTACCTATTGAACGGAACTTTAGTCCCCCCACGAGTCCTGATGAACAACCTTGCACCAAAATGTCGTCTGTTCATTCCTGTTCAAAGGTGCTTCTTGAACTGCTGAGTTCCTCCAGTATTTTGTGTGCATTCTCCCAATAGCCGTGCTGGGATATGAACTTGTGTTTTTAAATATGCAAGTTCAGAACCTTCACTACTTTTGCCCTTTTAAAACTCACATTCTCAGTACTGTTATTTGACTTTTAAAATCTGCACTTTTTGTCTTCATTTGCGCATTGGTTGTTGGTCAGTCAGTGTTGTGTGGTTTTTCATAGTTTCTGTGGTATTTCTTTAGTTTTCCTGTAAGGAAGTTAATCTTAAGGTATTATATAGTGACATATATGCACTTTGATAATAAATTTATTTTGAAGCTGGCTGAGTTTTCAAAGGAAGTAGAGAACGCCTGCTGTATTCACGTAAACACAGGAGATTCTGCAGATGCTAGAAATCCGGAGCAACACGCACACAAAATGCTGGAGAGCAGACAGTCATGTCTGGGCCAGGAATGTTCATTAGGGCTGGAAACAAAGGGAGAAGATGCCAGAATAAGAGAGTGGAGGAGGGGGAGGAGTACAAGCTAGAAAGTGATTGGCAAAGCCAGGTGGGATGAAGCAAGAAAATGGGAGGTGATAGGTGGAAAAAGCGTGCAAGAAGCTGGCCAGATTCAAACCCTGGACCATTGATCCTGAAGTCCATTGCTGAAGCCACTACACCATTGGGCATCTATCATGAAATTAGCTTTTTAGCAACTCTGATCTATGTCACTCCTGGACACCTCCTTGTCACCATCTGAAATTCTGCCAACAATACTTCTGTTGCCAGAAAATTTATAGATGGTGTTTGAGCACCACGGTCATGGGTGCAGAGCGGTGGGCTAAGCACACATCCCTGAGGTGCACCAGGGTTGAATGTCAGCACGGAGGAGATGTTATTTCTGAACCATACAAGTCATGGTCTCCCATCGTGAATGGCTGTGATGCTTCACTCCCACATGAGCTCAATACCTTTTGTGCACACTTTGAATGGGAGAATAAAACTACACCTGTAGGAATGCCTGGATTCCGCTGTTTAAAGCCAAGGCTGTTGTCCTTTTCTTAATGTTCCTTTTATGACTCACCCGTTGATGTGTCTGAGAAAGAGAAATTAAATCTGTTGTCTCAGCCTGCTAGCATTTGTAAAGCATATCTGGCAGGTTAAGCAAATGGCATGCGATTTATTTGGTTAGATTACCATTTATAGGTCGTGCATCACACTCCCCAAGGTCTTTCTTAGACCTTGACAAACATTTTATCTGTCAAATCGTAATATTCCATTCACTTGCTAAGCCAAATAACACAAATGCTGATAAAAAAGAACCTGTTTTCTGCAGGAGTCTACTCCTTTGACACGTGTACTTGATTGAGATTTATTTATCAGCTACATCAAAACCTACGGCAGAATGCATCATTTGCGTTAACAACCAAGACAGCCTAAGGGTGTGCTGGCGGCAGCCCCCAGGTGTCGCCACACATCCCGGTGCCCACCTGGCATACTCGTAATGATCAGTAGAACAACAGATAAAACAATAAAAGTAGCAGCATTGAAACAAACCCCTTTCTCCCCACCCCATTCACTCAGTCACACACATACAGCACTGTACAAAAGTCTTAAGCACATATGGTGGCATCTGTTAGTCTCGCGAGACCATGGATCTGGGCCTGGAAAGTCCACTGGAGTGTCCTCTCCAGGGTGCAGGCCTGGGCAAGGTTGTATGGAAGACCGGTAGTTGCCCATGCAGCAAGTCTCCCCTCTCCACACCATCGATGTTGTCCAAGGGAAGGGCAGGGGCCAATACAGCTTGGCACCAGTGTCGTCGCAGGAGTTGCCAGAGCGAGATTGAAGGCAACGTCGAACTGCCTCAGGGACTCCAGCTCCGGATTTGTCCTCAGGGTTTACTCCCAAAGCCTTTCCCATGAGTGGGTATGGCCGCAAGGCAGCAGAGGTTTGAAATCAGAGTTTTCCCTCTCTCAGATGGACTGCCTTCCCAGGCTGGCAAGCTCCATCTACCCGAATCTATAGCTCATATATACAGACAGGGTGCCTAAGATTTTTTCACAGTAGTCATTTTATGTATTGCACTGTACTGCTGCCACAAATAAAAATGACAAATTTCATGATGTGATTGATGATAAACCTGATTCTGATACGGGTCTCTATTGTGGACTGAGAGTGGGAAAGGGGCAGGGAGAGGGGAATCATGGTTTGGAAAAGGGGAAGGGAGCGGGGAGGGAGTGGGAGGCACCAGAGAGACATTCTGTAATGATCAATAAGCCAATTGTTTGTAATTTAATTACCTTCCCTGGCGTCTCAGGGCTGGATGTGTCACACCCACGTCTCCCCCTCCTTCTCTGCCACCTGTCCCACACCCCTCCTGCGAGGTTCCACTCTCACCTTTCCCAACATCCTTTGCTCCCGTCAGATTTACAAACTCGCTCTCCGCTCCACGTTGACAAATACAGTACCATGCAAAAGTCGTAGCCACCCCAGCTAGACATATGTGCCTAAGACTTTAGCAGAGGACTATATATAGTCACAGGATAGGCTATCTTCTTTGGTCTCTACTCTCCAGTAAACACACAGATTCGCAGATATCAGGCCTTCAAATCGCCATTGGTCTTACAGATATAGACTCGAGGCTCTGGTCAACATACCCCAACTGCTGGATTTCTGATCGACCTACAACTTTCGATCTTCAGGACTCGCAGATGACGATAGTTGAGGACCCCTTGATCTAAACTCCTGATACAATCTTAGCTTACGTTTATGTAGGGCCATGTTGTTCCAAGATACTTGGAATCTGGTCAGGGAGTTACTTTACCATGGCTGCAGAGTGATATGGTAGCGCAGTGGTTAGCACAAAGCTTTACAGTACAGGAAACCTGGGTTCAATTCCCGTCACTGCCTGTAAGGAGTTTCTATCTTCTCCCTGTGACTGTGTGGGTTTCCTCTGGGTGCTCTGGTTTCCTCCCCGAGTCTAAAGATGGTTGGTAGGTTAATTGGTCATTGTAAATTATCCCATGATTAAGCAGGGGTTAAATCAGGGATTGTTGGGCAGTGAGGCTCAAAGGGCCGGAACAGCCCATTCCATGCTGTATCTCAATAAATACCAAAGTGGCAGATTCCAGAGAATTCCAGATGAGCCATTGGCCAGAACATTCTGCTTGAAGTACTTCACAGGTGAGGCACTGTCTATTGTGAATGTCTGTGCCAGTATCGCTGCCCATCAGTTTGATTGATCTGTAGGGTTGGGGGGAGAGGGGTGGATGGTGGGGGCAGACTTGAACTGACATGGCACTGCCCAGGACAGTTTATTTGTTGGGTGAAACCAAGAAGGATCAGCTCTTCTGTTCACAGATTCTGTCAGGGATCTCCAAAAGGGAAATAGGTTGGCAGAAGGAAAATGATTGGCAGGCTTCTTGGAAAGGACCAGTGGGATGACTGAGTGACTTACGCTTCAATGGGATAGCACTTACTCCATGGGCTGAATGGTTTCATGATTCCACTTTTGCTATTTGATCAGAGGCACGAGTTCAGGGGCTGCAATAACAGGTTGTGTAACTCCTTGAAATAAATCACCACTCCTTCATCACTCTGGGTCACCAGCTGGACTGTAGTGGGTGTAGAAGATGGCTCACTCCCTGGCCTGGTTGTTCCTGGGTACGTTGGTTAAGTTACTGATTTAAGAGCCAGAATTCTACTTATTTGATCTATTGACAGGTATCTGAAGTTGTGAGCTAGGAACACTAACCTCCGTACCAACCTCAGTTTAAATTAATGTGATTAAGTAAATCTATTCTCAGTTTCCCTTTTCCAAACTACCAAATTCAAGTTCAAGTTCAACTTCGGTTTATTGTCATTCATATGTGTACCAAGCAAAACAATGTTCCTCTAGACCAAGGTGCACAACACAGTGCATATAACTCACACACACGACACATACTGCAATATTACCACAAATAAATTAACAAATAATAGGGTGCATTTACGATAAAAGTTCAAAAGTAAGCAGTAATACTTCCTCAGGGGCTTCATGCTTGGTGAGATCTGGGTGCTGGCAGGGCATTAGTACTCCTACAGCCTGGGGGAAGAAGCTATTTCCCATCCTGACAGTTCTTGTCCTAATGCTAAGGCACCTCCAGTCTGCTGGTAGGGGGCAAAGAGATTGTTCGACAGATGGGAACGATCATTGACAATGCTAAGGGCCCTGCTTATGGAAAGCTCCTGATAAATATCCCTAATGGTTAGAAGAGGGGCCCCAATGATCCTCTCAGCATCCTTTGTAGGGATGTGGTCAGATGTTTTGTAATTCCTGTACTAGACTGTGATGCAGCTGGTCAGGACACTCTCGATGGTCCTCCTGTAAAAGTTGGTTAAAATGGGGGAAGGGGGAGACTCACTCGCCTCAACCTCCTCAGGAAGTGGAGGCACTGCTGAGCTTTCTTGACCAAATAGGTAGTATTGAGGGATCGTCCGTTATGTGCACTCCCAGAAACTTGGTGCTGCTGACTCGCCCCTCGGAGGAGCCACGAATGTGCTGTGAGGAGTGGTCAGTCTTCATCTTCCTAAAGTACTGAGCTTCTTACTGGTTCCTCATACTGGCTTTCCACCACTTCAACTTTACTCACCCCAACCCCACAACAAGTACACGTGGCCAACTTCCATCTCATAGATTTCCATTTCTCTAGTAAAACAGGTTTGAGATTAAAATGAAGGTCAACAGTCAACGATACTACAAAAGGTCTGATTGTTAGTTAAGAGAAAGCAACAAGGTCTTTATGCAGTTAAGATAAGAACTATTATTTTCTCTTTGTAAATAGCAGGAGGATCATTGTGACTGAACTCTTTCTTGCAATAAAGTGAATAACAAACAGATTTAATTACTTCCATTGATAAGAAAATTATATAAAAGAGGCTGTTGAAGTCAGCATCAGAACAGTGGCAGAATGGCAAAGCTTCTTGCAACAGGTAAGTGCCTTTTGCTTTTTAGGGCAGTTTGATACTGTCAGGTATACTGTTTGATCGTGATTCAGGTCTAGATTATATGAGCATAAGAATAAGTTAACTTATTTCTAGAGTTTTAAAATTTTATTTAACCAGCATAACTTCATCATTGCTGGACTCTGTCAATATGATTTGCAGCTGTTGCTATCCACCGCGTCCTTGGTGGATACGCTATCCCTCAGTGTGTTTCTGTAGGAGTGCAGAAGAGTGGGAAGACTCTTCATCCAGCTTCTTGAGAGTACCTCACTTTGTTTTACAGATGCACCTGATCAGTTAATGAGTTAAACAATGGAGGCATAAAACTCTGAGAAACATGAAGTGTTCCTCACTGTTATGTTTCATCTACCACTTACCTGCCCACTCCAGCAACCTGAACCTACCTATCCACTCCACCGATCGGTCACCTACACGTCCACTCCACCGATCGGTCACCTACACGTCCACTCCACCGATCGGTCACCTACACGTCCACTCCACCGATCGGTCACCTACACGTCCACTCCACCAATCTGCATGCCAGCTACCCACTCCTCGGTCTAAGAGTACTTTTTGAGTTGGTTGTTCTTTGCAAATTTGAAAGTAGACCATAAAATATAAGACCCTTACTAATCAAAACCTATCAGTCTCTGCCAGAAATATATCCAATGACTTGACCTCCACAGCCATCCCTGGCAGTTAATTCCACAGATTCACTACCCTCTGGCTAAAGAAATTCCTCCTCATCTCTGTTCTAAATTGATGTTGAGGCTGTGCTCTCTGGTCCTAGACTCCACCCTGTGGGAAATATCCCTCCACATCCACTCTAGCTAGGCATTTGAATATTCCGTAGGTATAAATTCACAAAAGGGGAATTGTGAGGGAGTGTGGGTTCGGTAATGGGTTAGTGGAGGGGAAGAAGCTGTTCCTTAAACGGTGAGCGTGGGCCAAGATTCTGTATCCCTTCCCTGATGGTGGCAAGAAAAGAGCAGGCGAATTACCATATCAGAGAATGCATGGGCATGTGTAAGAGCAGAGTATGACTCAGAGAGAGAGAGGGGGAGGATGAACAGCTTCCCAACCACTAATATAACAATTTAACTGTATAAGAGCAAAGGCTTCGGCAGAGGTTCATGGTGTCTATAACACGTCCTATGTTCACTGTTACAGCGGTGCTCTTGCTGGCGTGCCTGGAACTGGGTGAGTCTCGCAATCTGCGCAACTCAAATCCTTGCTTCACTTTCTCTCTGTCGGGTCGAGGCGTTCCCCTCACTCCTGTTTCCCGCCCGCAGGCTCCGCCTACAGACTGGTTTGTTACTTCACAAACTGGGCTCAGTACCGACCCGGGGAGGGGAAATACCTGCCCAGCAATGTGGACCCCTGCCTGTGCACACACATCATCTACGCCTTCGCCGGGATGAAGAGCAACCAGATCTCCACCTACGAATGGAACGACCCGAAACTCTACCACGAAATCAACAGCCTGAAGAACAAGTAAATGACCGCACAGTAACTGTTGACAATGTTAACACACTCAGTATTTTAGGAACAGCTTCCTTCCCTCTGCCATCAGATTTCTGAACGCGACCTCACTGTTTTCACCGCCTATTTGAATATATATTTCTTATCGTAATTTAGTTCGCGTTGCAAAACAACGCGTCAGTGATGGTGACCCTGCTCCTGAAAGCACGCAGGCGCGCTGTTGAGAGGGATGTTTAACCAGCCACGATGGAATGGCGAGGCAGACTTGATGGGCCGAGTGGCCTAATTCTGCTCCAATGTCTTACGGTTTTATGGTTTCGACATGAAGCCTGGTAAATTCGTCCCCCTCCCTACCGATTCTGCCGGACCCACACAGTTGCTTCATATAACCGCAAGGGATTCTGCGGATGCTGGAAATCCGGAGCAACACTCGCACACAAAATGGTTAATACCGGGGAGAGGGCATACATGGAGGAGAGTATGGGGGATGTCAGAAGCAGGTTTCTTACACACAGGGTGGTGGGTGCGTGGAACGCCCTGCCAGGGGTGCTGGTACAGGCCGATACTTTAGGGAGATTTAGGAAACTCAGGTCGGAACGTGGATGACAGGAAAAAGAGGGACGACGTGGGAGGGAAGGATCTTAGAATAGGTTAAAATGGCAGCACAACATTGTGGGTCGAAGGGCCTGTACTGTGCTGTAGTGTTCTATGTTCCTAACTGCTGGGGGGAACATCTATGGAGTGGAATAAACAGTGGACATTTCCGGCTGAGACCCTCCATCAGGACCAGAGTCTCAGCCAGAAATGTTGATTGGTTATTCCCCTCTATAGATGCTGCCTGACCTGCTGAGTTCCTCCAGCATTTTGTGTGTTCCTTCTGTTCCCGGCATCTGTGATCTTGGTGTCTCTATTTTCATCTTAAGTTGGAAAACGTCTATGGAAGCACAGCTGGGTGGAGCAGCTCTGGGTCCGATTAGGCTCAGCTCAATCAGAAATTCACCCAGTTTCTTGCTTTAAGCAACAAAACATCCTGTAATCACTGAGTGTTCCACCTCATGTTCTTTGGCATGGTCAATCAGGCAAACCTGTTTCAGTTGTTGAGGTCTGCCATGTGTGCAGACCTGTTCTACACCCAGAGCAAGCAGGATATTACTAGATATGATTCAATTCTCCCCAGACACCTGCAAAGACACAAGGCAGCTCGTAGTTTTCCTATGTTTTCAGTGATAAGATGTCACTCTCCATTCGAGGGAGGTGTGGCCAGCCTGTGCCTATGCCGCCAGCCTTCCCCGGCTAAACAATTTGATCCATGCACACAGTGCATGGTCAGGCAGCATTTATGAATGGGAATTAAAGCAGTCGACGTTTCGGGTCGAGACCAGAGTGCCGACAGTTTACTCCCCTCCATAGCTGTAGAGTTCCTCCAGCTTTTTGTGTATGTGTGTGTGTACTTCAACATTTCCATCACATGCAGAACCTGTTCTGTTTGAGATTTCTTCCATGCATATTGTTCAGGGGATATTCTGGAGAAAATGTTTAACTTGCAATAAAAGACAAAATGCTGGTGGACCACAGCAGGCCAGGCAGCATCTGTAAGGAGAAGAACTGTCGATGTTTTGGGCTGAGACCCTTCGTCAGGACGAAACGTCGACAGTGCTTCTCCCTATAGATGCTGCCTGACCTGCTGTGATCCTCCAGCATTTTGTCTGTGTTGATTGAATTTCCAGCATCTGCAGATTTCCTTGTGGTAACTTGCAATAAATGTCATTTAATCAGAATCAGGTTTAATATCACCGGCGTATGTCGTGAAATTTGTAAACTTTGCAGCAGCAGTGAAAAGCCATATCTGATAATAGAGAGAAAGCATATGCACACTTACTGTAATATTTAAGTAAGTAGTGCAAGAAATAGTGCGGAGGTGGTGTTCATGGGTTCAATGTCCTTTTAGAATTTGGATGGCAGAGAGGGAGAAGCTGTTCCTGAATCATTGATCATAGATCATGACTACATGCCTTTCAGCCCACAATGTGAGACTGGCCCATTACTTAAGGGACATGTTTCACTGAATTTGCCCCACTATCTCTGAATCCTGCCTGTCGCACGTTGGGGCAAATTGTCTCACTTAAATGTAATGACAAAAGAGCAGAAATTCCTGAGAAGTCCAGAAAATGTCCTGTTGTTCTGATTGTTATTCTAAAACAACATTTTCTTCATTTTTTCCTCCACAGGAATGCAAACCTCAAGACCCTCCTGTCGATCGGTGGCTGGAACTTTGGAACTCAGAAGTAAGATAGAAACTTACACATCATTCTCCACACATTCCACTACTACCAAAGGGATCCTAACGCCTATCTTTATCTCCATCCCCTCCAGTTTCTGCAGGGATCCATGATTCTCCTGTACATTCGCCCTTCCCCACTAACCTCCCTCTTGGCACTTAGCCCTGCAAGTGGGAAAACTTCTAAAGCTGCCCATTCACCACCTCCCTCACCTCCATTCAGGGCCCCAACAGTCCAACCAGGTGAGGAGACACCTGGTGAATCTGCTGGGGGTCTTCTATTGGGTCCGATGCTCCCGGTGTGACCTCCTCTACACTGATGAGACCTGTTGTACTGCTTCAGCGGGCACCTCTGTTCTGTCCACCATAAAACACTTTAATTCCAATTCCCATTCCTGTTCTGATATGTCGGTCCAAGGTCTTGTACCAATTTGAGGGAGCCTTCGGAGTGGAGGAGAAATACCTTTTATCCTCTCTGGGTAGCTTCCAACCTGATGGCATGAATATTGATTTCTCCTTCGGGTAAAAATGAATTTTTTCTCCCTCTCTGTTCTTCTACTCTCCACACTCTGGCTTCTTCGCTCTTTTCCCCACCTGCCTTTTAGCTCCCTCTGAGTCCCCTCCTCCTTCCCTTTCTCTTGTGGTCCACTCTCCTGTCCTATCAGACTCCTTCCTCTCCACTCCTTTACCATTCCCACCCTCCTGGCTTCACCCATCACCTTCTATTATCCTTCCTCTCCACTCCCTTCTTATTCTGGTGTCTCCCCCCTTCTTTTCCAGCCCTGAACAAGGGTCTCAGCCCAAAATGCCAACTGTTGATTCATTTCCAATGATGCTGCCTGTCCTGCTGAGTTTCTCCAGCATTTTTGGTGTGTGTTGGTCTGGATTTTCAGCATCTGACCTCCAACCATTTTATAGTTAATTACTTGTTTTTAAAGCATTGGAAAAGCAGCAGCCAATTTACTCACAACAGGATCCTACTGGCAACAATGAATTCAATGACCAAACTATCTATTTCAGGAATTGGTAGCTCTGATATTGTTCTTCTAATGGTTCTGAAGAAACATTTAAAGTCTACCTTGGTCCAACAGCTCATCTGCAGAGCAAAATGTCTAACTGTGTAACATTGCATTTGTGTTAAAGATGGAAATTTTGTATTTGGGTGTCCGATGACAATTGCTTCACTTCCAGTTGCTTGGGCTATCAAATGAACCTGTTTTGGAAAAGATATCCTTGTAGTCTTAAATAAATATATAGGGTATTACAGTACAGTAACCTGTTCAGTGAGTGTTATTAAACTGAGCAGTGTACAAATTTCAAATTGAGTAATGTAAGTGACAGTCTGCCAGGAAATAATGATAATGTCATTTTCAGAAAGTATCATTGTACCTGGTGCCGCAGGTGAATACAGGTACAAAGAATAAATTATACAGGAACTTGGGTACTTAATGAGGGAATGGGTAAATCTGTAACAGCAGAGTTATTATAGTACTGAGCTGGAGCTTAGGAGCCTGGATTATTCCCACTGTATGGGGAAATTGTCACAAAGGGTTAACTTACAGGTTTAGTCCATGGTGAGGTATCCAAATGCAATGTTAGCATTCATTTTGAGAGGACTGGAATACGAAAGGAAGGATGTAATGCTGAGGCTTTAGAAGGCACTGGTCAGACTGCACTTGGAGTATTGTAAGCCCTTAATCCAAGAAAGGAGGTACTGGCATTGGAGAAGGTCCAGAGAAGGTTGACAAGAATGAACACGGTAATGAAAGGGTTGAAGTATGAGTTGAGTTTGTTGGCTCTGGGCCTGTATGCGCTGGAGTTTAGAAGAATGAGAGGGTGGGGATCTCCTTGAAACCTATCGAATGTTGAAAGGCCTAGATAGACTGGAGAGGATGTTTCCTTTAGTGAGGGAGTCTAGGACCAGAGGGTACAGCCTCAGAACAGAAGGACTTCTCCTTAGAACAGGGATGAAACTGAATTTCTGTAACCAGAGGGTGACGAATCTGTCGAACTTATTGTCGCAGGCAGCTGCAGAGGCCAAGTCATTGGGTATATTTATAGCAAAGGTTGATAGGTTTTTGATTAGTAACGGTGTCAAAGATGGGAAAGGGGAGAAGGCAAGAGAATGGAGATGAGCTGCATGATAAATCAGCTATGATGGAATGGTGGGGCAGACTTAATAAGCCGAAAGGCCTAATTCTAATTCTTAGGGTCTAACAAAAGCCTGCCTTCTTCTTTGGGAAGGGGTGTAGCTGTTGGATCCTGGTGTTTTTGTGATCCAGAGGTTTGCAAGTCAAGAATGAAACACAAAATTTATTTTTTTGCAGAGAACAAGGAAACTGTGGTCACCCTAAAGCAGGAGTTCCCAACCTAAGGTCCACAGACCCCTCAGTTAATGGTAGGGGTCCATGGCATACAAAAGGTTAGGAACCCCTGACCTATACTGACAGCTCCAGTTGCTGGAGGATGAGAGCTCAAAGCTTAAGTGAAGAAATATCTCCGCATCTCTCTCCCTGAAACGTATGAAGATTGGTAGAATCATTCGAGTTGAAAAAATGCAGCAAATATCAATTCTATGATGGGAAGATATTAAAGATTTCCTGGTTTATTTTGAAATATTAAAGGGTACCAAGGTGTTAAAAATAGTTGTGTTGCAAAGACTAAATGCAGCAGCCCTGACGCCTGTCTCAACTCCTCGCAGATTCAGTGCCATGGTGGCCTCGGCGGGAACTCGCCAGATCTTCATCAAGTCTGTGATCAGCTTCCTGAGGGGTTATGGCTTTGATGGTTTGGACATCGATTGGGAATATCCTGGGTCTAGAGGGAGTCCTTCCGTTGATAAGCACCTCTTCACCGTTCTGGTCCAGGTAAAGTCAAATATAATTAACTACGTGCTTCACCACTAGTTAAACTGTTGAATATATTTTATATATTTAAAATTAATCTCAAGATTCTCACCAGGAACAGATTTCCACAGCCTAGGTGAAAAAATTTATGCATTGCCATGTAATCTATATAGCTGGCCGGTGGTGCAGTGGCATCCGCACTGGACTTTGAGGCGAGTGGTCCCGGGTTCGAATCCGGCCTGCTCCTTTCACACTTTCCATTCGTGCTGGGTTGAGTGTTGAGCTAGCAACTCGGCCTCGTAAAAAACAGAGAAAAATGATAAAGAAACAACAAGCTTGACACCCGATGTGACACAAGGCGTGGAGAGGAACAACAAATATAATCTTGGAGAGTTACAGAATGGAAGTTAGTTCCTGGCCCACCAAATCCATGCCAAACTTCCTTTTCAATTTACTCTCAACCTATATTAATGCACATTTTTTAAAATTCTCCCTCCATTCTTATCAAAACAGCCTGATTTCCATCTCTCCCCTGCACACTAGGGGCGGTTTACAATGGCCTACTAACCTACTCACCTGTATATCTTTGGGATGTGGGAAGAAACTGGAGCACTCTGAAACTCACACAGCCTCAGCTACATTGGTTTTGTCTACACTTCCCAGTCAACATCATCAAGGACCCCTCTCTTGCCCCTCCCGCCCATCAGGCAAAACGTACCACCAGGCTCAAGGACAGTTTCTATCTATAGAGTCATAGAAAAGTACAGTACAGAAACATGCCCTTCGGTCCATCCAGTCCATGCCAAACTATTTAAGCTGCCTAGTCCCATCAACCTGCACCTGGATGTTAGCCCACTAAATGTCTACTATCTATGTACCAATTCAAACTTCTATTAATGTTGAAATTCAGATCGCATGCACTACTTGTGCTTGGCAGCTGATTCCACACTCTCATGACCCTCTGAGTGACGATCTCCCTCATGTTCCCCTTAAACTTTTCACCTTTCACTCTTAACCCATGATGCCTAGTTGTTATCCCACCCAACCTCAGTGGGAAATGTCTGTTTGCACTTACCCTACCTATACCTCTATCAAATCTCCCCTCAATCTTCTACGTTCCAAGGAATAAGGTTCTAACCTATTTAATCTTTCCTTATAACTCTTGTCATCCTGGCAACATACTTGTAAATTTTCTCTGTACTCTTTCAACCTTATTTACATCTTTCCTGTAGGTAGGTGACCAAAACTGCCCACAATACTCCAAATCAGGCCTCACCTATGTCTTGTACAACTACAATATAACATCCCATCTCCTGTACTCAATAACTTCAATCAGATTCAACAGTTCAATAATTCAATAGTTCCATTTAATGTCAGAGAAATGTATACAATATACATCCTGAAATTCCTTTTCTTCGCAGACATCCACGAAAACAGAGGAATGAATGACAATTGAAACATTCCCTACTGAACCCCTCCCATGCACAAGCAGCAGCAAAGCATCGACCCCCCCCACACCCACCCACTTCCGCTAAAAAGCATCAGCACCCCCACCCACCAAGCAAGGCCCCCAGTAAAGACCTTGATCGACAGTACAACATAAGCTAATCATTCGCCTGACTATTTGACATGCCCCAGGCGCTCTCTCCCTAATAAAAGGGAAAAGAGGAGTCCTATTGTATACTAAAGATATACCTTTGAACTCTTGATCTCTCAATTGATCTCATCATGGGCCTTGGATTTTATTTGTCTATCTGTACTGCATTTTCTCCGTGAATGTAACAGTATATTCCGCATAAATACAAGAGATTCAGAATCAGAATCAGGTTTAATATCACAGGCATACATCATGAAATTTATTGTCTTCGCAGTAGCAGTACAATACAGTACATAATAATAAAGAAAAACAGCTGTGAATTATGGAAAGTATGTATGTATATATATATATTTGGTTATATAAACTAAATTATAATATTATAAATTTATAATATGTTAAATACCGTGTGCAAAAATACAAATAAAAAAAGTAGCGAGGTAGTGTTCATGTGTTCAATGTCCATTCAGAAATCTGATGGTAGGAGGAAAAAGCTGTTCCTAAAGTTTTGAGTGAATGTTGAGTGTGTGCCTGTACCGGCTTCCTGATGGCAGCAATGAGAGATTCTGCAGGTGCCAGAAACCTTGAGCAGGTCGAGAATAAAGAATTCTGGTGAAGGGTCTCAGCCCGAAAAGTCAAACCTCCATTCCTCTTCTTAGATGTTGCCTGACTGCATCCTCCAGTACTTTGAGTGTACTGTATTCTACGTTCTGTTTTCTTAACTTCTTTAAGTACTTGTACATGGAGCGATGAGTCTCGATTGCACACAGACAAGTGATTTGTACCTGTCTTGGTACCTATGGCAATAATGAACTAACACTAATAATGCAACTTTGACCTCTCCAACCCACAGGAACTGATGGCAGCCTTTGAGGCTGAGGGTAAGAGCAGCGGGAAACCAAGACTGTTGCTGTCAGCGTCTGTGGCTGGAGGGAAGAGTAACATCGATACTGGCTATGAAGTTTCTCAGATTGGACAGTGAGTGTTCTCCTGAACTGAAAACTCAACCTTCACCTGTGTGTTTCTCGGGAGTTTGACTGGTTAAACATTACAGCTGAGCTTTTAGGTTAGGGTTAACTGGGGTTGTAGGGTTGCTTGGGCAACATAGCTTGAAGGGCAGGAAGGGCCTACTCTCTGCTAAATCAATACATAAATAAATTTATTTGTCATATATACATCAAAACATGCAGTGAAATGCATCGTTTTGAGTTAAATCGTATCAGCTAGAATTGTGCTGGACAGCCCACAAATGTCACCATGCTTCTGGCACTAATATAACCTGCCCACAATTTACAAACCCTAACCCGTACGTCTTTGGAGTGTGGGAGAAACCGGAGCACCAGGAGGAAATGGGGAGAATGTTCAAACACCCTTAAAGACAGCAGCAGGAATCTAACCTGGATCTTATGCTCAGAACGGTAAAGCATTACACAACCACGATAAGGGTAATTTTACTGGTTTTCCTTCCGTCTGCAGATTCGGGGTCAGAGCACGTTGCGTGGTGATTGAGATATTACTGTTAATTTGGTAAGCGGAGAGACAGAGTGACTCGGGTCTCCTCTCTTGCAGGGTTCTGGACTTCATCAATGTGATGACCTACGATTTTTACGGACCCTGGAGTCGGGTGACTGGGGAGAATAGCCCCCTCTACGCCCTCCCCAATAACCAGGATCAGACCAACCTGTACTTCAATGTGGTAGGTACTGGAGAAAAGGGAACCGTGCCAAACCTTTTCATTCCCTTCTCTAGACTGGCATCTAGCTTTTGCCAAATCTTTCCCACCCGACCCTAACTGCCCATCTCTTTCTCTGCAGGACTATGCAATGAACTATTGGAAGAACAAAGGAGCCCCAGCAGAGAAGCTGAACGTTGGCTTCCCCACATACGGACACTCCTTCCGGCTGACCACATCCAACACCGGGCTCTTAGCCCCAGCAGGAGGGCCGGGGCCAGCTGGCAAATACACCAGGCAGGCCGGGTTTTTGGCTTACTATGAGGTATGAACACCGATGCTGCTGCTTTAGTTCAATATTATCCTCCGTATGTAATTTCTGAATAACTTTACACTGTAGCAGACCAAAAGAAAGCTCTCCCCAAGCTGTGCAGCGGGAGTACCTGTATGTTTGTAGGTAACATCCCGTGTACCTATCAACAATCCATGTTGCAGCTAAACAAAACTTTGTTCAGACTACATCTTGCGTCTTGTGTGCAGTTCTAGTCTCCTCATGACAGAAAGGATGTGGAGATAGTGAACAAGGTGTATAAGTAGTTTACCAGGATGTTTGCCTGGTTCAGGTAGAAGCAAAATCAAATAGTTCTCTCTAGAGCAGGGATTTCTCAACTTCTTTTATGCCGTGGACTCCTACAATGAACAAGTGGTCTGTGGACTCAGGTTAGGAACGCAGGCTCTGGAGTGTTGGAGACTGAAGGGAGTATTTTTTTAAATTATGAAAGACATAGATAGCGTAGATGACCAGAGCTTTACCCCAAGGTGGAAGTGGAAAGAACCAGAGGACATGCTTTGAAGGGTGGGGGTGGGAAGTGGGGAAGATTAAAGGTGACACGAGGGGCAATTTTTTTACTCCAAGAGTGGAAGGTGCCTGAAATGTTTCATTGAACCAATAAGAGAAAATCTGCACTGCCTGGCTTGCTGAGTTCCTCCAGCATTTTGTGTGTGTTGCAACGTAAGCTAGAGTCTAGCAGTTGAACAACAGCTCTCATTTCAGACCAGAATTAGAGAGACCATGTGTATTTAAAGCAGAGGTTGATCATCGTCGTTTGTGGACAATCACGGTCTTTCCAAGACTATGATTGTTCTTGGCAAATTTTTCTACAGAAGACGTTTGCCATTGTCTTCTTCTGGGCAGTGTCTTTACAAGATGGGTGACCCCGGCCATTATCGATACTCCTCAGACTGTCTGCCTGGTGTCAGTAGTCAGTAACCAGGACTTGTGATATGCACCAGCTGCTCATACGACCATCCACCACTTGCTCCCGTGGTTTTATGTGACCCTGATCAAGGGGCTAAGCAGGTGCTACACCTTGCCCAAGGGTGACCTGCAGGCTAGTGGAGGGAAGGAGCACCTTACACCTCCTTTGGCAGAGACGTATGTCCACCCCACCACCCCAGGCGGTTGGTAGGTTCTTAATTAGTAAGGATATCAAAGGTTACAGGGGGAAGGCAGGAGAATAAGGTTGAGAGGGATAATAAATCAGCCATGATGGAGCAGACTCAATGGGCCAAATGGCTTAATTCTGCTCCTATGTCTTATGGTCTAATGGTCTTATGAATATTGAATAAAAAAGACAAAATAAGAATGGACATGGAGGGCAGAGCAAATAGCTGCTGAGTTTTGACCACAGTGTGTTCTAGTCTAACACCTCACTCTTCCGACAGATCTGTACGTTCTTGAATGGCGCCAGCAAGGTGTGGGACGCCCCACAGATGACTCCGTACACCTTCAAAAATGGAATCTGGATCGGGTATGACAACCAGAAGAGCTTTGGAGACAAGGTACCTTTGACCTTTGGTGTTCAATCCTTCCCATTTGAATGATTGCTGTAATGTGTCTTGTACTGAACCAGCAGTGATCTAGCAAAAAGCTTCAGAATCACACTGCTATACCATATAACCATATAACAATCACAGCACAGAAACAGGCCATCTCGGCCCTCCTAGTCCGTGCTGAACTCTAGTCCCACCTACCCGCACTCAGCCCATAACCCTCCAGTCCTTTCCTGTCCATATTTTACCTTAAATGACACAACTGAACTGACCTCTACTACTTCTACAGGAAGCTCATTCCACACAGCTATCACTCTCTGAGTAAAGAAATACCCCCTCGTGTTTCCCTTAAACTTTTGCCCCCTAACTCTCAAATCATGTCCTCTCGTTTGAATCTCCCCTACTCTCAATGGAAACAGCCTATTTACGTCAACTCTATCTATCCCTCTCAAAATTTTAAATACCTCGATCAAATCCCCCCTCAACCTTCTACGCTCCAATGAATAGAGACCTAACTTGTTCAACCTTTCGCTGTAGTGCTGAAACCCAGGTAACATCCTAGTAAATCATCTCTGCACGCTCTCTACTTTATTGATATCTTTCCTATAATTCGGTGACCAGAACTGTACACAATATTCCAAATTTGGCCTTACCAATGCCTTGTACAATTTTAACATTACATCCCAACTTCTGTACTCAATGCTCTGATTTATAAAGGCCAGCATTCCAAAAGCCTTCTTCACCACCCTATCTACATGAGACTCCACTTTCAGGGAACTATGCACAGTTATTCCTAGATCTCTCTGTTCCTCTGCATTCCTCAATGCCCTACCATTTACCCTGTATGTTCTATTTGGATTATTCCTGCCAAAATGTAGAACCTCACACTTCTCAGCATTAAACTCCATCTGCCAACGTTCAGCCCATTCTTCTAACTGGCATAAATCTCCCTGCAAGCTTTGAAAACCCACCTCATTATCCACAACACCTCCTACCTTAGTATCATCAGCATACTTACTAATCCAATTTACCACCCCATCATCCAGATCAGTTATGTATATTACAAACAACATTGGGCCCAAAACAGATCCCTGAGGCACCCCGCTAGTCACCGGCCTCCATCCCGATAAACAATTATCCACCACTACTCTCTGGCATCTCCCATCTAGCCACTGTTGAATCCATTTTATTACTCCAGCATTAATACCTAACGACTGAACCTTCTTAACTAACCTTCCATGTGGAACTTTGTCAAAGGCCTTGCTGAAGTCCATATAGACTACATCCACTGCCTTACCCTCGTCAACATTCCTCGTAACTTCTTCAAAAAATTCAAGAAGGTTTGTCAAACATGACCTTCCATGCACAAATCCATGCTGGCTACTCCTAATCAGATCCTGTCTATCCAGATAATTATAAATACTATCTCTAAGAATACTTTCCATTAATTTACCCACCATTGATGTCAAACTGACAGGTCTATAATTGCTAGGCTTACTTCTAGAACCCTTTTTAAACAATGGAACCACATGAGCAATACGCCAATCCTCTGGCACAATCCCCGTTTCTAATGACATCTGAAAGATCTCCGTCAGAGCTCCTGCTATCTCTACACAAACTTCCCTCAAGGTCCTGGGGAATATCCTGTCAGGACTCGGAGATTTATCCACTTTTAAATTTCTTAAAAGCGCCAGTACTTCCACCTCTTTAATTGTCATAGGTTCCATAACTTCCTTACTTGTTTCCCACACCTTACACAATTCAATATCCTTCTCCTTAGTGAATACCGAAGAGAAGAAATCGTTCAAAATCTCTCCCATCTCCCTCGGCTCCACACATAGCTGACCACCCTGATTCTCTAAGGGACCAATTTTATCCCTCACTATCCTCTTGCTTTTAATATAACTGTAGAAACCTTTCGGATTTACTTTCATCGTATTTGCCAAACCAACCTCGTATCTTCTTTTAGCTTTTCTAATCTCTTTCTTAAGATTCCTTTTACATTCTTTATATTCCTCGAGCAATTCCTTTACTCCATGCTGCCTATATCTATTGTAGACATCCCTCTTTTTCCGAACCAAGTTTCTAATATCCCTTGAAAACCATGGTGCTTTCAAACCTTTAACCTTTCCTTTCAACCTAACAGGAACATAAAGATTCTGTACCCTCATAATTTCACCCTTAAATGACCTCCATTTCTCTATTACATCCTTCCCATAAAACAACTTGACCCAATCCACTCTCTCTAAATCCCTTCGCATCTCCTCAAAGTTAGCCTTTCTCCAATCAAAAATCTCAACTCTAGGTCCAGTCCTGTCATGGCTGTCATGGTGGCGTAATGCCAATGATTGGGGTTCAATTTCTGCCGTTGACTGTAAGGAGTTTGTATGTTCTCCCCATGACCAGGATTCCTCCCACATTCCAAAGGTGTATGTGTCAGTAGGTTAATTGGTCACATGGGCGTAACTGGGTGGGCAAGCTCATTGGGTTACTCTGCTACATCCCTAAATAAAACCTTGTCCACTTCAATACCGCACACCAGATCTTCAGATCATCCTGTGCTCACCAGATTGAAATATAATAGTTCTGTAATTTTGTAAAATTATAAAGTCACGCAGGCCTTAGATCAGGGATTCCCAAACTTTTTTATGCCATGGACCAATACCATTAAGAAAGGGGTCTGTGGACTCCAGGTTGGGAACATGGACTTTAGATCCTGAACCTTGTTAATTGCTAAAGACAGGGATAATTGTGCAAGGCACATAATTAACGACCAGAAAAATCTGTCTAAGTGCCTGCTGAGGTGGATGATATCTCAGATCTAGGCTCAGAGGGCACAGCCTCAGAAAACAAGGACTCCCTTTAGAACAGAGATGAGGAGAAATTTCTTTAGTCAGAAGATGGTGAATCTGTGGAATTCTCTGCCATAGATTGCTGTGGTGGCCAAGTCATTGGGTATATTTAAAGAGGAGGTTTATAGGTTCCTGATTAGTAAGAGCATCAAAGCTTATGAGAGGGCAAGTGAATGGGGTTGAGAGGGACAAATCAGCTGTGATAGAATGGTAGATTTGATGGGCTGATGTCTAATTCGTCTCCTATGTCTTATGGTCTAAGTGTTTTTATTACAGTACAGTACTTTTTAATTTATGTTCTGATATTCCTGTGGGCTTAAATATTTCCTTGTGACCCACAGAGAAAGGCAGAGACTAACCTGAAATAGCACACCAAGGAAACTGGGGATTTCTGCATATCTGCTTACAAAGTATCCCTACCCCCGGTGCATTACATAAACCTTCATGAGGCACTGCTCGTGCTGGGAATTTCCACGACTTCAGGAGAAACTTTTTCTGTTCAGCTAGCCTACCCTGAATGTCCTTAATTTTGACCCACGATTGTCGGTATGAACCTGTGAACATTGCCTTCCAGGTTGAGTGGCTGAAGAAGAACAACTTTGGAGGAGCCATGGTGTGGGATCTTGCCCTGGACGACTTCTCTGGCGCCTTCTGTCACCAGGGACCCTACCCTCTCATTAACACTCTGCGCAGTGGCCTTGGGATTTCTGGAGGTAAATGTCAGAATCCGTCAAACCTCAGGCAGATGTCTGCTCACACAAAAGGCAACCTTACCATCAGTTCCTGCCTTTCTTAGAGCTCCTGAAGTTATTTCAGTCTTGACTAGCAGGGATTTGACTGCAAAAATACTTCTGAATTTTCATGCAAGTGGAACTCCAAGCACCCTAAGGTACCTGGAGATATCAGTAGCATGTCAATATGAGGTGTCCGGATTGTGTAGGGGCAGCACGAGAGCGCAGTGGTTAGCATAATGCTTTACAGCGATTGGGAGATTGGGGTTTGATTCCTGCCAGTGCCCGTTAAGGAGTTTTGACGTTCTCCCGTGACTCTATGGGCCACTATTCAAAGACGTACGGGTTAGTAAGAGAAGGTGTGGAGGAAGTTAGCAATAAAATGCAAGATCATAATGAGGTAGATTGTGAGATCACTCAATATTTTTGTTTTACCGGTGTAGAAGCTCTCCTTCGGCCTGGTGGTATGTGGATTCAGGTTTTTGTGTCTTTTTCCTGATGGGACAGGGGGGAAGAGAGAATTCCCGGACTGGGTGGAGATTTTATTTTGCTGGCTGATTTCCTGAGGCAGCAAGAAGTTATAGAGAGACTCCATAAAATGAAGGCTGTTTTGGTATGGCAACTGCTCTGCCTATGACTGCAAGAAACTGCAGAGGCTTGTTGACACAGTTCAGCACGTCACTTCTCTCTTACCACTTCTGGTTGTGAAGACCTTGCGATGCTGCAGCTTGCTTTGGTTTGCCTGGGCCTGCTCTGAAGTTTGTGTCCATTTTGAATGGGGCGTTGAGCTAACAAGAGTTTGTTTCTCTCCAGCTTGCGTTCCATCCAAGACAACGTTGGCACCGGTGGTTCCTCCTACTCAGGCCCCAAGCGGTGGCGGCAGCGGTGGGAGCGGTGGCGGCAGTGGCTTCTGCGCCGGCAAGTCTAACGGTATCTACGCTGATCCCAAGAGCAAGAACACGTTTTACCAGTGCTTCAATGGAAGGACGTTTGTGAAACACTGCGCAACTGGGCTGGTCTTTGATCCTTCCTGTGACTGCTGCAACTGGGCTTAAAGAAAAGGTGAGCATGCCCACCAACCTAAAGCTGTCTACCGGGTGTCAAGTCATAGGTTTGTGTAGCGTGGAATTTGCCCAGTAGAATTTGTTCATCCTCATCATGTGGGGGAACCGAGGGATCTTGGGGTTAATGCCCATAGATCCCTCAAAGTTGCCGGACAAGTTGATGGGATGGTTTAGAAGGTGTAGTGTGAGCATGCTTACCGGTGTAATGCTCTCTACCAGGTACCAACTCATAGGGTTGGAGCACAGAGGGATAGTGGGGTCTACATCCACAGATCCCTCAAAGTTGCTGCTCAAGTTAATAGGATGTTTTTAAAAAAATTTGTTCATTTACGGGATTGGGTGTCACCAGCTAAGCCAGCACTTATTGCCCATCTCTAGTTGCCCTTGAGAAGGTGGTGATGAGCTGCCTTCTTGAACCACTGCAGTCCCTGAGGTGTAGGTACACTCACAGTGCTGTTAGGGGGATCTCCATGATTTTGACCCAGCGACAATAAAGGAACAGCGATATGTTTCCGAGTCAGGATGGTGAGTGACTTGCAGGGGGATTTCCAAGTGATGGTGTTCCTAGGTATCTGCTGTTCCCGTCCTTCTAGATGGTGGTGGTCATGGGTCTAGAAGGTGCAGCCTTAGGAACTTTGGTGTGTTGTTGCTGTGCATCTTGTAAATAGTACACACTGCTGCAACTGTTCAAAGGTGGAGGGATTGGATGCTTGTGGGAAGGGGTACCAATCAAGTGGCTGTCTTGTACAGGATGGTGTCAAGCTTCTTGTGTTGGAGCTGCAGTCATCCAGGTGAGTGGCAAGTATTCCATTACACTCCTGACCTGAGCCTTGTAGATAGCAGACAAGCTCTGGGGAGTCAGGAGGTGAATTACATGCTGCAAGATTTCTAGCCTTTGACCTGCTCTGGTAGCCACGGTGTTTGTATGGCTACACAAATTCAGCTTACTGTCAATGGTAACCTCCAGGATGTTGAAAGCATATGGCTTGCTGGTCTTTCAAAGTCCAATGTTCAAAGTAAACTTGTTATCAAAGTAAATATATATCATCATATATTCTTTTTCTTGGGGGCATACTCAGTAAATCCAAGAAATACAATAGAATCAATGAAAGACTGTACCCAACAGGACAGACAAACAACCAATGTGCAAAAGACACAATGTGCAAATACAAAAGATAAAAAATGATAATAATAAATAAAATAAGCAATAAATATTGAGAATGATGAGCTGAAGAGTCCTTGAAAGTGAGTCCATAGGATGTGGGAACAGTTCAGAGATGGGATAAGTGAAGTTGAGTGAAATTATCCCTACTGGTTCAGGAGCCTGATCTGGTCAATGCTGTCTGCTTGTATAACACTGCCCCATCTCAGCCCTATTACCCAGATTCAAGTTAGTTTAAACCCTCCTCAACAGTTTAGTGAGGGGACAAGTGAAGTTATCCCCTCTGGTTGAGGAGTAATAACTGTTCCTGAACCTAGTGGTGTGAGTCTTGAGACTCAAGACCTTCTTCTGAGTGGCAGCAGTGAGAAGAAAGCATGAGCTGGAAGATGGGGCCCTTGATGATGGATGCTGTTTTTTACATCTTTTTATGTAGATATGCTCAATGGTAGTGAGGGCTTTAAACATAAGGAACTGGGCCACATCCCCCACTTGTCATAGGATTTTCCATTCAGAGGTTTAAGGTTTCATTTATTATCAAAGTATGTATGCAATATACAACTCTGAGATTCATCTTCTCCAGATAGCCAGGAAACCACCGTTCAAGGGTACTGGCATTTTCGTGCCAGGCTGTGATGCAACCAGTCAATATATTCCCCACCACACAGCTAGAGGTGTTTGTCAAAGTTTTAGATGTCAAGTCGAATATTCGCAACATTTGTAATTAAAACAAAGTATGTACTAATGAATAAATAAGCAATAATATCAAGAACATGAGATGAAGAGTCCAACACTCTCATGGCATCCTTCTACACTGTTGTATTTTGATTAGATAATGTGATAAAATAAGATTAGGATCTCATAATAAGATAAAATTGGACACATAGAGTGGGTAGCCAGTAACCTCTGCATGTGGTTACTGAGTATTATTTCAGATGAAGATGCTGACATGATTTTTTAAAGAATGTGATTGGATCTTTTTGAGGAAGTTTAACTCAGACCCATTGAGTGATGGATGTGTTGCTGTTAAAGGAAAAGTAAATTTTAAAAAATAAATACTTAAAAAAAAATTGATTTTGATGACCCTGATCTGATGTTAAAAGATTCCTCTTGGATAAGAGAGCTGAAACATGTTTTTTTCTGTTCCAGAAAGCACTTATCTCCACTCAATAACAACAGCAAGATGATGCCACTTCTTCAACTGTCATGCTCAGAGATAATTCTTGCAGTTGAAACAATAAAATAAAGTCATTACTTCCAGCAGATAAATGGTGTCTACTGTGCTTGTTTAAGATTTAAATTCAACAGTTTCAGCTGGAAGGAGTTCCTCCGCATACACTCAGTGGCCATTTTACTAGATACCTCCTGTACCTAATAAAGTGGCCACTGAGTTTGTGCTCATGATCTTCTGCTGCTGTAGTCCAACCACTTCAAGGTTCGAGGTGTTGTGCATTCAGAGATGCTCTTCTGCGCACCACTGTTGTAATGCGTGGCTATTTGAGTTAGTGTCACCTTCCTGTCGACTTGAACCATTCTGGCCATTTTCCTCTGACATCTCGCATTAACAAGGTGGTTTCACCCACAGAACTGCCACTCACTGAAAGTTTTTATGGGTTTTTTTGCACTATTCTCTGGAAACTCCAGAGACTGTTGTGTGTGAAAATCTGAGGAGATCAGCAGTTCCGAGATGCTCAAGCCACCCCAATGGCGCCAACAATTATTCCAAGGTCAAAGTCACTTAGATCACACTTCATCCCCATTCTGATAATTGGCCTGAATGACAACTGAACCTCTTGACCACATCTGCATGCTTTTGTGCATCGAGTTGCTGCCACATGATTGGCTGATTAGATATTTGCATTAACAAAGGTGCTGCAGAGTGAATGCACGTTGTTGGTGTCTTTAGGCCACTGTGAAGTTTGTTGTTATTTGATATTCCCATGATTCCTGCATTTCACCAGGAAAACATGTAAGGTTTGGCACAGGAGGGAAATTGATGTCGAGATCCTGAATGTAGAACAGTACAGCAGAGGAGCAGACCATTCTGCCCACAATGTCTGTGCTAAACATGGTGTTGAATTAAACTGAATCTCTTCACTCCATATCCCACACTCACTGCATATTCATGTGCCACATTGCCTCTTAAATACTGGTATTGTATCTGTTTCCACCTCTTAACCTGACAGCCTCTGTACTGCCACTCCCTCCGTAAAAATAAAGCTCCCTTCACCGTACCATGCAAAAATCTTGGGCACACTCGTATATGCATTTGTCAATGTGGAGCGGAGAGCGAATTTGTAATTCTGATGGGAACAAAGAACGTTGAGGATGGTGAAGGTGGAATGCTGCAGGGGTGGGGGGGTGAGGGACAGGTGGCAGAGAAGGGGTGTCGGCAGCGGAGTGGGGACGGTGGGGTGCAGGTGTAGACACATCCAGACCTGAAACACCAGACAAGGTCATTTGATTCCAAGCAATTAGCTTATTGGTCATTACAGAATGTCTCTCTGGTGCTTCCTGCTCCCTCCCCTCTCCTTTCCCCTCTCCCTGCCCCCTTCCCATGCTTAGTCCACAATAGAGACCCATATCAGAATCAGGTTTATCATCACTCACATATGCAATGAAATTTGTTTTTTTTGTGGCAGCAGTACAGTGCAATATATAAAATTACTACGGTACTGTGCAAAAGTCTTAGGCACCCTAACTGTAAACACTATGTGTCTAAGACTTTAGCACAGGACCGTAAATAAAGAGAAAGATTAGCTTTATTTGTCACATATACGTCGAGGCCTACTGTGAAATGCGTAGTTTGATTCAAATCAAATTAGTCTGAGCTGGGCCAATATAGCATGCCCACAACTCACTAACCTTAACTATCCATCTCCAGAATGTGGAAGAAGCTGGAGCACCCAGAGAAAACGTGTCACGGAGACTACGTAGAAACTCCTTACAGACAGTACTGGGAATTGAACCCTGATCTTACAACGCTGTAAAATTTTATGCTCACACCTATACTCCTGTATTTCCCCCCACCCCCCCACTTCTCAACTCTACTTCATGGTCCACTATCCTCTCCTATCAGATTCCACCTTCTTCAGCTTTGATGCTTCCACCTATCGCATTGCAGCTTCTTACATCAGTCCCACTCTCTCCTTCTCCCTCACCTGCCTATCAACACCCTTACCTGGATCCACCTATCACCTGCCAGCTCTTACTCCTGTCCTTGGCCTCACTTCTTTATGCTGACTATCTCCCCTCTTTCCAGTCCTGATGAAGGGTCTTGGAGCACAACACTATCTGTCCATTTCACTCCAGCGATGAGATGTGGTTTATGAATTTATCGCCTGTACATCTGGCCGGCTGGTGGCGCAATGGCATCAGCACCGGGCTCTGGGGCAAAGGCTTCCGAGTCCAAATCCAAGCCGGGCCACCCCCGAGCACGCTTTCCATCCGTGCAGGGCTGAATGCCGAGTTAGCCACTCGGCCTTGTAAAAAAAAAAACAAGGGTCGAGTCAGGAACGTTCCTATCGTGACCGGGTTAATCCGAAAGGAGACCAATCCTAACACCACACACCGGACAAGAATGGCCGCTAAAAAAATAAACCTGTACATCAAAACAGACAGTGAAGTGTGTCGTTTGCATCAACAACAAATGCAATGTAAGGATGTGCTGCAGTCAGCCTGGAAGTGTCGCTCCACATGCCAACAATGTTCAGTGGAACACAGACAGACAACACACCAAACACAAAGACGGGCTTCCAGCCTCAGGATAGGCTGCCTCCAGGCCTCTAACCTCCAGACTTACAGACCACAATGCTGCCAGACCTGCTGTGTTCCTCCAACATTTTGTGTGTTGCTCCAGATTTCCAGCATATGAACCTTCTTTAAGCTTCCCTTTTGAGCTGTTCCTCAAGTGCTTGACATTTCCACCCTGGGAAAAAGACACTGCCTACCCTTTCTATGCCTCTCGTTATTGAATGAACTTCTGCCAACGCAGCCTCCAGTGCCCCAGGGACAAATGTGTCCCTATAGATACCATTCCTTTCTAAACTCTTCAATCCATTTTAACAAAATGTGTTACCGAAAATGCTAAATATCAAAAAGAAAATAGATAAGACCATAAGACATTGAAGCGTAATTAGGCCTTTTGGCCCATTGAGTCTGCTCTGCCATTTCATCATGGCTGATCCACTTCCCTCTGAGCCTCAATCTCTTCCCTTTTCCCCGTATCCTTTCACGCCCTGACTAATCAAGTATCTATCAACCATCACCAATGTTATGTTTTGAAACTTCAAAACATTATACTAATTCAAAAGAAGACGTGGGGGTCTGAAATGTGGGACTAACTTCATGTTTACTTTAAGTGAGGCACTCGCATATCAAGTGGTAGCACGATGACGTATGCAATTCACGTATTTATACGTATAACCTGTAATGAGTTATTTAAACAAACAGGAACACTTAATATGAGATATGATAAGATAAAACTTTGTTTATCCTGATGGAGATGTAACGTAAAAATTTTTACTCCTCATGAATGTGAAGGATGTTAGAAATAAAGTCAATTCAATTCAATTCAATTATTGTTGCAAGGTTGTTCAGTCAGAAATATATACTTTAAAATGCAAAATGTAAGCATTGAGTTATGGAAAAATACAAAATATGCATTTAAAAGTAATAGAGTAAAATACAGATGTGCAATGAAACCAACTTAAGGAGGAGGAGTTGTAGAGTCTTATTGCCACAGGGAGAAAGGAGTTCCCGTGGCATTCAGTGATGCACCTTGGTGGAATCAGACTGTTACTAAAGGTGCTCCTCTGTTTGCCCAGTAGGTCATGGAGGGGGCAGAAGGATTGTCCATAATGCTCAGTAGCTTCTGCAGCATCCTCCCCTCAGAGTGTACAGCCATAGGCTCAGCACACAGCCCTGGGGGCACCCATGATGAGAATGATAAGACCATGAGATACAGCAGCAGAAGTAGGCCATTCTGTCCATTGAGTCTGCTCCGCCATTCAATCACGGGCTGATCCAACTCTTCCACTCTTCCCCACTCATCTGCCTTCTCCCCATAGCCTTTTATGCCCTGGCTAATCAAGAACCTGTCTATCTCTGCCTTAAATGCACCAAATGACTGGGTCTCCACACCACTCGCAAAAATTCCACAAATTTACTACCCTCTGACTAAAGTAATTTCTCCGCATCTCAGTTCTAAAAGGACATCCTTCAATCCTGAAGTCGTGCCCTCTTGTCCTGGAATATGGAAATAACTTTGCCATATCTAACCTGTTTAGACCTTTTAACATTCGGAATGTTTCTATTAGATCCCCCCCTCATTCTCCTGAACTCCAGGGAATACTGCCCAAGAGCTGCCAAATGTTCCTCATATGGTAACCCTTTCATTCCTGGAATCCTTCTTATGAATCTTTTCTGAACCCTCTCCAATGCCAGAATATATTTTTTAAACAAGGAGCCCAAAACTTCACACAGTACACCAAGTGTGGTCTCACAAGTGCCTTATAGAGCCTCAACATCACATCCCTGTTCTTATATTCTATACATCTATAAATGAAAGCCAACATTGCATTCGCCTTCTTCACAACCGACTCAACCTGGAGGTTAACCTTTAGTATATCTTGCACAAGGATTACCAAGTCCCTTTACATCTCTGCATTTTGAATTCTCTCCCCATCTAAATAATAGTCTGCCCATTTATTTCTTCCACCAAAGTGCATGACCATACACTTTCCAACATTGTATTTCATTTGCCACTTCTTTGCCCATTCCTCTAAACTATCTAAGTCTCTCTGCAGGCTCTCTGTTTCCTCAACACTACCCGCCCCTCCACCTATCTTTGTATCATTGGCAAATTTAGCCACAAATCTATTAATACCATAGTCCAATTCATTGACATACATCGTAAAAAGCCGCGGTCCCAACACCAACCCCTGTGGAACTCCACTGGTAATCAGCAGCCAGCCAGAATAGGATTCCTTTATTCCCACTTCCTGAGACTTCCGTGGGTTGACCCTGCACAGGGTTCTTCTCACATCGGCCACAGTGAGACACAGCACCTGGTCACTTGTAGGAGGATTGAGCATTGGGACAGTGTTGTTGGTCTTGTTCCAGTCACCATGGTTTGCTCTGTTATTTACGCACTGTGACCCTGTCAAAGAAATGTCGAAAGCTCCACACTGGCTTGTTGCAGCCAAACATTCTCACACAGCGCAGGGTCCAGAATTAGGGCACACCTCTCTCCAACAGGTTACCATTTACCTGTTGTTAATCACTAATGTGGTTAGGAACATTCAAGATGTTCAACAGTTAAGAAGCGATCACACACATCCCGATCTTGGCTCCAGTCTGTCCCTTTGCCTCAGAACGTAGAAAGATTATAGTTCTTTTTTAAAGATTATCTTTATTTGCCACATGTACATTGAAACATACAGACAGATGCATCGTTTGCATCAAGTCAGTGAGGATTGAGCTGGGGCAAGTGTCACTAGCATCCAGTGCAACGTAGCGTGCCCATAACGTACCAACCTTAACTTGTACATCTTGCAATGTGGGAGGAAACGCACGCAGTCACAAGGAGAACGCACAAACTCCTTAAAGGCAGCGGCCGGAATTGAACTCTGATAGGTGAAAACTGGCACTGTGAAACTATGAACTATGCGCTAACCGTGCCGAATGTAGAACACAAGAACTGGCCGTTAGGCCTTTTATGTCTGCACTGACTGTGACATCGATTGAAATGCATCTATTTGCCCACATGTAGGGTACATCACTCTGCCCCTGTGTCTGTCTAAATACTACATAAAGGTTGTTGTTGTTTCTGCCTCCACTGCCCACCTTGGCAACAGTTTTCCCTCTGGGGTGAGCGTGCTCACACATCTTTTGCTGCTAGCACACAAGGGAATTTAAACTGCGCACTAAAGGTTGTCACGGTCTACCTCATTGGCATGTTAAGTATATTTCACGATTGTACACGATCACATTTCCTTCTCCGGTTTCTGATGCGGATGGTGCTGACAATGATTTGTCTACAAGCTTTAGAACTGGCTTAATTATACTGTTTTTATTGACGGTATGATTGATTCACTATGTCAAAGAAGCAAAGGGTGTGAAGCAGCTAGTTCATTGAAAGCGGAATGGCTAATGAAACAGTAGAAGCTGCTACATGGAAAGCTCGTGAAGTCAGGAACGAGCAGTTACTGAAATATTTATGTACGATACGGAAACTGGTGCTACCTGTGTGTATTGTCACGATGCAAATGTTCAAACGATCAAACCCAGAGAAGATCAAAGTTCCTACTGAAAGTGTCTTGCTAGCTGTTAAAATAAAACCCTCTATATATAGAATTCAGTGTGCATATGTTGTTGTCACTGGACAAAAAATTGCACAGCACCTGATTTTTGTGCACACTGATCATTAGAAATTAGTGGGAACATTGCTTGGCAGCCACTCACCACTGTCTGTATAAAAAGAAATGACTCCTTTATACTTTCCCTCTCTCATATTAAAGCTATGGCCTTGACATTACCACCCTGAGAAAAAGACTCTATCAGCTGTGTCTATGCCCCACATATTTCAATTCAATTCAAGTTTAATTGTCATTCAACCATACACGAATACTCATGAATACAGCCAAAGAGAGAGAGAGAGAGCGTTACTCCAGGGTCAGGGTGCAAAACATAACACCAACAGTCATACTCAGCACAAAGCACATCTAGTACATACAAGGCAGCAGGCACAAATGGTATGTCCATCATGCAATAAGAGTCAAAAACTCAGGCTATCAATCCACAGTCGACTACAATAGAGCCCATCTGGGCAAGGACTATGAATCCTATCCATCAATGGAGTTGCATGTTCCAATGGAGGAAACAATGGGATGCCTCAGAGTCATAGAGCATAGAACCACTACAGCACAGGAAAAGGCCCTTCTGTCCCTAAAAGACCGGAGTAAACATGCAACATTTTGGAAGGGTCTCAGCCAGACGCCTGCTGAGATCCTCCAGAATTTTGTGTGTGTTGCCAGTGCTTTGCTCATGATGGACCCAGACTGTATCCAATACTTTTTATAGGACATTCTGTTCAAGGGCATGATGTAGCCAATCAATATTCTCTCCACCACACATCTATAGAAGTTTGTCAAAGTTTCAGATGTCATGCCAAACCTTCACAAGCTTCTAAGGAAGAAGGGTTACTCCTGCACTTTCTCTGTAATTGCATTTCCGTGGTGGGCCCAGCACTGGTCTTCTAAATTGATAACACAGAAGAATTTAAAGTTGCTAACCCTCTCCTCTTCCGATCCCCTGATGAGAACTAGCTCAAGGACTCCAGTTTTCTCCTCCTGAAGTCAATATCCAGCTCCTTGGTCTTGCTGACATTGAGTGAGAGGTTGTTGTTATGCCACCACTCAGCCAGATTTTCAATCTCCCGCCTGTGTGCTGATTCATTGCCACCATTGCTTCGGCCCACAATAGTGATGTCATCAGCAAACCTAAATATGGCATAGGAGCTGTGCTTAGCCACACAGCCATAAGTGTAAAGTGAGCAGAGCAGGGGACTAAGCACACAGCTTCATGGTGCACCTCTGCTGATGGAGATAGTGGAGAAATGTTGTTGCCACTCCAAACTGATTAGGGTCTGCAAATCAAGGATCCAACTACACATTTAGGTCAAGGTCTTGAAGCTTATTGATTACTTTTGAGGGGATGATAGTATTGAATGTCAAACTGTAGTCGATAAAGAGCATCTTTGCTCTCCACGTTTCCAGGGTTGAGTAAAGAGCCAATGAAATGGCATCTGCTGTTGCTCTGGTAGGCAAATTGGAGCAGATCCAAGCCATTTCTCAGGCAGGAGTTGATATGTTCCATCACCAACTTCTCAAAACACTTTATCACTGTCAGTGTAAGTGCAATGGATAATAGTCCCTGAGGCAGGTTGGCATGTTCTTCTTAGCCTCTGGCATAATCGAAGCCTGTTTGAAGTGGGTGCGTACCTCAGCCTGCCAAAGTGAGAGTGTAATGTCTGGCCACCAGATCAGCACAGGTCTTTAGTACTCGGTCAGGTACCCCACCTGGGCTGGATGCTTTCTGTGTGTTCACCCCCCTGAAGAATGCTCTCATGTTGGCCTCATAGACTGAAATCACAGGTTCATCCGGGGAGGGGGGGCTGTGAGAGTTCATGATGGTACCTCACAGGTAGATAGGATAGTTAAGAAAGCTTATGGGGTGTTAGCTTTCATAAGTCGAGGGATAGAGTTTCAGAGACGCGATGAAATGATGCAGCTCTATAAAACTCCGGTTAGGCCACATTTGGAGTACTGTGTCCAGTTCTGGTCGCCTCACTATAGGAAGGACGTGGAAGCATTGGAAAGGGTACAGAAGAGATTTACCAGGATGCTGCCTGGTTTAGAGAGTATGGATTATGATCAGAGATTAAGGGAGCTAGGGCTTTACTCTGTGCAGAAAAGGATGAGAGGAGACATGATAGAGGTGTACAAGATAGTAAGAGGAATAGATAGAGTGGATAGCCAGTGCCTCTTCCCCATGGCACCACTGCTCAGTGCAAGAGGACATGGCTTTAAGGTAAGGGCAGGGAAGTTCAAGGAGGATATTAGAGGAAGGTTTTTCACTCAGAGAGTGGTTGGTGTGTGGAATGCACTGCCTGGGTCAGTGGTGGAGGCAGATACACTAGTGAAATTTAAGAGACTACTAGACAGGTATATGGAGGAATTTAAGGTGGGGGGTTATATGGGAGGCAGGGTTTGAGGGTCAGCACAACATTGTGGACCAAAGGGCTTGTAATATGCTGTACTACTCTATGTGCTATGATGGTTCCTCCATGTTTTGACTGTGAAAGTAAGCATAGAAGGCAACGAACGCATCTGGAATTGAAGCCTTGTTGTCGCCTATGTTACTTGCTGTCACTTTCTGAGAGGTGATAGCATTCAAGCCCCACCACAGCTGTCAGGAATCTTATATTGATTTAAGTTGAATCCAGAATTACCACTTTGCCCGTGAGATATTGTACTTGGACCTCTCATAACTTTCTTGGTCACGAGACTTGAATGCTTCTGATCTGATCTGCAGCAGATTGTGTATTTCCTGTATCCCTCGCATGTGTGTGTGTGTCTCTTCTCTCTCTATATCTCCATCACTCTTTCTCCCTGTGTATCCCTCCCTCTTCCTCCCTCTCTGTCTCTCTGTCTCTCTCTCTCTCTCTCTCTCTCTCTCTCTCTCTCTCTCTTTCTCTCTCTCTCTCTCTGTTTCCCTCTCTCTCCAAATCTGTCAGCCTTGGTGGAACTTTGGAAAAGGGGCAGGCGGTGGGGATGAGAGGAACTCCCAGTGGCCTTCTGGCTGGACCTGGTCAGTCACCAGATGAGTGATAAATACTTGGGAAACATCAGTCCCATTTTGGGGTCTGGGTGCATGTATTCTGTCAGAGTCGAAAACGATGCAGGTGCCTGGGTACTAGTGGTGACGTGGTGTGGTTTTTAAGATCTGGTTCCGTGGGTGGCCAGGTTGAGACAGGGTGGAGACATTACCAGGATGTGTATGATACTGGCATTCGCATTGATCTTATTAACCATTACCCACTGTTTTAAAGGCTCACTTACAACAGAGACACCAGGGCTAAATTTGTCCAATGCCCCGTTCGTGGTCACGATTGGTAGAAAGTCTTGGACCAGAGCCAATGAAGTCCAGCAGAGTGTGCAGGGCTGTACAGGCAGGGTATAAAAGGCCAAAGTCATCACTGAAGGGGTGAACAAGACTAACCACATCGCCCTGCGTTGAGACCCAGGAAAAAGGTAATACCAATGAAGCTTCCTTCAATTGTTTCTGATAGCTGGTTGGATTGTCTCTGTGGTTCATTTTTGTTCCACCAGTCATGGTTTGGTCCATTGGTACAGACCTCTCTTGATTCCCTTGTTGGTGAAACTCTGACCAAACCCATTGTAGTCTCAGAGATAAAACAGGTCAATGTGTGCGTTCAATGGTCGATGACACAAATTCATCACCAACTGAACATGGGCATAATCTGCTCGGAACTGAGATTTTGGGAAGGAGGGGAAATCACATCATGCCCTCCAGATGGGAGGCAATTTAGCCCTTTGAGGGACAAGGGGGTATCAATCCTGGTGTCATCTCGGCGTGGCCATTTATAGACAGGGTGTTTTACATTGAGTCTGCTCAGACTGTGTTGATGGGTGTCAATCACCCTTACACCATGGCAAACGGCTGAAACTTGCTGAATCTGACCAAGTGTTCAATGTAAGTTTGGACGAGAGCACCGACAATCTTGGAGATAAATTTGATTTGCTTGACCCTGAATTCCAGACCTAACATGAAATGTATGACAATGAGATCAGCAGTGATGTACAAAGCATGGTATTTATCCCACAGTTAGATCAGCTCCACAACTAGGGAACATCAAATGTGGTCAACCAATGAGTTAAATCAACCAACTGATCATTGGGATATTACATGGTAGTTGTACAAGACGTTAGTGAGATAGCAGTTGGCTGTTGGCGTAACCAGCACCTTTCACTGTATGTTTCCATTAAAGTGAAATCAGTGTTAGTTACCCTGTTATAGGAGAGATATTGTTATACTGGAAAGAATGCAGAGGATGTTGCCAGAACTTGAGTGCATGAGTTATAGGGCAGGGCAGGGCAGGACTTCATTCTTTTGAATATAGGGAGTTGAGGAATGAACTTGCCTCTAATCCTCAACTAGACTAAACTAAAATTAAGACTAAGCTAAAACTATACTTGTTTGCTTCTACCACGGTGCAACTCATGTGTCAGATTACCATAATAAATGCACCTCAAGTGCAATGCACACAGAAGACTAATACGTGGATCCTAGGGGACTTGAGGAACTGAGTATGGAGAAATGTTGAATAGGTTAAGATTTAATTCTCTGGAGCACAGGAGAACAAGGAGAGATGTGATAGAGGTATACAAAATTATGAGGAGTAAGGATAGGGTAAATGCAAGCAAGTTTTTTCCACTGAGGTTGGGTTAGACTAGAACTAGAGGTCACAGGTTAAAGTTGCTGCTCAAAGTAGCAGCACAAGTTGATGGGGTGGTTCAGGAGGTGTATGGTGTGTTGACGTTCGTTAGTCAGGGGATTGAGTTCAAGAGCCGCTATGTAATGTTGCAGCTCCATAAAATCCTGGTGTTCAGTTCTGGTCTCCTCATTACAGGAAGTATGTGGAAGCTTTAGGAGAGGGTGCAGAGGAGATTTGCCAGGGTGCTGCCTGAATTAAGAGAGCATCTCTATGAGGCATAGATCGAGTGGACAACTGGGGGCATTTTCCCAGGGTGGAGAAGGCAATGCGGGGGAGCATAATTTTAAGGTGACTGGAAAATGTCAGAGGTAGTTTCTGTACCCAGAGAGAGGTGGGTCTATGAAACACCCTGCCAGGGAGTGGTGGTAGAGCCAGATATATCAGGGCCATTTAAGAAAATTTTAGATAGGCACATAGATGAGAGAAAAATGGGTGGCTATGTGGGAGGGAAGGATTAGACTGACTTTAGAGTAGGTTAAAAGGTCAGCATGGCATCATGGGCTCATGTGCTGTAATATTCTATGTTTAATGTTCTATGTTAAGGGTGTAAGGTGAAATATTTTTGGGAGTATATGAGGGGAACTTCACTCAGAATGTTGTGACAATGTGGAAGTGGCCTATGCAGGTTTGATTTCAAGGTTTAAGAGAAGTTTGGATAAATCTATGGATGGGTGATGTTCAGAGGGCTATGGTCCAGATCAGGAGTTCAAAGCTGGGGTCCAACCTTGGTTAATGATAGGGGTTGCATGGCATAAAAAAGGTTTGGAACCCCCGGTCCAGATGAGCTCAGATTAATAGGGGCGGAAGGGCCTTTTCCTGTGCTGTAGTGGTTCTATGTTCTATGACTCTAAGGCGTCCCATTGTTTCCTCCACAGGAACATGTCACTCCAGAGATGGATAGGATTCATAGTCCTTGCCCAGATGGTCTGGGGATTCACTGGAAATGTACTAGCCATGACAGAGCAGAAGAAAGGCGTGGACGGCAGAACACAGAAGGAAAGAGAATTGGCGGAGGAGACAAATCCTCTCAGGAGTAATATAATACTGCACAATGCCAAAGGGATTTATCACTGCTTACATGATGAAGGGTCATACTTGACTGTTTATCAACAGGTCACGGTGTCTGAAGGTGGGGGGGCACTATTATCCTGTAGATTTTGGCCAGCACATCAACCCCTGACATATACGAAGGCCAATTGGGAAAAATTGGGGATGATCTTGGCCAAATACGATTCAATAAAGGGAGTCGATTATTCCGTGGGGACTGAGCGCATACGGTTCACACAAACAAACGTGGCTGATGCTTTAGATGCCTCTCTGTTTATACAGGATGTACAGAAGGGAGATGCTGGGGAATATTTCTGTATTTGGTCCATGTTTCCTGGGGGCACTTGTACAGCAAAGACGAGGCTGAACGTGCTTTAGCACAATTGATTCCTGCACTCGCTGGATTCAGGGGGAGGCGAGCACATCTACGTAATTACACATGTACATTAAACATCACCTGCCATTATAAATGTGACCTACTTGGGTGCCACTAATTTGAGGACCATTGTTATGTATTGGATATTGGAGAATACTGTGGACTTCATGCTAAGGCTCAGCCATGATTGCTTCTAATGAGAGAACAGCCTTGCTGAGTCAGAGACTCAAAGAACACATTTAGTCCATGCCGAACTTATTCTGCCCAGTTCCGTCTGTAACGTTGTCCTCCATACTCCTTCTATCCATGAATGCATCCAAACTTCTCTTAAGTGTTGCAATCGAACCTGCATCCACCAGCTCGGCTGGCAGTTTGTTCCACACTCACACAAACTCCTGAGTGAAGAAGTTTCCCTGCAAGCTCCCTTTAAATATTTCACCTTTCATGCTTAATGTATAGAGTCATAGAAAAGTACAGCACAGAAACAAGGCCTTTGGCCCATCGAGTCCATGCTGAACCATTTAAACTGCCTATTCCCATCGGTCTGCACCGGGACCACAGCCCGCCATACCCCAACCATCTATGTATCTATCCAAACTTCTCTTAATCATTGAAATCGAGCTTGCATGCACCACTTACACTGGCAGCTTGTTCCACTGTTTCACCCTCTGAGCGAAGAAGTTTCCCCTTATGTTCCCCTTAAACTTTTCACCTTTCACCCTTAACCCATGACCTCTGGTTGTAGTCCCACCAGAAGCCTCCTTGCACTTGCCCTATCTATACATCTCACAATTTTGTATATCTTTAACAAATTTCCTCTCAACCTTCTACATTCCAAGGAATAAACTCCTAACCTATTCAATCATTCCTTATAACTCAAGCCCTCCAGTCCAGGCAATATCCTTGTAAATCTTCTCTGTACTCTTTGAACCTTACACCTTTCCCGTAGGTAGGTGACCAAAACTGTGACCTCCAGTTCTAGTCCCACCCAACTTCACTGGAAGAAGCTAGTTTGCATTTACCCTAAACATGCAAAGCTACTAGGCAGATACAGCGAGACTATTTCCCCAGCTGAGAGGTCCAGAACCAAGATTCACCATCCCAGAATGAGCAGTTGGCAGTTTGATGCGGAGATGCGGGGCTGTGATATCTTGCATTATATGTTGGCAAGTCGTCGGTATTCAGACCCCTGGACTCTGGAGATTTGATCACCTTTAGTTGAACAGAGATGGGTGATTTTGACATGTTAAGGGAAGGAATGGGTGTGGGGTTCGTGCAGAAAAAGGACATTGAAGATTGCCCATGATAAATAGCAAACGCTGCTAGTTTTCTGATCACAAACAAGAGAAAATCTGCAGATGCTGGAAATCCAAGCAACACATACAAAATACTGGAGGAACTCAGCAGGCCGGGCAGCATCTGTGGAAAAGAGTACAGTCAACGTTTCGGGCTGAGACCCTTCATCAGGACTGGCAGTTTTATAACTTTATGGGTCAGAAACACTTTCTCCTGGTAATCTGAAGACCAAAGTCAGGCCTTGTCTGCTTTTATCCAGCATCTATGGAATTTTAGATTGCTATTCAAGTGTTCCTGAAGGACAATGTGACCTATTTAAATAGAGATTTAACTAAAAATAACAGAGGGCTAAATGCTACTTGAATGCATTGAGTTCTAACATAAAGTGGGTTCTTATCTTGTTTGCACATAACACAGACACCTGAATTCTATGGAGTTTATCAACCTTCTGGGAGATATACAGATTGAATGTTACTCAAGGTTTACTGACCTTGTGTAGACTTTCAGTTGGCTAATATTTTTTGCTCTGAATCCATAAGGGTGAGAGTTGTAATGTAAGGGAAGAGTAGTCCTCAAAAGACTTGCACTGACAATCCAGATGTCACCCTTTGGCCCTTGGATTGGCCTGAATTGCACTGGGGCCAGGATCCCTTCTCAAATTGTCGATGTTTTGGATTTTGATCCAAGGTTTTGAACCAAACTTTAGACAATTCCTTAACACAAGAATATGTACACAACGCTGGAAGAACTCAGCAGGTCAGGCAGCATCCGTGAGAAAAGAGTAGCCAACATTTCGGGCTGAGAGGTATGTATTCTTCGATCCACAGCATCTGCAGTTGTATTTTTGTGCCTTAACACAAGAGATCCTGCAGATGCTGGAAATCTAGAGCATCACACTCAATGCACACAAAAATGCTGGAGGAACTCAACAGGATAGGCAACATCTGGGGAAGTCCTTTTAAAGGTTCTTGGCCCCCAGACTTCAACTGTGTATTCTCTACCACAGATGCTGCCTGGCTGCTGATTTCTTCCAGCACTTTGTATGTGTTGCTACAGATAATTCCTCCTCTGTGTAGAGAAGGGCAATAAAAGCTGCCAGGTCACCATGCAGGGATGATTTAATGCAAATTGTGCCCCTTTTCAAAGGCTGAGAACATTCTTTATTTTATCCTTTTCAAAGAGTGACGTCTTGTTTATCGGACCATAGCTTCCTTCAATAAATCCATTGTTGATCAATTCATAAATAACATTTACAGTCCTTACAAATGTTCTCTCCAATAGTTTGCCCAGCCTCATGAATAGACTAAATTAGATTTGTTTGTCTCTTGTACACCAAAACATCAAAGCATACAGTGAAATGTGCCATTTGTGACAACAACCTACAATGTCTGAGGATTGTGTTGGGTTGTCTGCAAGTGTCAGAATGCTTCTAGTGCCAATATAGCACATCAATATATGTTGTTCTTTCTTGTTTATCCTGTAAAATTATATCTGGATGATTTTGATGGATTGTCCTATCTGGAATATTGGATCAGTTGTAATGTAATAGTAGGGCTCTGACTCTAAAACTGGAGCAGGCTTGTATTTATGGTGTCTTTTATGAGTTTGTATTTTAAAGCAGGAGTTTGATGAATGATGTTTACCATTTGATTGTGCCTGAGTAAGTAATCAGATTGAGTTAAATTGCTGCAGGATCTTGTGATGTGTTTAATTGTTTCTTGGCATTTATCTTCTTGAATTTGTTGGCATTTTAGTATGTATTTTTGATTTTTTATGTATTTAGAAAGTGAGGTCCTGCTTCAGCTGAAAAGGGTGGAAGGTAATACATCTCTTGGGCCAGACAACATACATCCAAGGGTACTTAAAGAGATCTGTAATTTTATATATATATAAACCCCTAACATGTATCTTTCTAAAGTCAGTGCAGACTGGTGAATCCCTAAGGAATGGAAATGGGCTAACGCTGTCCCAGTAAATAAGAAGGGTGACTGCTCTGACTCTGCTAACTATAGACCAGTAAGCATAATGTGTATCATAGGTAAAATAATGGAAATATCAATAAAGAAATGATATGGAAAAGCAGTTGATAAGAACAGGCATGTCAGCAGAAAGACAGCTTGGGTTCAGAAAGGGAAAATTGTGTTTTACTAATATAGAAACATAGAAAATAAGTGCAGGAGTAGGCCATTCGGCCCTACGAGCCTGCACCGCCATTCAGTATGATCATGGCTGATCATCCAACCCTGAACCTGATTTCTCTCCATACCCCCGATCCCTTTAGCCACAAAGGCCATATCTAACTTCCTCTTAAATATAGCCAATGAACCGGCCTCAACTGTTTCCTGTGGCAGAGAATTCCACAGATTCACCACTCTCTGTGTGAAGAAGTTTTTCCTCATCTCGGTCCTAAAAGGCTTCTCCTTTATCCTTAAACTGTGACCCCTCGTTCTGGACTTCCCTAACATCGGAAACAATCTTCCTGCATCTAGCCTGTCCAATCCCTTTAGAATTTTATACGTTTCAATAAGATCCACCCTCAATCTTCTAAATTCCAGTCGATCCAGTCTTTCTTCATACGAAAGTCCTGCCATCCCAGGAATCAATCTGGTGAATCTTCTCTGTACTCCCTCTATGGCAAGAATGTCTTTCCTCAGATTAGGGGACCAAAACTGCACACAATATTCTAGGTGCGGTCTCACCAAGGCCTTGTACAACTGCAGTAGAACCTCCCTGCTCCTGTACTCAAATCCTTTTGCTAAGAATGCCAACATACCATTTGCCTTTTTCACCGCCTGCTGTACCTGCATGCCCACCTTCAATGACTGGTGTACAATGACACCCAGGTCTCGTTGCATCTCCCCTTTTCCTAATCGGCCACCGTTCAGATAATAATCTGTTTTCCTGTTCTTGCAACCAAAGTGGATAACCTCACATTTATCCACATTAAATTGCATCAGCCATGAATTTGCCCACTCACCTAACCTATCCAAGTCACCCTACATCCTCTTAGCATCCTCCTCACAGCTAACACCGCCGCCCAGCTTCGTGTCATCCGTAAACTTGGAGATGCTGCATTTAATTCCCTCGTCTAAATCATTAACATTCTTGCAGGGAAGTACTAACATTCTTGCAGGAAAGTACTAACATTCTTGCAGGAAAGTTTGCTAGTGCTGCTGGGTGGTGGGGGGGGGGGGGAATCCAGAATGTGAGAGAGGATAGCGAGATGAAGAATAAAGAACAGGTGAAGACTATACAGTTCTGGAATATTAAGTGTGTAGTAGAGAAAGGTGAGGCGGAGCAAGTGAAAAGAAGAACACATGTACAGAGGGATGGTCTGACAGAACATGGAGTTAAATGTGCAGAAAGAATAAGTAAATTTGGGAAGGACAACAAAATTCAAGGGGCATATAGCCTGATGGGAGTTCGGGGAGCTGGGTTAAGCAAAATAGGCAGTGATTTAAACAGAGAAAGGAGAAATGGGCTAAAAATTCTATATCTGAATGCATGAAGTGTCAGAAATAAGGCGGATGAGCTTGAAGCTCAGGTGCGAATGGGTAACTATGATGTTGTTGGGATAATGGAGACATGGCTGCAGGGAGATCAGACCTGGGAAATGAATGTACAAGGGTATACTTGCTGTCGTAGGGACAGAAATGTGGGCAGAGGGGGTGGGGTGGCCCTGTTGGTGAGGAATGAGATTCAGTCCTTTGCAAGGGGGGACATAGGATCAGGAGAAGTAGAGTCTGTGTGGATAGAACTGAGGAACAGTAAGGGCAAAAAGACCCTAATGGGTGCTGTCTACAGGCCCCCAAACAGTAGCATGGATATTGGGTGCAAGTTGAATAGGGAGTTAACATTGGCATGTGGCAAAGGTAATGTCGCAGTAGTTATGGGGGATTTCAACATGCAGGTGAACTGGGAGAATCAGGTTGGTGCTGGACCACAGGATAGGGAGTTTTTAGAGTGCCTACGGGATGCATTCTTGGAACAGCTTGTACGAGAGCCGACCAGGGACAAGACTATTCTGGATTTAGTCTTGTGTAATGAACAGGATTTGATAAGCGATCTTGAAGTAAAGGAGCCATTAGGAGGTATTGACCATAATATGCTAAGTTTTTATCTGTAATTTGAGAAGGATAAGGGCAGATTGGAGGTGTCAGTGTTGCAGTTGAACAAAGGAGACTATGGAGCCATGAGGGAGGAGCTGGCCAAAGTTAAATGGATGGATATCCTAGCAGAAAAGACAGTGGAACAGCAATGGCAGGTATTCTTGGGAATAATGCACAAGATGCAAAATCAGTTCACCCTTGGAGAAGGAAGGATTCAAAGGGGAGAAAGGGGCCACAGTGGTTGACAAAGGAAGTCAGAGATTGCATAGCATTAAAAAAAAAGTATGACAGAGCTAAGGTGAGTGGGAAGACAGGTGATTGGGAAATTTTTAAAGAACAACAGAACTTAACTAAAAAGGCAATACAGGGAGAAAAAATGAGGTATGAACACAAGCTAGCCAGGAATATAAAGGAGGATACCAAAAGCTTTTTTATGTATGTGAAGAGAAAGAAGTTAGTTAAGAACAATGTTGGGCCCTTGAAGAATGAATTGGGTGAAATTGTTATGAGAAACAGGGAAATGGCAGAAGAAGTTAATAAGTACTTTAGATCTGTCTTCACTAGGGAAGACACAAGCAATCTCCTAGATGTATGGATGGGCCAAGAACATAGGGAAACAGAGGAAATGAAACAGATTGACATTAGGAAGGAAACGGTGATGAGTAGACTGATGGGACTGAAGGCTGACAAATCTCCAGGTCCAGATGGTCTGCATCCTAGGGTACTAAAGGAGGTGGCTCTGGAAATTGCAGATACATTGGTATTCATTTTCCAATGTTCCTTAGATTCAGAGGATTGGAGAATGACTAATGTTATCCCATTTTTTAAGAAGGGAGGGAGGGAGAAAACAGAGAACTATCGTCCTGTCAGCCTAACATCAGTAGTGGGGAAGATGCTAGAGTCCATTATTAAAGATGAAATAGTGGCAAATCTAGATAGCAGTGATAGGATTGGGCCAAGCCAGCATGGATTTACCAAGGGCAAATCATGCTTGATTAATCTATTGGAGTTTTTCGAGGATGTAACCAGGAAGTTAGACAAGGGAGATCCAGTGGATGTAGTGTACCTCGATTTTCAGAAGGCA
Source organism: Hypanus sabinus (assembly GCF_030144855.1). Classification (NCBI taxonomy): domain Eukaryota; kingdom Metazoa; phylum Chordata; class Chondrichthyes; order Myliobatiformes; family Dasyatidae; genus Hypanus; species Hypanus sabinus. Next base: position 8,784,534 of record NC_082730.1, read on the forward strand.
TTTGATAAGGTCCCGCATAGGAGATTGGTGGGTAAAATCAGAGCTCATGGCATTGGGGGGGAAGATATTGACATGGATAGAAAACTGGTTGGCAGATAGAAAGCAAAGGGTAGTGGTGAATGGGTGTTTCTCGGAATGGCAGGTGGTGACTAGTGGGGTGCCACAGGGCTTGGTATTGGGACCACAGCTGTTTACGTTTTACATCAACAATTTAGATGAAGGCATTGAGAATAACATCAGCAAGTTTGCTGATGATACTAAGCTGGGTGGCAGTGTGACATGTGATGAGGATGTTAGGAGAATTCAAGGTGACTTGGATAGGCTGGGTGAGTGGGCAGATGCCTGGCAGATGACGTTTAATGTAAATAAGTGTGAGGTTATCCACTTTGGGAGTAAGAACAGGAAGGCAGATTATTATCTGAACGGTGTAGAGTTAGGTAAGGGAGAAATACAAAGAGATCTAGGAGTCCTTGTTCATCAATCACTGAAGGTGAATGAGCAAGTGTGGCAGGCAGTGAAGAAGGCTAATGGGATGTTGGCCTTTATTATAAAGGGAATTGAGTACAAGAACAAGGAAATCCTTTTTTTATTTGTACAGGGCCCTGGTGAGACCACACCTGGAGTATTGTGTCCAGTTTTGGTCTCCAGGGTTAAGGAAGGACATCCTGGCTGTAGAGGAAGTGCAGTGTAGATTCACAAGGTTAATTCCTGGGATGTCCGGACTGTCTTACGCAGAGAGGTTAGAGAGACTGGGCTTGTACACATTGGAATTAAGGAGATTGAGAGAGGATCTGATTGCAACATATAAGATTATTAAGGGATATGACAAGATAGAGACAGGAAATATGTTCCAGATGCTGGGAGAGTCCAGTACCAGAGGGCATGGTTTAAGAATAAGGGGTAGGTCATTTAGGACAGAGTTAAGGAAAAACTTCTTCTCCCAAAGAGTTGTGGGGGTGTGGAATGCACAGCCTCAGAAGGCAGTGGAGGCCAATTCTCTGGATGCTTTCAAGAAGGAGCTAGATAGGTATCTTATGGATAGGGGAATCAAGGGATATGGGGTCAAGGCAGGAACCGGGTATTGATAGTAGATGATCAGCCATGATCTCAGAATGGCGGTGCAGGCTCGAAGGACCGAATGGTCTACTTCTGCACCTATTGTCTATTGTCTATTAATATATATTGTAAACAACTGGGGTCCCAGCACTGAGCCTTGCGGTACCCTACTAGTCACTGCCTGCCATTCTGAAAAGGTCCCGTTTACTCCCACTCTTTGCTTCCTGTCTGCCAACCAATTCTCTATCCACATCAATACCATACCCCCAATACCATGTGCTTTAAGTTTGCACACTAATCTCCTGTGTGGGACCTTGTCAAAAGCCTTTTGAAAATATGCTGGAGTTCTATGAAGAGACAATTAAAATTTATGATAACAATAGAGCAACTGTTATCTGTTACTTGGACTTTCAGGCTACATCCACACTACACCGGATAAATCTGTAACCAAAGCTTTTTCTCTTCGTCCACACTAAAATAATGTTTTCATCCCCCGAAACCGGAGCTTTTCAGAAACGCTCTCCAGGGTGTGTAATTTTGAAAATGTCGCTTGGGCAGATCAGTGTGGATGGGGTAACTGGAGAACTCTGACAGATGGTGACGGCAGCGCACCATTTTATTGTTTTCTTCAACACAACCTAACAATTTCAGAACAGACGGCAATGAGACTGAAGCCAGAAGAGTTAGAAATGTACTCACCAAATACTTTGACCCATAACTTAATGAATAAATAAGTATACTCACTTTGCCCTGTTTTCTGTCCTTGCTTATATGCAAGGTTTACCTATTTACGCAAGTACTTCTCTGTCAATAGATGTGTAACAGCCTAATGTAACATTGTATGGAAATACAAGATAATACTGATGCAGACATGTTTTATACATTTAACAAGGTGCTTTATTAATGTAACAGAGTTAGTCAGTTTTCAAATGTTCATCGTCAGCCGGGTCAATCTGTCCGTGAACTCCCTGTCGGTTGCTTCCATACGTTCCAGTATTTGTTTTTTTTTAGTTTTAAGTCCTCCTGAGTGAGAGCCAACAGCTGCCCGTCATTTAAGTTTTTCTAGTCTGTAATTCTACAAACACGCACCGTCATACACAACGAGATTCGACACCCAAAATGTCGCTTGTTTTCAGTAGATGTGACCTGCACATGCGCAGTGGGAGGAGATTCGCCAAAATATCCATTTCAATGTGGACGAGATATTTTTTAAAACACCTAGTGTGGACGCCTATCGTTTTTATGTGAAACTGGCATTTTCAAAATTATCCGGTCTAATGTGACCGAAGGTTTTTGACAAGGTACCCTATGGGAAGTTAATAATCAAATTACAGCAGGTAGAGATTCAGTGTAAGATGTGCAAACGGGTGCAGAATTGGCTCAAAACAGAAAACAACTAGTTATGGTGGGCGGATCATTTTCACACCTAGAAGATGTTAAAAGTAGGGTTCTGCAGGGATCAGTGTTAGGGTCACTGCTGTTTTTAGTTTGCAGATGGCACTAAATTAGAGGGATGGGCTGATAACATTCAGGCAGCAGAATCATTACAATTAGATCTAAACAAAATCCAGATGTGGGCAAATAACTGGCAGGTGAAATTTAATGTAAATAAATGTAAAATATTACAAATAGGATGTAGAAATATTAGAGATAAATATCTAATGGGGGTTTTGAGTTAGAAAGTGCACTGTATGAGAAGGATTGTGGCATACTGGTACACACATCACTATCAACATGGAGGGAATGCGCACACTGCAACACTAATGAAATAGCTGGCTAGTGCAGCTCATTGGACCTAAAGGGCCTGTTCCGCGGTGTACCTCTAAATAAATAAAAATAAAATAATGCCATATTGAACAACGTCATCACCCAATTTACACAAGTTCCCTTATCAAAGTGGTACTGTCCCAGTCTCCTCCCTTTGAGCTCATTCCTAGCCTGGCCTGCCTCTCCCTGTAACTCAAGACCATCTGTTGCTGACCCATGTGATCACCTTGAGACTTCGTAGAACAGTGTCGCACCTTGCAGGCCCTTCGGCCCATCATGCTGTGCTTCATTTTAACCTACTCCAGGCTCAATCTAACCCTTGCTTCCCACATAGCCCTCCATCTTTCTCATCCATGCACCTATCTAAGAAGCTCCTAAATGTCCCTGATGAATCTGTCTCTACCACCACCCCTAGCAACAGGTTCCATGTCCTATTACTCTCTGTAAAATAGATCTTCCAACTTCCTCATACATTCCTCCAATCACTTTATAAATAATGCTTTACAAAACGTCTCTGGCCGCGCACTTGATCCATACCTCTTATCATCTTGTACAGCTCTGTCAAGTCATCTCTCACCCTCCTTCAATCCAGAGAGAAAAGTCCTAGCTCGCTCAACCTTTCCTCAATAGGACATGATCTTGAATATGGCATGGTAGTGTAGCAGTTAGCATAACGTTATTACAGCACAGCCACCAGGGTTCAATTCTGCCGCAGTCTTTGTTGGTTTCCTCAGGGAGCTCTGGTTTCCGCCCACATTCCAAAGACATAGGGGTCAGTAGTCAATTGGTCCGATGGGTGCAATTTGGCTGAACAGGCTCATCGGGTCAGAAGGGCCTGTTACTATAGTGTATCTCTAAATTTAAAAAAGACCCAGGCAGCATCCTGATAAATCACCTCTGCAGCCTCTTTAAAGCTTCCACATCCTTCCTGTAATGAGGTGACCAGAACTGAACACAATATTCCAAACAACACATTCAAAATGCTGGTGGAACGCAGCAGGCCAGGCAGCATCTGTAGGAAGAAGTACTGTCGACATTTCGGGCGAGACCCTTCGTCAGGACTAACTGAAAAGAAAGATAGTAAGAGATTTGAAAGTAGAAGGGGGAAGGGGAAATGCGATATGATAGGAGAAGACCGGATGGGTGGGGTGAAGCTTAGAGCTGGAAACTGATTGGCAAAAGGGATACAGAGCTGGAGAAGGGAAAGGATCATGGGATGGGAGGCCTAGGGAAAAAGAAAGAGGGAGGGCACCAGAGAGAGATGGAGATCAGGCAGAGTGATGGGCAGAAAGAGAGAAAAAAAAGAAGGAAGGGGAGAAAAAACTTAATATATCAGGGAAGGGGTAAGATTCCAATATTCCAAGTGTGGTCTAGCCAGGGTTTTATAGAGCTGCAACAGTACCTCGCAGCTCTTGAACGCAATCCCCCAGCTAATGAAGGCCAACATATGCAAAGCCTTGTTAGGCATCCTATCAACTTGTGCTGAACCACAGAGAGATCATGATGTCCTTACAGCCACTATCTGATGATTATATGCACTGATCTGCCATTACTGATGACCGTGACAATAACAGCCTGGTTCCCTCTATACTCTTATCCAAATTGGAGCCATGGTATCCATGGATCTTTCCTCCCAAGTTCAGTAGTGACTCCTGACACAAGGGATTGCCCATGCTGGAACCTGGAACCAAAACAAACTCATCAGTAGAGGTAAATAGACAGTTGACATTTCAGGTCGATACCCTTCATCTGAACTGGCAGATAGAGGGGAGATAGCCAGTGTAAAGAGGTGGGGGGATGGGGGGAGCAAGACCTGGGAGGTGATAGGTGAATCAAGGTGAGAGGGGTGAGAGGGGAATAATGACAAAGGCTGGGAGGTGAAGGGGATGATAGGCAGAAGGAGGAGGGGAAGTGGGAATAGTGACAGAGGTGGGGAGGTGATAGGTGGATCCGGATGAGAAGGGTGAGAGGGAGAATGGTAACAGAGGCTGGGAAGTGATGGGTGGGCTCAGCTGAGGGGAGTGATAGGCAGATGGAGGAGCGGAGAGTGGGAATAACGACAGAAGCTGGGAGGTGCTGGGTGGAAGTTACAAAGAGTGCAGGTGGTGGGATCTGATAAGAGAGGAATGTGGAGCATGGAACCAAATGAGGGAGGAGAGGAGTGTAGGATGGGAACAGTGGGGGGAGGGGACCCAGTGGGAGGAGTGTGTGGGTGATGGACAGATGGGAACAGTGGGGGGGACCCAGTGGGAGGAGTGTGTGGGTGATGGACAGATGGGAACAGTGGGGGAGGGGACCCAGTGGGAGGAGTGTGTGGGTGATGGACAGGTGGGAACAGTGGGGGGAGGGACCCAGTGGGAGGAGTGTGTGGGTGATGGACAGATGGGAACAGTGGGGGGAGGGGACCCAGTGGGAGGAGTGTGTGGGTGATGGACAGATGGGAACAGTGGGGGGAGGGGACCCAGTGGGAGGAGTGTGTGGGTGATGGACAGATGGGAACAGTGGGGGGGAGGGGACCCAGTGGGAGGAGTGTGTGGGTGATGGACAGATGGGAACAGTGGGGGGAGGGGACCCAGTGGGAGGAGTGTGTGGGTGATGGACAGATGGGAACAGTGGGGGGAGGGGACCCAGTGGGAGGAGTGTGTGGGTGATGGACAGATGGGAACAGTGGGTGGAGGAGACCCAGTGGGAGGAGTGTGTGGGTGATGGACAGATGGGAACAGTGGGGGGAGGGGACCCAGTGGGAGGAGTGTGTGGGTGATGGACAGATGGGAACAGTGGGGGGAGGGGACCCAGTGGGAGGGGTGTGTGGGTGATGGACAGATGGGAACAGTGGGGGTGACCCAGTGGGAGGAGTGTGTGGGTGACGGACAGATGGGAACAGTGGGGGTGACCCAGTGGGAGGAGTGTGTGGGTGATGGACAGATGGGAACAGTGGGGGGAGGGGATCCAGTGGGAGGAGTGTGTGGGTGATGGACAGATGGGAACAGTGGGGGGAGGGGACCCAGTGGGAGGAGTGTGTGGGTGATGGACAGATGGGAACAGTGGGGGGAGGAGTCCCAGTGGGAAGAGTGTGTGGGTGATGGACAGATGAGAACTGGGGGGAGGGGACCCAGTGGGAGGAGTGTGTGGGTGATGGACAGATGGGAACAGTGGGGGGAGGGGACCCAGTGGGAGGAGTGTGTGGGTGATGGACAGATGGGAACAGTGGGGGTAGGGGACCCAGTGGGAGGAGTGTGTGGGTGATGGACAGATGGGAACACTGGGGGTAGGGGACCCAGTGGGAGGAGTGTGTGGGTGATGGACAGATGGGAACAGTGAGGGGAGGGGACCCAGTGGGAGGAGTGTGTGGGTGATGGACAGATGGGAACAGTGGGGGAGGGGAAATCCCAGTGGGTGGAGTGTGTGGGTGATGGACAGATGGGAACAGTGGGGGGAGGGGACCCAGTGGGAGGGGTGTGTGGGAAGGATGTGCTGGGGGCAGCCGGCAGGTGACACCACGCATTCCGACACCAACATAACATGTTCAGCAGAACAACGCCAGCAAAACAAAGCTCTTTCTCACCCCCTCACACACATAGTGCAAGATACCTTGTTAATTTCTATCATCTCCTCATGCAATCTATTTATTGATTCATTGATTCCTTCTAGAATCCGGATTTAAGAAGAAATGCAAGTTTACACTGCATGACTTTACTTGAGTTGTAGGGAAGGACTGTATAGATATGGACAGCATTCCCCAGAGCACAGGAGAATGGGGGAGGATTCGACAGAGCATTGCAAATTATAAAACTAAAGAAGCAAAAACCTGAACAATCCCTTGACTACTCACAATTAATCAAAGAAGAAAACGTCAGACAAAAATTTACAATTGAAGTAAGGAATAGATTTCAAGGTCTAGAAATAAAATCTGTTGAAGATGATAGCAATCATGTAGAAATGAAGTTTAACTCTCTAAAGGATGCCTCGGTAGAATCAACAAAGTCAGTGATTCCTAAAAAAGATAAAGGCACAAAGAATAAATGGGTGACAGATGAAATCAAAAAACTGATGGAAAAAAGGAGACTGAAGAAAGCAAATCCTATGGAATATAAGTTCTTAGATAAAAAAGTTAAAAGCTTCTGTCAAAAAGCCAAAGAAGAATGGTTAAACCAGCAATGTGAACAACTAGAAAGAATCCCTATCACTGATCCAAAAAGGTTACATCAACAAATCAAGAATATCACTGGAGAAAAGCTCCTCTGGTCTTCAGGTGGGTGTTTGAAAGCAAAGGACGGTACCACTATCATGGAAAAAGATGAGATTGTGAACAGATGGGCTGAGTAAATTCAGGAATTGTTTGAAGACGATCAAGGCAAAAAAAACAGAAATTAAGATGAACGTTGAAGGTCCAAAAATTCTAAAATCTGAAGTTCATAATGCAATAAATAAAATGAGGAAAGGAAAGGCAGCAGGTCCTGATGAATTAGTAATAGAACAAATTATTGCCCTAGAAGCATATGGAATTGAAAATCTTACTGATTTAATCAATGACATTTAAGAGACTGGAATAATACCAGAAGAGATGAAAAGATCAGTATTTATCACTCTTCCTAAGAAACCTGGAGCAACAGAATGTGAATTACATAGGACCATAAGTTTAATGAGTCATATCACTAAGATACTTCTAAGAATTCTGATCTCAAGAGCTAAGAGTAAGATACAAGCTGAAATAGGTAAAGAACAATGTGGTTTTGTGAAAGACAGAAGTACAAAAAACGCCATACTGATGTTAAGGATACCATCAGAACGAGCTATTCAAGTGCAAAAAGATTTGTTTGTTTTATCAACTATACAAAAACATTTGATAAAGTGAAGCACAATAAGTTATTTGAAATATTACAGGAAATTCTAGATCTAGATTCGGACCTCCGTCTAATCAGAAATCTGTACTGGGAACAAACTGCCGCTGTAAGAGTAGATGGAGAAGTGACTTAGTTTACGAAAATCAAGAAAGGAGTTAGACAAGGGTGTGTTTTCTTCCCTGATTTGTTTAATGTGTACAGTGAAACAATATTACAAAAAAAATAAGAGACATCTTGTGAATCAAAGTTGGCGTTGAAAACATCAAAAATTTCAGATATGCAGATGACACTGTGTTAATTGCAAGTATGGAGGAAGAACTACTAAACTTAATTGATATAGTTGTTGAAGAAAGTGCAAAAATGGGTCTATCTATCAATTGACATAAAACAAGTCCAGAACTTTTGCTGCTTAGGAAGCTGGGTGACATCAGATGGCAGGTGCGACATGAACATCAAGGGAAGAATAGGGATGGCAAAAGACACCTTTACGAGAATGAAGAGTATACTGACCAACACTACACTAGGCTTGACAAACCGCCTCAGAGCACTGAAATGTTACGTTCATCCAGTTATGTTATATGGATCAGAATGTTGGACAATACCTAGTAACATGAGGAAATGAATTGAAGCAGCAGAGATGTGGTTTTTGAGGAGGATGCAAAGAATATCATGGATGAAACAACTATCTAACGAGGATGGCATGAACAGAGCAAGTACAAAAAGAGAAATAATGTATGAGATCATGGAAAGGCAACGTAACTTCATTGGACATGTGATCAGGAAGGAGGAGTTAGAATGCACAGTAATTATGGGAAAGATTGAAGGGAAGAAAGCAAGAGGAAGGCAAAGACAAATGATTTGGAGACAGTAGCCAGAGAACAGGAAATAAATACCTATGAATTGATCCACTTGACCTGAAACAGGAGTGTGTGGGCCATAGATGATGATGATGATGCAAATTATGAAGGGTATAGATAGGGTAAATGCAAACTAGCTTCTTCCAGTGAAGTTGGGTGGGACTAGAACTGGAGGTCACAGTTTTGGTCACCTACCTACGGGAAAGGTGTAAGGTTCAAAGAGTACAGAGAAGATTTACAAGGATATTGCCTGGACTGGAGGGCTTGAGTTATAAGGAATGATTGAATAGGTTAGGACTTTAGAAAGTAGAATTAGAATTAGAATTAATTTAGAATTAGAGGGTACCCATTTAAAACAGAGATGAGGAGAAATTTTTTTAGCCAGAGGGTCGTGGATTTATGGAATTCATTGCCACGTACAGCTGTGGAGGCCCAATCATTGAGGGTGTTTAAGGAGGAGATTGATAGGTATCTAATTAGTCAGGGTATCAAGGGATATGGGGAAAAAGCCGGAAATTGGAACTAGATGGGAGAATAGTTTAGCTCGTGGTGGGGTGGTGGATCAGATAATGGGCCGAATGGCCTACTTCTGCTCCTTTGTCTTGTGACCTTGTGATCTTTATTCCTTAGAATGTAGAAGATAGAGAAGAAATTTGTTAAAGATATACAAAATTGTGAGATGTATAGATAGGGCTAGTGCAAGGAGGCTTCTGGTGGGACTACAACCAGAGATCATGTGTTAAAGATGAAAGGTGAAAAGTTTAAGGGGAACATAAGGGAAAACTTCTTCGCTCAGAGGGTGAAACAGTGGAACAAGCTGCCAGTGTAAGTGGTGCAGGTGAGCTCGATTTCAATGATTAAGAGAAGTTTGGATAGATACATAGATGGTTGGGGTATGGCGGGCTGTGGTCCCGGTGCAGACCGATGGGAATAGGCAGTTTAAATGGTTCAGCATGGACTCGATGGGCCAAAGGCCTTGTTTCTGTGCTGTACTTTTCTATGACTCTATACATTAAGCATGAAAGGTGAAATATTTAAAGGGAGCTTGCAGGGAAACTTCTTCACTCAGGAGTTTGTGTGAGCGTGGAACAAACTGCCAGCAGAGCTGGTGGATGCAGGTTCGATTGCAACACTTAAGAGAAGTTTGGATGCATTCATGGATAGAAGGAGTATGGAGGACAACGTTACAGACGGAACTGGGCAGAATAAGTTCGGCATGGACTAAATGTGTTCTTTGAGTCTCTGACTCAGCAAGGCTGTTCTCTCATTAGAAGCAATCATGGCTGAGCCTTAGCATGAAGTCCACAGTATTCTCCAATATCCAATACATAACAATGGTCCTCAAATTAGTGGCACCCAAGTAGGTCACATTTATAATGGCAGGTGATGTTTAATGTACATGTGTAATTACGTAGATGTGCCCCCTCTCCCGTTCTCCTGAGACTCCTCTCAGCTCGCCTCCCCCTTAATCCAGCGAGTGCAGGGATCAACCGTGCTAAAGCACGTTCAGCCTCGTCTTTGCTGTACAAGTGTCCCCAGGAAACATGGACCAATTACAGAAATATTCCCCAGCATCTTCCTTCTGTACATCCTGTATAAACAGAGAGGCATCTAAAGCATCAGCCACGTTTGCTGCTCTGAACCGCAAGCGCCCATCCCCCACGGGATAATACGCTCCATTCTCTGAATCATATCTGGCCAAGACCATCGCCCACTTGACCGTCATTTGTGGCACGGGGTAATTTGATGGCCCAAGTTTACAGGGTAATATTACACTGCGACCCTCAGACACAGTGATCTGTTTATTAACAGACAAGTACGATGGTCCCTCCTGGAAGCAGCGATAAGACTTTTTGCCCGGCATAATACCCCTCCTGAGAGGATTTGTCTCCTCCGCCAATTCTCTTTCCTTCTGTGTTCTGGCGTCCACGCCTTTCTTCTGCTCTGTCATGGCTAGTACATTTCCAGTGAATCCCCAGACCATCTGGGCAAGGACTATGAATCCTATCCATCTCTGGAGTGACATGTTCCTGTGGAGGAAACAATGGGACGCCTTAGAGTCATAGAGCATAGAACCACTACAGCACAGGAAAAGGCCCTTCCGCCCCTATTAATCTGAGCTCATCTGGACCGGGGGTTCCAAACCTTTTTTATGCCATGCAACCCCTATCATTAACCAAGGTTGGACCCCAGCTTTGAACTCCTGATCTGGACCATAGCCCTCTGAACATCACCCATCCATAGATTTATCCAAACTTCTCTTAAACCTTGAAATCAAACCTGCATAGGCCACTTCCACATTGTCACAACATTCTGAGTGAAGTTCCCCTCATATACTCCCAAAAATATTTCACCTTACACCCTTAACATAGAACATTAAACATAGAATATTACAGCACATGAGCCCATGATGCCATGCTGACCTTTTAACCTACTCTAAAGTCAGTCTAATCCTTCCCTCCCACATAGCCACCCATTTTTCTCTCATCTATGTGCCTATCTAAAATTTTCTTAAATGGCCCTGATATATCTGCCTCTACCACCACTCCCTGGCAGGGTGTTTCATAGACCCACCTCTCTCTGGGTACAGAAACTACCTCTGACATTTTCCAGTCACCTTAAAATTATGCTCCCCCGCATTGCCTTCTCCACCCTGGGAAAATGCCCCCAGTTGTCCACTCGATCTATGCCTCATAGAGATGCTCTCTTAATTCAGGCAGCACCCTGGCAAATCTCCTCTGCACCCTCTCCTAAAGCTTCCACATACTTCCTGTAATGAGGAGACCAGAACTGAACACCAGGATTTTATGGAGCTGCAACATTACATAGCGGCTCTTGAACTCAATCCCCTGACTAACGAACATCAACACACCATACACCTCCTGAACCACCCCATCAACTTGTGCTGCTACTTTGAGCAGCAACTTTAACCTGTGACCTCTAGTTCTAGTCTAACCCAACCTCAGTGGAAAAAACTTGCTTGCATTTACCCTATCCTTACTCCTCATAATTTTGTATACCTCTATCACATCTCTCCTTGTTCTCCTGTGCTCCAGAGAATTAAATCTTAACCTATTCAACATTTCTCCATACTCAGTTCCTCAAGTCCCCTAGGATCCACGTATTAGTCTTCTGTGTGCATTGCACTTGAGGTGCATTTATTATGGTAATCTGACACATGAGTTGCACCGTGGTAGAAGCAAACAAGTATAGTTTTAGCTTAGTCTTAATTTTAGTTTAGTCTAGTTGAGGATTAGAGGCAAGTTCATTCCTCAACTCCCTATATTCAAAAGAATGAAGTCCTGCCCTGCCCTGCCCTATAACTCATGCACTCAAGTTCTGGCAACATCCTCTGCATTCTTTCCAGTATAACAATATCTCTCCTATAACAGGGTAACTAACACTGATTTCACTTTAATGGAAACATACAGTGAAAGGTGCTGGTTACGCCAACAGCCAACTGCTATCTCACTAACGTCTTGTACAACTACCATGTAATATCCCAATGATCAGTTGGTTGATTTAACTCATTGGTTGACCACATTTGATGTTCCCTAGTTGTGGAGCTGATCTAACTGTGGGATAAATACCATGCTTTGTACATCACTGCTGATCTCATTGTCATACATTTCATGTTAGGTCTGGAATTCAGGGTCAAGCAAATCAAATTTATCTCCAAGATTGTCGGTGCTCTCGTCCAAACTTACATTGAACACTTGGTCAGATTCAGCAAGTTTCAGCCGTTTGCCATGGTGTAAGGGTGATTGACACCCATCAACACAGTCTGAGCAGACTCAATGTAAAACACCCTGTCTATAAATGGCCACGCCGAGATGACACCAGGATTGATACCCCCTTGTCCCTCAAAGGGCTAAATTGCCTCCCATCTGGAGGGCATGATGTGATTTCCCCTCCTTCCCAAAATCTCAGTTCCGAGCAGATTATGCCCATGTTCAGTTGGTGATGAATTTGTGTCATCGACCATTGAACGCACACATTGACCTGTTTTATCTCTGAGACTACAATGGGTTTGGTCAGAGTTTCACCAACAAGGGAATCAAGAGAGGTCTGTACCAATGGACCAAACCATGACTGGTGGAACAAAAATGAACCACAGAGACAATCCAACCAGCTATCAGAAACAATTGAAGGAAGCTTCATTGGTATTACCTTTTTCCTGGGTCTCAACGCAGGGCGATGTGGTTAGTCTTGTTCACCCCTTCAGTGATGACTTTGGCCTTTTATACCCTGCCTGTACAGCCCTGCACACTCTGCTGGACTTCATTGGCTCTGGTCCAAGACTTTCTACCAATCGTGACCACGAACGGGGCATTGGACAAATTTAGCCCTGGTGTCTCTGTTGTAAGTGAGCCTTTAAAACAGTGGGTAATGGTTAATAAGATCAATGCTAATGCCAGTATCATACACATCCTGGTAATGTCTCCACCCTGTCTCAACCTGGCCACCCACGGAACCAGATCTTAAAAACCACACCACGTCACCACTAGTACCCAGGCACCTGCATCGTTTTCGACTCTGACAGAATACATGCACCCAGACCCCAAAATGGGACTGATGTTTCCCAAGTATTTATCACTCATCTGGTGACTGACCAGGTCCAGCCAGAAGGCCACTGGGAGTTCCTCTCATCCCCACCGCCTGCCCCTTTTCCAAAGTTCCACCAAGGCTGACAGATTTGGAGAGAGAGGGAAACAGAGAGAGAGAGAGAGAGAGAGAGAGAGAGAGAGAGAGAGAGAGAGAGAGAGAGAGAGAGAGAGAGAGAGAGAGAGAGAGAGAGAGAGAGAGAGGAAGAGGGAGGGATACACAGGGAGAAAGAGTGATGGAGATATAGAGAGAGAAGAGACACACACACACATGCGAGGGATACAGGAAATACACAATCTGCTGCAGATCAGATCAGAAGCATTCAAGTCTCGTGACCAAGAAAGTTATGAGAGGTCCAAGTACAATATCTCACGGGCAAAGTGGTAATTCTGGATTCAACTTAAATCAATATAAGATTCCTGACAGCTGTGGTGGGGCTTGAATGCTATCACCTCTCAGAAAGTGACAGCAAGTAACATAGGCGACAACAAGGCTTCAATTCCAGATGCGTTCGTTGCCTTCTATGCTTACTTTCACAGTCAAAACATGGAGGAACCATCATAGCACATAGAGTAGTACAGCATATTACAGGCCCTTTGGTCCACAATGTTGTGCTGACCCTCAAACCCTGCCTCCCATATAACCCCCCACCTTAAATTCCTCCATATACCTGTCTAGTAGTCTCTTAAATTTCACTAGTGTATCTGCCTCCACCACTGACCCAGGCAGTGCATTCCACACACCAACCACTCTCTGAGTGAAAAACCTTCCTCTAATATCCTCCTTGAACTTCCCTGCCCTTACCTTAAAGCCATGTCCTCTTGCACTGAGCAGTGGTGCCATGGGGAAGAGGCGCTGGCTATCCACTCTATCTATTCCTCTTACTATCTTGTACACCTCTATCATGTCTCCTCTCATCCTCCTTTTCTGCACAGAGTAAAGCCCTAGCTCCCTTAATCTCTGATCATAATCCATACTCTCTAAACCAGGCAGCATCCTGGTAAATCTCTTCTGTACCCTTTCCAATGCTTCCACGTCCTTCCTATAGTGAGGCGACCAGAAATGGACACAGTACTCCAAATGTGGCCTAACCGGAGTTTTATAGAGCTGCATCATTTCATCGCGTCTCTGAAACTCTATCCCTCGACTTATGAAAGCTAACACCCCATAAGCTTTCTTAACTACCCTATCTACCTGTGAGGTACCATCATGAACTCCCACAGCCCCCCCCTCCCCGGATGAACCTGTGATTTCAGTCTATGAGGCCAACATGAGAGCATTCTTCAGGGGGGTGAACACACAGAAAGCATCCAGCCCAGGTGGGGTACCTGACCGAGTACTAAAGACCTGTGCTGATCTGGTGGCCAGACATTACACTCTCACTTTGGCAGGCTGAGGTACGCACCCACTTCAAACAGGCTTCGATTATGCCAGAGGCTAAGAAGAACATGCCAACCTGCCTCAGGGACTATTATCCATTGCACTTACACTGACAGTGATAAAGTGTTTTGAGAAGTTGGTGATGGAACATATCAACTCCTGCCTGAGAAATAGCTTGGATCTGCTCCAATTTGCCTACCAGAGCAACAGCAGATGCCATTTCATTGGCTCTTTACTCAACCCTGGAAACGTGGAGAGCAAAGATGCTCTTTATCGACTACAGTTTGACATTCAATACTATCATCCCCTCAAAAGTAATCAATAAGCTTCAAGACCTTGACCTAAATGTGTAGTTGGATCCTTGATTTGCAGACCCTAATCAGTTTGGAGTGGCAACAACATTTCTCCACTATCTCCATCAGCAGAGGTGCACCATGAAGCTGTGTGCTTAGTCCCCTGCTCTGCTCACTTTACACTTATGGCTGTGTGGCTAAGCACAGCTCCTATGCCATATTTAGGTTTGCTGATGACATCACTATTGTGGGCCGAAGCAATGGTGGCAATGAATCAGCACACAGGCGGGAGATTGAAAATCTGGCTGAGTGGTGGCATAACAACAACCTCTCACTCAATGTCAGCAAGACCAAGGAGCTGGATATTGACTTCAGGAGGAGAAAACTGGAGTCCTTGAGCTAGTTCTCATCAGGGGATCAGAAGAGGAGAGGGTCAGCAACTTTAAATTCTTCTGTGTTATCAATTTAGAAGACCAGTGCTGGGCCCACCACGGAAATGCAATTACAGAGAAAGTGCAGGAGTAACCCTTCTTCCTTAGAAGCTTGTGAAGGTTTGGCATGACATCTGAAACTTTGACAAACTTCTATAGATGTGTGGTGGAGAGAATATTGATTGGCTACATCATGCCCTTGAACAGAATGTCCTATAAAAAGTATTGGATACAGTCTGGGTCCATCATGAGCAAAGCACTGGCAACACACACAAAATTCTGGAGGAACTCAGCAGGCCAGGTAGCGTCTGGCTGAGACCCTTCCAAAATGTTGAATGTTTACTCCGGTCTTTTAGGGACAGAAGGGCCTTTTCCTGTGCTGTAGTGGTTCTATGCTCTATGACTCTGAGGCATCCCATTGTTTCCTCCATTGGAACATGCAACTCCATTGATGGATAGGATTCATAGTCCTTGCCCAGATGGGCTCTATTGTAGTCGACTGTGGATTGATAGCATGAGTTTTTGACTCTTATTGCATGATGGACATACCATTTGTGCCTGCTGCCTTGTATTAGATGTGCTTTGTGCTGAGTATGACTGTTGGTGTTATGTTTTGCACCCTGACCCTAGAGTAACGCTCTCTCCTTTGGCTGTATTCATGAGTATTCGTGTATGGTTGAATGACAATTAAACTTGAATTGAATTGAAATATGTGGGGCATAGACACAGCTGATAGAGTCTTTTTCTCAGGGTGGTAATGTCAAGGACATCGTTTTAATATGAGAGAGGGAAAATATAAAGGAGTCATTTCTTTTTATACAGACAGTGGTGAGTGGCTGCCAAGCAATGTTCCCACTAATTTCTAATGATCAGTGTGCACAAAAATCAGGTGCTGTGCAATTTTTTGTCCAGTGACAACAACATATCCACACTGAATTCTATATATAGAGGGTTTTATTTTAACAGCTAGCAAGACACTTTCAGTAGGAACTTTGATCTTCTCTGGGTTTGATCGTTTGAACATTTGCATCGTGACAATACACACAGGTAGCACCAGTTTCCGTATCGTACATAAATATTTCAGTAACTGCTCGTTCCTGACTTCACGAGCTTTCCATGTAGCAGCTTCTACTGTTTCATTAGCCATTCTGCTTTCAATGAACTAGCTGCTTCACACCCTTTGCTTCTTTGACATAGTGAATCAATCATACCGTCAATAAAAACAGTATAATTAAGCCAATTCTAAAGCTTGTAGACAAATCATTGTAAACTCCACATTGTCAGCACCATCCACATCAGAAACCGGAGAAGGAAATGTGATCGTGTACAATCGTGAAATATACTTAACATGCCAATGAGGTAGACCGTGACAACCTTTAGTGCGCAGTTTAAATTCCCTTGTGTGCTAGCAGCAAAAGATGTGTGAGCACGCTCACCCCAGAGGGAAAACTGTTGCCAAGGTGGGCAGTGGAGGCAGAAACAACAACAACCTTTATGTAGTATTTAGACAGACACAGGGGCAGAGTGATGTACCCTACATGCGGGCAAATAGATGCATTTCAATCGATGTCACAGTCAGTGCAGACATAAAAGGCCTAACGGCCAGTTCTTGTGTTCTACATTCGGCACGGTTAGTGCATAGTTCATAGTTTCACAGTGCCAGTTTTCACCTATCAGAGTTCAATTCCGGCCGCTGCCTTTAAGGAGTTTGTGCGTTCTCCTTGTGACTGCGTGCGTTTCCTCCCACATTGCAAGATGTACAAGTTAAGGTTGGTACGTTATGGGCACGCTACGTTGCACTGGATGCTAGTGACACTTGCCCCAGCTCAATCCTCACTGACTTGATGCAAACGATGCATCTGTCTGTATGTTTCAATGTACATGTGGCAAATAAAGATAATCTTTAAAAAAGAACTATAATCTTTCTACGTTCTGAGGCAAAGGGACAGACTGGAGCCAAGATCGGGATGTGTGTGATCGCTTCTTAACTGTTGAACATCTTGAATGTTCCTAACCACATTAGTGATTAACAACAGGTAAATGGTAACCTGTTGGAGAGAGGTGTGCCCTAATTCTGGGCCCTGCGCTGTGTGAGAATGTTTGGCTGCAACAAGCCAGTGTGGAGCTTTCGACATGTTCTTTGACAGGGTCACAGTGCGTAAATAACAGAGCAAACCATGGTGACTGGAACAAGACCAACAACACTGTCCCAATGCTCAATCCTCCTACAAGTGACCAGGTGCTGTGTCTCACTGTGGCCGATGTGAGAAGAACCCTGTGCAGGGTCAACCCACGGAAGGCTGCTGGACCAGACAACGTCCCTGGTAGAGTGCTCAGAGGATGTGCAGACCAGCTAGCAGATGTTCTCACTGACATCTTCAACATCTCCCTGAGCAGCACCACCGTTCCCACGTGCTTCAAGGCTGCCACCATCGTCCCCGTGCCGAAGAAGTCTTCAGTGTCCTGCCTCAATGATTACCATCCCATTGCACTCACATTCATCATCATGAAGTGTTTCGAGAGGCTCATCATGAGGCACATCAAGACCCTGCTACCTCCCTCACTGGACTCCCTGCAGTTTGCGTACCATCCCAACCGCTCAACAGATGACGCCATTGCCATCACCCTCCACCTGGCCCTAACCCACCTGGACAAAAAAGACACGTATGTTGTTCATAGACTTCAGTTCAGCATTCAACACAATCATCCCTCAGGAACTGATTGGAAAGCTGAGCCTACTGGACCTGAACACCTCACTCTGCAACTGGATCCTAGACTTCCTGACTGGGAGATCTCAGTCAGTCCGGATCGGGAGCAGCGTCTCCAACACCGTCACACTAAGCACGGGGTCCCCCAGAGTTGCGTGCTCAGTCCACTGCTGTTCACTCTGCTGACCCACGACTGTGCTGCAACACCAAGCTCGAACCACATCATCAAGTTCACCAATATCACGACCGTGGTGGCTCTCATCAGCAAGAACGACGAGTCAGCATACAGAGAGGAGGTGAAACGGCTAACGGACTGGTGCAGAGCCAACAACCTGTCTCTTAATGTGAACAAAACAAAAGAGATGGTTGTTGACTCAGGAGGGCATGGAGCGACCACCTCCCGCTGAACATCGATGGCTCCTCAGTAGAGATCGTAAAGAGCACCAAATTTCTTGGTGTTCACCTGGTGGAGAATCTCACCTGGTCACTCAACACCAGCTCCATAGCAAAGAAAGCTCAGCAGCGTCTCTA
This sequence comes from Hypanus sabinus, assembly GCF_030144855.1. Taxonomy (NCBI): domain Eukaryota; kingdom Metazoa; phylum Chordata; class Chondrichthyes; order Myliobatiformes; family Dasyatidae; genus Hypanus; species Hypanus sabinus. The sequence continues at coordinate 8,803,006 of NC_082730.1, forward strand.
CTTTCTGCGAAGGCTGAAGAAAGTCCATCTCCCACCCCCTCATCCTCATCACATTTCTACAGGGGTTGTATTGAGAGCATCCTGAGCAGCTGCATCACTGCCTGGTTCGGAAATTGCTCCACCTCGGATCTCAAGGCCCTGCAGTGGATAATGAGGTCAACTGAGAAGATCATAGGGGTCTCTCTTCCTGCCATCACGGACATTTACACTACACACTGCATCCGCAAAGCAAACAGCATTATGAAGGGCCCCACGCACCCCTCATACAAACTCTTCTCCCTCCTGCCATCTGGGAAAAGGCACCGAAGCATTTGGGCTCTCACGACCAGACTGTGTAACAGTTTCTTCCGCCAAGCTATCAGGATCCTCAATACCCAGCGCCTGGCTTAACACCTTGCACTATTGTCCTGTTTATTATTTATTGTAATGCTTGCACTGTTCTGTGCACTTTATGCAGTCCTGGGTAGGTCTGTAGTCTAGAGTAGTTGTGTGTTTTTTTTTTCTCTGTGTTGTTTTTTTTTACATAGCTCAGTCTAGTTTTTTGTACTGTGTCATGTAACACCAGAGTCCTGAACAACTGTTTCATTTTTACTATGTACTGTACCAGCAGTTATGGTCAAAATGACAGTAAAAGTGACTTGACTTGACTTGATTCCAGCACCTGACTTGAGCAACACACACAAAATGGGTGGCACAGTAGCATAGCAGTTAGCGTGACACTGTTACAACTCCGCACAAGCTCCGTTCAGAGTTCAATTCTGGCACCGGTCTGTAAGGAGTCTCTGTCCATCTGTGTGGGTTTTCCTCCAGCTCCTCTGCTTCCTCACACAGTCGCAGGCCCTACCAGGAAGCTAATTGGTCATTGTAAATTGCTCCGTGATTGGGTTAGGGTTAATTGGGTTTGGCAGGGGTTGCTGGGGTAGCACAGCTCGGAGGGCTGAAAAAGCCTACTCCACTCTGTATCGCTTAATTAATTAATTTACTGTTGGAGGGATTCAGCAAGTCAGGCAACATCTATGGAGGGGAATAAAGAGTCGATGTTTCAGGCTGAGTCCCTTCTTCAGGATGAAGGTGATGCGACTTTGAGACTGGAGTAAGGATTTGGAAAGTCACAGAGACTCAAGGTGGGATACCTGGCCTTTAACCACATCTGTAACTCTGTTTGGTGCCTGACCAGTTAATTTGCTAGCCAGTGGCGAGCTCCTCAGCAGGAAAGATCGGAGATACCCCTGTTGTCCAACCCGCCCTCTTTCTTTCCCAACTCTGCTAGGTGTCGAGGCCTAGGCTTACTCAAGTTTATGGAAATATGCAGGGAAAATCCAAATACCCAATATTATCACTCTGTTTCTCCCCCCACAGATGCTGCCAAGGCAACAGACTATCTCCTGTATTTTCTGTGCTTACATAGGTGAATGACAGATGCCATAGCATCTGACACCTGAAAACAAGGGTGTTTATGTCAGATTGTTGTTTCTGGATTCCAGTTTGGCATTCAACACTATTGTCCCACAGAACTTGCTGAACAAACTCTTACTCCTCAGACTAAGTATACCACTGGATGTTGGACTTCATAAAGAACAGACTGCAATGCAGATGCTTCTCTAACTACCTGGGACCCCTGCTATTTGTGATTTTTATAAATGACCTGGATGTATAGGTGGAAGGATGGGTGAGTAAGTTTGCGGATGACATGAAGATTGGAGGAGTTGTGGATGGGGTTGCTGGTTGTTGAAGGTTACAAGAGGATATAGACAGGCTGCAGAGTTGGGCAGAAAAATGGCAGATGGAGTTCAATCCAGGTAAGTGTGAGGTGATGCATTTTGGAAGGACAAACAAGAAGACTGAGTACAGGATTAACTGTCAGTTACTTAAGAGCGTGGGTGAACAGAGGGACCTTGGGGTTCAAATCCATACATTCCTCAAGGTCGCTGCACAGGTTGATAGGGTAGTTAAGAAGGCCTGTGAGATGCTGGGCTTCATTAACGGGGATTGAGTTCAAGAGTAGAGAGAGATCATGTTGCAACTCTTCGAATCTCTGGTGAGACCGCACTTAGAGTATTATGTTCAATTCTGGTCACCTCATTATAGAAAGGATGTGGAAGCTATGGAGAGGGTGCAGAGGAGGTTCACCAGGATGTTGCGTGGTTTGGAGAACAAGTCATATGAAGCAAGGTTAGCAGAGCTGGGACTTTTCTCTGTGGAGAGTAGAAGAATGAGAGGGGACTTGATAGAAGTCTACAAGATTATGAGAGGCATAGATAGGGTGGGTAGTCAGTACCTGTTTCCCAGGGCACCAATAGCAAACACCAGAGGGCATATGTACAAAATTAAGGGAGGGAAGTTTAGGGGAGACATCAGGGGTAAGTTTTTTACACAGAAGGTTTTGAGTGCCTGGAATGACTTGCCAGGGATGGTGGTGAAGGCTAAAACATTAGGGGTATTTAAGAGCCTCTTGGACAGACACATGGATGAAAGAAAAATGGAGGGTTATGGGGTAGTGTGAGTTTAGTACTTTTTTTTAAGGATTATATGGGTCGGCACAACATGGAGGGCTGAAAGGTCTGGACTGTGCTGTAGTGTTCTATGGTTCTATTTGCCACACTCTAGCAAAAGAAATTCCTCCTTTTCTCTGTTTTAAAGGGACACCCTTCTATCCTGAGGCTGTGCCCTCTGGACCTAGACCCCTCCACCACTGGTTGAGCAGCATCTGTGGAGGGAAGGAAATTGTCAACATTTTGGCTTGAGACCCAGTGTCAGGACCCATTCCTTTCCTCCAACAAATTCTGCTTGACTTAGAGTAATACAGCAAAGAAAAAGGCCCTTCAGACCATCTGGGCCATACTGACCACACTATCTTCCCTGCTGGTCCGAGTTGCATGTGTTTGGTCAGTAACTCTCCACACACCTCTCCCCCTCGCCTCCACCTACTTGTCCGAATGCCTCTTAAATGTTGCAATTGTATCTACCTGTAACCGCTCATCCCAAGTACTGACTACGTTCTGTGTGGAAAAAGAGATTAAAGAGATAACAAGAGAGAAAGGTTTATTTGTCACATGCACATTGAAACATCGAAGCATACAGTGAGATGTGCTGCTTGCCTCAATGACCAACGCAGTCTGAGGTTGTGCTGGGGGCAGCCCACAAGTGTCGCCGTGCTTCCGACACCAACGTAGCCTGCCCACAACTCACTAATCCTAACCCATGTGTCTTTGGAATATGAGAGGAAACAGGAGCACCCAGGGAACATGCAAGCTCCTTACAGACAGCTACGGGAATTGAACCTCGGTCGTTGGTGCTGTGAAATGTTACGCTAACCCCTACGCTACTGTCCTGTCCTGCTCAGTTACCTCATTGGAAAATTCCACTAAGTAGGACAGAGTCACCCTTAGCAAAGCCACACTGACTATCTTAGATAAATTCCTGCCTTTCCATGTCAAGGTAATTTGGGACCTCGATTTTAATTTCCAATAACTTTGCCCAGAAGTATTTGCAGTAATTTATCACCCTGATCACGATATGCATGTTCTTTCAACTTTAAACCACATTTCATTTAAATGATTTTTCCATATTATAGAAATATATTTGGCTCCTTATCAGATTTGTATGTGGTCTCAAGGAGTTGATCCAGATGGTCTTTGAAATTTGTTTTATGATAATCACACTGGGCAGCAGGAGGTCCAATCCAAATATAACCATGTTTCAGATCAGCAGGTCTTACTTCATAATTAGTTTCCCTCCAGAAACAGACTCATACTCACCCCTGCCTGGCACCAGATAACATGTGGGACTTTTAGGGTCACAGAGTCTCAGAGAAATATGGTGGAAAAACAGGCCCTCTGGCCCATTGAGACTATGCACTACTTCTCTACGCATCTGAATTTTTATTTTCCCCGCATTCCCACAAACTCCCCGTCATGCGGAATAAGTGAGACAGAAAACACTGATTATGAATAAACACATTAACCATTTATTTGCAGACAAACTGCTCCTTGCACACATTGGTGGGAACTTGAACCCTTATCTTACAGCTGGAAAGTGTTATGCTAACCACTATACTACCATGCCACCCCATTGTCTTACTAATCAAGAACCTGTCAACCTCTGCTTTAAATCTATCAGTGAATTGTGACAATGAATTCCTTAGGTTCTCCACCCAGGGTAATACAAATGCCACCTCACTGGCTGCTGTCCTGTCCAATGAGATGGTCTGCCCAATAAAGAATATAATACATACAGTGGGAGCAGAGTTAGGTCATCTGGACCATCAAGTCTTCCCTGCCATTCCATCATGGCTGGTTTATTATCCCTCTCAACCCCATTCTCTTGCCTTATCCCCAGAAACCTCTGATGCCCCTACTAATCAAGAACTTATCAGCCTCTGCCTTAAATATACCCAATGACATGATCTCCACATCCATCTGTGGCAATGAATTCCACAGATTCGCCACCCTTTGGCTGAAGAAACTCCTCTACATCTCCATTCTAAATGGATGTCCTTGTATTCTGAGTCTGTGTCCTCTGGTCTGAAATTACCCCACTATAGGAAACATTCTTTCCATGTCCTCTCTTTCTAGGCCTTTCAATATTTGATAAGGGTGGTCAATTAATTTCAGTGACACTACTACCCAAGAAAAAATAAAAGCAAGAGCATATGTGGACTCTCCAAGAGGACCACAACCTCATTGTAGGGCTTGTACGACCCGGAGAGCTATATTGGCTGGAGTCAGGACTTTATGCTTTGGCTCTTGGTAGGGTCATCATACCAAACAGGTCGAATGGTAGAGGCCAGACTAAGAGTGGTCCACTGCTCCTCCTGGTTCAGGGTTCAGCTCAGGGCCAACAACCCTGACTGGTAAAACAAAACTGTTATGGAAAGAGCAATGAAGAATCCTTCTAGACCTGAGTGTGATGGTATTCCAAAGTCTCCACCTGAGACTTGCGTGACTGACAGTAATGAAAACCAAGCTGGTGACACGATGAAAGAAGCCCTGACCACCACCAGAGATGGAGGGTCTTCATTGCTGCTCTAAACGCCAGCTGTGTAATGGAGAGTAAAACATGTGTGGATGTTCTGGGCTCATCTTTGTTCAAACGTTCACTACTCTACATTTCCCACTGAAGACTGACCACTTAGGATCAAGGATCAAGAATCAACTTGAATCACCATTTATATACTTACGAAGTTCAAAGTAAATGTATTACCAATGTACGTATTTGAAGTACTCCGTAGTTGGAAATCGACCATGGATGTTGCATCCTAGCTGCCTATGCGATACATAAGCCTAATTTGCTGCTCATTATGTTGTTGGCATCTAGGGCAGCAATGCCATCTCTGCCTGTCCATGCTGTTGCACACTGGTAAAGAAAGATTCTTCATTGGTGTTCCTGTAACAGTTTCGTTTGATCAGTCAGGATTGTTAGCCCTGAGCTGAATCCCCAAACCTGGGGGACCAGTGCACCACTCTCAGTTTGGCCTTTACCCTTTGACCTGTTTGGCAGGGGGTGACCCTACCAAGAATCAAAACATAAAGCTCAGACTCCGGCTGACATAGCTCTCTGGGTCATTGAGGCAAGCAAGCCTGCAGACCCTACGACAGGGTTATGGTCCTCTTGGAGGATACTGCAAGCCCAGGCAGTCCAGTATGGAGAACAAGCAGGCTCCCCCTCTCCACGCAGCTGATGAAGTCAAAGGAACGGCAGAGACTGATACAGTTTGGCACCAGTGGCATGGCAGGAGTTGCCACTCAGGGTTGAATTTAACGTAGGTCAGACTTAGGGACTCTGGCTCCAGATTTTTCCCTCAGGGGTTACTGCTGAAGCCTTCCCAATGTAGTGGGTATGGCCGCATGGCAGCAGAGGTTTTAGTTTTCCTCATCCTTGCTGAGTTGCCAGCCATGGCTAATGAGCCCCATCTGCCCGAAGCGGCTGGTTTTAAGACACCAGTACCCCGCCTTTGCCCCTTCTCCTGCCAGAAGAAATTGTTCCACTGGGTTTAGTAGCTAAGCCACACGTGAAGGCCAGGAGCTGGACCTGGTTGTCAGAGGCTATTTGAGGTGCACGCCATTGGGAGCATTTAATAGGCAGTGGGAGCTTGTCCCATTACCACCCCCAGCAATAACCATCTTAAAGAACTCAAAGTACAGAAGCATCTATCACCACATACAATAGAATCAATGAAAAGCTACACACAAAGACTGATAAACACCAATGGGTAAATGAAGTTAAACTGCAACTACCACAAATAAACAAACAAACAAACAAATAATAAATAATATTGAGAACATGTGTTGTAGAGTTCTTGGAGTGAATCTGTAGGTTGTGGAATCAGTTCAGTGTTGAGATGAGTGAAGTTATCAATTCTGGTTCAGTAGCCTGATGGTTGAAGGGTAATAACTGTACATGTTTAGAGTGTGCTGTGGTGTGTTCACTAGGGGATGACCAAGGACTCTTCATCTCAAGTTTTTGATATTTATTGTTTATTTTTTAATTATTTTTTTCTTCTTTTTGTATTTGCACGATCTGTAGTCTTCTTCACTGTGGTTGAACACCCTAGTTGGGCAGTCTTTCATGGATTCTGTTATGGTTATTATTCTTCAGATTTATTGAGTATGCCCACAAAACAATGAACCTCAGGGTTGTATATAGTGACATACATGTACTTTGATAATAAAATTCACTTTGAAATTTGAACATGCAACAAAAACATTTAACAATGATTAATAATAAAGAATGATACAAAACATAAAGTTCGAGGTTGAAGCAAGGATCTGTGAATAAAAATATAAATAGGATAGAGTTACCACTGATGTCAGTTTCTTCCAACAGGTGAAAGTAATAATGGAACAATCTATCAAGACCCAGGTCACAGTGAAGGTCATCAGTCCATGAAGACAATGCGTAATTTTCAAGATAAAAGTTACCAAGATAAGCAGAATAACTGGCAGAGTATTTTCTTCTGCAAACATTAAATTGGCAAAGTGACTGGTTGTACAATTGATGAAAAAAAAATGGGCTACTCGCAGTGTATAAAAGGACTTGCCTTGTCCACAGTAGGACAGCTGCAAGATGGCAAAGCTTCTACTTGTATCAGGTGAGTGAGCCGTTTACTCACGTACACTTAATCGTATCTAGCACAGCACGCACGGCAGAGTGAAGGGACACCTGTTGGAATAATTGTGCACTTCTGAGCAAAACTTCACTTAGTAGCTTTGAGGCTCAGAGGATGTGGTTGGAGGACGGTCATGTGTGTGTGAATCAGAGTCAGGTTTATTACCACTGACACATGTTGTGCAATTTATTGTACAGTGCGTGATATAATGCATTACAATAAGAAATATTTAACAATTAAATAAGCAGTGCAAAAAGAGAGCTAAAGAGTGAGGTGGTGTTCATGGGAGCATGGGCCATTCAGATATCTGATGGCGGAGAGGAAGAGGCTGCTCCTGAAATGTTGAGTGTGGGTCTTCAGGCTCCTGTACCTCCTTCCTGATGGTAGCAATGACGAGAGGGCATGTCCTATGTGGGTCCTTAACAAAGGGTGGGTGGGTGGGAGGGAGGGATGGGCTTGTTTTTGTGCTCTGTGTTGTTCTGCTGAACACCAACACACTACGTTGGTGCTGGTATGTGTGGCAACCCTTGTGGTCCACTCTAGGCACACCCTTGCGTGTGTTGTTTGTTAACCCAGAGGATGCATTTCACTGTGGGTTTCAGTGTACATGTGATAAATATCTGAATTTGAACTGCTGACAGAAGAAATTCTGCAGATTCTGGAAATCCCGAGCAACGCACACAAAATGCTGCCTGACTTGCTGAATTCCTCCGGCATTTTGTGTGTGTTAGTCATTTGCTTTGAACAGGAATGACTGCAGCTGTCTCTCTGTGGATCCATTTTCTCGCCCCCTCAGGGGAATTCTTCAGATGCCCATTCCGCTAATGCAATGCCCTGAAACAGGAGATATAAGGGTAGGTTTAGGCCATTAGCTTCTTGTTTCTGCTGGCCATTCAGTGGGACCATAGGTAATCTTTTACCTCAGCTCCACTCTCCTGAAGCCATCTCTTAGTATTTCTAATGGATGCAAGGGTGGAGATATATCCCGACCAATGGAGGTGTAAGGTGCTCCTTCCCTCCACTAGCCCTCAGGTCACCCTTGGGTAAGGTGTAGCACCTGCTTAGCCCCCCCCCCCCCCACCTCGATCAGGGTCACGTGAAGCCATGGGCACAGATGGTGGGTGGTCGTATGAGCAGCCGGTGCAGATCACAGGTCCTGGTTATGCGACCACTGACACCAGGCAGACAATCCCTGAAGGGTATTGATAACGGCCGGGGTCACCCGTCTTGTAAAGACACTGCCCAGGAGAAAGCAATGGCAAACCACTTCTGCAGAAAAGTTTGCCAAGAACAATCATGGTCATGGGAAGACCGTGATCACCCACATCATACAACACGGCACATAATGAATGAACAAACAACATCTAAACTCCAGCTGACTCCTGTGTTAATTATACTCATGGACTAAGTCTCTATCGCCCTCCTGGGTAGGACTTTTCAAAAATGTTCCCCTAGGTGAAGAAATTTCTCCTCCTCACTAATTCTTTCTTTGAGACTGTGGCCCCTTTCTTTGGACACCACTGCCTGGCAAAGCATCTTTCCACCTCAGTTATTTTGAAGTTGAGTACTGTATTGTGTGCACTTCTGGTCACCTACCTAAGGAAAAGAAATCAGTGACTGAAAGAGTATTGAGAAAGTTTAGAAGAATGTTGCCAGGGCTCTAGGATCTGAGTTAAATGGAATGGCCGAATAGGTTAGGAATTAATTCCCTGGAACATAAGGGGAGATTTGATAGAGGAATAAAAAAAAATCTGAGGGGTACATATCAGATAAATACAAGCAGGCTTTTTCCACTGAGGTTGAGTGACACTAGGTCATGGGTTAAGGGTGAAGTGTGAAATATTTAATGGGAATTTGAGAGGGAACTTCTTCACTCAAAAGGTGATGTGAGTGTGGAACGAGCTGCCAGTGAGAGTGACGTATGTGGCTCAGGTCTCAGCACTTAAGAGAAATTCGTACAGGTACATGGATGGGAGGGGTGTGGAGAGCAATGGCCCAGGTGCAGCATTGATGGGAGTAGATGGAATAACGGTGTGGCACAGAAGAGACGGGCCGAAAGGTCTGATCCTGTCTGGTAGTGCTCTATAACTCTGCGGTCAAAGGCAGTGTTTACCTCGCTGTTGTGAAGCTATCGCATGGTCCCCTAGTACGATAAGGTAAACTGTTGACCTCACAACCCTACCCCATCATGGCTCTTGCCCCTTATTGTCTGCCTGCAATGCACTTTTTCTGCAACTGTAACACCTTATTCTGCATTGTGTTATCAATTTACCCTTGTACTACCTCAATGCGATGAAATGATCTGTTTGGGTGGCACGCAAAGCAAAGATTTCCGCTCTGCCTCGGTACGAGACAATAACAAATCGATCTATCAATTAAATTTAACCACTTCAGGCAGAAGAGGTAAGATGAGGGTGCAGCCGTATCTGTGGGAGAAACCAGGGTGGTATTGAGGAGTTCTGCAATACCTATTTTGAAATTCAGAATGTTAAGTGTTATTTCACTGGCTGTTCACATGTGGCCTCCTCTACACTGGAGAAACCAAATAGGTAGGGATGTTCAGTCTTAAAGGGTGATCACTGTCACTTCAACTCCTTCCCCCACACTGACCTTTCTGTTTATGGTCTCCACCGTTGCTCTAACCATGCCCGGCTTGAGGAACAGTGCCTCATCTTCCGTCTGGGCAGGTCACAGTCCTTGGGATTTCATATTGAAATCAACTTCAGGTAGGCGACCTCTCGTGTCTCTATCTCTCTCCAACTCTCTTCCTCTGTCTCTGTTGCTCTCTGTCTGTTTCTCATTCTCTGTCTCTATCCACTTTTCCCCTCGTCTGGTCTCACCTATTACCTGCCAGCTCGAACTCTTTCCCTTCCTAACCCCATCATCTTATTCTGGTCCTTCCCCCTTCTTTTCCAGTCTAGATTAAGGGTCTCGCCCTGAAACATCGACTGTTTATTCATCTCCATAGATGCTACCTGACCTGCTGAGCTCCTCCAGCATTTGAGTGTGTTACCCTGGAACCTTAAGCAGGTTTGTTATCACTGACACACTATGCTCACAACTTACTAACCCTAACCTGTATGTCTTTGGAACGTGGGAGAAACGGGAGCCACTAGACAAAAGTCACGCGGTCACAGGGAGAATGTACAAACTCCTTACAGACAGAGGTGGGAATTGAACCACAATCGGTTATCGCCAGCACGGTAAAGCGAGGCGCCAGCCACTAAACTACAATACTGCCTATAAAGGGTTGATGGTTTTATTCCTGTGCTGTTTAAGACTCTTATTCTATAACTTAGCTATGCTTGCAGTAAGATTAAGGCATGATTTGATTCTGATTTCTAACATGAGTTCTCCACTCTCTGTTACAGCGGTGGTCCTATTGGCGTGCCTGCAACTGGGTAAGTCTCTGTGCATCACCAGAACTCCATAAGATATAGGAGCAGAATTAGGCCATTCAGCCCATCGAGTCAGCTCCGCCATTCCATCATGACTGATTTATTATCCCTCTCAATCCCGTCCTCTTGCCTTTTCCCTGTGCCCTTTGACATCATGACTAATCAAGAACCTCTGCTTTAAATATACCCACTGACTTGGCCAAGACACAGAGCTATAGGATTGGCACCTCACCCATGTTCAGTTAGATACCATAAGACCATTAGACATAGTAATAGAACTGGCCAATCGAACCTGCTGCACCATTCCATCATAACTGAATTATTATCCCTCTCATCTCCATTCTCCTTTCCCCATAACCTTTGACACCCTGACTTGTCTAGAACCTATTAACCTCAGCTTTAAATACACCCAGTAACTTGGCCTCCACAGCTGACTGTGACAATGAATTCCACAGATTCACCACCCTCTGGCTAAAGAAATTCCTCCTCATCTCTGTTCTAAAGGGCTGTCTTATTCTGAGGTTGTGCCCGCTGGTCCGAGACTCTGCCACGATTGGAAATATCTTTAGGCCTTTCAATATTCAGTAGGTTTCAATGAGATCCCCCCTCAGTGAGTACAGGCCCAGAACCATGAAACACTCCTCATACATTAACCCTTTCACTCCTGGGATCATTGCTTTGCTTTGTCTGTCGGGTCGAGGCGTTCCCCTCACTCCTGTTTCCCACCTGCAGGCTCCGCCTACAGACTGGTTTGTTACTTCACAAACTGGGCTCAGTACCGACCCGGGGAGGGGAAATACCTGCCCAGCAATGTGGACCCCTGCCTGTGCACGCACATCATCTACGCCTTCGCCGGGATGAAGAGCAACCAGATCTCCACCTACGAATGGAACGACCCGAAACTCTACCACGAAATCAACAGCCTGAAGAACAAGTTCAGTAAAACTCTATTACTGTGATAGTACAAGATTGGCAGATCGTACTGACTATTCAAAATTATACACATAGACAGCATAAAATATTTTTGTTCACTTTCTTAACATGTTAAAGAGAAAAGTTCTCGAGAACCCAGTAAACTTCAAGTTAGCACAGTTACAAGGCTGTGGTGAGTTTATAGGGACCTGATCTGATGAGTCACGTACTTATCTATTAGAGACATTGGACTGAGACAAAATAATAAGACCGTAAGATACAGGAGCAAATTAGGCCATTCGGCCCATCGAGTCTGCTCCACCATTTCATCATGGCTGATCCATTTTCCTACCCAGCCCCAGTCTCCTGTAATCCTTCATGCCCTGACTAATCAAGAATCTATCAACCTCTGCCTTAAATATACCCAATGACTTGACCTCCACAGCCACCTCTGGCAACACGTTCTGCAGATACAGAGAACATTAGTTGTAGAGTTTCTGAAAGTGAGTCTGAAGTGGGACTGAGCTGCCAGTCTAAAACTCTCCAGCAAAGGTCAGAGTACAGTAGTGGTGCCCAGAGAAGTTCCTCAATGTTTCTGATAGGGAAATCAGTTTAGTACGGTCACAGGTACTGAGGTACAGTAAAAGGGGATTGTGTGTGTGTGTACCGTGCAGACAGGTGAATTCATATATCAGTACATCGTAGTACCAAAGGAAAAACCGTACCTGAATAAAGAGCGGAGTGGAAAGTGTGGTGTAGATAGACAAATAGGGTGTAAGGGTATTGGGAGATTAGAAGTTCATCCTTTTCAATCAAAACTCAACGTTCAAAGTAAATTTCGAGGTACATGGAAGTCACCATATACGGCCCTGAGATTCATGCTTTTGCAAGAGTTCACAGTAAGTGCAAAGAAACACAACAGAGTTGCAGAGTCCTTGAGAGTGCGGGAGCTCATAGATTGTGGAATCAGTTCAGAGTCGAGGTGAGTGAAGTTATCCATGCTGGTTCCGGAGCCTGGTAGCTGAAAGGTGATAACTGAACCTGGTGGTGTGGGATCGAAGGCTTTTGTACCGCCTGCCCAATGGCAGCAGAAGTGAGAAGAGAGCATAGTCTGGATAGTGGGGGTCCATTCAAGACTTTGGTAACCCGTCCCTTAGCCCAGTGGTACATGTTCTTATGGTTTTGAATCTTCGGGCCAACAGGTCTATGGAATAAAGAGAATAGCTGGTTGGGGGTGGGGGAGAGGGGTCTTTGGTTACGCTGGCTGCTGGCTGTTTTCCTGAGGCGCCAGGAAGTGTAATCATCACCAATGGAGGAGAAGCTGGTTGTCTTGATGGACTGTGTACAGAATTCTCTGTGGTAGTGGTCAGCTCACACATCTTTATTTCATGATATGAGTTCCATGCCCCTAACTTTGAGCCCTTCTGCAGATTTCTGAATGGACAATGAAACAGCCCACGATCACTACCTCACTATTTTTCCTCACTTTTTGGACTACTTATTTAATTTAATTTTACACATACTGTATATATTTTTTCTTGCAATTTCAAGTTTATTTATGTTTTCACTGAGCTGCTGCCACAAAACAATAAATCTCATGACATATGCCGGTGATATTAAGCCTGATTCTGAATCTGAACTTGGGTGTATGTCATTTCCTGAGTTACTCTTTCCTCTTTGGACCTTGCACTTGAAGTCATAAGAGATGAGATTCAGTCATTGAAACTGTAACCACTCACTGAAGAATTGGATGTGCCCATGATTCTACAGAAATTAGGCATTTTAATAGAAATTCAGATTCATATTTATTTATCACATGTACATCGAAACATAGAGTGAAATTTGTGGTTTGTGTTAACAACCGCAAGAGTGGCCATACATTCCAATGCCAACTTTGCATGTCTGCTCTGCTTGGTAGAACACCAAAAAAAACAGATTGCAACAATGTGCCAATAGCCAAAATATTATTAATAATATATTGCCTTTCCTTATTCTAATTCTTCAAATATTTCTTTTGAAAGGAATGGAAACCTCAAGACTCTGTTGTCCATTGGAGGCTGGAACTTTGGAACTCAGAAGTAAGTTGGCAACTTTATTTAAGGATTGTTTCAAAGAGGTCTTTTTAAAATTCTTTAGGCACTAATGTAAATACTATTACTAGGGGAAGAAATTCTCTTACTTTTCTATTATCAAAATAAACTTATTTCAGAAAAGAATATTTTCAAAAATAAACCATTTTTAAAGCCTTTTCATTCTTTACATTCATAGTCAATACTTTCCACCCTGTTCCATTACCTTCCCACACATCGAAAGCTCTGCTGGCATTTATTTGTCCTCTGGGGAGGGCACTACTAAAGTAATTGAAGAGCTTCCTCACCCAACTCAGACCCTCCCTCTTCAGTAGCAGATGAACCCGATTCTGTGGTCCTTCTTATGCACAACATGATAAACTATTTCTCTAATAACATCCCCCGAGGAGGGCACTGTAGGGAAACTTAGCTTAGGTGGGTGAGATAAGGGAAGATTTAACAGAAAACCCAAATAGACTCCAGGATGTTCCTGGCTACTGTCAGTGTAATGTAAAAAACTTAATCTGTCATGTCCCTTTGGAATATATTGTAAACATTGGAGGCAATTGTTGAATAATTCTAATTGAAGAGAAGTTTGCTGATTCAGGACTCATTATTTCTTAACTTGTTAATGAATTTCCTGCCATTTGAAAGATGTAAGACCCTTATAAGTTCCAAGGATGTTGTGAAATGTGACAGAAACTATGTTCATCCTATAATGTGGATGTCACTTACATTCTCATTGGTGTTTCATTGCTGGAAAGCCAGCTGGTGGTGTAGTGGTATCCACAACGGACTTTGTGGCGAGTGGTCTCAGGTTGGAGTCCAGCCGGCTCCTTGCACGCTTCCCATCTGTGCTGCATTGAGCGTCGAGCTGGCAACTCGGCCTCGTAAAAAACACAGACAAAAATGCTAAAGAAATGGCAAGGTTGCTGCCTGATGCGCCACATCGGTGCAGAAAGAAACGACACACACATGTTGATGGGGTATTGCGCTCAGTTGTGCTCACCTCGTTATAGGAAGGGATGTGGCTGCTTTCGAGAGGCTGCAGAGGAGATTTACCAGGATCGTGCTCTGAATTAGACTTATGAGAGCAGGCTAGAACTTTTCTGTTTGGAAAGAAGGAGGATGAAGGGTAACTTGATAGAGGTGCACAAGACGATAAGAGGCATCGATGGAGTGGACAGCCAGAGGCTTTTTCCCAGATTGGAAGTAGCTAATACTGGGGTAATAACTAAGATGTTTGGACGGAATTATAGGGGTGACGTCAAAGGCAGAGGGTAATAGGTGCATGGAACACTCTGTCAATGGTGGAAGTAGAGGCAGGTCCACCAGAGCAGGGGTTCCCAACCTTTCTCGTTCCATGAACCAATACCATTAAGCAAGGGGACCGTGGACCACAGGCTGGAAACCCCCACACGAGGAACATTTACGAGACTCTTAGATGAAAGATGGATGAGACAAGGATGATAGAAAAATGGAGGGTTATGAGGGAGGGAAGGATTTTGCAGTAGGGTAAAAGTTCAGCTCAACATTGTGAGCTGAAGGACCTGTTCTGTGCCATACTGTTCTATGTTCGAAACTCAGTGGAAGCCTTCTGTGCTGGAGAAGGCTCTGCAAAAGGCCTGCATTAAGATGATTGCAATTATTTTGAACTAGAATTATGAGAATAATCTATTTCAGATGTTTATAAATCCTCACCTCCCATTCTTCCGTCCTCTAGATTCAGCGCCATGGTGGCCTCGGCGGGAACTCGCCAGATCTTCATCAAGTCTGTGATCAGCTTCCTGAGGGGTTATGGCTTTGATGGTTTGGACATCGATTGGGAATATCCTGGGTCTAGAGGGAGTCCTTCCGTTGATAAGCACCTCTTCACCGTTCTGGTCCAGGTAAGATCAGGGGTGCAGTCTTACGAAACCCTGGGGATACATGTGGGATAAAAGGAAGCAGAATTTAAATCAGGGGATGCTCGAAGGGCCGGAAGAGCATATTCCAAAAATTAAAAATATGTTAATTACAATAAGAAATACATACACTGTTTATACAGACATATATAAAACATTAAATAAATAGTGCAAAAAAGAGAACAACAGATGAGAAAAAGAACAGTGAGGTAGAGAACATAGGTTTATAGACCATTCAGAAATCTGATGAAGGAGGTGAAGAAGCTGTTTCTAAAACATTGAGTGTGCATCTTCAGGCTCCTGTACCTCTTCCCTGATAGTAGCAATGAGAAGAGGGCACGTCCTTGGTGATGGGAGTCCTTAATGACGACAGTCTATAACGCCATTTTGGCATTGGGATGAATCCTAATTGCTTCGATAAAGACATTCAGGGAATAAGAATATATTGTGCCTTTCACTTCTCAAGAGCTTCCAAAGGCCCTTAAGAAGTGTTTTTTGAAATATGAACCTATGTGTACTGTTAAAAATACAACAGTAAGCTTCCTCCAGAGCAAGATCTTCGGGTCAGCACTGTTACAGGGATCACATGGTCTGATTTAATGCTACGTAAGAGGCTGGAGGGACTTTCAAAGACTCATGAATCTCTGAGAGACCTTCTCACTCATCAGAAGGAGCTTCCCATCCAGCTGGGAGGGAATCAAGGCCTTCGTGTCAGATTCCAAAGGCAGTATCACATACAGTGAAGCCCCCCACTCCCTTCCCCCTTTGTGCTCAGGTCTGGCAAGACAAGATGTGTTCTCTCCCCTTTTTCCCTCACACTCCCTTCTCTCTTTCCCTTGCTCTTCCCTTTGTGCTCCTTTCTCTCTCTCGGCACCCTCTTCCCTGACCACTCTCCCTCCCCCACCCCTGTCTCTCCCCTGCTTGGTTGTATTTGCCATTGATTTGATGCTAACATTAGGCAGGGTTTGAGAGCATCCATTCCACCTGGAACTCTTGCTAACAGAAACTTTGACCTCTCCAACCCACAGGAACTGATGGCAGCCTTTGAGGCTGAGGGTAAGAGCAGCGGGAAACCAAGACTGTTGCTGTCAGCGGCCGTGGCTGGAGGGAAGAGTAACATCGATACTGGCTATGAAGTTTCTCAGATTGGACAGTGAGTGTTCTTCTGAACTGAAAACTCAACCTTCACCTGTGTGTTTGACTGGTTAAAGATGAAAGATTTGCCTTAATCCTCCCGTCGAGTATACAGTGCTGTGCACCCAAGATTTTTTATAGGGCTTCAGGTGGTACGGCTCCTCAGAGCCCTGATCTCAACATCATTGAGGCTGTCTGGTATTAGCTGGAGAGACAGAAGCAAAGAGACAGCTAAAGTCTGCAGAAGAACTGAGTACCTAAGGCACTGAATATTGATTTGATTGTGGTGACCCACTTTCTGCGCAGGCGAACCGGCTCACAAATAGCCAGCGCGCGGTAATGCACCTCTGGCGTCATTTCTGCCCGGAGAGGGCGGGCGCTAGGGATTAAATGCCAGAAATGCGAAGTCTGGATAAACTAATCTCGAAACGACTTACTGACTGTGTGTCGTTATTTTAGCGCTGTGTGTAGCACATCGCTACATTGGTGACCCCGATGGTCCAAACGAGATTTGGACCAAAGATGACCGACTCTTCATCTGTTCACGCAGTTTCGCTGAAACTGCGGACTTTCTGGACGCTGCGACCACGCGTGTGGTTTCGCCAAGCAGAAGCCCAGTTCCAGATTCGGCAGATATCCTCTGATTCCCCACGTTACTATCACGTGGTGAGCGCCCTTGACCAGGAGACGGCCGCCCAGGTTGCGGATTTCATACAGTCGCCCCCGGAAGAAGGCAAATATAAAGCATTCAAAGCACTGCTCATTGAGACCTTTGGCCTCTCATGGTGTGAGCAGGGTTCCCGCCTGCTTCACTTGGACGGTTTGGGAGACAGACTGCCGTCAGCATTGATGAGTGAGATGCTGGCCCTGGCAGACGGACACAAGCCCTGTCTCATGTTTGAGCAAGCGTTCCTAGAGCGACTGCCTGAGGACATACACCTGCTGCTGGTCGACGCAGATTTCAGCGAATTCACCAGAATCCTGGTGGACTTTCCATCGATTCTGGCACTGTAGATCGCGGCAGCCATGCCCAGACACGGGGTACAGCACCACATCCCGACCCAGGGACCACCCCTCCACGCCTGCGCACGAAGGCTCCCCCCAGAAAAGCTCCACCTGGCAAAGGAGGAGTTCAAGAGGATGGAGGAATTGGGGATCATACGGAGGTCCGACAGTCCATGGGCCTCCCCCCTGCACATGGTGCCCAAAGCAGCCGGGGGTTGGAGACCATACGGCAACTACCGCAGACTGAACGAGGCTACCACTCCGGACCGCTACCCAGTGCCGCACATTCAGGACTTTGCAGCAAACCTGCATGGGGCAAGAATCTTTTCCAAAGTAGACCTCATCCGGGGATACCATCAAATCCCAGTGCACCCTGAAGACATCCCCAAAACAGCACTCATCACCCCGTTCAGCCTGTTCAAGTTCCTCCGAATGCCGTTCGGCCTGAAGAATGCTGCACAGAGGTTCCAGCGGCTAATGGATGCGGTTGGACGCGACCTGGACTTTGCGTTCATCTATTTGGACGACATCCTCTTAGCCAGCAGTAGTCGTCAGGAGCATCTGTCCCACCTCCTCCACCTCTACTCCCACCTGAGTGATTTCGGCCTCACGATCAACCCGGCCAAATGCCAGTTCAGTCTCGATACCATCGACTTCCTGGGCCACAGGATTTCCTAAGACGGGGCAACACCTCTGCCCGCCAAGGTAGACGCGATCCGCCACTTTGCCCGGCCCAACACGGTCATAGGCCTGCAGGAGTTCGTTGGTATGGTGAACTTCTACCACCGTTTCCTCCCCTCAGCAGCCCGTATCATGCACCCTTTGTACACCCTGATGTCGGGTAAAGGCAAGGACATTACTTGGGATGAGGAGGCCGCGGCTGCTTTCGTTAAAGCCAAGGAAGCCTCGGCAGATGTCGCGATGCTGATGCACCCCAGAACAGACGTTCTGACCGCCCTCACGGTGGACTCATCCGACACAGCAGTCGGTGGGGTGCTGGAGCAGCTCATCAAGGGGCGCTGGCAACCCTTGGCGTTCTTCAGCAAGCACCTACGACCACCCAAACTCAAGTACAGTGCTTTCGACCGGGAGCTGTTGGCACTGGATCTGGCAATCCGGCATTTCAGGTACTTCTTAGAAGGCAGGCCGTTCGCCGCGTTCACAGACCACAAACCATTGACCTTGGCGTTCATGCAGGTGTCCGATCCCTGGTCGGCTCGCCAGCAGCGACATCTGTCCTACATCTTCGAGTATACGACGGACATCCAGCACGTCTCGGAAAAGGACAACGTCGTGGCGGACGCACTCTCCAGACCAGCTGTCCAGGCCCTGTCCCTGGGGGTGGACTATGCAGCACTGGCGGAGGCGCAGCAGGCAGACGACGAGATGCCCAGCTACAGGACCGTAGTCTCGGGTTTGCAGCTGAAGGATTTTCTCATAGGCCCAGGTGAGAGGACCCTCCTGTGCGACGTGGCTACCGTCCAGCCTCACCCCATCGTCCCGGCAACCTGGAGGCAGCGAGTTTTTGGCTCCATACACGGTTTGGTGCACCCATCTGTCAGGACAATCGTCTGGCTGGTCTCCAGCAAGTTTGCGTGGCACGGACTTCGCAAGCAGGTCAGTGAATGGGCCAGAACGTGCGCGCAGTGCCAAACAGCCAAGGTGCAGCGGCACGCTAAAGCCCCGCCGCAGCAGCTCGAACCCACCCACCGGAGGTTCGACCACATTCATGTGGATATCGTGGGCCCCCTACCAGTGTCCCGAGGAGCGCGATACCTCCTAACTATGGCAGACCGGTTCACGAGGTGGCCAGAGACAGTCCCGCTCACCGACACATCTGCCGATTCCTGCGCCTGAGCACTGATTGCAACCTGGGTAGCACTCTTCGGGGTACTGGCCCACATTACCTCCGACAGAGGCACCCTGTGGTCGGCTGTGGCCAGCTTGTCGGGAACGCAGCTGCACCACACGACTGCCTACCACCCACAGTCGAACGGACTAGTGGAATGCTTTCACTGTTACTTAAAGTTGGCTCTCATGGCCCGCCTGAGAGGACCTAACTGGGTGGACGAGCTTCCCTGGGTCCTGCTTGGAATTCGTACAGCACCCAAAGAGGATCTGCACATACATTCTGGACATTGGGGGTAAAGAGGAGGTTTTCACGGTGGACTGACTGAAACCCGCCCATGTGGACTTGGTGCAGCCGGTCGAGGTTCAGGTACTGCGCCGCACTGGCAGACGGCCAAACAGAGACTGATCCAGACTGTGGACATTGGGGGGTGTATCGCCGGTTCTGGGGGGGGGGCGGGTTATGTGGCGACCCACTTTCTGCGCAGGTGAACTGGCTCACAAATAGCCAGCGCGCGGGGGGAGACTTTGGTAATGCACCTCTGACGTAATTTCCGCCCGGAGAGGGCGGGCACTAGGGATTAAATGCCAGCGCCGCGAAGTTTGAATAAACTAGTCTCGAAATGACTTACCGACTGCGTGTCATTATTTCAGTGCTGTGTGTAGCACATCGCTACATGATTTAGTTTTTTTTATCTGTTTATTGCTCTTTATAGTAAATTCTCTGATATTTAGTAACTTCTCATTTCATCATTTTGAAAGCATCTGCACTTTACAGAATTATTTTTACCTGCGCCTTATAAGAATTTTGCACAGAATTGTGTATTGGAACATGGAGCAAAATGTGTTGTTTTGTGTCAAATTAAATCAGTGAGAATTGCGCTGGGCACACTGCTGGTGCTAACACAGCATGCCCATAATTAAATAACCCTAACCTGTATGTGGGAGGAAACTAGGGCACCCAGAGGAAACCCACACCGTCATCGGGAGATCATATAAACTCCTTGAACAGCAGCAGTAATAGATCCCCGATCTTACACCCAGTATGGTAAAACATTGAGCTCTCTAATACACAACCACGTTAAGGGTAATTTTACTGGTTTTCCTTCCGTCTGCAGATTCAGGGGTCAGAGCACGTTGAGTGGTGATTGAGATATTACTGTTAATTTGGTAAGCGGAGAGACAGAGTGACTCGGGTCTCCTCTCTTGCAGGGTTCTGGACTTCATCAATGTGATGACCTACGATTTTTATGGACCCTGGAGTCGGATGACTGGGGAGAATAGCCCCCTCTACGCCCTCCCCAATAACCAGGATCAGACCAACCTGTACTTCAATGTGGTAGGTACTGGAGAAAAGGGAACCGTGCCAAACCTTTTCATTCCCTTCTCTAGACTGGCATCTAGCTTTTGCCAAATCTTTCCCACCCGACCCTGACTGCCCATCTCTTTCTCTGCAGGACTATGCAATGAACTATTGGAAGAACAAAGGAGCCCCAGCAGAGAAGCTCAACGTTGGCTTCCCCACATACGGACACTCCTTCCGGCTGACCACATCCAACACCGGGGTCTTAGCCCCAGCAGGAGGGCCAGGGCCAGCTGGCAAATACACCAGGCAGGCCGGGTTTTTGGCTTACTATGAGGTACAAATGCATTTGCTGCTCTGCATTATTGAATGCTTGCCAATACTGGGAACATTCTGCAGGAGGTTTACTGCAAAAAAAAAAGTGCTATTTCTAAACCAGAGGGGTTACCAAACTGAGTTTAGCAAAGAATTCATGGATTCTTAGAGCACGGACGGTGCCACTCAGCCCTGCAGCCACTATTGAATTAAATTATTTATCGTATTTCATGATTCAGCATGGAGTAGGCCCTTTGGCCTTTCAAGCCACTGCCCAGCGAATTCTGACAACGCTGATTTAACTCTAACCTAATCACGGGACAATTTGCAATGATCAATCATAACATGCCCAGGTACTGGAGGGATTCAGCAGGTCAGGTAGCAGCTACAGAGGGAAATAAGCAATAGCTGCTTCAAGCCATGATCCTTCATCAGGACTGGTGAAGGATCCCGGCCTAAAATGTCAGCTGCTCGTTCCCCTCCAGAGATGCTACCTGACTTGCTGAGCTCCTTCAGCATCTTGTGCCCGTTGCTCGAGCTTTCCAGCATCTGCAGAATTCCCTTGCGTCTAGAAATTAACCTCACGTTTTGAGTCTGTGCGTAACTCACTGGAAATCTTGCTAACTCTGTTGGTTTCTTCCCTGATGTCTCACTCTTCCGACAGATCTGTACGTTCTTGAATGGCGCCAGCAAGGTGTGGGACGCCCCACAGATGACTCCGTACACCTTCAAAAATGGAATCTGGGTCGGGTATGACAACCAGAAGAGCTTCGGAGACAAGGTATTTTCTGTAAACCCTGGTGCATCCGGTTGTGTTTACTTATCCAAATGGTAGCTCTGGGATAAAAGGGGGACTTCATGGGAACACAGACTCAGGAATGAAATTCAATGTTTTTAAACATTGTACTGGAAACTGAGGATGGATTTAATTACTGGGCATCCAGACACCTTGGAAAGAATATCCGTCAGATTGTAGTGTCTTTACCTGAGGGAATTCACTAATCGCTGCATTGGCGTTCTTACTAGTCTTGATAAAATGTAAGAAGTATGAATGAGAAAGAGTGAAGATGATAGGAGCGCTTCACATAAACAAAAAAACTGCTGTGGGTATAGGAGACATCTTAAGTGGGAGTTCAAGAGAAATACGGACCTATATCATGGAGTATCTGAAAGACTCTGGTTTATTATAGAGAATTTAGGGAATGCAATTCGTTTCATTCCTCCTGTTTATCAAACGATCCATACTCCAGTCTAGTAGGTGGTGGTAATGCACCTTAAAGCTGGTTTGCCAACTGCCATAAAACAACACAAGAAGAAGAAGACACGGGGGGGGGGGGGGGCGTCTATGAGTTCAATAGATCCATGAGGTCTGACTCCTCCTCTTAGTTCAGAATCTGAATCAGAATCAGATTTATGATCACTGACATATGTTCAGCTGTACAGTGCAAGACGTAAAAAATTATAAGTAATAAGGGGAGGAGTTCTACAAGGGGTGACCTGGTAGAAGTTGGTTAAATAATGAGGAGTGTACATAGTCAAAGCTTTCTCCCCCCAGGATGTAGGTTTAAAGTGATAGGGGAGAAAGTTCAGAAGAGATTTATGAGGCAATTTCTTTTTTACAGTGTGGTTGGTGTCTGGGTCGTGCCTCCTCGGGTGGCAGCGGGGGCAGATATAGTAATATTTCGGAGGTGTTTAGACGGGCACCCTGGACAGGCAGGGAATGGAGGGATTTGGATCACATGCAGGCAGATGGGATTGACCATTCGTTTCCACGGATACTGCCTGACCTGCTGAGTTCTTCCAGCGTTTTGTACATGTTGCTTTGACCCCAGCATCTGCAGTGCACTTTGTGTTTGGGATTAGTTCAAATTGGCATACTGTTCGGCTGGGACAAAGCTGGCTGATCGTCAGGGTTACTCGCTAACTCATGTGCAGGAATCACAGAGACCTCGGCAATTCCAACAAAACAGAAGGTTAGTTACAGAAATTAACCAGCAAAGCTAATGAGAACTCAAGCAATGAGAACTGTGCAGAATCTTGAGCAAATGAAATCACTCACGACACACAGAGGAACTCGGTCAGAGTTTCACCAGACAAGGATCCACAATGGCTGGGCAAAGAGAGGTTGGCAAGCCACTCCCCCCGAAATACACCCTGGAGCATGTAGGAATTCAATGCCAGTCAGACAACATAGGTATCCAGATGAAGAATAACCCCCAAAGACAACAACTACAACGCGAGACATTGAAAATCAAGTGCTAACTTAATCATCCCAAATTGAATAAAAGTGATAAATACAAAAAGAGCTTAACAACCCCCATGGTCCCAAATGAGACCACTGCAACTCAAAGTGAAAAACCCAGATAGTCCAAAGACAAACAATTAGACATGAAAAGCTAACAGTCGAAGGAACACCCCGTACCCAGAAGGTTACACTGAGAAAATACAGTCCTCATACTAACTGAAAAAAATCTGTTTTTTGATCAACGACGTTTTGGTTGTGACGCTGATCCTGTGCTGAGCTGTTCCGTGTTTTGTGTGCCATAACTAGGATCTATGTGGTCCACTTTGCCGAAGACAATGATATTGAACTCCTGGGGGTTAATATCGCTCCAGGCAAAGTCCCACTGGTGTGGTGGCCTGTCAGTGCCTCTCCTCGCAGACTGACCTGCAGAAAGCTTGTTGACATCACAACCACCATCAGCCAGTTTTCAGATCTCTCGCCCTGTCCCTCACCGTCATCCTCTCTGTCACTACGTGTCCTCTTACAGCAGGGATTTAGTGTTTGGTAACCTGAACATTCTTCCAAAGGAAGTTTCATGGCGTGATTTCTCCCCCATTGTCTTCCAGGTTGAGTGGCTGAAGAAGAACAACTTTGGAGGAGCCATGGTGTGGGATCTTGCCCTGGACGACTTCACTGGCGCCTTCTGTCACCAGGGACCCTACCCTCTCATTAACACGCTGCACAGTGGCCTTGGGATTTCTGGAGGTAACTCATTGTACTGATTATAGATGATCTAGATCAACAACTAATCAAATTGTAGGTCCAATTATCTCTTACTCTTTACTCACCATTCCCCCGTTACATCTCCCCACTCTCAGTCTTGGTGCAAGGTCTCAGCCCAAAGCATCTACGATTCCTCTCCCTTCCGCAGATGCTGCTCGACCTGCTGGGTTCCTCCAGCAGATTGTTTCTTGCTCCAGGTGCCAGCATCTACAGTCCCTCATGTCCACAGAACCACGTTGGCTTGCTGTAAACTAGGGTTCCCAACCTGGGGTCCACAGACCCCTCTGTTAATAGCTGGGGTCATAGCATTAAAAAGGTTAGGAACCCCTGCACTAAGTGGAATAATTGACTTGGTTCTGTGATGTAGCTGGACCACACAGCTCCAATGACCAGGGTTCATTCCTGACTTTGGGTTCTCTCCGTGTGGAGTTTGCATATTCTCCCTGTGATTATGTGGGTTTTATTGTGATCTCCAGTTTCTTCATATGATGGGTGGGTTGGTAAGTTCATTGGCCACTCTAAATTGTCCCTAGGGTACAGGTGGGGGAGAGTTGACGCAAATGTAAGAATAAAATGGGTGTTTGACGGATGGTATGGTGTTGATGGGCTGAAAGGTCTGTTCCTGTGTTGCCCTAAACCCTTACGATGTTCTGTCTGGATAGAAACAGAGAAACATAGAAAATCGGTGCTGGAGTCGGCCGTTCGGCCCTTCGAGCCTGCACCACCATTCAGTAGTTTCTAGAGTTGGCACAACATTGTGGGCCGAAGGCCTTTAATGTGCTGCAGATTTCGATGTGTTCTGAGGTAGAGTAGAAAACGTGTCTTGCATACTGTTCATCCAGATTATTTCATTACATAGTGGACTGAGGTAACAGAAACCCCTGTTTTCCTTGGAAAGTCAGGGGTCCTAGCCTTCCGTTTGATCTGGAGCAGACAGCTCACAATCAGAATCAGGTTTATCATCACTGACATATGTTGTGAAATTTTGGCAGCAGTACAGTACAAGACATAAAAAATTATTCTAGGTTATGATACAAAAATAAGTCATGCAAAAGAGGAACAGTGAGTTGTACCTTCAGGTTGAACAGATAAAGCACTCTGTTGCTGGAGATTCAATCTCCCAAAGCTTCAGGAAATGGAAGTTGGGAGAACACACACCAGTCCTCATCAAGAGGTCAGCGGCAAAAGGCTGGACAGCTCAAATTCCTTGGCGCCAAGGAACATATTCGTGCAATTACAAAGAAGGCACGCCACAGGCTATACTTCATTAGGAGTTTGAGGATCAAAGGCTAATTTGTACAGATGTACCATGGAGAGCATTCTAACTGGTTGCATCACCGTCTGGAATGGATGCACCAGTGCACAGGATCTGAAAAAGCTGCAGCGGGAGGTAAACTCGGCCAGCACCATCATGGGCACCAGTCTCCCACCACTGAGAACATCTCTAAAAGGCGATGCTTCAGAATCGCTGCATCCACCATTAAGGATGCCCATCACCCAGCACGTGCCCTCTTCTCATTGCTACCATCAGGGAGGAGGTACAGGAGCCTGAAGACACACAATCGATATCTTAGGAAACTATTAGATTTCTGACTGGTCCATGAACACAACTTCACTATTTTGCTCTTTTTGTACTACATATTTAATTTTTAAAATATCATATTGTAACTCGTAGTTTCTTTGTGCATTGCGCTGTACTGATACCACAAAAGCAACAAATTTCACCGCATATGTCACTGATAATAAACCTGATTCGAATTCAGACATGCTGCACACGGTAAAATTTGAAGGCGCATGTATTAAAGAGTAGTATTTTCCATGTAGAAGGTTTTATCCCTCAGGGGTTGAGTGAAGTTACCAAACTGGAAATAAACAGGTCGACTCCTGGGACGCTGTCATGACTTTTACTTTCAACCCAACGATCATTCCTTTCAGCTTGTACTCCATCGAAGACCACACTCGCGCCTGTTGCTCCCCCCACTAATGCCCCTAGTGGTGGTGGTGGTGGTGGCAGTAGTGGCAGCGGCAGCAGCGGTGGATCCGGATTCTGCGCTGGCAAAGCCAACGGCAACTACCCTGACCCGAGTAACCCCCACAAGTTCTTCGGATGCCTCAATGGGAAAACCTACGTGAAAAGCTGCCCCGTTGGACTCGTCTACCAGGCTTCCTGCAACTGCTGCAACTGGGCATGAGGTGAGGCACCCAGGGGCATCTGAGGCACTTCAGATGGAGGGTTGAATGAGACTCCTAGTTATAATGGCTGGGACAAGTGGCACTGTAGCGCAGCGGGGACAGCTCTGGAGACTCTTGTTCAATCCCGACTGTGACTACTATCTTGGACTTCGGTGCTCCAGTTTCTTCCCACATCCCGAAGACTTGTGGATAGATACTGACACTGGAGAGGGAGCAGTGGAGGTTTACGTGAATGATCCTAGAAATGAAAGGGTTAATGTATCAGGGGCTTTCATTGCTCTGGGCCTGGACTCGCTGGGGAGTTTAGAAAAATGAGGGGCCGATCTCTTTGAAACCAACCAAATATAGAAAGGCTCAGATAGGGTGGATGTGGTGAGGGGAGTCCAGGAGCAGAGGGCACAGCCTCAGAGGAGAGGAGCATCCCTTTAGAAAAGAGATGAAGAGGAATTTCTTTAGCCAAAGGTTGGTGAATTGGTGGAATTCACTGCCACAGACGGCTGCAGAGGCCAAGTCATTTGGTATATTTAAAGCTGAGGTTGACAAAGTTCCTGATTAGTAATAGTGTCAAAGGTTACGGGGAGAAGGCAGGAGAATGGGGTAGAGAGGGAAAATAAATCAGCCATGATGGAATGGCAGAGAAGACACAATGTGCCAAATGGCATAATTCTGCTCCTAGGTTTTAAGGTCTTATTCCCTAATGTGAAAAGCCCCATTCAGGAAACTATTTGTAAAATAACGCAACTTTTTTTCTCGACCAAGGCTTAGAAAGCTAAAAAATGGAGAAATTATTTTTCTTGTCCTAGGTATTTGATGAGAGAATGGTTCAGTTTTTCTAGAATGTTCTCATGTGCTTCTTCTGTTTTCCAGCGTGTTGTTGATCCTCGCAAGACCTGCCATCCTTGGAGTGAACTTGCCATCCAAGCCTCGCCAGTGATGAATGAGGCTTTGAGAACAAGTCAGAAATGCAATTAAAACCAAATAAAATAATCAAATGATGCAACAATCTGCTTGTTTTTATCTTTTACTGGTATTTTAACCACTCTGATCTCTGCAAATATTGTTGCAAGTATATTAAACAAACAAGTGGCTTGCAGGAAAGTTTCAAATTCAGCTAGAGTACAAGAACTAAGACCCATTCATTCACTCAGTCCTTTGAGTCTGGCATTCATCAAGTCTGGCCTGCAAGCTCATAGGGTGGTTAAGAAGGCGTATGTGATGTTGATCTTCAGTAGTTGGGACGGTTGAGTTCAAGAGCTGTAAGGTAACATTGCAGCTCTATAAAACTCTGGATAAATCTCACCTGGAGCATTGAGTGCAGTTCTGCTCACCTCATTACAGGAAGGATGTGGAAACTTTAGAGATCTGCTGGGGCGCAGCACTGGACCAAAGGGCATTTCTTAGTTATGAAGCACTCTGCACAAAAGCTGGCTCTTTGGCCCATCTATTTCATACCAAACTCATTCTGCCTAGACCCATTGACCCACACTTGGACCACAGCCCTCCATACCCTTCCCATCCATATACCTATCCAAACTTCTCTTGAATGCTGCAATTAAACCCACATCTTCTGCTGGCAGCTTGTTCCACACTCGTGTCACCTCTGAGTCAAGACATTCCCCCTCAGGTTCCCTTTAATCATTTTATTTTTCACCTGTAACCCATGACCTCTAGTTCTAGTCTCACCAATCTCAATAGACAAAGCCTGTTTGCATCTACCCTATCTATACCCCTCATAATTTTGTACACCTCTATTAAAGCTCTGCTTATTCCCTTGCACTCTGGGGACAAAGCATCTTAACCTACTCAACCTTTTCCTATAAATCAGGTCCCCAAGTCCCAGCAACATCCTCCTAAATTTTCTCTGCACCCTTTCGATCTTATTGACATCTTTCCTGTAGGTAGGTGACCAAAACTGCACACGGTACTCTAAATTTGGCCTCTCTAATGTCTTATACAACTTCAATTTAACACCCTAATTCCTTAAATACTCTCATTTATGAAGGCCATGGTGCTCTATTTATGACCCTATCAATCAGTGATGCCACTCTGAAGGAATTATGGGTCTGTATTCCCAGGTGTCTCAGTTCTTCTACACCCCTCAGTGCACGAGCACTCACCGTGTAAGTCCTACCCTGGTTTGCCCTCCCAAAATGCAACAACTCATACCTGTCAGCATTAAATTCCACCTGCCATTTTTCAGCCCATATTTCCATCTGGTCCAGATCCCGCTGCAAGGTTTGATAATCTTCCTTGTAGTCCACTGTACCCTTAGTCTTGGTGTCATCTGCAAATTTGCTGAACCAGTTGACCACATTATCATCCAGATCATTGATATACAGTTCATGACAAACAACAACAGACCCAGCACTGAGCCCTGCCACACACCACTAGTCACAGGCCTCCAGTCAGAGAGGCAGCCTTCTACTGCCCTTGTCTCTCAAAGTGGATCAATAGTATTGGCATCATTAAAGTCAAGTCAAATTGAGTTTATTGTTCTGTACACAGGTACAGTGTGGTTCAAATAATATGAAAATCTTTCAGCAGCATCACAGATACATAGTTGTAGAGAATATACACAGAGCAGCCACCTTATTGGGTACACCTGTGTAACTGCATATTAATACAAATATCCAATTGGCTAATCATGTGGCAGCAATTCAATGCATAAAAGCATGCAGACATGGTCAAGAGGTTCAGTTGTTGTTCAGACCAAATCTCAAATGTGACCTAAGTGACTTTGACCATGGAATGATTGTTGGTGCCAGATAGGGTGGTTTGAGTATCTCAGCAACTGCCAATTGCCTGGGATTTTCACACATCTCTAACGTTTATAGAGAAAAAAAAATCCAGTGAGTGGCAGTTCTGTGTGAAAACACTTTGTTAGGGAGAGAGGTCAGAGGAGAATGGCCAGACTGGTTCAAGCTGACAGGAGGAGACAGTAACTCAACCAACCACACATTACAACAGCGGTGTGCAGAAGAGCATCTCTGAACGCACAACATGTCGAACCTTGAAGTGGATGGGCTACAGCAGCAGAAGACCATGAACGTACACACAGTGGCCACTTTATTAGGTGCAGGAATAAAGATGCTATTGATTGTAAATTATAGATAAATTATACAAGACAGTGAAGAAAATAGACTGCTCAAACTGAGAGTGCAAGAAAGTGACACAATTGAAATGATGACTCATTCCAATACATGCTGTTTTAGAAAGGTCGGAATGAAGAAAGGAAAGGGAAGTGTCAAGATCAGTTTGTGTTTACTTCATCTCTGGCATTTCAGATTACAGGGCTAGCTGTTTTAAGATGATGCCATCACTATTGTGGTCTGGTAAGTGGACACGTCAATGTAGCTCATGAATTAGATAGAGCTTGCCAAGGCCCTGGTGGCATGGACTGTCTCTGCTGTTTGTTTTTCTCTATTCCAGCTTTCAAGGCACAAAGACACATTCCATCTAAATTTGAGAAAGAAGGGGTTAATATATGAGCACATTTGATGTGTTTGGGCTGTCCCTGGTGGTTCGAAGAAGATCTAATTGATACCTATCAAATATTGAAAGGCTAGATAGAGTAGACGTGCAGAAGATGGTTCTAATGGTGGGGAAGTCTAGGACCAGAGGGTACAGTCTCAGAATAGAAGGAAGTCCCTTTAGAACAGAGGAGGAGAAGCTTCACCAGCCAGAGAGTGCTAAATCTGTGGAATTCATTGTCACAAAAGGCCAAGTCAATGGGTATATTTAAAATGGACGTTGATAGATTCTTGATCAGTAAGGCATCGAAGTTTGTGAGAAGAAGGCAGGAGAATGGAGTTGAGAGGGATAGTAAAGAGGCCATGATAGAATGGTGGAGCAGACTCGATGGGACGAATGGGCTAATTCTGCTCCTAGGTCTTATGGTCTTCTTTCTCTCACATGGTGCTTTGGTTTCCTGTCTCAAAAAGAAAAACACTTTCATCTTGGATCAGGGGCCAGAGGATGTCACCACACTGATGGAAAATAATCCTTGCAAGCTATCTCACTGTAAATCGAGTCACTGAGTCCTACAGCACAGAAACAATTCTTTCAGCCCAACTTGTTCACGTTGACAAGGACATCTATCTATAAAATCCCAACCTCTTCTTGTTATTACCATCGGGGAGGAGATGCAGGAGCATGAAAAACCATCCTCAATGATTCAGAAACAACTTCTTCCCCTCTGTCATTTGGAAGTCGGGATGAAACATCGAAACATACAGTGAAATGGGTTGTTTGCGGCAACAACCAACACAGCCCAAGGATGTTCCACACGGTAGGCTTATTCAGAAAGTCAGAAGGCATGAGATCCAGGGAAGTTTGGCCAGGTGGATTCAGAATTTGCTTGCCTGCAGAAGGCAGAGGGTTGTGGTGGAGGGAGTACATTCAGATTGGAGGGTTGTGACTAGTGGTGTCCCACAAGGAACTGTTCTGGGACCTCTACTTCTTGTGATTTTTATTAATGACCTGGATGTGGGGGTAGGAGGGTGGGTTGGCAAGTTTGCAGACGACACAAAGGTTGGTGGTGTTGTAGATAGTGTAGAGGATTGTCGAAGATTGCAGGGAGACATTGATAGGATGCAGAAGTGGGCTGAGCAGTGGCAGATGGAGTTCAACCCGGAGAAGTGTGAGGTGGTACACTTTGGAAGGACAAACTCCAAGGTAGAGTGCAAAGTAAATGGCAGGATACTTGGTAGTGTGGAGGAGCAGAGGGATCTGGGGGTACATGTCCACAGATCCCTGAAAGTTGCCTCACAGGTAGATAGGGTAGTTAAGAAAGCTTATGGGGTGTTAGCTTTCATAAGTTGAGGGAGAGAGTTTAAGAGATACAATGTAATGATGCAGCTCTATAAAACTCTGGTTCGGCCACACTTGGAGTACTGTGTCCATTTCTGGTCAGCTCACTATAGGAAGGATGTGGAAGCATTGGAAAGGGTACAGAAGAGATTTACCAGGATGCTGCCTGGTTTAGAGAGTATGGATTATGATTAGAGATTAAGGGAGCTAGAGCTTTACTCTTTGGAGAGAAGGAGGATGAGAGGAGACATGATAGAGGTGTACAAGATATTAAGAAGAATAGACAGAGTGGACAGCCAGCGCCTCTTCCCCAGGGCACCACTGTTCAGTACAAGAGGACATGGCTTTAAGTTAAGGGGAGGGAAGTTCAAGGGGGATATTAGAGGAAGGTTTTTCACTCAGAAAGTGGTGCGTGGAATGCACTGCCTGAGTCAGTGGTGGAGGCGGACACACTACTGAAGTTTAAGAGACTACTAGACAGGTATATGGAGGAATTTAAGGTGGGGGGTTGTATGTGAGGCAGGGTTTGAGGGTCAGCACAACATTGTGGGCCAAGGGGCCTGTAATGTGCTGTACTGTTCTATGTTCTATGTTCTAGGTGCTGGGGGCAGCCTGCAAGTGTCTCCCTGCTTCTGGTGCCTCCATAGCTTGCCTGCAGCTCACTAACCCTAACCCATACGTCCCTAAAATGTAGGAGGGAACCGAAGCACCTGGAGTCACGGAGGCAACGTACAAACTCCTTACAGGGAGTGGCAGGAATTGAACGCTGATCACCGGCACTGTAATAACATTACCCTAGCTGTTACACTATTGTGCCGTGACTGTTCCAGTCCTATGACTCTATTTGCAATATTATTCTTGTGATTTCTCAATAACACATCTGTCAAAATAAGCTCAAACAAAAAGGAACTCACAATGCCAGTGAGTAATGATCTACATTTCTCAAGAGCAGAACACTGTCACTTCCAACTATTTCCTCTTTCCCTTAACCTCAGAATTTCCCAATTTTAAATAGCAACATCAGTTAGAAAATCAGAGCCAGGAAACATTGAGAAATCACGCAGTGGATGCACATAATTACCAATTTCATAACATTAACATTGTTTGCACTCAACGGGCACTTCATGTTGCTGGGACTTAAGGACCTGAGTTATGGGGAAACATTGAATAGGTTAGTACTTTGTTCCCTAGAGCGTAGGAGAATGAGGGGAGATTTGATTGAGGTGTACAAAATCATGAGGGGTATTGTAATGTGAACAAACTCATCAGAGAGACACTGAAGCTAGTGGATGTAGAAGTGTTTTATTCAACAGCAACGAGTGCCAGGCATCATAGCGAGATGCACTCCAGAGGCCTGTTTGATCCAATAGTACATGACATTTTAAAAGCTAAAGATCAAAGGTAACAGCAGGACAATTCTATAGTTACAATGTATCTACAATGCTTTCTTTGAATTACATACAGTTTTCACACACCTCCTCCTTCACACCCATACTCCAGACACCCAAAATGAATGTTAATCTGCATTGTCTGGTTTTCCCATTAACTGGCATCCAAAGCTCCAGGTAACTATTGTCCAAGGCTGCATTTTAAATTTAATCTACAGTCCACATTCAGGTCTAAAGATTGCTTGCTGAAGTTAATATTTTGCTATATAACCTAACTCTAGACTACTCCCTAACAGTCCCTCCTCTTGGTCCTCCTGGACAAAAATAAATTTGTTCTAGGAAAGGCCAAACCTTAAGGAGGATCTAATCAAATAGGACAGCAAAAATGCCCTGCTTCGGAACCCTTCCCCCAATTACCCTATGTGCGTCTACATCTACATAATCAACCCTAATCTCTACAAACAAGACTCTAAGAAGAGATTGTTCCAGAAGTTTGACCAAGAGTCTTTAAAATGCAGCTTTGTTATTTGTATGCTTGTTGCCTACTTTCCTGCTGGCTGATTGCAGTTTAATCACATTCTTATCTTCACCCCTTCATTTCCTGATAGCTAAAACTCAACAGTTATTCTCTGGACAGAGGTACCAGCATGGTAAATGTGTCAGGCTCACAGGCCTTCTCATCAATGTATTGGAGGGGTTTGGGGCAGTCTTTATTTGAACGACTGCGTCTCCATTCTAAAAGGTCGCCCCTCTATTTTGATGCTCTGGTCCCATTGTAGGAAACATCCTCTCCACATCCACTCTATCAAGGCCTTTCACCATTTGATAGGTTTCAATAAGGTCACTCTTCATATTTCTGAATTCCAGTCAATACAGGCCCAGAACCATGAAACCCTCTTCATGTGACAAGCCGTTTAATCCTGGAATCACTTTCGTGAACCTCCTTTGATCCGTCCTCAGTTACAGGACATAAGGGGCCTAAAACTGCTCTCAATACTCCAAATGAGGCCTCACCAGTGCTTTATAAGCTTTCAACATTACATCCTTGCTTTTATATCCTATTGAAATGATGCTAACGTTGCATTTACCTTCCTCACCACAGACTCAACTTAACCTTTCGGGAACCCTGCGCAAGGACACCCAATTCCCTTTGCACTCAGGTTTTTGAATTTTCTCTCCATTTAGAAAATAGTCAACTCTTTCATTTCCCCTACCAAAATGCATGCCGTACACTTCCCGACACTGTATTCCACCTGCTTACTCTCCTAATCTGTCTGTCCTTCTGTAGCCTCTCTACTTCCTCAAATCTACCTGCCCCTCCACATGTCTTCATACCACCTGAAAACTTTGCAACAAAGCTATCAATTTCATCATCCAAATTGTTGACATATAATGTAATAAGAATTGATTCCAACGCAGACCCCTGTGGAACACCACTAGTCACCAGCAGCCAACCAGGAAAGGCTCCCTTTATTCCTTTATTCTCACTCTTTGCCTCCTGCCAATCAGTCACTGCCTTATCCATGCTAAATCTTTCCTATGATACCATGAGCTTGTAGCTTACTAAACAGCCTCATATGTGGCCTTCTGAAAATCCAAGTACACAACGTTAGCTGATTCTCCTCTGTCTACCCCGCTTGGTGTTTCTTCAAAAATTCCAACAGATCCGTCAGGCAAGATTTTCACTTGAGGAAACTATGCTGACTGTGGCCTATTTTGTCATGTGCCTGCAAGTACCCCAAAACCGCATCCTTAAAAATCAACTCCAATATCTTCCCAACCACTGAGGTCAGACCAACTGGCCTACAGCATCCTTTCTTCTGCCTCTCTCCCTTCCTGAAGAGTGGCAAGACGTTTGCAATTTTCCAGTCTTCTAGAAACATCCCAGAATCTAGTGATTCTTGAAAGATCATTACTAATGCTTCCAAAATCTCTTCAGCCTCTTCTTCAAAACCCTGGGGAGTGCACCACCTGGTCCAGGGGACTTACCTACCTTCAGACCTTTCAGTTTCCCAAAAACCTTCTCTCTAGTAATGGTAACTTCACAGACACCATAAACCCTGACTCCTGGAACTTCCACCATACTGATAGTGTCTTCCACAGTGAGGAACTGATGTTAAATATCTATTCAGTTTGTCCACCAATTCCTTGTCCCCCATTACTACCTCACCTTCCAGTGGTCCAATCTCCACTCTCGTCTGTCTTTTACACTTGAATCCAAGTCCAATGTTTCCATTGGCTGCCTCTGGTTACCCTGGTTACGGAGGTCCGTCACATCTCCATGTAATCTTACTAAAATGGTATTTGTAGTTCCTTTCTGTACACTTGTAATTTCTGTTGCTTCTTGTTCTTCCGCTGCCCTGCTCACACTGATATCTGCTCACTCATTCCCTTTCTGCTCCTTGCTGTCCCCTTTCTGGTGAGGTCTTAATTTAATCACTACTCCCTCCTCAGGCAGATGCACTACTTCCAACAGCTCCTGATGTGCATGGCTCCTACCCTTGGGACCTTTTGACATGATTCCCACACATCACCCTGTCCCTCCTCCCTGCCTGGAGCTGCTGTCTCTCTGAGGGCCATGTTAGTTGCTTTGCGGGTCACACACATTCGGGCCCCCATCTTGTCTGTGTTATCTCTCCCTTTCCTGAGTCTGTGATAGCAGCTGCCTTCGTCAGTGAATCTAATCCCAGGATAGTGCCATAGTTGCTTGGGAACACCCAAAAATCTACAGGAGACTGCACTCCCTTAACCTCCAGTACCTGGACTGACTTCTTTCCACCCTCATTGTTTCACCTCCTGCAGTGGTAATGTAAGTCTCCTCACTAGTAGATCAGTTACTATTACTGATGACCCTGTGCCCACCAACATTTCATGTTGCTGGCCCCCTAATAAACCTCCTGTGTACATCTGCGGATGCCCACCACTGGCATTAGAGGCTGCCGTCACCAGCCCTATAATCTGGGCAGCAGCCGAATCAGAAAGAAAGGGCGGTGCTGTGGATTTTGCCCGCTCTGGTGAGTCATTTTCACACTTCCCCCTTTTTTCAGGGCACTGACTCCAATCTCGGCCTGAGCAGTCACAGCTGTAACAAATCATCTCCTTTCCCTCCTATGCCTATTCCAGCAGTTCCTGGCTGTGTGCCCCAGCTGCTGGCCCACAAAGCAAGTTATCTGTGATGTCATGGCTTTATGACTTCTCTTCCCCCTCCTCTGGTCTATCTCACTGGTCTATGATACCATTGCGGAAATACCAAGCCAACGGTAAACACCCTTTGCTGCTGATGGCCTCATCTACCAAGTTAACACACAAAGTCTAGTCTTGTACATAAACACACATGCATGCACACGCACCATGCTCCTTTCATATCTACTAGTTCAGCACTCCGGCGTGTTCATGACACCTCATGATCCAGTTGCCACTGACCCCACAGGTCCAGGTGTGACTGCTGATTTAAAAAAACACTCACCTAGTTAGACTGCTGAGACTGCTGGTCGTACAATGTATCCCGGACAAGCCCCCAAATGTTTTAGCATGAACAAATTCACCAGAGAGATACTGAAGCTGTGGATACAGAAGAGTTCTATTCAATAAAAATGAGCAGGCATCAAAGTGAGACACTCTTGGACCCAATATTACATGACATTTTATATGCTAAAGGTCAAAGGTAACAGCAGGACAATTCAATAGTTACAATATAGCTACAATGCTTCCTTTGAATTACATATAATTTTCATACATCCTTTTTTGCACCCACACTCCAGATCCCAAAATGAATGATTAAAGGATTAAGGGAGCTAAGGCTTTACTCTTTGGAGAGGAGGAGGATGAGAGGAGACATGATAGAGATATACAAGATATTAAGAGGAATAGATAGAGTGGACAGCCAGCGTCTCTTCCCCAGGGCACCACTGCTCAGTACAGGAGGACATGGCTTTAAGGTAAGGTGTGGAAAGTTCAAGGGGGATATTAGAGGAAGGATTTTTACTCAGAGAGTGGTTGGTGCGTGGAATGCACTGCCTGAGTCAGTGGTGGAGGCAGATACACTAGTGAAATTTAAGAGACTACTAGACAGGTATATGGGGGAATTTAAGGTTGGGGGTTATATGGGAGGCAGGGTTTAAGGGTCAGCACAACATTGTGGGCCGAAAGGCCTGTACTGTGCTGCATTCTATGTTCTATGTTTTAATCAGCATTGTCTGGTTTTCAAATCAACTGGTGTCCACAGCTCCAAAAAATTACTTCCCAGACTGCATTTTAAAATTTAATCTACAATCCATGTTCTAATTAGTTGCTGAAGTAAGCTTTTTTCTATATAACCTAACTCCAGAATATGCCTTAACAAGGTTAAGGCAAGTAAGTTCTTTCAAATGAGTTTGGTTAGGACTAGAACTAGGTCATAGGTCAAGAGTGAAAGGTGAAATATTTAAGGGGTACCTGAGGGAGAACTTCTTCACTTTGAGAGTAAGGTGGTGAGGTGGAACAAGCTGACAGTTGAAGTAGAGGATGTGGATTTCATTTCAATATTTAAGAAAAATTTGGATAAGTACATTTTTGTCACATTGGACTTCAAAAATAAAAGTATTGAGGACAGGATATTCAATGTTATGTTGAAGTTGTATAAGATGCTGGAGAGGTCTAATTTGCAGTATTGTGAGCAGTTTTGGTCACCTACCTACAGGGAAGAAGTAAATAAGATTGAAAGAGTACAGAGAAAATTTACCAGGATAGGTTAGGACTTTGAATAGGTTGAATAGGTTAGGACGTTCTTCCTTGAAGAACGTGGTGAGATTTGACAGAGGTGTACCGAATCATGAGGGGTATAGATAGGGTAAACACAAGCAGGCTTTTTCCACTGAGGTTACAGTTAGAGGTCATGGGTTAAGGGTGAAAAGTGAAAAATTTAATGGGAACAAGGGTTGTGAGAGTGTGGAACAAGCTGCTGGTGCAAGTGGTGCATCTGAACTCGATTGGAATGTTTAAGAGAGGTTTGGATTGGTACATAGATGGAAGGGGTATGGAGGGTTATAGTCCTGATGGAGGTCGATGGGGACAGGCAGTTTAAATGGTTTGGCATGGACTAGATGGGCCAAAGGGCCAGTTTCTGTGCTGTAGTGCTCTATGACTCCATGAGTTGCAAAGATTCCAGAGTTGTGGTGAGTGAAGTTCAAAGACTTTTCAGATGGTTGTATCGTAATAACTCTTCCTGAACCTGTTGGTGTGGGAGCTAAGGCTTCTGTTCTTCTAGCCTGATGGGAATTGTGAAAAGAGCCAGACTCAGAGATGGACTCTTCTCTTAATATTAAAAGGAGCACATTCAAATGGAGTGTCTTTCTCTTCCGTCAATAGAGGACGTTACTCGAGAAGATTTCTAAAATATCCTCCCATTGTTCCAACAGCAGAGGGTCTTTGGTGAAGGACAAACTTCCAGATGGTTTCATGAGTATTTATTAAGATAACGTTCACAATTATCAGGTCAAGTACTTGCTTAGGTTGAATAGTAAATATCAAAAGCGTAGTTGATTGTTTTTCCAAAACTATAGAGCTCTCAGCACACTAAGTTATTAATAAACAGAGATAAGGACATGGTATAAAGAGCCATCAGGGCTCGCACACTCCATGGACTGCAAGATGGCAAAATTCATAATCACTGCAGGTGAGTTGATCCTTCACGTCAACGTGTTCATGTATCAGTGAATTCCTACAAAACAGGAATTAGGGAAATTGGAAGGGACATTGGAAATTGGACATTGGACATTGAAGTTCTGATTCTGGAAATCTGGAACTAAAAAGCCAGAACTAGGAGCGGTGATCACAGAACCACGGTCTCGTCCCTAACTGAGGTGGACAAGGTTCTCCCTGGGCTGAACAGTCTGAATGCAGAGTCACTGTTTCCCCTGACTGGGGTTATCTGCAATCTGTAGTCACTTTCTCAAAGTGAGGGGTTACCAATCAGACCAGAGACGGGAAGAAATTTCTTCACCCAGGGGTTGGTGGATCGTTGGAAATCTCCACCTAATCTGTGGGAGTTCAGTTGTTGGAAATATCTGAGACATTGAGTGGTTGATTTCCAGATGGTGAGGGAATTGAGGGAGATGGGGATAGAGTAAGAAGGTGGTACTGAGGTAGAAGACTGTTTATGACTTTGTTAAATGGGGTAGCAGGGACTAGGAGCTGAATGGCCCACTCCGTTCCTATTCCTTGATACCCAACATCACAATGGCTCAGTAAATATGAGTCAGAGGGATCTTCATCTCTCAGTGAGCAGCAGCTGATAGAAACACTACCCAACCTCACATCAGAGACACCAGTTCGATCCTCACCTCAGGCGCTGTCTGTGTGGAGTTCGCATGTTCTCCCTGTAGCTCAATGGGTTTCCTTTGAGTGCACCTGTTTCCTCCCACATATCAAAGATGTGTGTGTTGGTGGGTAAATTGCCCTGAGTGTGTAGGTGAGGGATAGAATCTGGGGGGAGGTGTGAGAGGGTGTGGAGAATAAGCAAAATAGATCAGTGTCAGATTGGTGTTGATGGGTAGCTGAAGGCCAGCACTGATTCAGTGGGCCGAAGGGCCTTTTACTGTGCCTCACCTGTCTCAGACTCTATGGTTCTATGAGCAGCTGAGAGCTGATGGTTCTGTGCCGAGTTTCGAGGGGTAGTCATCAATGGGCTGTAAATACCGGGCTTGTCAGTGAGTCCCCGATCTTCTGAATGAACAAACAGACAAATCCAATCAGAGCTCACCGTGAGATCTTTCAGCAGTTCTGAGTAACTGAAAGCTTAGGGACGGGAGCGCCTCACCATCAGAACCCAGGTCAGGGAGCTGAGATCCCGGAGCTCAGCCTGTACTTGGGAAAAGAGCAACAACCCTGATCGTTCAGGAGGGACCGGATCGTCACTCAGACACTGACCCTGTGTTCTCTCTTACAGCGGTGGTCTTGCTGGCCTGCCTGCAACTGGGTGAGTCTCTGTGCATCTCCATCTTTGCTTCACTTTGTCTGCTGGGTCGCGGCGTTCTCCTCACTCCTGTGTCTCGCCCGCAGGCTCCGCCTACAGACTGGCGTGTTACTTTGCCAACTGGGCTCAGTACCGACCCGGAGCGGCGAAATACGTCCCCGATGACATCGACCCCTGTATGTGCACCCACCTGATCTATGCCTTTGCCGTAATGAGCAACAACAAGATCGTCACCTACGAGTGGAACGACGTGACCCTCTACCACTCGTTCAACGCGCTGAAGACCAGGTACGGCGGGCGGTAACTGACCTCCTGGCCCAGCACCCAGGTTTTGTGCTTTCATTTCCAGTATGCTGTGCAGTGTCTCACATTTCCAGTGTCCCAGGTTTGATCCTGACCTCGACTGCTGTCTGTGTGGAGTTTGCACGCTCTATCTGTAACTATGTGGGCTTCTCCAGGGTGTTCCCATTTAATCCCACCAACCACAGAGATAAAGATAAAGATTAAAAGTAAGTTTTATTTGTCACATCTACATCGAAATGTAGAGTGAAATTTGTTGTAGATCACAGTGTGAAAGGCTCCCTCTGGTCAGCCTGATCCTCCTGGATCCTCCACTGGTCAGGGAACGTTGGGGACAGACACGTCCGTGACTCTGGGGAACCAGAGAGACGCAGTGAGCCCTGTGCAGGTCCTGTGGGGAAGGTTCACTGGCGAAAGCCCAGCATGTGTTATGTGGAAAAGGTATGTAAACCATGTGAAATCCCTGGAATGTATCCTCTGGGAATGCGGGCAAGAGGGAAATGACAGTGTGGATTCTGTAAAGAAATGGAATGAGGACTCATTGTGAATGATGACAGAATGACAGGAGAGCAAGAGTGAAAGCGAGAGAGAGGTAGAGAGAGAAGGAGGAGAGAGGCAGGAGGGAGAAAGAGAGGAGGAGGGATAGAGAGGAGAGTGAGAGGGGAGAGAGAGAGGAGAGGAGAGAGAAGAGAGAGAAAGGAAAGAGGAGAACTCAGCACGTCAGGCAGCATCTATGGAGAGGAATAAAGAACTGATGTTTTGTGTTGGCACCTTAATAGGTCGTGATGAAATTCTGAAAGACAGAAAGAGAGAGACAGAGAGAACAAGAGAGAGATAGCAAGAGAGAGAGGATGAGAGAGAGAGAGAGAGAGAGAGAGAGAGAGAGAGAGAAAGGGACAGAGGGACAGATATGTTAGGCCTCAGGGCCTGTTACAGTGCTGTATAACTCTGTGTGCCTGTGAGTGACAGAGGGAGAAACAGACAGACCGAGACGGACGAAAAGATATAGAGCAAGGCAGAGACAGAGAATGAGAGAGACAGAGAGAGACAAATAGAGGCAATGAAAGCTTGAGATAGAGCGATAACAAAATAGAGAGGAATAGAGAGAGGGTGAGATCACTGGAGTCTTGAGCAGCACGCTGGAGGACCTCAGCACGTCAGGCAGCATCTACGGAGGGGTGTAAACAGTTATTATTTCAGACCAACTCCATTCCGGTGAACTGGTCCCAACTCTAAACCCAAGGACAACGTACAGCCATTACTCTATGGCACCGTTAACTTGGAACTGGGGGCGAAATCTTGGGCACTGGGATATTTTAATTTCAGGAATGATTCTCCAACAATCTCTTAATCTTCAACAGGAACAAAAACTTGAAAACCCTGCTGTCTGTCGGAGGCTGGAACTTCGGAACTCAACAGTAAGTGAACACATTTTGTTTCGTTTCTGTCTGGGTCATGAGATGAGAACAGTTGCCGTTCGCACTGGGAAGTGTGACCAAGCTGGGAGTGAACAGTCAGCCCGTCACGGTCATCAGAGATGATTTTCCTCCCTCAGGTTCAGCACCATGGTGTCCACACGTGAAAACCGTCAGACCTTCATAACATCCGCCATCAGCTTCCTCCGAAAGTATGGCTTTGATGGTTTGGACATCGATTGGGAATATCCTGGATCGAGGGGAAGTCCTCCGCAAGACAAGCATCTCTTCACCGTGCTAACTCAGGTGAGGTAGAGTGTAGCCAATGGAAGAGTCTCCCCTCCTGAATGACCCAGATCACTGTCACCGGCAGACAAGGTTAGGAACGGATACATGAAACTCAGGGGCAACTTTATTACACTAGAGTGGTAGATAAATTGTGAAACGAGCTGCCAGAGGAAGAGGTTGAGGGAGGTATAAGATGGATAAATATAAAGATTAGTTTTATTTGTCACATGTACACTGAAACATGCAGTGAGTTACATTGCTTTGCATCAAATGCATGGTAGCCTGGTGGTTAACACAATGTTTTACAGTAGCAGCAACCCGGGTTCAATATTCGCTGCAGTCTATAAGGAGTTTGTATGTTCTCCCTGTGGCCGTGTGGGTTTCCTCCGGTTGCTCCGGTTTCCTACCGGTTGGTAGGCTCATTAGGCATTGTAAACTGTCCCATGATTAGAACATTAAACATTGAAATTTACAGCACATTACAGGCCCTTCGGCCCACAATGTTGTGCCGACCATGTAACCATGCAATTCCGTGATTAGTCTAGGGTTAAATCAACGGATTCTGCGTGGCATGTTTCGAAGGGCCAGAAGGGCCTGTTCCACGTTGTGTCCCAATAAATAAACAAACAAACAAACAAATAGATAAATAAAACGAGGTAGCGAGAATTGTGCTGGGACCACGCTTCTGGCACCAACATAGCATGCCCACAACTCACTAACCCCAACCTTATACAGTGAGAATCTGGGAGGAAACCTGGAGCACCCTGAGGAAGCCTACACAGTCACGGGAAGAACGTTCAGACTCCTTACAGACGGTGGCGGGAATTAAACCCTGATGGGTGATAGCCAGTGCTGTAAGACGATGAGTTAACCAGTACAGTACAGAGCCACCCTGACTTCTGAAAGTCATTGGATCAGAAAAGTTTAGTGAGATAGTGGCTCAGTGATGGCAAATGTGTCTTGCCTGGCTGAGGCATCTTTACTAGTACAGATTAATTGGGGTGAAGGACCTGTTTCAGAGCTAGCTCTCTCTCTCTCTCTCTCTCTCTCTCCCTCTCTCTCCCTCTCGCCATCTCTCTCCCTCTCTCTCCCTCTCCCTCCCTCTCTCCCCTCCCTCTTCCCCTCTCTCTCTCTCTCTCTCTCACTCTCACACACTCTCTCTCCCTCTCTCTCTCTCTCTCTCTCCCCCTCCATCTCTCTCCCTCCTCTCTCTCTTTCTTCCCCCCCCCCCTCTCTCTCTCTCTCTCTCTCTCTCTCTCTCTCTCTCTCTCTCTCTCCCCCTCCCCCCCCCTCTCTCTCTCGTCCCTTTCCCAGACTCTGTTGTGATGTGCGTTACCGGGGGAACTGACGTCCACCTCTGTGTTTCAGGAGCTGGTCTCAGCCTTCGAGGCCGAGGGGAAGAGCACAGGGAGGCCGCGGCTCCTGCTCTCGGCGGCCGTGGCTGCCGGCAGACCCACCATCGAGACGGCCTACGAGATCCCTCAGCTGGGACAGTGAGTGTTGGAGCAGGTCGGAGTGGAGTGTGTGGGGGTGGGGGGGGGGGGGTGATGCAGAAACTGCTGGTTCTCCAGGCTTCACCTCAGTCCCTGAACTCTGAGGGGAGCTGATGCACCATCAACAACTCACTCTGAGACGTAAGGCGAGATATCGGCTTTTATTGACTGGAAGAAGGAACAAGCAGTGAGTGACCACCATACTACATCCTGGAGACAGAGAGGCCGGGCTCAGATCAATCGCCTTTATCCCGGGGTCTGTGGGAGGAGCCGCAGGAGCAGTCAGCGGGGGGGCCGTGTCCAGACAGGTATAAGTAGTTGACCACAGGAGCCCACCCTTCCTTCAATGGACAGGTGATATCCCACAATGCCGCACACTCTGGATGTTGGGGTGATATCCAGCTGGGAGATTGTCCAGACTGTCGATGATGTTCCCCATAATTCCCAACCCCATTCACATTTTTAGATATGACATTGAACATAGATGATAGAACATAAACAGTTTAGCACATGAACGGACCCTTCAGTCCACAATGTTGTGCCAAACCAATTAAAAAGTAAATTAAAAAACAAAAACTAATCCCTTCTACCTACACAATGTCCATATCCCTCTATCTTCCTCAC
The DNA here is from genome assembly GCF_030144855.1 of Hypanus sabinus. Lineage (NCBI taxonomy): Eukaryota > Metazoa > Chordata > Chondrichthyes > Myliobatiformes > Dasyatidae > Hypanus > Hypanus sabinus. Next base: position 8,846,471 of record NC_082730.1, read on the forward strand.
ATTCATGAGTCAATCTAAACATCTGTTAAAAGCCTCTAATGTATTTGCCTCTACCCCCATACCAGCCATCCACCATTCTCTAAGTTAAAAACTTACCCCTCACAACCCCTTGAACCTACTCCCTCTCACCTTCAATGCATGCCCTCTGGTATTGAACATATCTGCCCTGGGAAACAGATACTCCCTGTCCACTCTAACTACGCCTCTCGTAGTCTTATAAACCTTTCTCAGATCTCCCCGCAGCCTCTGTCGCTCCAAAGAAAACAGCCCAGGTTTATCCAGCCTCTTGTGATAGCATGAGCCCTCTAAACCAGGCAGCACCCTGTGAACCTCTTCTGTACTCTCTCCAAAGCCTCAACATCCTCCACTACTGGGTCATATTGAGTTCAAAGGGGGTGCAGGAACCAAAATTCACCGGGAAGGGTGGGAATTGGATTCCCAGTGAGCCTAGTTCTGGGAACAAGCTTCCTTTAGGGGAATATGACGACAAGAGTCCTGGTGGATTTGAAGGGTTGTGGGGATCAATGTCCTGGAGGTTTTCAGGGAGTCATCTCCTTTGAGTGAGCTGTCAAGCCATCAGGTTGATTGAAGTTTTACTGCGAAAAGTGTCTGTAGCAAGTTCCCAGGTTTATTAACATCGTCAGGGTATCAACGTCATGGAAATTAACTTTATTCAGCAGCAGCACAGAACATTACAAACATATGCAAGTTAACATTAGCTTTAATTAACATAAAATCTGCATAACTTAGAAAAACAAAATAAACAAATTAGGACACCAGGGCTGGAGTGAGAAAGGGAAGAGGGAAATATTGTCAGAGGCAGTGTCAGGATTCTTCAGGCCATTTCAGGAACCTGACGGCAGTGGGGAGGACGCTGTTGTTGAACCTTAAGGTGTGGGTCTTCAGGCTCCTGGACCTCCTGCCTGATGGCAGCATCGAGAAGAGGACATATCTTGCCTGGAGGGGGCTTCTGAGGACGTAGGTCACTTTCCTGAGATATCGAGTCTTGTAGAGGGTCCCTGATGATTGTTACCATCAGGAAGGAGCTACAGGAGCCTGAAGTGATTCAGGAACGGCTTCTTCCCCTGCGACATCCAATTTCTGAATGGATATTGAACCCATGAGCACTGCCTCACTGCTTTCTCCCTCTTTTTGCATTACAAATTTAACTTCTTAAATATATATATATTCTTAATGTAATTTGCGGTTTTTACTATTACATATTGCAAAGTCTTGCTGCTGCATAACAACAAATTTCACGATGTGTTCCCTCAGTGTTTCTCACCGAGCTTCCCTCTTACAGAACTCTGGACTTTTTCAACGTGATGACGTATGATTTCTATGGATCCTGGAACCCGTTCACCGGGGAGAACAGTCCTCTCTACGCACTCCCTAATGCCCGCGGCAACAACGAGTTTTTCAATGTGGTTCGTCTTACTGCTGCTTCCTTCATACGGGGGATGGGGGGGGGCTCCTTCCATCAGATGCCGTGCCCATCTAGGACCCCCTCCTGTTTCGCTATCTCTCCCCATCCTCCCCCCCTCCCCTTCTCTCTCCATGCCTTCCCAACCTCCTCCCTGTCTTCCTGTCTCCCTGTCTTCCTTCCCATCTTTCTCCCCATCTCCCCATCTCTCTCCCGGTCTTCCCAGGGCTGGTATTAGCCTTGGGTGGGTGCTGGGCTGTGGCTGAGTAGTTGCCCAGTAACCAGCAAGAAGTATGTGCGCTGTGATCTGCCTTGTCCCTGTTGCATGACATTGGTGTTGGCTTGGCTGGTTTTGGTCTGGAGGAGGTTTAGAACCTCCCAGTTGACCCCTGACCCCTGCGGGACACCATCTGTTTGCCCCAGTACCCTCAGTGCCCTATTGTTGGGTTCACAAGTGGCCTCCTGCCTCTGGCCCTCACAGTGGATTCCCGAGGTATATCCAATGGGGTCTTGTAGCTTCCCTCGCAGTGGAGCGACCATGTACCTGCTGCTCGCGGTCCCTGTCTCCGGGACTCCGGTTTCCTGTCCCCAGCGAGAGTCTGCAGGCTGACGTGGGTCCTCAGAGGGAGGGAGACAACCCAGGGTTACTCCGTCCTGGGAACGGTGTACTGGACCAGATGAAGGGTCTTGACTGCCCACTCCTCTCTGCAGATGCTACCTGACCTGTCGAGTTCCTCCAGCATCCGTCATGTTTCTGAGAAGAGATTTCCCACATTCCAGAGGGACCCAGTTCTGGGAAATATTTTGACATTCCTGAGCTGGAAACAGCCCTGGATTTAGCTCTGTGAGCAATATTCCCATATGAATGGGCACAATAGACAGTTTTCCCACATTCCAGAGGCATGCAGCCTTGGGAAGAATATTCCCACACCCTGAAGGAACCCGATCATGGGATCAGTTTTCCCAGGTCGCAGGTGTGCCCCTATAAATGGTTCCCTCACATTCTGGAAGCATGAAGGCTTGGGAAGAGTATTCCCACATCCTGGATGGAGCAGTGTGAACGGTGCTCCCACATCCCAGGCATACTCTGCACTCGGTAGAATTTTCCCATATTCTGGAAACGTTCGGCACTGAGCAGAATGATCACACGTACCAGAGATATTCCACACCGGGCAGATCGTTCCCACAACCCATCGACGTCCGGCCCCGAGCAGAGCGATCCCTCATCCCAGGGGTATGCGGTCCAGGAATGCCCAAACCCACTCACCTCCCCTTCCTATCCGCAGGACTACACCATCAAATACTGGAAGGATAACGGTGCTCCGGCCGAGAAGATCAACGTCGGATTCCCTGCCTACGGACGCAGCTTCACGCTCCGAACGTCCAGCACGGCGGTGGGAGCCCCATCTGTGGGCCAGGGGCCAGAGGGTCACTACACCCAGGAAGCCGGCTTCATGGCATACTTTGAGGTATTTATCAACCTGCAGCCTCACCGTGTCCAGATGCCTCAGTGAGGGAGATGGGGCACCATAATCCCCTACATCGCAGGCAGGTGGGGGGGGGCACACAGCCTGGAGCGGGTGGGCACTGTTGATTATTATGGGAAAGCAGTGGTTGGGGGAATGTGTTAGTTCAGTCTTGCGGACAGACCAGTGCTCCTCTCACTGCACCCTGCCACTGCTCTCGAACTTAACATGGAGCACAGAACAGTACAGCACAGTGCAGGCCTTTCAGCCCATCTTTTAGCTGTGCCATCCTTTTAGGCTACTCTAAGATCAATCTAAACCTTCCGTCCTACATATCCCTTCACTTTCATCATCCTTGTGCCTATCTGAGAGTTTCTTAAATGGCCCCAATGTATCTCCCTCCACCACAATCCCGGGCAGGGCATTCCATGCACCCAGCACTCTCTGTGTGGAAAAACCTACCCCTGACATCCCCTCTATACTCCTCCAATCACCTTAAAACTATGCCCCTTGCATTGGCCATTTCCACCCTGGGAAATTTCTCCCACAGTCTTGTCTCCACCATGTACTGGTTCTTCCTGTTAGTTTTGGTCTTGCATCCAGATGAGGAGAAATCTCCTCGTCCCAGCCCGCCTCTGCCTTGAAGTTGTCTCTTTCTATACCGTAATAGTTCAAAGTAACGTGCGTCAGGGGGAAAGACTTGTGTTTCCATAGCAACAACCCGACCTCGGGCCCTCTCCATTGTAGTGCTTCTGTAGCTGTGACAGCCAGTGTGGGCACAGCAAGATCCCACAAATCTCAACGTGACACGGAGCAGGTAACACCCCAGCATTTCCAGACACACTCAGGGAGTTCAAGGCGAAGCAGATAAACTTGGAATTCCTGCGTTTAATCATGGTGCTGTCCACCGTACTGAGTGGAAATTTCCTGAAATTCCTTGTCATTTCACAGTAGGGAATCTACCCCAGAATCCCTGCCAGATTAAACCCGGTCAAAGGGAGTCTCTCCCCCTGGTTCAGTGGTGTGAACAAGGGACCAGAGTTACCATGTGTTTACTTTGTACTAACTGAGTTTAATTGGGTAAACTTACTGTATTTGGCTAAAAACTAGTTTTTTGTTGACATTGATTGTTTAACGATCTGATTGTTTTTGATTATTTCTGATATTAAAGACGTTGAGGAACACATAAGACCTTTGAGAGCTTTGACAGTCGATTAATAACAGGGACTCACTCGGCTGAATGGCCAAATTTCCATCAGTATTTCTGTACCCTGATGTTGTTCAGGTTTCTCATTCCTGACGTCTCCTAACTGTCTTATAGTTAAAAGCCCTTCGGCCCGACTCATCCATGCTGACTCTGTTGTCCAGTAAGCTGGGCACACCTGCCCGTGACTGGTCTGTAGCCCTCTAAACTCTGTTATGTTTTATAACTCGAAAACATAAAATGAATCAAAAGAAAAACACGGAGCCAAGAATAACATGTCCTTAGTTCGTTCAAGCAACACACACAAAAAGCTGATGGAACGCAGCAGGCCAGGCAGCATCTATAGGAAGAAGCACTGTCAACATTTCGGGTCAAGACTGTCCTGACGAAGGGTCTCGGCCCAAAACGTCGACAGTGCTTCTTCCTATAGATGCTGCCTGGCCTGCTGCGTTCCACCAGCATTTTGTGTGTGTTGCTTGAATTTCCAGCATCTGCAGATTTCCTCGTGTTTGTCCTTAGTTCATTTTTACTTTCAGTGAGTCACACAATTATGATGTGGTGGCATAATGCCATATGCCATTCACGTACTTTTATATGTAACCCATAATGAATTATTTAAAGAAACAAGAATGTTTAATCAAACAATAGATTTACAATATTACTGAAGTATTGATTATACAACACTCTCCTCTCCATGTATTGCATGTGCCTAGATGCTTTTAAACAATAGATTTACAATATTACTGAAGTATTGATTATACAACACTCTCCTCTCCATGTCCTGCATGTGCCGAGAGGCTTTTAAACAATAGATTTGCAATATTATTGAAATATTGATTATACAACACTCTCCTCTCCATGTACTGCATGTGCCTGGACGCTTTTAAACATTGCTACTCATTCCTTCTTTCTTTCAACAGATCTGCCTCTTCTTAAATGGTGCTACGCAGAAATGGGACACTCCCCAGATGGTCCCATATGCCTACAAGGGAAAGGATTGGGTTGGATATGATAACCCAAAGAGTTATGAAATCAAGGTCAGGTCTTGTTACTGCTGCTGGCTCAGTTCTGTGAACCCAAGAGATTCACAGAACTGACTCTATATTTCCTGATCATTAAAGGCACATATACCTGGGAATCTATAAGAAATCAAAGAGGCAGAGTCTTCCCACATGGAATCTGGCCCTTCAGCCCAACTCGACTATGCTGACCAAACTGAATATTCCCATCGGTCCGCATTTGGTCCATATTGTCCCTGAACATTTTCAGTCCAGGTACCTGTCCAAATGTGTTTTAAATGTTGTTACTGAGTTTACCTCCGTCACTTTCACTAGCAGCTCATTCCAGACTCCCTCCAAACTGTGTGTGTAAAAAATACCCCTCAGATCCCCTTTAAATCTCTCCCCTCTCTCCTTAAACCTTTACTTCTACTTTTAGACTCCGCTAACCTGGAGAAAAGACTCACGGCCCTTGTGAGCTACACCCCTCACGATTTTATAAATTTCAATAAGGTCACCCCTCAGCCTCCAACACTCCAGGGAGTCCAGTCCTGGTCAGTCCGGTCTCTCGCCATAACTCACGCACTCTAGCACCATCAGCATCACGGCGAAGCCTCTCTCCAGCTCAATCGCATCAATCATTATCCTTACAAAGACTAGCTTCATTTATCACATGTACATTGAAACGTCCAGTGACCTGCACCGTTTGTGTCAATGACCAGCACAGTCCGAGGATCAGCTGGGGCAGCCTGCAAGTGTCACATGCTCCCACCCCAGACACCAAGCCCACAACTACCAACCATAACTGCACGTCTTAGGACTGTGGCAGCCAGAACCACCATCGCACGAAACACAGGAGCCAGTCCACCGCTCCCTGGTTTGGGGCATTCCCGATGTCTCCAGGCCGGCATTGACTGTCAGAGTGATTTTCCTTCCAGATCAAGTGGCTGAAGGAGAACCAGATTGGAGGAGCCATGGTGTGGACCCTCTCCCTGGACGATTTCAGCGGCACCTTCTGTCACCAGGGACGCTACCCTCTCATCAGCAAGCTGCACTCTGAGCTCAACATTAACCCAGGTAACCACCACCCCCACCCCCACGTCTAGGTGAGCAGTGGAGGCCACTCGGCCCATCAGACCATTTCTGACACTTAATAAGGTCAGGGACCTGCACATTCCCAACTACCCTGTAGCTTTGTGGAAGATTGGGCCAGAGGGGCACCAAATTGTCATTTGTAACAAGGACAGCATTTGTCTCTCATCTCTGTTGGCATCAGGAACACCACAGTGGGCTGCCTATCAGACTGTTGAACAGATCTCTCATGTGCTAAAGATGATCTCCCAGTCCACCTCATAATGGTCCCTGGACTTTATTTGTCTACCTGCTCTGCTCTTCCTCTGAAACCTTTTAATTCCTCTGTTAATTTTTTACCACTTCAATGGACATAAGATCATAGAGCACTTTGATAATAAGTGTACTCTGAACTTTGAGAATCAGGCCTTTCTGCCTGTCTAGTCCATGTTGAACTGCTGTTCTGCCAAGTCACAATGGAGCATCGCACTCCATACCCGTCACACCCACGTACACATCCAAACTTCTCTTAAATCTTGAAATCGAACTACAACTAGGGGACATACCCTCAAGAGTCGGGGGAGTAGATTTAGGACTGAGATGAGGAGGAACTGCTTTTCCCAGAGGGTGGTAAATCTGTGGCATTCTCTGCCCAATGAAGCAGTGGAGGCTACCTCAGTAAATATATTTAAGACAAAGTTGGATAGATTTTTGCATAGTAGGGGAATTAAGGGTTATGGGGAAAAGGCAGGTGGGTGGACGGGCCAGGTGGCCTACTCCTGCTCCTAATTTTATGTTCTCTCTCCATAAACTGATGCCCTCAGTTCTACATTTTCCAGCCCTGGGAAAAACAATGAACTTGGCCATGTCAATGCCCCTCTTAATTTCATAGACTTCAGTAGGATCACCCCTCATTCTCCCACATTAAGCACATATTAATAATAATGAATATATATTCCAATACTCCTGAATGAGTGCAGTCCATCAGTTAGTATTCTTGCACAGAAGTACAATAGACTTAGTAAACACAAAGTATACTGCAGATGCTGTGGTCCTAACGAAAAGTCTCAGCCTGAAATGTTGACTGCTCATTTCAACGGATGCTGCCCGACCTGCTGAGTTCATCCAGCTTGTTTGTACGTGTTGATAGTACAATAGACCTGTTGGACCATTACAGTGGGCGGTTCTACAGTCACCCACATTACTGTCTGAAACCACACAGCACACCTTCTCATTGCCAATGTTCCCTTTAATTTGTAATGTGTGCACAAAAACTTTGTGCTGTGCAATCTTTTACTCCATGACAGCAACATGTACACTCAGAATAATTTCTTCCATAGAAACTGTCTAAATAAACCAGCTCTAAAATCTGCAGACAAATCATCACAAACTCCACGTTGTCAACACCGTCTGCATCAGAAACCGGAGAAGGGAACGTGATTGTTTATGATCGTGAAATATACTTAACATGCCAACGAGGTAGAGGGTGACAACCTTTTGTGTTCAGTTTAAGTTCCTTCGTGCACCAGCAGCAAAAGATGTACACACACACACACACACACACACACACACACACACACACACACACACACACACGGAACATTGCTTCTCAGGCTGAAGGGCATCAGTGAAACCACTACAGAGACACAAGGGTATTTGCAACAGGGTGAAGGTTTCAAGACTCCCCTCACTAACAGCAATCTTAAATGCCTCAGGTTTAATAAATACCATAAGACAAAGAAGCAGAATTAGGCTATTCAGCCCATCAAGTTTGTACTGCTTTTCCACCATGGCTGATATACTATCTCTCTCAACCCCATTCTCCAGCCTTCTCCTCATAACTAATCAAGAACCTACCAACCTCTACTTTAAAGATATTCAACGTGTTGGCCTCCACAGCTGTCTGTGGCAATTAATTCCTCCTCTAGTTAAAGAAATTCCTTCTCATCTCTGTTCTAAGTGGACATCGTCCTAGTCTGAGGCTCTGCCCTCTGGTCCTAGATTCACCTACTTTCAGAAACATCCTCCCTACATCTACTCTATCCAGATCTTTCAATATTTGAAACATTTCAATGACACTACACCGCCCCCATTCTTTTAAACTCCAGTGAGTACAGGCCGAGAGCTGTCAAATGCTGCTCATGCATTAACCCTTTCATTGCTGGAATCATTCTCATGAACCTCCTATGGATCCTCTCCAATGCCAGCACATCCTTTCTTAGATAAGGGGACCAAAACTGCTCACAATACTCCAAGTGTAGTCTGACCAATGCTTTATAAAGCCTCAGCAATCGATCCTTGTTTTTATACATTCCACTTGCCTTCCTCACCACAGACTCAACTTACAAGTTAACCTTTAGGGAATCCTGCACAAGGACTCCCAAGTCTCTTTGCACCTCTGATTTCTCCCTATTTGGAAGATAGTCTACTCCTGCAATTCTTCTGTCAAAGTGTATATACTTCCTGGCAATACATACTTTAGTATTCAAGGGCACAACCTCAGAGTAGATCGGAATGGACAGTATGCAAGACAAATTTTTTCACTGCACATTTGACAAGAATAAACTAATTTACCAATTCCTTTGCAGAATGTGTGGCTGGACCTGCCCCAACCCGTTCCCCTTTCTCCACTGAAGCTCCTACGCCTGCCACGGCTGCCCCCACTGGAACTACGAAAAGCCCTGGGAACCCTAACTTCTGCAAAGGGAAATCCAATGGTTTCCATGCCGACCCCCAGAACAAGAATGTCTACTACCAGTGTGTGAACGGAAAGACCTACGTGCAAAAGTGTGCCACTGGCTTGGTCTTCGACCCGTCCTGCGACTGCTGTAACTGGGCTTAAGGAGGCACATGCATTCTGCTCGGGTAAGTAATGATGTTGTCCAGTCCAGTGACACTGACTGAGCTCTACATGGAGACAAGGAGCATATTACATCCAGAATTAGGGAAGAGTGATCAAATCTCAATCAGAATCAGATTTATTATCACTGACATATGTCCTGAAATTTGTTGTAGCAAGGCATAAAGTATTACTGTCAGTTAGAATAACAAATATAAAAACAGATAGACAGATAAATAGATAGATAAATGGATTGACAGATAGATATATGAATAGAGAGATAGATAGATGATTGATTGACAGATAGACAGATGGATGGATAGATGGACAGATGAATGAATGGAAAAGACAGATAGAAAGATGATTGATTGACAGATAGATGGATGGATGGATGGATAGATAGACAGACGTAAATAGATAGATAGCTACATACATTCACAAATAGATAAATAGATAGATACGTAGAGAGATGGATAGGTGGATAGATAGATGAATGGATGGATAGATAGATGATTGACAGATGGATGGATGGATGGATGGATAGATAAACAGACAGATAGATGGATAGACAGATGAATGGATGGATAGATAGATGATTGACAGATGGATAGATAGATAAACAGACAGATAGATAGATGATTGACAGATAGATGGATGGATAAATAGATAAACAGACAGACAGATAAATAGCTAGATAGCTACATATATTCATAGATAGATAAATAGATAGATACGTAGATAGATGGGTAGATAGAGTAACAGATATATGGATAGATAGATGAATGGATGGATAGATAGATAGAGAGATAGTTGATTGATAGATAGATGATTTACAGATAGATAGATAGATAGATAGATAGATAGATAGATAGATAGATAGACAGATAGATAGACAGACATAGATAAATAGATAGAGAGGGCGAAAAGGGAGCAAAGAAATAAGGCAGTGGTCATGGACCATTCAAAAATCTGCTGGTGAAGGACAATAACTGTTTCTAAAACATTGAGTGCAGGTCTACATGTTTCCATACCTCCCCCTTGATGGTAAAAATATCCTCAGGGGGTATGTAATAAATGTTAAATAGATGATGCATCAAGAAGGTAATAAATTTGATTCATCGCAACTTACTTGCTTGTGACTAGATAAAAGGAAGCCCTTCAGCCCATCATATCCTATGCCAGCTCCCAGCAGAGCAATCGGTCTCTCCCCCTCTCCCTGCATCCTTGCCAATACAGCACTCCCTTGGTACTTTACAGATGTGCTGGCATAGACCAGCAGCTCGAGCACCGCAGAGCACTGGTAACCCCCATCTATTTTTTAGTCAAGAGGTGACGTAGTCACCAACTGTGACATGATTGTTGTTCTGATATCAATAGCTGAAGGTTAAAGTCATGCAATTAACTCCAACACCATCTTTATCTCTTACCTGCAGCCACAGTCCGACCCCATGGAGGCTGGAACTGTCCAGGACCGAATATCTACCAACCGTCACCATGACCACTCCAACAACTTCTCCCCAGGAGAGATACTGATTGAAAATGGAAAATAAAGATTTTGCAGAGTAAACTCTTCGGAATTTCTTCATTTGTGTAAAATCTCCCACTGTTTCATGCACAAGAGATTCTGCAGATGCTTGAGCAACAGACTGCAGAGTAAACTCTTCGGAATTTCTTCATTTGTGTAAAATCTCCCACTGTTTCATGCACAAGAGATTCTGCAGATGCTTGAGCAACAGACAAAATGGTGGAGGAACTCAGCAGGCCAGGCATAATCAATGTAGGGGAATAAACAGTCGATGTTTTGGACCAAGACTCTTCATCAGGATTCTTTATGCAAAAAGAGATCTTCCTTTGTGCATAAAGAACTTTTGCTTTTTGCAATATACTGTCAAAATGTAGTGATGGTCTGATTTTTCCAAACATTATTCATTACGTACACTGCAGAATTTACTGTGTTTCTAAAGTGTTCCAAAACAGTTCTGATAATGGTCTCCACCTGACAATGTGGAGAATTATCCAGTCATGTCCTGTCCACAAAACAGAAGTAATATCCCATTCCATCTAATCACTGCCCTGTCAATCTGCTCAAAACCTTCAGCAATGTGTCAATGACACTTCCATCCAGTAACACTTATTGACCACATAAGTCAGTAGGTACCTCTACACAAATGCTCAGCCTGGGTTTCCTCTGAGGCTACATCTACGCTACACCGGATAATCGGTAACCAAAGCTTTTTCTCTTCATTTTTACCCTCCATCCACACTAAAACAGCGTTTTCATCCCCGGAAATCGGAGCTTTTCAGAAAAGCTCTCCAAAGTGTGTATTTTTGAAAATGCCGATTTGGCAGATCAGCGTGGACGGGGTAACCAGAGAAATTTAAAAACGCTGTCAGACAGCAGCACGCCATTTCTAGTCTGTAACTACACAAATGCACACTTTTACAGCGAGATTCGACACCAAACATGTCGCTTGTTTTCGGTAGATGTGTTCTGCACATGCGCAATAGGAAGAGATTCTCTGAAATCTCCGTTTCAATGTGGACAGGGATATTTTTTAAAACGCATAGTGTGGACACCTATTGTTATTACGCGAAACCGGTGTTTTAAAAATTATCCGGTGTAGTGTGGATGTAGCCTGAGACCTGATCACAACCCGGACCGTTAATTCCCTATTTTCTCCTAATCTCCTTTGATTGTGCCACGGTTCCAACCGTTAATTCCCCATTTGCTCTTAATTCTCTCTGATGACAACACACCTGTTTTCCATCAATGCAGCATAAGAACCCCGGCATTACAACCATAGTTGCCGGATTATTTGTTTTACCTGTGATAATTAATGTTTCCTGGCTGCTTAGTACTGTGTTTTCTAAGTTTTGCTCCAGTATCGAAAATTGCCTGCGAAACTGAGTCCCTTCGTGTCAAGATCAGTTTTCTAAGTTCTACTCCAGTTCTGAGGTTCACCTGTGAAATCCAGCCTCACCGCGTCAGGATAAGTTTTCTAAGGTTTTACTTTACCACCAAGGGTTGTCTGCGTAACCCCGTCTCACCATGCTGAGAAGAGTTTCGTCTGCCGTTTCCCTTTCTACGCCCTGTGTCAAGATAAATTCTGCCGGTTTCCTGACTTCCTGCTCTCCCGCCTGTTTGCCGTTCACGTCTGCATCCTAGCTAAATCTCCGTGCCTGTGTCCTGCTCTTGGGCTCGCCTCATTCATTGCAACAGAACATGGACCAAAGAATTGGGTTCCATTGAGAGTAATGGGTCAGAATCAGAATCAATTTTATTATCACTGAAAAATGCTGTGAAATTTGTTGTTTTGCGGCAGCAATCCAGTGCAATACATTAAAATTACCATATGTTACCATAATATTGCAGTGATTCCAATTAATTATGACACAAAGGGACCAATACATTTTGGCCCAATTAGGTCGCTGCCCCAATTAACTGAAGTTTCATGGGAATATTTAGAAAACTATGGATTGGAGGGAGTTGAGTGTTGTCCCCTTGTTCAAAAAAAGTAGTAGGGGTAGTCCAGGTAATTATAGACCAGTGAGCCTTACATCTGTGGTGGGAAAGATGTTGGAAAAGATTCTTAGAGATAGGATCTATGGGCATTTAGAGAATCATGGTCTGATCCAGGACAGTCAGCATGGCTTTGTGAAGGGCAGATTGTGCCTAACAAGCCTAATAGAGTTCTTTGAGGATGTGACCAGGGATATAGATGAGGGTAGTGCAGTGGATGTGATCTACGTGAATTTTAGTAAGGCATTTGACAAGGTTCCGTGTGCTAGGCTTATTCAGAAAGTCAGAAGGCATGGGATCCAGGGAAGTTTGGCCAGGTGGATTCAGAATTGGCTTGCCTGCAGAAGGGTTGGCACAACATTGTGGGCCAAAGGGCCTGTAATGTGCTGTACAATTCTATGTCCTATGTTTAAAAAGACAAACTGCCATTTAACTGAGTAACAAATTATGCATTTACATGAAGTACAGAACAAATTAAAACACTATCAACACTACCACAGTACTATACTATAAAACTGTTAATTAGCTCCTAGTAGTTATGGATTGAGCGATTCATCCGGTGTATACCACTATGTCTTTGGATTGACTGTAAAGAAACAAAATCAGTGTAGACACCTCGTGCAGATAATGGACTGCTGTCATACAATACTTTTGACACTGTATCTTCCAAATCTTCATTTTCATTGTAACATTCAAGATGATTGTCGATACCTTCAAATTCTTCATAGTTCTGAACTTGTTGAAGTAGTGAAATCGTTTAGCTGTTTCTGGCACCTCCAAGCTTGAATGTTTGAAACCACTGGGAACAAAACAGTTCTGAATTGTCTTACTGCTTTCTCACCAACTAGCAGTAACAAACATCACTGAATTTTGAACACACGCACATGCAACTGGCACTATTTAAAAACTGCTTGCTTGAAGCATAGTGGAGTGTCTAACAGCCACACAAGTGCACACAGCCGGCACTAGTTAGAAACTGGCAACAACCTCCTGTCCCAATTAAGCAGAATAGTGTCCCAAATAAGTGAAGGGAAACCCAGCTATTTTTCCAATTAGTTATTGTTCTTTTGAATTGTCCCAAATAAGTAGCTGCTCCAATTAATCAATGACCCAATTAATTGGATTCCACTGTATATAAAAATCAATAAATAAATGGAGCAAAAAACAGCACAATAGTGAGTTTGTGTTTATAATTGTTAAGAAATCTGTTGGTGGAAAGGAAGGACAGACACTGAGTGTAGGGCTTCATCATATTATTAGATCATAAGGCCATAAGATATAGGTTCAGAATTAGACCATTTGTCCCATCAGGTCTACTCTGCCATTCTAGTATGGCTGATTTATTAACACTCTCAACCTTCTTCATCTGCCTTCTCCCCATAACCTTTGACAGCCATACTAATCAAGAACCTATCAACTTCTGCTTTAAATATACCCACTGACTTGGTCTCTGCAGCCACATGTGCCAATGAATTCTACAAATTCAACAATGTTTGGCTATAAAAATTCCTCTTCACCTCAGGTCTAAAGGGACACCCATCTATTCAGAGGTTGTGCCCTCTGGTCCTAGACTTCCCACTATAGGAACATCCACTGCATCTAGACCTTTCAATGTTCAGTAGGTTTCAATGAGATCCCCCCCCACCCCATTCTTCTAAACTCCAGCAAATACAGGCCCAGAGCCATTAAATGTCCCTCACACATTCACCCTGGGATCATTCTCATGAACCTCCTCTCCAATGTCAGCACGTTCTTTTCCGAGATACCTCCTCCCTGATGGGAGTAATGAGAAGTGAGCATGTCCTGGATGGAGATGATCCTTCATCATCATGAGGCATTGCCTGTTGAAGATGTCCTCAATGCTGGGGAGGCTAGTGCCCATGACAGAGCTGGATGAGTCTGAATGCTCTGCTGATTTTTCCAAACCTCTGCATTGGTGCCTCTATACCAGACGGTGATGCAACCGGTCAGAATGCTCTCCATGGTACATCTGTACAGATTTGCTAGAATTTTTGGTGAGCTTCCATTATCATGGTCTTAACAGCAAGACAGCAACAGGTAGTCGGGGCACATAGACGCCCTGGTCAAACCTGGGTCAAAGGGCATCAAGGAGCAAACACTCCATATCTGGCACTCAATAATAGTCAACCCTACAACCCCAGGACATCACTGTGGGAATTCCTCAGATCATCTCAACTGCTTTATCAATGATCTTCCTTCCATCAAGAGGTCAGGTATGGTAGCACAGTAGCATAGTGGTTAGCACGGTGCTTCACAGCACCAGTGACTTGGGTTCAATTCCTGGTACTGCCTGTAAGGAGATTGAACATTCTCCTTGTGACTGTGTGGGTTTCCTCCGCGTAACCCCAGTAACCTCTAGGGAGTCCAGTTTCCTCCTACAGTTCAAAGACCTACTGGTTGGTAGGTTAATTGGTCATTGTAACTTGTCCTGTGATTAGGCTAGGATTGAATCAGGGAACTTGCTGGGTAGCACGGTTCAAAGGGCCGAGAGGGCCTATTCCATCCACGCTGCATCTCAATAAATCAACCAATAAATCAATAAATCTGGGGGTGATCATGCAGTGTTTAATTTCATTCACAATTCCTCGGAACATGGAGCAAGACATCGACAACATTCACGTAGGACCTGAGGGCGTCTGTAAGACCCACTGAGTGTGGGCAGCACAGTAGCATAGTGGTTAGCACCACCCTTTACAGCCCCAGTGATCAGAGTTCAATGCCTGCCGCGGTCTGTAAGGAACTTGGACGTTCTCCCCGTGACCGCGTGGGTTTCCTCCGGTGCTCCAGTTCCCTCCCACATTCCAAAGACGTACAGATTATTAAGTTGTGGGCATGCTACATTGGCACCAGAAGCATGGCCACACCTGCGGGCTGCCCCCAGCACATCCTCGGACTGTGTTGGTCATTGAGGCATTTCACTGCATGTTTCGTGGTTTAAAGTTTTGATCTTTTGATGCACATGTGACAAATAAAGCTAATCTTCTTCTAAAAAAATGCTGCCCAAGGACACTCTCTGGCAAGAATGTGAATAATGATGGGGGCCACGTGGGGATGGGAGAGAGGAACGGTTAGAAAGGATTGGATGTCAAAGGTGGGGGAGCTGAGAGAGCTCAGGAGCAGGGTACGATATCTCCTCCCACTGGGTCGGAGACTCAGTGTCCAAGAGCAGGGTACGATATCTCCTCCCACTGGGTCGGAGACTCAGTGTCCAAGAGCAGGGTACGATATCTCCTCCCACTGGGTCGGAGACTCAGTGTCCAAGAGCAGGGTTCGATATCTCCTCCCACTGGGTCGGAGACTCAGTGTCCAAGAGCAGGGTACGATATCTCCTCCCACTGGGTCGGAGACTCAGTGTCCAAGAGCAGGGTTCGATATCTCCTCCCACTGGGTCGGAGACTCAGTGTCCAAGAGCAGGGTACGATATCTCCTCCCACTGGGTCGGAGACTCAGTGTCCAAGAGCAGGGTACGATATCTCCTCCCACTGGGTCGGAGACTCAGTGTCCAAGAGCAGGGTACGATATCTCCTCCCACTGGGTCGGAGACTCAGTGTCCAAGAGCAGGGTACGATATCTCCTCCCACTGGGTCGGAGACTCAGTGTCCAAGAGCAGGGTTTGATATCTCCTCCCACTGGGTCGGAGACTCAATGTCCAAGGAGAGAGATTTGGGAGGGAGGCAGTGCTGGCCAGAGGTGGTGAGGGAGGCTGAAGGTAGAGGGAGGTATCGGAAATGTCCAGACCAGTAATTTGGTGTGCATGGCGTGCCCAGGGAGGGGTAGCCCCTCCAGTAAGGGGGCTTGCCATCTCCATTCTGGGGCAGCTCGCTCACCTTTGGTCCCCACTGGACACTCAGCTCTCTCCTGTGGCTCCAAGTAGCTGCCTGCATGTGACAGCAGCCATAGCCCGGTCCAACACTTCGACAGGAGGGTAGCCAGCAGCCTCATACCCCGGTGAGAGAGGGACATGCCTGTCCTAGCTTGTGATGTCTGCTATGGGGGATGGGGAAGATGAGACCTACGGTGAGATCCAATGGCCAGGAAGGCGGTTCTACAATGCTCGGTGGAGAATGAAGGACATGACAAGGCACAGAAGATGTCCCGGTCGTCCACTGTGACGAAGGAAGTCCCCGGTTTGTGACACTTGTCCATACCACTGGACCCAGACTTCTGAGGTCGAGAGAGTGGAACTGCCCTGACGCAACAGCTTTGCCACTTGAAAAACTCTCCTGGACGTGTTGCCCCCCCTCATCCTCCGACATAATGTACAAGTACCGCCAGTTAGCTGTAGGGTCCTACAGCATAGCCTCAGGCCATTCGGCCCACTGAGACCCTGCCAGCTATCACCCATTTACAGTAATCTGCTTTTTATTCCCCCCCCCCCATTGTTATCACTTGACACAAACCTACACACCAGGGCAACTGACAGTGGCAAACTAACCAACAAGCCCACGTGTCCTTAGGAACTGGAGCACCCAGGGGAAACACGCATGGTCAGCAGGAGAACATACAAACTCCACACCAACAGCACCAGTGGGCAGGATTGAACCTGGTCCCTGGAGTCATGTTGCCCTGTGACCCTTCGAGTGTCGGGCCGCCATCCAGAGATGTGGATTCAGCTCCTGCCCAGGCGTTAGTGGTGATGAGATCAAAACCAGGGTTGGGGCGTCATGGTGGTCCAGTTGTTAGGGCATCGCTATGCGGTGCCAGCAATCAGTGGCGGGGCTCGATTCCCACTACCTTCTGTAAGGATGTTCTCCCCGTGACCGTGAAGGTTTCCTCCAGATGCTCTGGTTTCCTCCCACATTCTATAGACGTACAGGTTAGGGATAGTGAGCTGCAGGCGTGCTACGTTGGAACTGGAAGTGTGAAAACACCCCGCGCACCCTGGTTGTTTTGATTTGACGCAAATGACACATTTTACTGGATGTTTCCATGTGCGTGTGACAAATAAAACTAATCTTCATCTTCATCTTCGTAACAACGCATCTGATTCTATCGCACCTTCCATCACGGCCTGCCCATCAAACAAAAACCTGTGCGCAGGAAATGGAGGAGGTGTCGATGAGACCTGATCAAAGTGCTTCAGTTACACAGAAGAAGCAGTGCCCGCAGAAAACTAGGTGCAAGAACCCTGACAGGGTGGATACTGAGGTCAAGTCCATCTTACCATTCAATAGTCTTATAACGGTGGGGTAGAAGCTGTCCTTGGGCCTGGTGTTCTGTGTTTTCAGATTTCTGTATGGTCTGCCCAATGGGAGAGGGACATTATTGAGCCAATAGGCTGGTCCTGGACTTATTTTTCCACTTGGCATGATTAACTTATTATTATTTAATTATTTATGGTTTTATACGGCTATGTTTCTTCACTACTCTTGGTTGGTGCGGCTGTAACAAAACCCAATTTCCCTCGGGATCAATAAAGTATATCTGTCTGTCTGGTTACTGCGGTGGGTAGGGTCTTTGATTACTGTTTTACTGTGGCCTTTGCACCTTATTGTCAGCCTGCACTGCACTTTCTCTGTCAGCGAAACACCTCTTTCAGCACTCTGTGGGCCTCAGCCGCATCTCCTCCACCTCCCACACATCTGCCCTCGCCCCGTCCTCCACCTCCCGCACATCTGCCCTCACCCCATCCTCCACCTCCCGCACATCTGCCCTCACCCCATCCTCCACAGCCATAACAGGGACAGAGATTCCCTGGTCCTTACTGACCAGATCTAGTTCATCATTCTCCATAACTTCTGTCATCTCCAGCGGGATTCTACCAGCAAACACACCTTCCCCTCCCTCTAGTCTCCGTTTTCTGCAGGGATCGCTCTCCGTGACTCCCTTATCCACTCGTTCCTCCCCACTAATCAGCCCCCTAGCACAGGGGTGACAAGAGCTACACCTGCCCCCCATGCCCTCTCCCTCTCCACCATTCCAGACTCTGGACGTTCCTTCGGGGTGAAGAAACACGTCACCTGTGAGTCTGCTGCAGCTTCCTCTGCACCAGTGTATTCCAGGCAGAGACTGGCAGGTTCTTTATTGGGAAGGGGGGGTTAAGTGTTACGAGAAAAGGCGGCAGAAAAATAAATCAGCCGTGATGGAAGGGCTGAATGGCCAAATTCTGTCCCTATGTCTTATCATCCTATGGTTAAGTTACAGGACCAGTATCCAGAGTTAACAGTTTCAATAGCCTTCCCTATAGCACCTGTCATAGCTAAGAGTTGTATAGAAGATAAAAGAGGCCCTTTGGCCCATTTTGACAGTGCTGACCCTTTTCCCATCAGCGCTAATCCCATTTGCCCACATTAGGTCCACATCATTCAATACTCTGTCTTTTAAGTGCCTGTCTAATCGTCTATTAAATCTAGTAACTGTGTCTGATGCACTCCCTGTAAACAGGTCACTGGTGAGTTTTTTTTAAATAAAGAATCCTGATGAAGGGTCTTGGCCCAAAACACCGACTATTTATTGCTCTCCATAGATGCTGCCTGACCTACTGAGTTCCTCCACAATTTTGTGTGTGCTGCTCAAGATTTCCAGCAACTGCAGAATCTCTAATGCATAAAGCAGTGGGAGATTTTACACAAATGAAGAGTATCCAAAGATTTTTCCCTGCAAGTTCTTTATTTTCCTGTTGCAATCAGTATTTCTCCTGGGGAGAAGCAGTCAGTGTTAAAGCAGTAGATGTTCGCTCCTCGACACGGGGAACCGTTTCTCTGCTTCAGTTCCAGCCTTCACAGGGTCGGACTGCAGCTGCAAGCAACAGATAAAGACAGTGCTGGAGTTTAACTGCAATACTTTAACCTTCAGCCATTGACGTCAGAGCAACGATCATTTCCCAGCCAGTGACCACCTCACCTCCTTGGTGAAAAGCAGATGGGGCCACTGGTCCCCTGCAGTGACTCGAGCCACTGGTCTGTGCTGGCACACCCGTAAAGTGCTGAGGGAGTGCTGGAAGGGCAGGCATTCATCTTTCAGAAGAGAGGGGGAGAGGTGGAGTGGGACTGATTGCTCTGCTGGGACATGATGGGCTGAAGGGCCTCCCATCTAGTCACAAGTAGATAAGCTGCAATAAATCAAATCTATTACCCTTATAGGTACCTCCTCCTTGGCGATATTAATACCATCAGGGAGGAGGTACAAGGTCCCAAAGACTCAAGCTCAATGTTTTAGGAGCAGCTTCTTCTTCACTATCATCTTATTTCTGAACGGCCAATGAACCAATGAACACCACCATGCTACTTTGCTCTCTTTTTGCACTATTTATCTCTATATAATTTCTTTATTATTATATTCCTTATTATAACTTATTGGGTGGCAGGGTGCAGATAGGTCTCTACCAAAGGAGGTGTAAGGTGCTCCTTCCCTCTGCCAGCCTGCAGATCACCCTTGGGCAAGGTGTAGCCCCTGCTTAGCCCCCGATCAGGGTCACATGAAGCCACGGGAGCAGGTGGTGGATGGTCGTACGAGCAGCCAGTGCAGATCACAAGTCCTGGTTATGAAACCTCTGACTCCAGGCTCCCTGAAGGGTATTGATAATGGCCGGGGTCACCCGTCTTGTAAAGGCACTGCCCAGAAGCCGGAAATTACAAACCACTTCTGTAGAAAAATTTGCCAAGAGCAATCATAGTCATAGAAAGTCTATGATCGTCCTCACTATATAACATCGCACTCAATGAAAGAACGAACGATTGTACCTTATGGCAATTATTATGTATTGCATTGTACTGGTGCCACGAAACAACAAATTTCACAACATATGTTTGTGATGGTAAACCTGATCAGATTTGATCCCATTTTCCCTGAATATGGTTATAAAGTGTCCCTTGCCTCCATTTATTGATTAGTCGGTGTCACTGGAGTTACTATGACATTGCAGTTCGTAGGATCTTGCCTTGCATGAACTGGCTGCCTTGTTACTGACATGACCACCCTTCAATGGCTTGAGAATGCCTGTGATCTGAAAGGCTTTCTGCACCTCTGCCCAGGCTGGTGATCTTTCCACAGGGATGTGCCCCAGAAGAGGATGAATGAGACCCCTCCACAGCCGAGGAATTCCGAAGTTTTGAGTTGATGGGATGTGAAGGATTGAACATCGTCAGTACTGATCTCCTACCTCCTTAAGCCCAGTTACAGCAATCACAGGACGGATCGAAGACCAGCCCACTGTCACACTGTCGAATGTAGGTCTTTCCGTTCACACACTGGTAGTAGACATTCTTGTTCTGGGGGTCGGCATGGAAACCATTGGATTTCCCTTTGCAGAAGTTGAGGTTGCCAGGACTTTTTGTGGGAGCACTGGTGGGGAGAGGAGGAGCCACGCATTCTGAAAAGGAACAAGAGGTACAAGGAACTGAAGATGCTGAGAGTCTAGAACAACACACACAAAATATTGGAAAAACTCAGCAAGTCAGGCAGCTTCTAAGGAGGGGAGTGAACAGTCAACATTTCTGATCGAGACCCTTCATCGGGATTTAATTCAGACAAGCACGAGGTGTTGCATTTTGGGAGGCATTTCATGAAAGGATTCACCTTGAACAGTCGGACCCTGGGGAGTGCTGCAGAACAGAGAGACCTAAAACTATAGAACATGGTTCCCTGAAAGTGATGTCACAGGTAGAGAACAACACACACAAAATGCTGGAGGAACTCAGCAAGCCAGGAAGCATCTATGGGAAAAACTACAGTTGACTTTTCAGACCTAAATCCTTCAGCAGGCTTGAAACATCAGCTGTGCTTTTTTCCATAGCCTGGCCTACTGAGTTCCTCCAGCATTTTGTGTGTTTTGCTCAAATTTCCAGCATGTGCAGATATTCTCTTGTTTGTCGTGGGTAGAGAGGGTGGTGAAGAATGCTTTAGGCACACTGGCCTTCATCACTCAGATTAGTGAGTACAGAAGTTGGGATGTTATGTTATTGCTGTAGAAGATGTTGGTGAAATCCCATGGAGTATTGAGTCGGTTTTGGTCGCCCCGCTGTAGGAAATTTGCCGCTAAACTGGAAAGATTACAGGAGGAATTTACAGGCATATTGACAGAGGTTGAAAAGGCTGGGACTTTAGTCATTCGTTGGAGAAGGAAGGGGTGATCTTGTTGAAGCATACAAAATTATGAGGGCCATTGCCAGGGTCAATGTGTACCTTCCCAGGGCTGGAAATCAAGGCATAGGTTTAAGGTGAGAGGGGAGGGAATTCGTAGGTAACTGAGGGGCAATGTTTTCCCCTAGAGGGTGGGCCATATATGGAATGAGCTGCCAGAGGAAGGGGCTGAGACAGGTCCAATAACAACAATTAAAGGATACATGGACAGGTAAAAGGTTAGGAAAGGTTTGGAATGATATGGCTCAAACACGGGCAAATGGAACTACCTTAGATGGCCATCTTGGTCAACAGACACAGTCTGGATCAAAGGACCTATTTCTATGCTGTACGTCTGTGACTCTGTGACTCTAAGTTGAAGCTAAGAGACATGGGTGGACGTGGGTTCGATTTCAACATTTAAGAGAAGTTTGGATGTGACGGGTATGGAGTGCGATGCTCCATTGTGACTTGGCAGAACAGCAGTTCAACATGGACTAGACAGGCAGAAAGGCCTGATTCTCAAAGTTCAAAGTACACTTATTATCAAAGTGCTCTATGACTTTATGTTATCGAGGTGGTAAAAAATAAACAGAATACTGAATATAGAGCAAAGGTTTCAGAGGAAGAGCAGAGCAGGTAGACAAATAAAGTCCAGGGACCACTATGAGGTGGACTGGGAGATCATCTTTAGTACATTAGAGATCTGTTCAACAGTCTGATAGGCAGCCCACTGTGGTGTTCTTGATGCCAACAGAGATGAGAGACAAATGCCGTCCTTGTCACAAGAGACAATTTGGTGCCTCTCAGGCCCAATCTTCCACAAAGCCACGGGGTAGATGGGAAGGAGCAGCTCAGATCAGTCATGACCTTATTAAGTGGCAGAAGCGATTTGATGAGCTGAGAGGCCTCCCCTGTTCACCCCAATAGAAGGGAGGGGGTCACCTGGGTTAATGTTGAACTCAGAGTACAGCTCGATGGGCCGAGTAGCCTCCCGGGCTCACTCCTGGTAGGTCTGGTAGAAGGGTGGGGTAGTTACCTGAATTAACATTGAGTTTAAAGTGTAGCTTCAGGCAGATGGGGCTCATCAGCCGCGGTTGGCAGCTCCTCTAGGAGATGGAAAACTCAGATCTCAAACCTCCTCTGCTGTGCATCTATATCCACTGATGGGGAAGGCTTCGGGTGTGAACCCTGAGGAAAAATCCGGAGCTGGGGTCCCTAAGGCAGTCCGACATTGAGTTCAACACTGACCGGCAACTCCTGCGACACCAGTGGTTCCAAACTGTATCGGTCTCTGCCGTCCATTTGGATTCATCAGCTGTGGGGAGGGGAGCCTGCTGCAGGGGCAACAGTCTGCCCTCCACATCGTACTGCCAAGCTTGCATATCTAGACAGCTAGGGCGCAACATCCATGATTGATCTTAACCGACGGAGGCCTCTCCAGAGTACAGTTTGAGGGGCCGAGTGGCCTCCACTGCTCACCTAGACGTGGGGGTGGGGGTGGTGGTTACCTGGGTTAATGTTGAGCTCAGAGTGCAGCTTGCTGATGAGAGGGTAGCGTCCCTGGTGACAGAAGGTGCCGCTGAAATCGTCCAGGGAGAGGGTCCACACCATGGCTCCTCCGATCTGGTTCTCCTTCAGCCACTTGATCTGGAAGGAAAATCACTCTGACAGTCAATGCCGGCCTGGAGACATCGGGAATGCCCCAAACCAGGGAGCGGTGGACTGGCTCCTGTGTTTCGTGCGATGGTGGTTCTGGCTGCCACAGTCCTAAGACGTGCAGTTATGGTTGGTAGTTGTGGGCTTGGTGTCTGGGGTGGGAGCATGTGACACTTGCAGGCTGCCCCAGCTGATCCTCGGACTGTGCTGGTCATTGACACAAACGGTGCAGGTCACTGGATGTTTCAATGTACATGTGATACATGAAGCTAGTCTTTGTAAGGATAATGATTGATGCGATTGAGCTGGAGAGAGGCTTCGCCGTGATGCTGATGGTGCTAGAGTGCGTGAGTTATGGCGAGAGACCGGACTGACCAGGACTGGACTCCCTGGAGTGTTGGAGGCTGAGGGGTGACCTTATTGAAATTTATAAAATCGTGAGGGGTGTAGCTCACAAGGGTCGTGAGGGCCACGGTCTTTTCCCCAGGTTAGCGGAGTCTAAAAGTAGTAAAGGTTTAAGGAGAGAGGGGAGAGATTTAAAGGGGATCTGAGGGGTATTTTTTACACACACAGTTTGAAGGGAGTCTGGAATGAGCTGCTAGTGAAAGTGACGGAGGTAAACTCAGTAACAACATTTAAAACACATTTGGACAGGTACCTGGACTGAAAATGTTCAGGGACAATATGGACCAAATGCGGACCGATGGGAATAATCAGGTGGGTCAGCATAGTCGAGTTGGGCTGAAGGGCCAGATTCCATGTGGGAAGACTCTGCCTCTTTGATTTCTTACAGATTCCCAGGTATATGTGCCTTTAATGATCAGGAAATATAGAGTCAGTTCTGTGAATCTCTTGGGTTCACAGAACTGAGCCAGCAGCAGTAACAAGACCTGACCTTGATTTCATAACTCTTTGGGTTATCATATCCAACCCAATCCTTTCCCTTGTAGGCGTATGGGACCATCTGGGGAGCGTCCCATTTCTGCGTAGCACCATTTAAGAAGAGGCAGATCTGTTGAAAGAAAGAAGGAATGATTAGCAATGTTTAAAAGCGTCTAGGCACATGCAGTACATGGAGAGGAGAGTGTTGTATAATCAATATTTCAATAATATTGCAAATCTATTGTTTAAAAGCCTCTCGGTACGTGCAGGACATGGAGAGGAGAGTGTTGTATAATCAATATTTCAGTAATATTGTAAATCTATTGTTTAAAAGCATCTAGGCACATGCAATACATGGAGAGGAGAGACCGAGAGAGCTAAGGGCCATATGTGGGCAGGAGAGACCAGCTCACTGAGCAACAGAGTCAGCATGGATGAGTCGGGACAAAGGGCTTTAACGATGAGACAGTTAGGAAACGTCAGGAATGGGAAACCAGAACAACATCAGGGTATGGAAATACTGATAGAAATTTAGCCCCTCAGTCGAGTGAATCCGTCATTAGTCGACTGTCAAAGATCTCAAAGGTCTTACGATTTCCTCAATGTCTTTAATATCAGAAATAATCAAAATCAATCAAAGGTCATTAAACAATCAATGCAAACAAAATTACTAAAGCTTTTAACCAAATACAGTAAGTTTTACCCAATTAAACTCAGTTAGTAAAAAGTAAACACATGGTAACTCTGGTCCCTTGTTCACACCACTGAACCGGGGGGAGAGGCTCCCTTTGACCGGGTTTAATCTGGCAGGGATTCAGGGGTAGATTCCTACTGTGAAATGACAAGGAATTTCAGGAAATTCCCACTCAGTACGGTGGACAGCACCATGATTAAACGCAGGAATTCCAAGTTTATCTGCTTCGCCTTGAACTCCCTGAGTGTGTCTGGAAAGGCTGGGGTGTTACCTGCTCTGTGTCACGTTGAGATTTGTGGGATCTTGCTGTGCCCACACTGGCTGTCACAGTTACAGAAGCACTACAATGGAGAGGGCCCGAGGTCGGGTTGTTGCTATGGAAACACAAGGCTTTCCCCCTGACGCATGTTACTTTGAACTATTACGGTATAGAAAGAGACAACTTCAAGGCAGAGGCGGGCTGGGACGAGGAGATTTCTCCTCATCTGGATGCAAGACCAAAACTAACAGGAAGAACCAGTACATGGTGGAGACAAGACTGTGGGAGAAATTTCCCAGGGTGGAAATGGCCAATGCAAGGGGCATAGTTTTAAGGTGATTGGAGGAGTATAGAGGGGATGTCAGGGATAGGTTTTTCACACAGAGAGTGCTGGGTGCATGGAATGCCCTGCCCGGGATTGTGGTGGAGGGAGATAATTGGGGCCATTTAAGAAACTCTCAGATAGGCACAAGGATGATGAAAGTGAAGGGATATGTAGGACGGAAGGTTTAGATTGATCTTAGAGTAGCCTAAAAGGATGGCGCAGCTAAAAGATGGGCTGAAAGGCCTGCACTGTGCTGTACTGTTCTGTGCTCCATGTTAAGTTCAAGAGCAGTGGCAGGGTGCAGTGAGAGGAGCACTGGTCCGTCCGCAAGGCTGAACTAACACATTCCCCCAACCACTGCTTTCCCATAATAATCGACAGTGCCCACCCGCTCCAGGCTGTGTGCCCCCCCCCACCTGCCTGCGATGTAGGGGATTATGGTGCCCCATCTCCCTCACTGAGGCATCTGGACACGGTGAGGCTGCAGGTTGATAAATACCTCAAAGTATGCCATGAAGCCGGCTTCCTGGGTGTAGTGACCCTCTGGCCCCTGGCCCACAGATGGGGCTCCCACCGCCGTGCTGGACGTTCGGAGTGTGAAGCTGCGTCCGTAGGCAGGGAATCCGACGTTGATCTTCTCGGCCGGAGCACCGTTATCCTTCCAGTATTTGATGGTGTAGTCCTGCGGATAGGAAGGGGAGGTGAGTGTCCCGTGCTGCGTACCCCCGGGATCACAGATCACAGTGCCCCCGAGCCCTGCTGGCTACTGGGGACAGCCCAGTAACAGTCCAGCATCTGCCCAAGGCTGACCCAACATCCTGGCATCAGCCCTGAAGAGTGAGACAGGCATATTGGGAAAGAGAGACGGGGGATAGGGAGAGTAACAGGGAGGAGGGGCTGAGATGGGGAGATGGGGAGAGAGACAGGGGGATGCAAGACGACGGGGAGACGGGGAGAAATCACGGAGACATGGAGAGAGACAGGGAGATGGGGAGAGAAATGGGGAGATGGGAGGAGGATAAGAGACAGAGAAAATTATGGTGAGATGGGGAGGACAGGGAGCAAGATGGGGAGATGAGAAGAGGATAGGGAGACAGGGAGAATATGGAAACAGATGGGGAGTTGGGCAGATGCAGAATGAGATGGGGTGAATTGGGGGGGCAAATAGGGAGAAGGGGAGAGGAGGTCATGGATGGCTACAGCATCTGATGCAAGGCTGACTGAATGAAGCCACAGTGAAGAAGACGAACCACATTGAAGAACTCGTTGTTGCCGCGGGCATTAGGGAGTGCGTAGAGAGGACTGTTCTCCCCGGTGAACGGGTTCCAGGATCCATAGAAATCATATGTCATCACGTTGAAAAAGTCCAGAGTTCTGTAAGAGGGAAGCTTGGTGAGAAACACTGAGGTATCACTTGGTCAAACATGGATTTACTCTTCTCCTCATCAGATATCAGAACCCGTGTGTTTTCCATGTTTCTGAAGAGAATGAGGCAATTTTGCGAGTCTAGTGTATGATGGCTCTGAGAGGATTCCCATTACTGTCATTCTCCTTCATACTTGCCCACCAACAAAAGGGTCCACCCCTTCTAGTCTCAGATCACCAATCAAAACAATGGTCCACCCCTTCTAGTCTCAGATCACCAATCAACACAAGGGTCCACCCCTTCTAGTCTCAGATCACCAATCAACACAAGGGTCCACCCCTTCTAGTCTCAGATCACCAATCAACACAAGGGTCCACCCCTTCTAGTATCAGATCACCAATCAACACAAGGATCCACCCCTTCTAGTCTCAGATCACCAATCAACACAAGGGTCCAACCCTTCTAGTCTCAGATCACCAATCAACACAAGGGTCAGTGCTAAGTGGCCAGTTCACTGACTGAGCTGCCCAAAATTGGGATGTGGGTGGTACCTGGAGCTCTCAGAGGAAACCCCCACATAAACAGAAAGAACATACGAACTCCACACTCAGACGGCCCCTGGATGTCAGGATGGAACCTGGAGCTGTGAGGTACTGCTGGGAGAGTGCTCTAACTGGTTCCATCATGGACTAAGTTGGGCGAACTCTATTGCACAGGACAGCAAGAAGCCACTCAGCCACATCCATCATGGGGACAGCTCACCCCACCATTGTGGACATCTAAGGAGGCCATGTCTCGGGAAGGTGACATCCATCATCAGGAACACCACACCTCCACACCGTCAGGGCTATCATCAGGCAGGAGGTCCAGGAGCCTGACGACCTACACCACCAGGTTCAAAGACAGCTTCTTCCTCACCACCTTCAGTTTCGTTAACTGACCTGAAAAAACCCTAACACCAACTCTGACTACGTTTCCCTCTTCCTCTTTACCCTTGCATTAGTGTTAGCTTGTTTATTTTGTTGCGTAAGTTGCTTGTTTTCTAATTTATGTTAATTGAAGATATTATTTTTCATGTTTGTAATGTTAAATAATGCTTATTTCCATGATGTTTATACCCTGGGCGTGTGAATGCCCGTGACAATGAACCTAAGCTTGAATTAGAACTTGCTACAGATACTTTGCACAGTTAAACTTCGGTAATCTGTTATTCATAAATCCTGATGGTTTAACATCTCAATCACAGGAGCTGTCACTCCTGAAACCCACCTTTTGGTTCCCACCCCTCCTGAAACCTACTGGGACTCTGATTCAGGAGCTCCTTGAAACCCATTGGGGTCTTGGCTTCCATACCCCCTTCAACTTGACCAGACCCTTGAAACTCTGGGTTCACAGGAAGATAGGTTGTCATCCAAAAATGTGAATGGGTTGGGAATCTGTGGAAAAAATATCCAACAGTCATCCAGTTGTAACATCAGCCCAATGTCCCAAGAGCGAGGCATTGTGGGTGGTTACGGTGCCAGTGCTCTCCGGGGAGGGAAAGGTGGGCTTCCATGGGAATCTAGGCCCTGAGGTGAGGCCTGAAGGACCATCAGCTTCTGTGTCCCCACCCGAAAACACCCCTCACCCCCTCCACTCCGAATGGCACCAACACTCACTGTCCCAGCTGAGGGATCTCGTAGGCCGTCTCGATGGTGGGTCTGCCGGCAGCCACGGCCGCCGAGAGCAGGAGCCGCGGCCTCCCTGTACTCTTCCCCTCGGCCTCGAAGGCTGAGACCAGCTCCTGAAACACAGAGGTGGACGTCAGTTCCCCCGGTAACGCACATCACAACAGAGTCTGGGAAAGGGACGAGAGAGAGAGGGGGAGGGGGGAGGGAGAGAGAGAGGAGAGAGAGGGAGAGAGAGAAAGAGCTAGCTCTGAAACAGGCCCTTCACCCCAACTAATCTGTACTAGTAAAGATGCCTCAGCCAGGCAAGACATATTTGCCATCACTGAGCCACTATCTCACTAAACTTTTCTGATCCAATGACTTTCAGAAGTCAGGGTGGCTCTGTACTGTACTGGTTAACTCATCGTCTTACAGCACTGGCTATCACCCATCAGGGTTTAATTCCCGCCACCGTCTGTAAGGAGTCTGAACGTTCATCCCGTGACTGTGTAGGCTTCCTCAGGGTGCTCCAGGTTTCCTCCCAGATTCTCACTGTATAAGGTTGGGGTTAGTGAGTTGTGGGCATGCTATGTTGGTGCCAGAAGCGTGGTCCCAGCACAATTCTCGCTACCTCGTTTTATTTATCTATTTGTTTGTTTGTTTGTTTATTTATTGGGACACAACGTGGAACAGGCCCTTCTGGCCCTTCGAAACATGCCACGCAGAATCCGTTGATTTAACCCTAGACTAATCACGGAATTGCATGGTTACATGGTCGGCACAACATTGTGGGCCGAAGGGCCTGTAATGTGCTGTAAATTTCAATGTTTAATGTTCTAATCATGGGACAGTTTACAATGCCTAATGAGCCTACCAACCGGTAGGAAACCGGAGCAACCGGAGGAAACCCACACGGCCACAGGGAGAACATACAAACTCCTTATAGACTGCAGCGAATATTGAACCCGGGTTGCTGCTACTGTAAAACATTGTGTTAACCACCAGGCTACCATGCATTTGATGCAAAGCAATGTAACTCACTGCATGTTTCAGTGTACATGTGACAAATAAAACTAATCTTTATATTTATCCATCTTATACCTCCCTCAACCTCTTCCTCTGGCAGCTCGTTTCACAATTTATCTACCACTCTAGTGTAATAAAGTTGCCCCTGAGTTTCATGTATCCGTTCCTAACCTTGTCTGCCGGTGACAGTGATCTGGGTCATTCAGGAGGGGAGACTCTTCCATTGGCTACGCTCTACCTCACCTGAGTTAGCACGGTGAAGAGATGCTTGTCTTGCGGAGGACTTCCCCTCGATCCAGGATATTCCCAATCGATGTCCAAACCATCAAAGCCATACTTTCGGAGGAAGCTGATGGCGGATGTTATGAAGGTCTGACGGTTTTCACGTGTGGACACCATGGTGCTGAACCTGAGGGAGGAAAATCATCTCTGATGACCGTGACGGGCTGACTGTTCACTCCCAGCTTGGTCACACTTCCCAGTGCGAACGGCAACTGTTCTCATCTCATGACCCAGACAGAAACGAAACAAAATGTGTTCACTTACTGTTGAGTTCCGAAGTTCCAGCCTCCGACAGACAGCAGGGTTTTCAAGTTTTTGTTCCTGTTGAAGATTAAGAGATTGTTGGAGAATCATTCCTGAAATTAAAATATCCCAGTGCCCAAGATTTCGCCCCCAGTTCCAAGTTAACGGTGCCATAGAGTAATGGCTGTACGTTGTCCTTGGGTTTAGAGTTGGGACCAGTTCACCGGAATGGAGTTGGTCTGAAATAATAACTGTTTACACCCCTCCGTAGATGCTGCCTGACGTGCTGAGGTCCTCCAGCGTGCTGCTCAAGACTCCAGTGATCTCACCCTCTCTCTATTCCTCTCTATTTTGTTATCGCTCTATCTCAAGCTTTCATTGCCTCTATTTGTCTCTCTCTGTCTCTCTCATTCTCTGTCTCTGCCTTGCTCTATATCTTTTCGTCCGTCTCGGTCTGTCTGTTTCTCCCTCTGTCACTCACAGGCACACAGAGTTATACAGCACTGTAACAGGCCCTGAGGCCTAACATATCTGTCCCTCTGTCCCTTTCTCTCTCTCTCTCTCTCTCTCTCTCTCTCTCTCTCTCATCCTCTCTCTCTTGCTATCTCTCTCTTGTTCTCTCTGTCTCTCTCTTTCTGTCTTTCAGAATTTCATCACGACCTATTAAGGTGCCAACACAAAACATCAGTTCTTTATTCCTCTCCATAGATGCTGCCTGACGTGCTGAGTTCTCCTCTTTCCTTTCTCTCTCTTCTCTCTCCTCTCCTCTCTCTCTCCCCTCTCACTCTCCTCTCTATCCCTCCTCCTCTCTTTCTCCCTCCTGCCTCTCTCCTCCTTCTCTCTCTACCTCTCTCTCGCTTTCACTCTTGCTCTCCTGTCATTCTGTCATCATTCACAATGAGTCCTCATTCCATTTCTTTACAGAATCCACACTGTCATTTCCCTCTTGCCCGCATTCCCAGAGGATACATTCCAGGGATTTCACATGGTTTACATACCTTTTCCACATAACACATGCTGGGCTTTCGCCAGTGAACCTTCCCCACAGGACCTGCACAGGGCTCACTGCGTCTCTCTGGTTCCCCAGAGTCACGGACGTGTCTGTCCCCAACGTTCCCTGACCAGTGGAGGATCCAGGAGGATCAGGCTGACCAGAGGGAGCCTTTCACACTGTGATCTACAACAAATTTCACTCTACATTTCGATGTAGATGTGACAAATAAAACTTACTTTTAATCTTTATCTTTATCTCTGTGGTTGGTGGGATTAAATGGGAACACCCTGGAGAAGCCCACATAGTTACAGATAGAGCGTGCAAACTCCACACAGACAGCAGTCGAGGTCAGGATCAAACCTGGGACACTGGAAATGTGAGACACTGCACAGCATACTGGAAATGAAAGCACAAAACCTGGGTGCTGGGCCAGGAGGTCAGTTACCGCCCGCCGTACCTGGTCTTCAGCGCGTTGAACGAGTGGTAGAGGGTCACGTCGTTCCACTCGTAGGTGACGATCTTGTTGTTGCTCATTACGGCAAAGGCATAGATCAGGTGGGTGCACATACAGGGGTCGATGTCATCGGGGACGTATTTCGCCGCTCCGGGTCGGTACTGAGCCCAGTTGGCAAAGTAACACGCCAGTCTGTAGGCGGAGCCTGCGGGCGAGACACAGGAGTGAGGAGAACGCCGCGACCCAGCAGACAAAGTGAAGCAAAGATGGAGATGCACAGAGACTCACCCAGTTGCAGGCAGGCCAGCAAGACCACCGCTGTAAGAGAGAACACAGGGTCAGTGTCTGAGTGACGATCCGGTTCCTCCTGAACGATCAGGGTTGTTGCTCTTTTCCCAAGTACAGGCTGAGCTCCGGGATCTCAGCTCCCTGACCTGGGTTCTGATGGTGAGGCGCTCCCGTCCCTAAGCTTTCAGTTACTCAGAACTGCTGAAAGATCTCACGGTGAGCTCTGATTGGATTTGTCTGTTTGTTCATTCAGAAGATCGGGGACTCACTGACAAGCCCGGTATTTACAGCCCATCGATGACTACCCCTCGAAACTCGGCACAGAACCATCAGCTCTCAGCTGCTCATAGAACCATAGAGTCTGAGACAGGTGAGGCACATAAAAAGGCCCTTCGGCCCACTGAATCAGTGCTGGCCTTCAGCTACCCATCAACACCAATCTGACACTGATCTATTTTGCTTATTCTCCACACCCTCTCACACCTCCCCCCAGATTCTATCCCTCACCTACACACTCAGGGCAATTTACCCACCAACACACACATCTTTGATATGTGGGAGGAAACAGGTGCACTCAAAGGAAACCCATTGAGCTACAGGGAGAACATGCGAACTCCACACAGACAGCGCCTGAGGTGAGGATCGAACTGGTGTCTCTGATGTGAGGTTGGGTAGTGTTTCTATCAGCTGCTGCTCACTGAGAGATGAAGATCCCTCTGACTCATATTTACTGAGCAATTGTGATGTTGGGTATCAAGGAATAGGAACGGAGTGGGCCATTCAGCCCCTAGTCCCTGCTACCCCATTCAACAAAGTCATAAACAGTCTTCTACCTCAGTACCACCTTCTTACTCTATCCCCATCTCCCTCAATCCCCTCACCATCTGGAAATCAACCACTCAATGTCTCAGATATTTCCAACAACTGAACTCCCACAGATTAGGTGGAGATTTCCAACGATCCACCAACCCCTGGGTGAAGAAATTTCTTCCCGTCTCTGGTCTGATTGGTAACCCCTCACTTTGAGAAAGTGACTACAGATTGCAGATAACCCCAGTCAGGGGAAACAGTGACTCTGCATTCAGACTGTTCAGCCCAGGGAGAACCTTGTCCACCTCAGTTAGGGACGAGACTGTGGTTCTGTGATCACCACTCCTAGTTCTGGCTTTTTAGTTCCAGATTTCCAGAATCAGAACTTCAATGTCCAATGTCCAATTTCCAATGTCCCTTCCAATTTCCCTAATTCCTGTTTTGTAGGAATTCACTGATACATGAACACGTTGACGTGAAGGATCAACTCACCTGCAGTGATTATGAATTTTGCCATCTTGCAGTCCATGGAGTGTGCGAGCCCTGATGGCTCTTTATACCATGTCCTTATCTCTGTTTATTAATAACTTATTTTGTTGAGAGCTCTATAGTTTTGGAAAAGCAATCAGCAATGCTTTAGATATCTACTTTTAACCTCAGCAAGTATTTGTCCTGATAATTTTATTGTGAACCTTACCTTGATCAATACTGATAAACCAACCTCGAGGCTTGTCCTTCATTAGAGCCACACTCCTCTTTTACTTCTAGGAAAAATAGTCTAAAACCTCAAAACATTGGGAGGACTTTTAGAGAACTCTTAGAGCAATGTCCTCTGTTGAAGGTGGAGAAGGGCTTGTTTGCTCTGTGCCGTGTCGTGTGACGTGGATGACCATGGTGTTTCCATGACTGTGATTGCTCTTGGCAAATTTTTCTGCAGAAGCAGTTTGGCATTGGTTCTCTTCTCTCTTTCAAGAAACCTAAGTGGCAGGGTGGTGTGATGATGCCCCAGCCATCATCAATACTCTTCTGGGAATGTCTGCCTCATGTCAGTGGTCACATAACCAGTGTTGTTGCATGAATGGAGTCATCGGAGAAATGTACTGGCAGATCTGAAGCAGCCTCTGTATTGGACGAAACAATATACAGCAGGAATCATAATGGAGACCCTGTTGGTGGAATGGCCTGGTAGGCCCAGGCCATATATAACCTTTTATGTGCTAAAGATCAAAGAAAAATTCTGGAGAATCCAAGCAAATCCATATTTGCAATGCTTTCCTCGAACTACACACCTCTTTTGCAGTCATACTACAGACGCCCGAGAACACACAAATAACAAAGTTAAATTAGCATAGTCTGCCCATTGTTCAGAGTTGCATTTTAAATTTAATCAGCAATGCATATTCAGATCTGAAGGTTGCTCACTGGAGTCAATATTCACCTTATGTCCTAACCCCCAAAACGCCCTAACAACCAGGACTTGTAATTGCACCAGCTGTTCCTACGATCTCCTGCTCCCATGGCTTCACGTGACCCTGGTCAGGGGGCTAAACAGGTAATACAACTTGCAGGCTAGTGGAGGGGAGGAACATCTTACACCTCCCTTTGTACAGACGTATCTCCACCCTGCCACTTACGTTGCTTAAAAAGGAGAAGGGTAAAATTGTACAAGGCATTGGTAAGGCAGAATTTGGAGAATTATGTACAGTTCTGGTCACCGAATTATAGGAAGGATGCCAACAAAATAGAGAGAGTACAGAGGAGATTTACTAGAATGTTACCTGGGTATCAGCACCTAAGTTACAGAAAAAGGTTGAACAAGTTAGGTCTTTATTCTTTGGAGCATAGAAGGTTGAGGGGGGACTTGATAGAGGTAGTTAAAATTATGAGGGGGATAGATAGAGTTGACGTGGATAGGCTTTTTCCATTGAGAGTAGGGGAGATTCAAACAAGAGGACATGAGTTGAGAGTTAGGGGGAAAAAGTTTAGGGGTAACACAAGGGGGAACTTCTTTTACTCAGAGAGTGGTAGCTGTGTGGAACGAGCTTCCAGTAGAAGTGGTAGACGCAGGTTCGATTTTGTCATTTTAAAAAAGATTGGATAGGTATACGGACAGGAAAGGAATGGAGGGTCATGGGCTGAGTGCAGGTTGGTGGGACTAGGTGAGAGTAAGCGTTTAGCACGGACTAGAAGGGCCGAGATGGCCTGTTTCCGTGCTGTGATTGTTATCTGGTTAAATGGTACTCGCTTTTAACTGTTATTGTTTTATTCATGTCTCGTCTTGCACACTGTTCATACAGATTAAATCAATATACAGTGTATCGATATGGAATAAGGTCAAAGAATAACAGTGCAGAATAAAGTGTAAAAGCTATCAAAAAAAATCCCGTGCAGTATTTCCTACTTTATGGTCTCATACTTCATCATTTAACTGTTAAATGATGAAGTATAAGACCATAAAGTATGAAATTATGATTTCAGGAGTCCACGTTATGGTCCAAGAAGTCCATTATCTGAGGGCAGTGGGAGAGGAGCTGCTCTTGAGCCCGATGGTACGTGCTTTCAGTCTTTTGTATCTTCTGCCTGGTGGGAGAGAGGAGAAGAGAGAATGTTGAAGAAGGTGGGATCTTTCATTTTCCTTACTGAGGCAGTGAGAAATACAGACAGAGTCCATAGGTAGGAGACCGGTTTCCGTGACGTGCTGAGTTGTGTCCACAACCCTCTGCAGTTTCTTTCAGACCATACCAAGCTGTGACGTATCCAGGCAGATTGCTTTCAATGGTGCATTGGTAAGAGTCGTCGGGGACATGCCGAATTTTCTTGTACTCCTGAGGAAGCAGAGTTCCAGTTCACATTAAGGCTGAACTAATAAACGATCTGTGAATTATTTGACAACAGACGATATGCAAATACAGAAAGATGTAAGCATCTGTCCTGGTTTAATCCCAATAGCTTCAAAGCCCAGAACTTACTACTGCCACCACATACAGCAGCCTTAAGTCCCACACCACAAGTACAGGAGCCTCTGGACCCTCACCACCAGATTCAGGAACAGTTATCACCCTACAAACATCAGGCTCCTGACCCGACTCACCTCAACTCTGAACCGACTCCACACCCTCCAGCCTCGGTTATATTTTATTTGCACAGTTTGTGTTCTTTTGCACACTCGTTGGTTGTTTGTTTATTTATAGTCCTTCAAAAATTCTATTGTATTTCTTTATTTTCCTTTAAATGCCCTCAAGTAAATGAATCTTAATGTGGTATATGGTGACATTCAAAGATTCAAAGTATGCGTACATATGCACACTTTAACAATGCACCCCCTCCTTCACCATTCCCCATTCCCATTTCCCTCTCCCACTTTATCTCCTTGCCTGCCCATCACCTCCCCTTGGTGCTCCTCCACCTTTTCTTTCTTCCATGGCCTTCAGTTCTCTCCCATCAGATTCCCCCTTCTGCAGCCCTGTATGTCTTTCACCAATCGACTTCCCAGCTCTTTATGTCACCCCCCCCCGTCACTCCCAGTTTCACCCCCCCGTCACTCCCAGTTTCACCCCCCATCACTCCCAGTTTCACCCCCCCATCACTCCCAGTTTCACCCTCCCCGTCACTCCCAGTTTCACCCCCCGTCACTCCCAGTTTCACCCCCGTCACTCCCAGTTTCACCCCCCCATCACTCCCAGTTTCACCCCCCCATCACTCCCAGTTTCACCCTCCCCGTCACTCCCAGTTTCACCCCCCGTCACTCCCAGTTTCACCCCCGTCACTCCCAGTTTCACCCCCCCATCACTCCCAGTTTCACCCTCCCCATCACTCCCAGTTTCACCCTCCCCATCACTCCCAGTTTCACCCCCCCATCACTCCCAGTTTCACCCTCCCCATCACTCCCAGTTTCACCCCCCCCATCACTCCCAGTTTCACCCTCCCCATCACTCCCAGTTTCACCCCCCCATCACTCCCAGTTTCACCCCCCCATCTCTCCCAGTTTCACCCCCCATCACTCCCAGTTTCACCCCCCATCACTCCCAGTTTCACCCTCCCCATCACTCCCAGTTTCACCCCCCCATCACTCCCAGTTTCACCCTCCCCATCACTCCCAGTTTCACCCCCCATCACTCCCAGTTTCACCCTCCCCATCACTCCCAGTTTCACCCCCCATCACTCCCAGTTTCACCCTCCCCATCACTCCCAGTTTCACCCCCCATCACTCCGTTTCACCCTCCCCATCACTCCCAGTTTCACCCCCCATCACTCCCAGTTTCACCCTCCCCATCACTCCCAGTTTCACCCCCCCATCACTCCCAGTTTCACCCCCCCATCTCTCCCAGTTTCACCCCCCCATCACTCCCAGTTTCACCCCCCCATCTCTCCCAGTTTCACCCTCCCCATCACTCCCAGTTTCACCCTCCCCATCACTCCCAGTTTCACCCCCCCCATCACTCCCAGTTTCACCCCCCCATCTCTCCCAGTTTCACCCCCCCATCACTCCCAGTTTCACCCCCCCGTCACTCCCAGTTTCACCCCCCCATCACTCCCAGTTTCACCCTCCCCATCACTCCCAGTTTCACCCCCCCCATCACTCCCAGTTTCACCCCCCCGTCACTCCCAGTTTCACCCCCCCGTCACTCCCAGTTTCACCCCCCCCATCACTCCCAGTTTCACCCCCCCATCTCTCCCAGTTTCACCCCCCCATCACTCCCAGTTTCACCCCCCCGTCACTCCCAGTTTCACCCCCCCATCACTCCCAGTTTCACCCTCCCCATCACTCCCAGTTTCACCCCCCCATCACTCCCAGTTTCACCCTCCCCATCACTCCCAGTTTCACCTCCCCATCACTCCCAGTTTCACCCCCCCCATCACTCCCAGTTTCACCCTCCCCATCACTCCCAGTTTCACCCTCCCCATCACTCCCAGTTTCACCCCCCCATCACTCCCAGTTTCACCCTCCCCATCACTCCCAGTTTCACCTATCACCTTGTGCTTCTTCCTCCCCTTCTGCCACCTCCTTACTCCAACTCTTCATCTTTCTTTCTGCAGTCCTGACGAGGGGTCTCGGCCAGAAACGTCGGCTATTTACTTTTTTCCATAGATGCTGCATGGCCTCCAGCATTTTGTGTGTGTAGTTGTGCTGCTCTCTCTTGGGTGACCCAGTAACCACCTGTTTACCACCATCCACAACTAGCCCGTTGCAATGGAATGGAGTTGATCTGTTTGCCTGTGGGACAACACCACCACCTGCTGGACAAACCGGTAAACTTCTGGAGGAACTCAGTGGGTCAGGCAGACTCTGTAGAGGGAGTCAGAATCAGGTTTAATATCACTGGCGTACGTCGTGAAATTTGTTGTTT
The DNA here is from genome assembly GCF_030144855.1 of Hypanus sabinus. Lineage (NCBI taxonomy): Eukaryota > Metazoa > Chordata > Chondrichthyes > Myliobatiformes > Dasyatidae > Hypanus > Hypanus sabinus. The sequence continues at coordinate 8,884,352 of NC_082730.1, forward strand.
TGTGGCAGCAGTACATTGCGATACATAATAATATAAAAATGTATATTACAGCAAATATATAGTACATATAGTGGGAATGGTGAAGGGGGGGACGTCCATTACTGAGAGTCCATAATGATAGACGAGGAAGCTCGTTAAACTCAACAACCATTTTATTGTGATAAACACAAAGCAGACCGGGCACTCTGACCTGGAGAGTGAATCCAACCAGTCTCCACTTACGGGGGAGGTGTCCACTACAAACGTCGTCACTACCTCCTCCCATAGATGCTGTCTGGCCTGCTGAGTTCTGCCAGCATTTTGTGTTTTTATTTATTTCCAGCATCTGCAGATTCACTCGTGTGACCATCGCACACCCTGGTTACAGTTAGGGTGACCCATAAATACACAAGCGAATAACTATATACAGTAACCCAAGCTAAAATGGAACAATAAGTGAACTGGAACGTCCCACCAAAAGCATTTTAGCACAATAACAATAAACAGTGTTGGTCATTAGAAATGCGGGGGTGGGATGTCAATATACATATCGTCTCGGGGGTGAGGGGTTATAACAGTACTCCACTGAATAAAGGAGGATGGGGACTTGGAATTGTCAAAGCCACAGTTCTGTAAGAAATGTGAAACATCCATGAGTGGATGGAAGAGAGAGTTGGCCCCCTAAGGACGGCTGCTAGGAGTACAGCTCAGACAGCAGGCAGGGGATATGGAAATGGAGGTGAGTGAAGCAGAGCCAGAGGACCAGAGACTACGGCAGGACAAGCCACTGCATGAGATGTACCATTGCCAGATAGCAGAGGTGCTTGACATTAGAAAGTCCTTTTTAAAACCTTTTGTTAATGATTCTATTACTGGTATCTATAACTTGTTGATTGATTCTAGACAAGACTTTTTAGATAAAATAAAAAAGGCTTGGGAGGATGACCTAAATGATCAGATTTCTGATGAAAGGTGGAATAAAATTCTTAAACAGGTTAATAAATCATCCTTCTGTGCTCGTCATTCTCTTCTACAATTTAAAGTGGTTCATAGAGCTTACATTTCTAAACAGAAGCTGTCCAGTTTTTACCCGAAAGTTTCTCCACTTTGTAATAAATGCAACTCTCTTTAATTCATATGTTTTGGTTTTGCCCTAAAATTGAAAAGTTTTGGCGGGAAGTATTTCATACCTTCTCTCAACTTCTTAGGGTCCAATTTGACCCAAATCCCCTTACTGCCTTGTTTGGTATTATTGCAAATGAAGATATAACTTTAAATACTCCTAACCTACAGGTTTTAGTTTTTACCTCTCTTTTAGCAAGGAGAGCAATCTTGCTTAAATGGACGGAGTCTACCCCTCCTACACATCTTCAATGGCTACGTGATATTATGTCTATTTTAAACTTAGAAAAGATCCGCTGCTCAGTCTTAAATTCAAAACAATCTTTTTATGATATCTGTGGACTTTTCCTAAATTACTTTTCCAATTTATAAAGTTTAACAGTGCACAGACTTTTATGTATATTTTTATCTTCTCTTCTTAAGCGAATGTTTTTTTTCTAATTATCCATTATCATCCATCAGCTTTTTTCTTTGGTAGGGGGTTGACTTTTTTAATATAAAAAATTTCTTTTATGATGTATGACTTATCTTTAAATTTTTGATTACAGAGTGGTATACCTTTATGTGATATGCTATAACATTTTGATCAATTTTATTACAATATATGAATGTACACTAGTTACGTTGAGATGTATCTATGTGTTGCACTCTGTAAATCTTGTTTTTTTTCTGAATAAAAATATTGTAAAAAGAAAAAGTCCTACCAATGGTTGGAAATGGTAGGGACAGCACAGAGACGCCGCTTGTGGCTGCACAAGAACAAGGCAATAGAAGCAGGGGCCTATCTTGCCAGACAAGACCCGAGATGCAGACTATGCAAGAAATCTGCTGAAACCATCAGGCAGGGACAGCATGCACTCAACAGCACAACCAAGATGCAGGAATTGTGCACAGGAACACCTGCACGGAGTATGGATTGGACACTCCCAAGTCCAAATGGGAACACACCCGAGAAGATAGTGGAGAATGACAAAGCTAAGATCTTGTGAAACTGCAGAGTGAGAAGCAGGTACTGGCCAACCAATCAGACAGAATAACACTGGACAAGGAACAGAAGAAAGCAATAGTAATTGATGTGGCAATCCAGAATGACAGTAACATCAGGAAGAAAGAATATGAGAAGCTGGAGAAATGCCATGGCTTGAAAGAGCAGATAGAAAGGACATGGAAGGTTAAAGTGTGAGTAATCCTGATGGTAATAGGAGCACTTGGAGCTGTGACACCTGGACTGGGAGAGTGGCTCTAAAAAATCCCCGAACAGCATCTGAGATCTCAGTCCAGAAGAGAGCACTACTGGGAACAGCAAGGATACTGCACCAAACTCACAAGCTCCCAGACCTTTGGTAGAGGACCTGAGATTGAGGGGAAAAATACACATATACACCACCCATAAGGGGTGAGGAAAAATGTATAATAGTTAAATTAAATAAGTAGTGCAAAAACAGAAATAAAATGGAGCGAGGAAGTTTTCATGGGTTCAATATCCATTCAGAAATTGGATGGCAGAGGGGAAGAAGCTGTTCCTGAGTCGCTGAGTGTGAGCCTTCAGGCTTCTGTACCTCCTCCCTGATGGTAGCAATGAGAACCAGGCCTGACCTGGGTGATGGGGTCCTTAATAACGGACAGTTGATATTTTGGGATTGAGCCCCTTCATCTGGGCTGATAGCATGGCCTTCTGCTTTGGGTAAGTAATATACAAGTGTGAGATGATGCATTTTGGAATGTCAAACCAGCACAGGATTTACACTGTGAATGGCAGGGTTCGAGGGAATGTGATGAAACAGAGAGACCAAGTTCATTGAAAGCAAAGCCACAGGTGGACAGGGTGGTGAACAGGGCCTTTAGCATGCTGGCCTTCATTGGTCAGGCACTGGGACATGTTGCAGCTCTGTAAGCCATTGGTGAGTCCCACTTGGCGTGCTGTGTACAATTTTGGTCACCCTGTTACGGAAACGATATGATTAATCAGGACAGAGCTCAGGGTGTTGCCAGGACTCAAAGGCCCGAGTTATGGAGAGAGGACGGCGAGGGTGGGTCTTCATTCCTTGGAGCATAAGAAAATGGGGGGGGAGACTTTATAAAAATGTTTAAAACTATGATTGGGTGTGTGGCAATGGTCTTTTCTCTGGAGTAGGGGAGTCCAAGACTGGGGGTGGGAGACAGAGGGTTGGTGTGCGAGGGGAAAGATTCGAAACGGACCGGAGAGGAAACCTTTCCACACAGAGGGTGATGACTATATGGAACGGCGTGCCAGAGGAAGTGATTGAGGCGGGTAGAACAAGATGATTTAAGAAGCATTTGGGTAGGTACAGAAAGGGGCAGAGTTTGGAGGAATATGAGCTAAATACAGGAAATTGGGACTAGCTGAATGGTTTAGGACTAGCTAGGTGGATACATTGGTCAGTACGTTATTGGGCAGGAGGTCCTGTATTCGTGCTAAATTACTCAATGACTCTATGCTATCTGCCTGCATTTATGCAACGCTGAAAGATAGCTATTGCCATTTAATTCTAGAGATAGATTGTTTAAATATGTATAAGTTCAAAGTAAATTTATTATCTAAGTATGTATATGTCACCATGTGCTACCCTGAGATTCATCGGCTTGCAGGCCTTCACAGTAGAACAAAGAAATACAACAGAATCAATGAAAATCTTCACACAAAGACTGACAACCAATGAGCAAAAGGAGAAAGGCTTCTAAAACACAAATAAGTAAATAAATAATAACTAAGAACATGACGTACAAACACGCTGGAGGAACTCAGCAGGTCAGGCAGCATCTGTGGAAACGAGCAGTCAACATTTCGGGCCGAGACCCTTCGTCAGGACTGAAGGGGGGTGCAGGGGCCCTATAAAGAAGGTGGGGGGAGGGGGGAATGTGCCAGGTGGAAAACCAATCAGAGGAAAGATCAAGGGGTGGGGGAGGGGAAGCAGGGAGGGGATAGGCCAGAGAGGTGAAGAAGGAATGTAAGGGGAAAGCACTATGGGCAATAGAAGAAGGCAGAGCCATGAGAGGTGATAGGCAGCTGGAGGAGGAGGCAGAGTGAAAGTGGGATGGGGGAAGAGAGAGGGAGGGAATTACCGGAAGTTGGAGAATTTGAAGTTCCCTCCCTCTCCCTTCCCCATCCCACTTTCACTCTGTCTCCTCTTCCAGCTGCCTATCACCTCTCATGATTCAGCCTTCTTCTACTGTCCACAGTGCTTTCCCCTTAGATTCCTTCTTCACCTCTCCTGCCTATCCCCTCCCTGCTTCCCCTCCCCCACTCCTTGATCTTTCCTCTGATTGGTTTTCCACCCTCCCCCCCACCTTCTTTATAGGGCCCCTGTCCCCTCCCTCTTCAGTCCTGACGAAGGGTCTCGGCCCGAAACGTTGACTGCTCCTTTCAACGGATGCTGCCCAACCTGCTGAGTTCATCCAGCTTGTTTGTACGTCTTGATTTGACCACAGCATCTGCAGTGCACTTTGTGTTAACTAAGAACATGCGTTGGAGAGCCCTCGACATCGGAGGACATTGATACTAACTAGGTGTGTTGGCCTTCGTTGGCCTTCGGGGGACTCAATTCAAGAGCCGAGAGGTAACGTTGCAACTGTATAAAACCCTGCACTCGGAATGTGGTGCTCTGTTCTGGTCGCCTCATTATAAGAAGGATGTGGAAACTTTGGAAAGGTGCAGAGGAGATTTACTAGGGTGCTGCCTGGTCTGGACAGCATATCTCATGGGAATAGGTTGAGCAAGCCATGGTTTTTCTCTTCGAAGCGAAAGAGAATGAGAGGTGACTTGATAGAGGTGTACAAGACGATAAGAGGCATAGACAGAGTGGATTTTTCCCCAGGGTGGAAATGGCTAATGTGAGTGGACATGATTTTAAGGTGATTGGAGGAAAGTACAGGGGGGATGTCAGAGGTAGCTTATTTACAGAGAGTGGTGGAGGCAGGTACATTAAGGACATTGAAGAGTCTCTTAGATAGGCACATGGACAATAGAAAAATGTGTGGGAGGGAAGGGTTAGAATGATTTTAGAATAAGTTAAAAGGTTGGCTCAGCATGTGGCCAAAGGGTCTGTACTGTACTGTGCTGTAATGTTCTACATTCTAATACAGAAGACTTCAGTACTATTCAACAAGCTTCAAAACCTCATCCTTTGTAACCTTTGTAAGAGTAAGCCTGCACTGTTCCCTGTTACTACTGATGGTGAGGACGTGGATGTGGGGAGGACCTACAAGGACCTGGGGGTGCAGCTGGATAACAGACTTGAGTGGAGCACCAACACAGAGGCTGTGTACAAGAAAGGCCAAAGTCACCTCTTCTTGCTGAGGAGACTGAGGTCCTTTGCAGTATGCAGGTCTCTCCTTCGTATGTTCCACTAGTCTGTTGTCACCACTACAATCTTCTTTCTATGTGCTGGGGCAATGGCATCAACACGGGTAACATCAACTGGCTCAATGAACTGATTAGAAAGGCTGGCTCTGTTATAGGAGTCAAACTAGACACACTGGAGGCTGTGGTGAAACAGGATCCGATGGAAAATCCTGGCAATTCTGGACAATGTTTCTCACCCACTGCCTGCCGCCTTGTCTGAACAGAGGAGCACTTTCAGTAATAGACTAAGACAACTGCGCTGCTTCGAAGAGTGCTAGATGAGGTCATTCTTACCCTTGGCCTTTAGACTCTATAATGAGTCAATCTATAGCTGGGAAAGTGATGACCCCCCTCCCTGTTAGACTGCTTGAGGTAACTTATTTTTTATTCTTTACACTTCTCTTATAATATTTATATCTGTGCATTTGTAATGCTACTGTGACACTGTAATTTCCTTTTGGGATCAATAAAGTATCTATCTATCTTCCTCTGCAAATGGATCCTTGACTTCCTGATTGGGAGGCTATAGTCAGTGCGGATTGGAACCAACGTTGCTGACTTGGGACAGGTGTACCTCAGGGAGGCCTGTTTCACCTGATGCTCTTCTCTCTCCACACCCTTAACTGTGTGGCTAGGAACAGCTCAAACACCGTGAATAAATTTACCGATTGTTGGCGGAATTTCAGGTGGTGATGAGGAGGCATACAGGGTGAGACAGATCAGCTGGTTGAGTGGTGTCACAGCAACAACTGTCCACTTGGTGTCAGTAAGAACAAGGATTTGACTGTGGACTTCAAGAAAGGGAAGTCGAGGGAACACACTCCGGTCCTCACCGAGGGTCGGCAGTGGAAAGGGTGAGTCTCATGTTCCTGTGTATCAACATTGTCTTGGGCCCAGGATATCGATACACTCACAGAGCAGGCACGCCAGCGGCTAAAACTCATTATGTGTTGAGGAGATTAGGTTTGTCACCAAAAACTCAAGCAAATTTCTACAATAAATGGCGGAAAGCATTCTGACTGGTTGCATCTCTGTCTGGTATGGAGACGCCAGGGAACAGGACCAGAAAAACCTGCAGAGGGTGGTAGACACAGAGGGGTCTATCAAGGGCAATAGCTCCCCACCATCGAGGACATCTTTGAAAGGCGCTGACTCTAGAAGACAGCGTCCATCCTGAAGGACCCTCACCAGGTCTTGCCCTCTTCTCATTACCACCATCAGTGAGGAGGTACAAGAGCCTGAAGACACACAACATTTTCAGCACCAGCTTCTTCCTTCTCTGCCATCAGATTTCTGAATGCTCCATGAACCTGTGAACACTACCAATTTTGCTATCTTTTGGTCTTATTTATTTATTTTAAAATCTATTTCTCATCAACGTTCCCTCTATTTTTTTTAACAGCTGCATGGACCAAAGATTGCGCTGAGCAGGGAATCTTTACATGGCCTGAAAACTGTGCAGCAATTTAAATACTCTTTATATAACATGCACACTATGAATATTTAGAATGAAAATTGAAGAACCACGTACTTTTGGTTTTATTTAATAACTGAAGGGGAGGTACAGTACACAACAAAGAGAATCTTTGGTGTCACATAAACTTTTTCTTGTCTTTCTTTATTCCAGCTGTGCAGCAAAAAAGGCTAAATGCACGGGGTCATTTCAGTCCCTGCAGCTCAGAGGGAACAGAGTTTCTCGTTGGAACGTATAGCAGTTCTTTTATGCATTGCACTGTACAGCTGCCGCAAAAGCTACAAATTTTAAAAGATTCTGGTTCATTGGACTCCATGGAGTTGTTGTGTCATCAGCTCGCATCGGGTGGCGTAACAACACAGCCGGGGAGAGGTCACTGCATTAATCTTTGTCCATGGTCAGGAGCACATTCCGAGTAAAGACTGAGGCGGGAAACTGACAATGGGACCTGCTTCTCCACACTGATCCAGGGAGAGAGCTCGGTAGCCAGGCGCTAAGACGGTAGGACTCAGGAGTTCAAAGTAAATTTATTATCAGAGTACGTACAGCCCTAAGATTCATACTTACTAACTCCATAATAGAATAATAACCTTAATAGAATCAATGAAAGGCTGGACATTCAACCAGTGAAGAAAGGACAACAAACTGTGCAAATACAAAAAGAAAGAAATAATAATGAATAAATAAGCAATAAATATCGAGAACATGAGATGAAGTGTCCTTGAAAGTCAGCCCATTGCTTGTGGAATGGGGCCAGTGAAATTGAATGAAGTTATTCCCTTTGGTTCAAGAGCCTGATGGTTGAGGGGTAATGACTGTTCCTGAGCCTGGTGGTGTGAGTCCTGAGGCTCCTGTACCTCCTTCCCGATGGCAGCAGTCAGAAGAGAGCACGTCCCGGGTGGCAGGGATCCCCATTGTTGGATGTTGCTTTCCTGTGACAGCGTTCCACGTAGATGTGCTCAGTGGTGGGGAGGGCTTTACCTGTGATGGACAGGGCCGTATCCACTACCTTTTGCAGGATTTTTCATTCAAAGACGTTGGTGCTTCCACTCCAGGCTGTGATGCAGCCAGTCAATATACTCTCCACTACACATCTATAGAGGTTTGTCAAAGGTTTAGATGTCATGCAAACTCCTAAAGAAGTAGAGGCGCTGCCGTGTTTTCTTCAAAACTGTACTTGCGTACCGGGCCCAGGACAGGTCCTCCGAAATAATAGCACAGAGGAATCTGAGGTTACCCACTCTCTCTGCCTCTGATGAGGACTGTCTCATTGGCCTCTGGTCTTCTCCTGCTGAAGTCCGTAATCAGCTCCTTGGTCTTGCTTGACGTAGAGAAGGAGGCCGTTGTTGTGGCAGCACACAGCTGGGTTCTCAATCTCCCTCCCAAGTGCCGACTCGTCACCATCTTTGAGCCGGAGAGACTGCAGATGGTGGCGTCTCAAGCAGGAAGCGAAGTGCTGAAGGAAACCCCGCACGTCAGGCAGCGTCTGCGGGGACGGGGCAGAATGGATAGCTGGCACTTTTGGATCGAGACTCTTCATCAGTGCACTGTCCACTTCTCTCGAGAGATGCTGCCGGACCGGCTGAGTTCCTCCACTGGTTTACTTCTGGCAGGGTTGATGTCATCTAGTAACGTGGCGGTGATTTCGATCCCACCAGCTTCCGCAGGGTCAACCAAGGGTTCTTTTCAAGTGCATTTCTTATGACCACAAGACCCTGCTGGAGATCCAGAACTTAATGGTTCTGCAGGTCTGCCCCATCAGTGGTCGGCGGAGAGACTGGATTCTGCTGCTGTCTGTGTCGGAGAGGATTTGGAGGAGTCAGTGCCTGAAGGAGGTGAGCAGTCTAACTGCCAGCGATCGTCCCGGTCGCTTTTCTTGTGATTGCACATCTTTAATGTGGACCGCTGCAAGTCTGGTTCTCTTGTTTATTGACGGATGGCGGGGGGAGCAAGCAAGGCAAGAACCAGACCCCAACCCACGGTGCCGGCTACTTACAGCCGCCCAGGAGAGAGGTGTTGGTGTCAGTTAACTCCACCAGATGGGGCGGTGTGCCCTCCAAGCCGGAGTGGGTGCTGCCCCCTCAGTGTCTGCTCGGCTAAAGGCCAGCAAGGACTTGGACCATCTCTTTCTGTGTGACTGCATTTCACTAATGTCTTATGTTTGCTTTCTATCTTAAGTGTACCTTGTGCTGTGTATGAATGCAGGTGCTGTGTTTTGTACCTTGGCCCCACAGGAACGCTGTTTCATTTGGCTGTATTCATGGATGTTCGTGTATGGATGAACGACAATTAAACTTGAACTTGAACTACCTGAGGAAGTGGTTGAGGCAGGCGCATTAACAATATTTAAAAGGCACTTGGACAGGTCCTATACATGAAGGAGAAAGATTTAGAGCAGGGATTCCCAACCTGGGGTCCCCAGACCCCTCGGTTAATGGTAGGGGTACATGGCATAAAAAAGGTTGTAACCCCCTGGTTTAGAGGGAGATGAGCCAAATGCAAACAAATGGGACTGCTTGGTTTCACCAGGGTAAGCACGGACCAGTTGGGCCTGCCTCCACACTGTAAAACTACTACAGGGCTTTCCCAATTGCATGTCTTTGAATATCAGTGCATTCAACCATCAGGCTCTTGAACAGAGGGGATGACTTCACTCACCCCGTCACTGAACCGTCCCCACAAACTTCAGACTCACTTTTATTATTATTACTTTTTCTTTTGTATTTTCAGTTTGTTGTTTGCCCGTCCCAATGGGTACGGTCTTTCACTGACTCCATTGTGCTTCTTGTGTTCACTGTGTGTGCCCACAGGAAAATGAATCTCGGGGTTGTATATGGTGACATATATGTACTTTGATAATAAATTTACTTTGAACTTTTGAATTAACTTTCCCAATTAATTGAAGTGAATTCTTCAGTGTTTGGAATGAAGAATATTTTGAGCACGCAGATTAGAAATGTCATAGGACGGGAACTAATTGTCAGAATGTATTGCTTGGAAAAACCATTCTGATCTGTCCTCTCCTATTAGGTTCCTTCTTCAGCCCTCTATCTCTGCTTACCCTCTCAGCCCTTCTCTTCTCCTCACACGTCCATCACCTCCCTCTGGTTCCCTTCCTCCCAGGGTCCACCGTCCTCTCCTATCAGATACCCTCTTCAAATGTTTACTTCTTCCACCTACCCATCTTCTGAATACATCCCCCTCCTCCACCCACCATCTTCCCCCTCACCTCAGAAAAAAATTGATTACCTATTGATCTCTGCTCAAATATACCCAATGACTCGGCCTCCACAGCCGTCTATGGCAACGGATTCTACAAATTCACCAATGTCTCGCGAGAGAAATCCCTCCTCATCACTGTTCTGAAGGCACATCCTTCTGTTCTGACCCTTCCACAATTAGAACCATTTATTTTGTCTAAACATCTCCACGTCTGCACTATCCAAGCTCCTTGAAAGTGGCTAACAGGTCAATAAGGTAGTTAAGAATGTTTATGTAATGCTTATTAGTCGAGACATTGAGTTCAAAAGTGGAGAAGTTATGTTGCAACTTTATAAAACTCTGGTTTGACAAAACTCTGGCGTGTTGCGTATAGTTCTAGTCACCCCATCACAGGAAGGATGTTGAGGCTTTGGAGAGGGTGTGGAAAAGCTTCACCAGGATGTTGCCTGGTTTGGAGGGTATGTCCTATCATGAGAGGCTGGACAAACTGGGGCTGTTTTCTCAGGAGCGCTGGAAGCTGAGGGGAGATCTGATCGAGGTTAATTAAATTATGAGAGGCACAGACAGTATCTTTTTCCTGGGGTTGAAATGGTTATTACCGCAGGCCATCCATTGAAGGTGACAGCGGCTACATTCAAGGAAGTTGTGAGGGGTAAATTCTTTTACTCAGAGAGTGGTGGATGTCTGGGATGTGCTGCCTGGTACGGTGGTAGAGGCAGATACATCGGAGGCTGTTAAGAGGCCTTTAGATTGGCACATGGATATGAGGAAGATGGAAGGATATAGGCACTGTGTAAGTAGGAGGGATTAGTGTTTGGGTGGTTTTGATTGCTTTTGAGCTGGTTTGACACAAAATTGTGGGCTGAATGGCCTCTTCCTGCGCTGTACTGTTCTATGTTCTCTGTCTTATGTTCCATCCAGGCCTGTCAGTATCCTGACAGGAAAGGGTTAAAAGATTTTCTTCCATTAATTTTATGACCGTCAGGTAACTTTATGTTAAAATCTTTTTTATTTATTTATTAATTTACTGAAGGCCTCTTCTATTTATTTTTCTAGTTTACTCCAGACTGAACAGTTTGCCTAGTCCACTGGCTGCATTGATTTTATGGCCATTGGACAACTTTTTAAAATTATTTGGAAATCACCTCAGTTTGCTGTACTTGCGTTTAATTATTCCAAACAGAACAATTTACTTAACCACTCAGTCTGTTCCTATTTCGGGAACCATTGCGTAAGTGGTTCACCTTCTCTCCTGGGTTTTCTTGTTTATCTGGAGTGCTTTGGCCCCGTGTAATCGTTAGGAATGTTATTAACAGACGCTTCTGGTTAAAATCAGTCTCAAATCACAACAGGGCTAAGTACTGTAGAGAAAAAATGGGTGTTCTAACATGTCTGCAGCTTATTTCAGGTTGTGGAGGGAGAGGATGTACTGATTAAAGGCTTTTTCCACTGAGGTTGGGGGAGACTAGAACTCAAGGTCGAGGGTTAAGGATGAAAGGTGAAATATTTCACGGGAATATAAAGGGGAGCCTCCATTCAGAGGGTAGTTAGAGTGTGGGATAAGCTGCTGGTGGATGTTCAGCCTCGATCTTTAAAAGAAATTTAGATTAATACATGGATGGGAGTGGTATGGAGTGGTATGGCCCAGGAGCTGGTCGATGGGACTAGGCAGAATAATAGTTTGGCACAGACTAGATGGGCTGAAGGGCCTGTTTCTGTACTGTAGTGTTCTACGATTTTAAGCTCTAAGTTTGGAGGTAATAAGACGATGAGAGGCATTTATTGTGTGGATAGCCAGAGGCTTTTTCCAGGGTTGAAATGCCTAACACAAGGGGGCATAGTTTTGAGGTGCCTGGAAGTAGGTACAGAGGGGATGTCAGGGTATGTGTTTCACACAGAGAGTGGTGGGCGTGTGGAATGCACTGCTGGTGATGGCGGTGGAGGCGGATACGATGGGGTCTTTTAAGAGACTGTTAGATAGGTACATGCTTAGGAAGATAGAGGGCTGTGTGGTAGGATAATTCTAGGCAGTTTCTAGAGTAGGTTACATGGTCAGCACAACGTTATGGGCTGAAAGGCCTGGAGATTTCTACGTTCTATGTTCTTATAAACTGAAGCCTTGCAGGGAGGGGTTCTCTTGTTCCTAAGATTCTCCCCTGCTGTCTGCCTTCACGCCCTGCTAAGTGTTACATTGTTTAACAGAATATTGCATTTCTTTTAAGATTCAGTAGGCTCATATTTTCCTACAGTAAATATTATTTATCTCACGGAAGCCGGCCTCCCCTCCATGGACTCTGTCTACACTTCTCACTGTCTCAGTAAAGCAGCCAGGATATTAGACCCTGACCAACCTGAACATTCCCTCCTCCCTCCACCCACCCCACCACACCTCCCGTTGAGCAGAAGAAAGAAAAGCTGGAACACATGTAACACCAGGCTCAAGGACCGCTCTACCCCATAGTTACAAGATTCACGAGTAGGAAATTTCAAAGATTACCTCTGGGTGAAGAAATCTCTTCTCCTCCCTTAACTGGCTTGGCCCTTTTCTTACGACTGTGATCCACAGATCTAGGCACCACTGGAAGGAGTTGAAGCATTACCGTGCGGACATGCCCTCTTCTCGTTACTACCCTCCGTCAGACGCCTGAATGGACGATGAGGGCCCACTACACAGGATCTGAAAAGGCTGCAGAAGGTTTTAAACTCAGCCAGCCCCATCACGCTCACTGGCCTTCCCAGTATTGTGGCCACCTTCGAAAGGCAGCATCCATCAATAAGGGAACCCTATCTCCCAGGACATGGCCTCTTCGTACTGCTACCATCAGAGGGGAGGTACAGGAGCCGGAACACCTACTCTCAATGTTTTAGGAACAGCTTTTTCCCCTCCACCATCAGATTTCGGAACGGTTCATGAACCGTTTCATTTATTTTGTAATTTATACCATTTTACATCTTTGCTGCTGCAAAAGATACAAATTTTGTGCGGCGTGAGATGATGATAATAAATCTGATTCTGCTTCCTGAATGTGAGCATTTGGCTGCTGGGGAAGATTGGCAGCAGGACGGGGCTCTGGACTGAAGCAGTCCCGAGGTCAAGGGCCTTGGTTGGAAGGGCTTGAGGATGAAGGCTGGCAAGCCCTCAGGTCAGTGAGCCCTAGGATCAGAGGGCTTGGAGGCAAGAACCGCAATGGCCAGTGATTTCCACACCCCCCCCCCCCGCACCCCAGTCAGTGAGTCCCGGGGTCGGAGATCCACACAAGTCTGGAGTTCAAAGCCCCATGATCAGCCAGCTCCTATGTTGATACCGGACACTGAAGCCTTAAGTTTGAAGTCTGGAGGTTGGAGGCCTGATGTCTGTGAGTTTGAGAGCCTGGGCCTAGGACTCCAGAGGTGGCCTGTCCTGGGGTTGGAGGCCTGGCTCTGTTTGTGTGTGTGTGTGTGTGTGTGTGTGTGTGTGTGTGTGTGTGTGTGTGTGTGTGTGTGTGTGTGTGTCTGTGTGTTTGTGTGTGTGTGTGTGTGTGTGTGTGTGTGTGTGTGTGTGTGTGTGTGTGTGTGTGTGTGGTGGGAAGGGTGGCAAAGGGGCCTGTTTTTCTGGTCAGGGTTAAATTCCACTGCCAACTCCCCTCGAAAATTTCCACCTGACGACCGGGGTGGAATTCTCCCACGGATGAACTGATCAAACCAGTTCTGCCAGCTTGACTCATTGCCCACATGAGAGACTGCAGGTGCTCGAATCTGATGCACCACCCAGCCTGCCAGGTGGATTCAGGCGCAAGTATTCTGGATCGAGGTCCTTCACCTGGACCCATCTGACCAACCGGCAGACGTTCCAGACTTCCGGAAGTTACTCCCAGTGATACTGAAGCACACATTTTGTCCTCACTTCTTCCACCTGTCGCACAGCGTGCGCGTGAATTCCCTAGAAAACCCGGCGAGTTTAAAAGCCGTATCAAGCATTCGAGTGGTGCAGATCCCTCTCCGGCTCGGCATCTTTCCACATCCCTAATCCGAATCCAGGCCCCGGCTTCACATCCGGCCCACAGTCCTGACGCTGGCTCCTGTCGCAGACTCTGCCCACACTCCACGCACCGGGCTCAGGGGATGAGGGAGCAAGATACCAAAATATTGGAATGTAGCGGTGTGCTACACGCAGCGCTAAAATTACGACATGGAGTCGGTAACTGCAGTCGAAGGAAAAAACTCTATTCGAAAACTTCAGCCTCACTTTTAAGCCTCTGTCAACCGGCCCCCCATGGCGAAGAGGCTCCAAAGCTCTGTGCTCGCAAACCCCCGTAGGCTATCTAATTGTGAGTCGGTTCGCATACGCTAGGAAATGAGCCGCCACATAACCCCCCCCCAGAACCGGCGATACACCCCCCAATGTCCACAGCCTGGGCCAGAACCTGCTTGGGAGGTCGGCCTCTGCGCCGAGGCGCCGGAAACTCGGCCGGTTGCGCCAGGTCCACATGGGCCGGCTTGAGGCGGTCCACCGTGAAAACCTCCTCCTTCCCCCCAACGTCCAGCACGAACGTGGACCCGTTGTTCCGGAGCACCGTAAACGGCCCCTCGTATGGCCGCTGCAGCGGTGGCCGATGCCCGCCCCTTCGTACAAACACAAACTTACAGTTCCGTAGGTCTTTGGGTACGCAGGTCGGGTGCCGCCCATGCTGTGAAGTGGGTATGGGGGCCAGGCTACCGAGCTTCTCGCGAAGTCTGCCCAGGACTGCAGCGGGTTCTTCCTCTTGCCCCCTCGGGGCTGGTAGGAACTCCCCGGGGACGGCCAGGGGCGCGCCGTATACCAACTCGGCCGACGAGGCGTGCAGGCCGTCCTTGGGCGCTGTGCGAATGCCGAGAAGGACCCAGGGAAGCTCGTCCGCCCAGTTGGCTCCTCGCAGGCGGGCCATGAGGGCCGACTTCAGGTGACGGTGGAAACGCTCCACTAGCCCGTTCGACTGTGGGTGGTAGGCAGTGGTGTGGTGCAGCTGAGTCCCCAAAAGGCTGGCCATAGCTGACCACAGGCTGGAGGTGAACTGGGCGCCTCTGTCGGAGGTAATGTGGGCTGGTACACCAAAGCGGGATATCCAGGTGGCGATCAGGGCTCGGGCGCAAGATTCGGAGGTGGTGTCAGTGAGCGGGACCGCCTCTGGCCATCTTGTGAACCGGTCCACGATAGTCAGGAGGTAACGCGCTCCGCGCGACACTGGCAGGGGGCCCACGATATCCACATGAATGTGGTCGAAACGCCGGTGGGCGGGATGGAACTGCTGCGGTGGGGCTTTGGTGTGCCGCTGAACCTTGGCCGTCTGGCAGTGCATGCACGTTCTGGCCCATTCACTGACCTGTTTGCGGAGTCCGTGCCAAACGAACCTGCTGGAAACCATCCGGACAGTTGTCCGGATGGAGGGATGCGCCAAGTTATGAATGGAGTCGAAAACACGTCGCCGCCAGGCTGCGGGGACGACCGGACGGGGCCGGCCGGTGGCGACGTCACAGAGTAGGGTCCTCTCACCTGGGCCCACGGGGAGGTCCTGGAGCTGCAAACCAGAGACTGCAGTCCTGTAACTCGGAATCTGCTCATCTACCTGCTGTGCCTCTGCCAGTGCCTCAAAGTCTACCCCTTGGGAAAGGGCATGAACGGTAGGGCGAGAGAGCGCATCCGCCACGACATTGTCCTTACCCGAGACGTGCCGGACATCCGTTGTGTATTCAGAGATGTAGGACAGGTGGCGTTGCTGGCGGGATGACCAGGGGTCGGATGCTTTCGTAAACGCAAAGGTAAGCGGTTTGTGGTCCGTGAACGCGGTGAAGGGCCGACCTTCTAGGAAGTACCTGAAATGCCGGATTGCCAGGTAGAGCGCCAACAGTTCCCGGTCAAAAGCACTGTACTTGAGCTCGGGTGGCCGCAGGTGTTTGCTGAAAAACGCCAGGGGTTGCCAGCGACCTGCGATGAGCTGCTCCAGCACCCCACCGACTGCCGTGTTTGATGCGTCCACTGTGAGGGCGGTAGGGGTGTCCATTCTGGGATGTACTAGCATTGCGGCGTCAGCCAAAGCTTCCTTCGTTTGAACGAAAGCGGCGGTGGACTCCTCGTCCCAGGTAATGTCCTTGCTCGGACCCAACATCAGGGCGAACAGGGGGCGCATGATCCGGGCAGCTGAAGGGAGGAAGCGGCGGTAGAAATTGACCATACCTACGAATTCCTGAAGGCCTTTGATCGTGGTGGGTCGGGGGAAGTGGCGGACCGCATCTACCTTAGCGGGCAGAGGGGATGCCCCGTCTTTAGTAATCCTGTGGCCCAGGAAGTCAATGGTATCAAGTCCGAACTGGCATTTGGCAGGGTTGATTGTAAGACCGTACTCACTCAGTCGGGCGCAGAGTTGACGGAGGTGGGACAGATGCTCCTGACGACTGCCGCTGGCTATGAGGATGTCATCCAAATAGATGAACGCGAAGTCCAGGTCCCGTCCCACCGCGTCCATTAACCGCTGGAACGTCTGTGCGGCATTCTTCAGGCCGAACGGCATGCGGAGGAACTCGAAGAGGCCAAACGGGGTGATGAGAGCCGTTTTGGGGACGTCGTCAGGATGCATCGGGATTTGATGGTACCCTCGGACAAGGTCGACCTTGGAGAAGATCTGGGCGCCGTGCAGGTTTGCCGCAAAGTCCTGAATGTGCGGCACAGGGTAGCGGTCCGGTGTGGTAGCCTCGTTCAGCCTGCGGTAGTCGCCGCACGGTCTCCAGCCCCCCGTCGCTTTGGGCACCATGTGCAGGGGGGAAGCCCAGGGGCTGTCGGACCGCCGGATGATCCCCAATTCCTCCATTCTCTGGAACTCCTCCTTCGCCAGTTGCAGCTTGTCCGGGGGAAGCCGCCGAGCACGGGCATGGAGGGGTGGTCCCTGTGTCGGGATGTGGTGCTGTACGCCGTGCCTGGGCATGGCTGCTGTGAACTGCGGTGCCAGAACCGATGGGAACTCCGCCAGGACCCTGGTGAAGTCGTTGTCGGACAGCGTGATGGAGCCGAGGTGAGGGGCTGGCAACTGGGCCGCGCCCAGGGAGAACGTCTGAAAGGTTTCGGCGTGTACCAGTCTCTTCCTGGGCAGGTCAACCAGCAGGCTGTGAGCTCGCAAAAAATCCGCACCCAGAAGCGGTTGGGCTACGGCTGCCAGTGTGAAGTCCCACGTGAACTGGCTGGGGCCGAACAGTAGCTGCACCTGACGGGTGCCATAGGTCCTTACTGTGCTGCCATTCACGGCCCTCAGGGGGGGACCCGGTGCCCTGCTGCGGGTGTCGTAACTCGTCGGAGGTAAAACGCTGATCTCAGCCCCAGTATCGACCAAAAACCGGCGTCCCGACCTTCTATCCCACACATACAGGAGGCTATCCCGATGGCCAGCCGCCGTAGCCATCAGCGGCGGCTGGCCCTGGCGTTTCCCGGGAACTTGCAGGGCGGGCGGCAACGGCGGGCTTCTGCGCCCCACCGCTGGTGGTAGAAGCACCAGTGTTCATTGGGCCGGGGGTTAGTGGGCTCTGCGGCCGGGCCCGGACTGGTTTGCTGCCGGGAGCGTGGCTGGGAGATCTGTGCGATGGACGCCCCGCTCACCTTTTTGGCGTTCCACAGCAAGTCCGCCTGGGCTGCCACCTTCCGGGGGTCACTGAAATCCGCGTCGGACAGCAGCAGGCGTATGTTCTCGGGCAGCTGCTCCAGGAATGCCTGCTCAAACATGAGGCCTGTGTGTCCCTCGGCCAGAGACAACATCTCATTCATTAAAGCCGATGGAGGTCTGTCGCCCAAGCCATCCAGGTGCAGTAAACGGGCAGCCCGCTCGCGCCATGAGAGTCCGAAAGTCCTGAGGAGCAGGGCTTTGAATTCCGTGTACTTGCCGTCTGCCGGGGGCGACTGTACGAACTCCGCGACCTGGGCAGCTGTGTCCTGGTCGAGGGAGCCCACCACGTAGTAGTAGCGGGTGTCTTCCGAGGTGATCCGGCGAACGTGGAATTGGGCTTCGGCTTGCTGGAACCATAGGTCCGGGCGCTGTGTCCAGAAACCCGGCAGTTTCAACGAAACCGCATGAACAGAGGCGGCGTCGGTCATTTCCGGTCCAAAAATCGTTTGGACCGTCGGGGTCACCAATTGTAGCGGTGTGCTACACGCAGCGCTAAAATTACGACACGGAGTCGGTAACTGCAGTCGAAGGAAAAAACTTTATTCGAAAACTTCAGCCTCACTTTTAAGCCTCTGTCAACCGGCCCCCCATGGTGAAGAGGCTCCAAAGCTCTGTGCTCGCAAACCCCCGTAGGCTATCTAATTGTGAGTCGGTTCGCATACGCTAGGAAATGAGCCGCCACAGGAATACTCAAACAATCGGAACCCAGATTATCGGAGTTTTGCTTTGCTTGAATAGACCAGAATCAGATTCAGATTCATTTATTTATCACACACATCATAACATCCAAATGGAAAAGCATCGTTTGCGTTAACAGCCAGCACACTCAGGGGTGTGCGCTGGGGGCAGCCCACAAGTGTTACCACTCATTCCAATGCCAAAGTAGCACACCCACAATGTTCAGCAGAACAACACGAACAACGACGACGACAAGAAAAGACAATGCAGTGGAGTCTAGATCTATGGGTCACAGTCTTAAGAAAAGGGCCAAGCCAGTCAGGGAGGAGAAGGAATTTCTTCACCCAGAGGTCATCTTTGACTTGGCCTCCACAGTCATCCGTGGCAATGAATTCCAGAGATTCACCTCCCACTGGCTGAGGAAATTCCTCCTCATCCTGTTCTAAAGGGATGTCACTACACTGGAAACATCCTTTCCACATTCACTCTGTCTAGCCCACTGAAAATTTGATAGGTTTCAAGAGATCCGCTCCTTATTCTTCGAAACCAAAGGTTCACAGACCCCTTGCGTAATGGCATTGATCCATGGCGTAAAAAAGGAATGGGAACCCCTGTCCTAAACTCAGGCAAGTACAGACCTAGAGTCATCAAACTCTCCTCACACACTCTCATTTCTGAAATCGCTCTGCTGGCAGTGGTGGTAGAACAGGTGCATTAGGGACGTTTAAGAGACTCTTGGGTAGGCACATGGATGAAAGAAAAATGGAGGGCTATGGGGGGAGGGAAAGATTAGATTGATCATAGAGTAGGTTAAAAGGTCCACACAACATTTTGGGCCAATGGGCCTGTACTGTGCTGTATGTTCAATCACACGGGTTGGAGTCACATAGACCAGATTGAGTTAAATAGGTAAATTCTTCCTCTGAACAAGTAAAGTTCTTTTAGCTATTCCATAGTTTCCATGGTTACTGCACTTTTCTTTAAATTCCAGACTTATTTAATAACTTGAGTCTAAATCACTCAGCTGGCATGGTGGGATTTGAATTCTTTGGATTAACTGATCCAGAACTCTGGCTTCTATTCCCGTAACATGAGTATTATGTCTCCATGCCCTCTGCATTAGCAGGAGTACATCCTGTATCTACAGTTGTCCTGAATGGAACAAGCCTCTCCCGATGTCTAGGGGGTGGTCAGATGCACAGACTGTGCTCTGGAACATGGAGTTCTGCTGTTGGCTGCTGTCCATTCATCTCTGCATTGGTTCATGGCCAGAGAAGCAGAGAGTGTCCATTTAATCCATGCCAGGGCAAAGTGCTTTCAGCAAATACAAGAAAGGACCTATACACTCAGTGGCCACTTTCATAGTTACGCCTGTACCCCTTGTTAATACATACATCTGTCATGTGACAGCAACTCAATGCATTAAAACATGTGAACATGGTCAAGAGGTTCAGCCGTTGTCCAGACCAAACATCAGACTGGGGAAGAAATGGGATCTAATTGACATTGACCATGGAATGATTGTTGGTGCCAGATGGGGTGGTTTGAGTATCTGAGAAACTGCTGATCACTTGTGATTTTTGAATAAACTCTTTTCGGGCTTCCAGCTGATACAGGTATCAATTATAACCGATGTTTCAATGACAAACTCTGCCATCATCTTCAGGGATAATGCCTGGGCATGTCTAGTCCGGTGATATTTATACCCCACTCCCCACCTAGACCATCCCTCCTGATTGCTTAGGTAAATAATTTATTGATTCCAAAGCAAATTACAGTGTCACAGTAGCATTACAAGTGCACAGATGTACAAATATAAAAATATTAGAAGTAAGAAAGAATAAAGGAATAAGTTACCTCAAACAGTCTAACAGGAGGGAGTCATCACTTTCCCGGCTGTAGGTTGACTCATTATAGAGCCTAATGGCCGAGGGTAAGAATGACCTCACATAGCACTCTTCGAAGCAGTGCAGTTGTCTTAGTCTATTAGTAAAAGTGCTCCTCTGTTCAGCCAAGGGGGCATGCAGAAGGCGAGGAACATTGACAAGAATTTCCAGGATTCTTTGTTTCTTTGATTTTCTTTGATTTCTTTGATTCGTAGGGTCCTTTGTTCTACCACAACCTCCTGTGTGTGGTAGTCTTCGAGTTAGTTCTCATCCAATCAGGTCTCCGCTCTCCCACCTTGTTTACAATCGAATTCCAGTTCTTACTTAGAGCGAGACCTTCGTCTTTGTTAAAGTTATTTTCCTCTAGTTTTATTTCAATGGCTTTCTTCACCAGGTGGTCCCAAAAGCCATTGGCTTTTTTCAGTTGTTCTGTGCCATCAAAGTCAAACCATCGAAGTGTTCTACTACGGCCGATTTCTCCGGGTAACCCAAACAGATACACCTCATGTGCTCCTTGATGTAAGTTTCCACTGTGCATCCTGTCTGGTCTATAGACGCTACTCCTCATTCACAGGGAATCCTGTAAATGCCAGCCAATGCAAGTCCCAGGTCATCTTTGACCCCCATAAACTGTGATTTGAGCTTCCTTACGGGGTTGTCAATGGTGTTAATCCTGTATTTCCTCAGGATCCTGGCGATCCTTCCAGAAACAGTGGGAATATAGGGAAGACAGGCAGTAGTGACGAGTTCCTCCTCATTGTTCGGTTTCCTGAGTTTTCCTTTGGCCCTGTTAAGGGCCCGATTGATTTCCCTCATCTTGTAGCCATCCTGTAGGAATGTTGTGCATAATTCTTTTATTCCCTCGGAGAGACTCTCGGGGTCTGAAATAGTTTCTGCACAGTTAATCAAGGCAGAAGGAACCACTCCATGTTGGGAGACGTGATGGTAGTTGTTATAGTTGAGTTACAAGTCCGTGGGAGTAGGTTTCCGATAGACGCCATGTCCGAGGCTGCCATCCAGTTTCTGTTGTATTAGAATGTTCAGGAACAGGAGGCGACCATTCCTCTCCATCTCCACCATAAACTGAATGTTTTGCTGTATACCGGTCAGATGGTCGTGGAACTGTTGGAGTGCCTGCAGCCAGTGAGGCCACACTACGAACCTAACAATGAAGAAGAACCCATCACTATGTTCCCATGCTTTCTGCAAGGATCACCATGATCCTGAAGAAGTACCGGATTTATACAACAAGAGAAATTCTGCAGATGCTGGAAATCCAAGCAGCGCACACAAAATGTTGGAGGAACTCAGCAGGCCAGGCAGCACCTATCGAGAAGAATAAATAGTCAAAGTTTCCGGCCAAGACCCTTCATCAGGTGAAGGGACTCGGCCCAAAATGTCGACTATTTACTCTTTACCATAGATACTGATTCGGCCTGAAACCTCAACTGTTTACTCTTTTCCATAGATGTAGTCTAGCCTGCTGAAGAAGTTCAAGTTGCAGATTATACGGGTCAAAGATGACCTGGGACTCAGGACGGGGGGGGGGGGGGGGGGGGGGGCGTTTACAAGATTCCCTGTGAACGCGGGGCAGCGTATATCAGCCAGGCAGGACGCATGGTGGAAACACGCATCAAGGAGCACAAAAGCTGTATCTGAGCGGGTTACCCAGAGAAATCAGCGGTAAAAGAACATTGCATTCTCAATGGTCATAGGATTGACTTTGATGGCACAGACTACTGAGCCATGCCAATGGCCTTTGGGATCCCCTGGTGAAGGAAGCAATTGAATGAAAACTAGAGAAAAAGAATGTTAGCAAAGGCGAGGTGGGAGATTGGAAACCTGATTGGATGAGGACTATCCAATCAGGACGGATGGAGTACAGGGGTGTAAATACCGCCTGACTAGACATGCCCAGCCATCAGCCCTGAAGGAGATGGCAGAGTCTGTAATCGAAACATCGGCTATGATCAATACCTGTACCCAACTGGTAGCCCGAGACGAGTTTATTCGTCACGTACGTCAGGAAAATACTAGATCCTTTATCAGCTGAGATTTCTGCACACAGCAATCTCTAGAGTTTATGGAGAATAGTGCAAAAAAAAACAAAAATAAAATCCAGTGAGCAGTGGTTCTGTGGGTGAAGATGCCTTGTTAATGAGAGGGGTCAGAGGAGAATGGTTCAAGCTGACAGGAAGGTGTAACTCCAAAACATTAAACTAATTGAAAGAAAAATACGAAGCTGGCAGAACTTGGGCGTACTTTGTTTCTACTTTAGTGAGACGCACGCACGTATGACTTGGCGTGATTACGTCCGCCATTCATGTATTTTTACATATAACTTGCAATAAATTACTTAAAACAAACAAGAATGTTTAATCCAACAATATAGTTACATGCTACTCAAATATTACTGAAACATTAAATACACAACAGTCACTCAAAGGACCAATGGTTTGCAGAAAGGCAGCTCTGAATGGGCGACACATCGAACCTTGAAGCAGGTGTGCTACAGCATCAGAAGATTGTGAGCATACACTAATTGGCCACTTTATTAGCTAAGTGACGTGGCCACTGAGTGTATGTGGGTGAAAATGCACCACAACTTGCAGTGGTACAAAACTCTTGTTAGGCCACATTTGGGGTCACGTGTACAGTTCTGGTCACCCCATTACAGGAAGGGTGTGGAGAGTTTCATCAGGGTGCTGCCTGGATTAGAGAGTATTAGCCAGAGGGAGAGCTTGGACAAACTTGGGTTATTTACTCCAGAACTTTGGAGGCTGAGAGGAGCACCAACAGAAGTTTATACACTAAGGAGAGGCACAGATACGTTAGATAGTCAGAGTCCCGAAGTAGAAATGTCAGATACCAGAGGGCACGGCTAGAAGGTGAGAGGGGGAAAGTTTAAAGTCGAAGGGTAGGTGGCTGGACTACTGAGAGGATAATCGGGGTCTCTCTTCAACCCATCAGAGACACTTAGCACGAGCGTTTCATACAGAGGGCCCTTAGCATTGTCAGTGATCACCCCTATCCGTCCAACAATCTCCTTGCTCTCCCTACCGTCAGGCAGGAGGTACCGTAGTGTTAAGTCAAGCTCTGTTAGGATGGGAAACAGCTTCTTCCCTGAGGCTGTGAAACTACTGAATTCCCTGCCACCGCCCAGGTCTCATTACATACAGTATGATGTGTCGGCAGCCAAGTACTGTTTACATTTTAACTTGTGTCTTAATTACTCCTCGTGCTAAATGACAGTCTTCTGAATATGTTTTATTATTTGTGATAGTATTACTTGGTGTGTTGTCTGTCAGTTATATGTACTGTGTTGTGCACCTTTGTCTGGAGCAACGTTGTTTCATTTGGCAACATGTTGAATGACAATAAACTCGAACTTGAGTGTGCCATCATGGAAGGTGCTGGAAGCAGATGCAGTAGCAATGTTTAAAAAGGCATTTAGACAGAAGCATGGACAGGCAAGTTATAGAAAGATACAGACCATCAAGCGTGGCCAGATTTGGACACCTGCCGAGCGGCACTGCCAGAGTCAGCTGGCAAAGAAACAGGATGGTTTAACATCAGAAGTATCACCGTTGATTTACACACTCAAAATGCTGGCGGAACTCAGCAGGGTGGGCAGCAGCTGTGCAGAAGGATGAACAGTCGATGTTCAGGACTGGAAAGGAAGGTGGGGGCACTGTGACGAGCTACCATAGGATTTCCAACATCTAGACTGCTAACAGAGCAGAGACCCAGAGGAAGTTATGGAGAGGCAGTACATCACCAGATGAATTTCCTGGTGTGTGATCTGTCATAGATCATACACTACGGAAAGAGGCTCTTCGCTCTTAATTATGAGAGGCGGTGACAGGCTGGACAGAATCTTTCTCCCATGATTCATTCACTATGTGCCATGCCAGGTGGTGGGATGGGGATGTGCATCTAACAAAGGAGGTATACTGTGGTCCTTCCCTCTACTATCCCGATGAACAGTCTTGGCCCGAAACGTCAACTGTACTCTTTTCCATAGATGCTGCCTGGCCCGCTGAGTTCCTCCAGCACTTTGTGTGTGTTACTTTGATTTCCAGCATCTGCATACCTTCTCTCGTTTGGGATTAACTTCATTCTCCATTTACATGTTAGGAATTTGCCGCAGTGAGCTATGCAGGGCGTTGTGACATGCAACAAATACAACAATCCACAGTTATAAAGAATAATATAAAAAATTAAGGTTAAAGTTCAGATATGGAATAAAATGTGCATAAATGCCACCATATATTTACAAAGCAAACAGTATAATAAAAAGTGGTTTAAAGTGTTTACTGTGCCTTGCAGAGACTGAAGTAATGGGGGGGGGGGAGGCCCACACTGGTTAGGTGAAGAAACTTTTCAGATGGTGTGAAATTTATGTTTTAATAGCCCCTTAGCACTTTACAGTACGAAGCTTTTGGAAAAGGCCGTTTGCAGGATGATTAGAGTCCACAATGATGGTTCCTACTTGTTGATTTGTGCTGGACACACGAGTCCTGCGGCGACTGGGATTCTGTAGCCAATGTCCTTTTCTGCTGACTAGACGGCTGAAAAAGGGTTGCGTGATCTTAACTAAACAGCAAAGTGATTATGGCAATGCCAGAGCTTCCGACGGTTTGGACGTGCCAGGATTTGGGCAAAGTTTGCGCATGGTAAACAATTCCCGACAGATAAGGAATAAAAAGACGCCAGAATGGAGCTCAGGTTTGAGTTTGTTTTCAGTTGTGGATGGAAATGGCGCTGATATCGAGAAGATCACTCACACTGATGCGAAATCTTGCAAACGTGGAGGCTCTTTTTAGAAGCGAGGTCTGGGTGTGACCAGCTTTGTTTGCATTCCGGCCCCGAGCCCCGTGGAGAGCACCCAGGGGCTGCAGTTCGCCTGAATGACTGACTCACGGCACGTAATCGACTTGTGCGTCATGTTGCAGAAACACAGATTATTATATCAGATATTGAAATGTTGTGTGCAGCCCGTGTTTATAATTCCTTCTGGTCACAGTCAACCTTTTAATTTAGAAGCAGCTAATCGCTGATGTTATCAGGCTGTAGCCAAACAGAGAGAGCGGATTCGAAAACAAGGATACGGCTCCCCACCCCCACCCCCACCAGATGTGAAAAGTTATTAACCCTTTCTGGTCCCGCTCCAATCGTACAGTTGCATGCAGATTTCTTGCTCCTCACCACAGGTCGTCAGGGTGGTAAATAGAGCCTATAAGACCATAAGATATAGGAGCAGAATTAGGCCATTTGGCCCATCGAATCTGCTCCGCCATTTCATCATGGCTGATCCATTTTCCCTCCCAGCCCCAGTCTCCTGCCCCGTATCACTTCATGGCCTGACCAATCAAGAATTAATGCTTGCCTTTATTACTCAAGGATATAAGTTCAAAATTCTGGAAGTCATCCTGCAATTTTATGAAAACTCTGGTTTGGCCACATCAGGAGTATTGTATAGGAGTACAGGCCCTTGTCCCAAAATGTTATACCAACCCTTTAACCAACTCCAAGATCAATCTAACCCTTCCCTCTCACATAGCCCTCGAGTTTTCTACCCATCCATTGTCCACCTAAGAGTTTCTTAAATGTTCCTAATGTATCTGCCTCTACTACTAACCCTGGCAGTGCGTTCCAAACACCCACCACTCTCTGTGTAAAATACCTACCTCTAACATGCCTCCCTCCACTTTCCTCCAGACATTTAAAAGTTGTGCACCCTCATATTAGCCAATTCCTCCCTGGAAAAAAAGGTGCTAGCTGTCCACTCAATCTCTACCTCTTATCGTCTTGTGCACCTCTACTGAGTCACCTCCCATTCTCCTCCACTCCAAAGAGTAAAACCCGAGCTCGCTCAACCCAGGCACACTCTGTAATATTGCAGTTCTATTTTTTTTTAAAAACCCTGCTTGGGCCACATCTAGAATATTGCATTTGGTTCTGGCTGCAGGTCACTCTTGGGCAAGGTGTAGCACCTGCTTAGCCCTTCCCCCCCCCCAACCCATCAGGATGACGTGAAACCATGGGAGCAGGTGGTGGATGGTTGTATGAGCAGCCGGTGCAGATCACAAGTCCTGGTTATGTGACCACTGACACCAGGCAGACAATCTCTGAAGAGTATTGATAATGGCTGGGGTCACCCATCTTGTAAAGACACTGCCCAGAAGAAGGCAATGGCAGAAAAATTTGCCAAGAACAATCATAGTCATAAAAAAAACATGATCGCCTACGTCATATGACAGAGCACATAATGATGATAATGAGGTTGCCCCAACGTTGAGGGTCAAAGGTCTGTTACTGTGCTGTGTTCCCTGTTCAAACCCTTGATTGCAGGATTTTGCAGGGAGTGGTCAGGACAGGTGTGAGAAAAGGGCCCAAAGGATCATTGGGTACCCGAGTCACCCCAACCACAATCTATTCCAGCTGCTACCATCCGGGAAACTGTACCGCAGCATAAAAAGCTCTGGGACAGCTTCTTCCGCCAGACCATCAGACTGATAAACGGAACATCTATAGAAATTTGCTAGAGTCCTTGGTGACGTAGTAAAACTCCTCAAACGAGTTTTGTTGGAGCTACAATGGAAGCCCACACCATTACAGGAAAGAACATGCGAACTCCAGCTGGATAGCACCGGAGGTCAGGATTGAACCTGGATCACTAGAACAAAGAGGCAGCAGCTCTACCAGGTGTTCCACTGTGCCCAAGAATAGGAAAGTTAAAAATAACTTTGCATCTTTAATAAAATTAGTTATTAAAGCCCCCTCCGCCATTGAGCACATTGACAAGGAGCACCGTCACAAGAAAGCAGCATCCATCATCAAGGACCTCCACCATCCAGGCCACACCTTCTTCTTGTTACCATCAGGCAGGAGGTACAAGAGCTTTAGGTCCAACACCACCAGGTTCAGCAGCGGCTCTAACCCTACAACCATCAGACTCCTGAACTGGCGTGGATAACTTCACTCACCTCAACTCTGAACTAACTCCACAACCTACAAGGAGAAAATGTGCAGATGCTGGAAATCCAAGCAACACACACAAAACGCCGGAGGAACTGAGCAGGCCAGGCAGCGTCGATGGAAAGAAAGTACAGTCGACGCTTCAGCCCGAGACCCTTCGGCAGGAATGGAGAAAAGAAAAAGATGAGGAGTAGATTTAAGAAGGGAGGGGGGAGTGGAAAGAGAAACACAAGGTGAGAGGTGAAACCGGAAGAGGGAGAAGGGGAGGTGAAGTAAAGAGCTGGGAAGTTGATTAGTGGAAGAGATACAGGGCTGGAGAAGGGGGAATCCAATAGGAGGCAACTGAAGGAGATGGAAGAAAGGGGGTAGGAGCACCAGAGGGAGACAATACATCCCCATCCCTTACTCCCTCTCTCACCTTGAATCCTTGCCTGCCCATGACCTCCTGCTGGTACTCCTCCCCACTTTCTTTCTCACTTTCAAACACTTTACAACTCAGACATTCTCAACGTAATTTACCTTCTTGAAGTTTGCACAATTTGTCTTCTTTTGCACATTGGTTGTCAGACTTTAGTTATAGTTTTTCATAAATTCCATTGTATTACTTTGTTTTCCTGTAAATGTATGCAAGAAAATGAATCCCAGGGTTGTATATGGTGACATTTTTGTACTTTGATAATAAATTTACTTTGACTTTGACTAATATGGAGCTGCGCTGTGCAGAAAATGTGCTGAGCTTTTGAACCTGATTGCTGAATGTAACTCTGTGGCACAGAGAAAGAATTTTAGTCGTGAGAAACTTCCATGGAATCAGCAGATTCTTGAACGTTACAAATACTTGATCCAGTTTTATTCTCGTGCGATGTCCCAGAAGTTGCTCTGGATATCTTATGGCTGCACTAACAACAGTCACTAAAATAAGAACGTTATCTGGTTACTGGTCATGTTGACCTTGGTGGGGAGCTTAGCTGTGTAGAGATTGCCTGTTAGATCATTACAAAAGTGGCTAAACTTTAAAGAGTTCCAATACATCACGGGCACACCCCTCCCCACCATCTGTATTATCTACAGGAGACACCGCCTCAATAAGGCAACATCCAGCATCAAGAATCCCCACCGTCAGGGCCATGCCATCTTCTCACAATTACCATCAGGCAGGAGGTACAGAAGCCTGAAGTTCCTTACCACCAGGTTCAAGAACAAACAGTCCTCTGTAACCATTTGGTTCTCGAACCAACTGACAAAATCCCAATCCCCGTGACCACCTTGAATTAAAATTGACTTTTTGTCCTAATTGTGTCCTTTCTTGTAAAAATAACGTATAATTTGTGTTTTTTTTATTGTGAATGCTGCTTATCTCATGCTCTGTGCCTGTGATGCTCCTGTACGTAAGTTTTTCATTGCAGCTCCGCACACAGGTACTCGTGCTTACGACAATAATCTCCACTTTGACTTTGAAGTCTTCACTGGCTGGGACAACTTCAGAGTACAACAGATTTTATAAAATTGGAGCACAAAGTGACGAAGTGTCTCAGCAGGTCAGACAGCATCAGGGAAATGGACAGTTGACATCTTGGATTGAGACCTTTCATCTGTATTGGTCGTGTCCAAAGATGCTGCTTGTCCTCCAGCATTTGGATTGTTGCTTCAGGCACCAGGTTCCAAGCTCTTCCTTCAACTGAATTATTCCGAGGGTGATATCTTTGTGGTGGGCTTCACCTGGAGAATGCTTGCTTCAAACAGGAATTTGCTTCTGTGTGAAGAGGTGAATTGAACTGAATTGAATTGACTTTATTTCTCACATCCTTCACGTACACGAGGAGTAAAAATCTTTATGTTACGTCTCCGTCTAAATGTGTAATGTGCAATCATAGTAATTTATAATAAATAGACAATAATACAGAAATGCACTCAAATCAGCCAGGAGGGGAGGGGTTGTCCACTCCTCTACTTCACGATCCAGGGCATTCCAGCTTTCCAGAAGTAATAGTGGAGATACAGGTCCTCCCAAGATTATGAACGTGTGGCACATATACAGCCCATGCATGTGAGAACTTGGGAGATAAATAGGTGGGATTTGTTGGCTGGGGCAGGGCTGCAGAGGTTTTCTGCTGGCTGAGAACTCGTTTCTAGGCCATATTTCTGAGTTATGAACTGCCCGAGCTACCAACGATTCCCAGGCACAGAATGCTGACCTAACCTGTGAAAGGCCTGGTATAATGCCCTCACCTCGCTTACTATCTACACAGAGGACCAGAACATCTTTCGTGCTTTCTTGCCTTAACTTAGTGGAGGTGAGGCATCATGGCTGGCATGGTAGCAGTGAGTGGCACGGCATCAGTTAACACACCAGCAATCACCGGTGCCGGTTCAATTCCCATCACTGCCAGTAAGGAGTCTGTACGTTCGCCCATGACTGCATGGGTTTCTACAGGTGCTCCGATGTACGGTGAGGGTTAGTAAGTTGTGGGCATGCTATGTGGAAGCCAGAAGCATGGTAACACTTGCACGTCCTCGGACTGCGTTGGTCACTGATGCAGAACAAAGAAGGCGGCAACACACACAAAATTCTCAAGGAACTCAGCGGGCCAGGCAGCACCGAGGAAAAGAGTACAGTCGGCGTTGCAGGCCGAAACCCCTCGGCTGAAGAAGGCAGTCGTCTTTACAGAATGGGAGCCCAGAGGAATGGCCCTCTCCAAGATGGGCACGGTGAGGAGGTTTGGGAACTTCCACGCGTGTGAATTCGGAAGGAGCCTCTTCGGCAGAGGACAGTGGGGGAGTGGAATCTACTCTTACTGGAAGTGGTCGGGGAAGTTCAGTGGCTGGAGGTGTTGACCTTTAACTGTGGAAATTACGATTTCTCGCATTTTTTAGGGAGCAGAAATATACACAAAAACAAAGCATTGAGGCATTCTGCTTTCAGGCATTTAGAGTCATAGACCCCTATGTCACAGAAAGAGGCCATTTGGCCAATCAAATCCATTCTGACGTTGACACTCAACCACTCTAATTCCATTGGCCTCCGTTACATGTTTACTTCTACACTTTCCCCATTTAAGCTTCTGCCTTAAACATAACAATTGTATCAGATTTTACCACCTCCTCTGGCAGCATCTTCCAGATGTGATTAAATTCCTTCCTCTCACATTGCAGTTTGAGTTAGTGGTTAGGAAGGCATATGCATTTATTTCAAGAGAACTAGGATATTACAGAAAGAATGTAATGCTGGGACTTCGTAAGGTATTGGTGTACACCTTATGAATTCACAATTGGAGTATTGTGAACAGTTTTGGTCCCCTTATCTAGAAAGGATGTGCTGGCATTGGAGAGGATCCAGAGGTCTATTACAATGATCTTGGGAATGAAAGAGTTAATGTATGAGATGGCGCTGGGCATGTACGGTACTCATTGGAATTCAGAAGAACAAAGAGAGAATCTCATGAAAACTTACCAAATGTTGAATACCTCAATGGAGTGGATATGGAGGGGATGTTTCCTACGTGAGGGAGTCTAAGACCAGAGGACACAGCCTCAGAATAGAGGGACATGCATTTAAAATGGAGATGAGGAGGAATTCCTTCAGACAAAGGGTGGTGAATCTGTGGAATTCATTGCCACAGGCAGCTGTGGAGGCCAAGTCAATGGGTATGTTTAAGACAGAGGTTGATTCATTCTTGATTAGTCAGGGCATGAAGGGTTATGGGGAGGAGGCAGGAGAATAGATCAGCCCTGATGAAATGGCGAAGCAGACTCGATGGGCCAAATGGCCTAATTCTGCTCCTATATCTTATAGTCTTCTGTTTATGGTCTTCTTAAACCTGTGTTCCCTTCTTGCTTGATACCCTGAGAAAAAGATTCCGTCTACGCTCTCTATGCCTCTTATAATTTAAGAAACTTGTTTACCAACTTAAAAATAAGACCCAACTTGTGACTGGTGACCTCAGTGGCCTTACTACCTGCGTCTCGCAGCGTTGGTCAACAGTAGTGACATTAAAACTGGGGCAGGGCACTTCTTCTTATCTGCACTCTTGAAAAGACAAACTTCGATGTATTGTTTAAACTCACAGTCAGCATTCTTGAACAAACTTTTTTGACGGGGTTCCAACTGCGTAAATAATACTGTATTTGATGACAGGATTTGTTCAGCTAGATAGAAAAGCTCTTGTCATATTTTCCACTTGGAGCATTGAGCAACTTTTGACATTTTACCAAGTTAAAAATATAAAACTATGGTTTATCTAGCTAATTTTACTCCGAGTCTTCAGCACACTTTGCTGAAAGCTTTGGAAGCATGATATAAGAAAATGTAAGCAGAACGGTAGGGTATTTTTTATGACATTGATGCCACATGTTCCCTCGGTGAAAATTTTCAGCTCAGTTTACACAAGCCATCAGCCTCTTTGAGGAAGTTTGGGGTTACCCTCAGCAACAGGTAACTGTAGGGAAAAAACCTGCTTTTCACTTCCTCTGGAAAACCCAGCGCAGTTTCAACCAATGAAATCTGAGCTCTGCTTCAAAGGAGGACCTATTATCAAACGTTTGCACTCAGTGAACCTCCTGTAATGTATCACTGGGCAGATAATCTTTTCCTGCAAGGTTGGCTTAACACCTCTGCTATTCTTTGAAAACACTCTTCTATATCAATGTCCATATCGGAGAGACTTATCATCAGGGCCAAGCTCACTTCTCACTGGTACCATTAGACAGGAGGTACAGGAGCCTGAAGACCCACACCTCCAGGTTCAATGCAGTGTTTTCCCATGGCCATCAGGTTCTTGAAATGATCCGAAAACCCCAAATACTAACTCAAAGGACATTTATTATCAAAATGTCTATGTATCACCTGATACTACCGAGATTCATTTCTTGTGGAAAAGAAGTACAATAGAATTTATGAAAAACTATACATAAACGAAGACTGCCACCAATGTGCAAAAGAAGACAAACTGGGCAAATAAAAAAAAAGTACCCAGAACATGAGTTGTAGAGTCCTTGAAAGTGAGTCTGGAGGTTGTGGAATCAGTTCAGAGTTGAGGTGAGTGAAATTATTCCACGCTGGTTCAGGAGCCTGATGGTTGTAGGGTAATAACTGTTCCTGAAGCTGGTGATGTGGGACCTGAGGCTCCCGTACCTCCTGCCCGATGGTAGGAATGAGAAGAAATCAAGGCCTGGATGATGGGGGTCCTTGTTAGTAGATGCTTGTTCCTTGTTGCAACAGTCCTTGTAAATGTAATACAGAAATATAGTGGAAGCCATTCTGACTGGCTGCATCATTGCTTGATTTAAGAACTCCAATGCATAGGAAACAGTTCAGAGTTGGGGTGAGTGAAATTATCCAAGATGGCCTGGAGCCTGATGGATATACAGTAATAACTGTTCCTGAAGCTGGTGAAGTGGGACCTGAGGCTTCTGTACCTCCTTGCTTCTGTAGAAGTGAGAGGGAGCATGGTCTGAATGGTGGGGAAAAACATACTGTACATATCTCGGGCTACATTTATTTTCTCTGTCCTCTTGCCCAAGTGTGTTGTGTCGGTTATGTTTGATCCAAGTTCAATTAAGTTTATGGATTGGAATTGGTTTATGATTGTCACGTGCATTTAGATACAGTGAAAAGCTTGTTTGCATACAGTTCATACAGATCAAATCATTACACTGAGGTCCAATATGGTAAAAAAGTAACAATGCAGAATAAAGTGTAACACACCAGTCCTAATGAAGGGTCTGGGCCTATAATGCCGTCTGTTCATTCCTCTCCATAGATGCTGCTTGACCTGCTGAGTTCCTGCACCATTTTGTGTTTGTGATGTTGTGGATCTGCAGAGTCTCTGGTGCAGAATAAAGTGTAAAAGCTGCGGAAAATGTACAGTGCCTCAAACACTCAGTGAGTGTTTTACCAGGGCTCACCATGGCTCATCACTATTCCTTTGGATGCCTGCAAGTGCCGTGATGATGTTATAGCACTGACTACACAGTGTAAACTCTCCCCATGTGTAAAAGTCCAGAGGAGGTTTACAAGAATGATCAATTATTTATGAAAAAGGGAATGAAAAGGTTAACATATGAGGCATGTTTGATGGCTCTGGGCCTGTACTCACTGGAGCTTAGAAGAATGGGGGTGGGGGGGAATCTCTCTGAAATCAAGCAAATGTTGAAAGGCCTAGATAAAGTGGATGTGGAGAGGATGTTTCCTCTAATGTCTAGAGGACCAGAGGGCACAGCCTCAGAGTAGAGGGACGTCACTTGAGAACAGAGATGAGGAAGAATTTCTTTACTCAGCAGTGGAATAACTGTGGAATTCATTGCCATAGACAGCTGTGGAGGCCAATTCACTGGGTGGATTTCAGGAGACATCCCCCCCTATGTCCCCCCTCACAGTCCTCAGCAGCCCTGTGTCCACCGTGGAGAACTTCAGGTTCCTGGGAACCACCATCTCTCAGGATCTGAAGTGGGAGCAGAACATCAGCTCCATCCTGAAGAAGGCCCAGCAGCGGATGTACTTCCTGTGGCTCTTGAGGAAATATGGTCTGCCTCAGGAATTGCTGCTGCAGTTCTACACTGCAGTCATTGAGTCTGTCCTGTGCACCTCCATCACTGTGTGGTTTGGAGCCGCCACCAAGCAGGATAGAACCAGACTACAGCGCACAGTGAGGACTGCCGAGCGCATCATTGGAGCCTCCCTGCCCTCTATTGTGGACCTGTACTCTTCCAGGTTGAAGAAGAGGGCGGGGAACATCATAAAGGACTCCTTCCATTCTGCGCACGGACTGTTTGAACTGCTTCCGTCTGGCAGGTGCTTCAGATCCCTCCAGACTAAGACTAATAGGCACTGGAGAAGTTTTTTCCCTACTGCGGTCACTTTGCTGAACAGTTAACTGCCGGTTAACTGTCGGCTAACTATTACTTGGATTGCACTACTTGTTTGTATAATCTATATTTTCATTTATATTTATCATTATTATTGTTATGAGCAGAGAGACAACATCTGCCGGAAGTAAATTCCTTGTATGTGCACAGGTACTTGGCGATTAAAGTCTGATTCTGATTCTGATATTTAAAGTGTAGGTTGATGAGCTCTTGATTATTAAGGGCATCGAAGGTTACAGTGGGTGGTGGGGTGGAGATACACCTCTACCAAAGGAGGTGTAAGGTGCTTCTTCCCTCTGCCAGCCTGCAGATCACCCTTGGGCAAGGGGTAGCACCTACTTAGCCCCCCGCTCAGGGTCACATGAAGCCACGGGAGCAGGTGGTGGATGGTCGTATGAGCAGCCGGTGCACATCACAAGTCCTGGTTATGTGATCCCAGATGCCACTCAGGTAATCTCTGAAGAGTATTGATAATGGCTAAGGTCACCCGTCTTGTAAAGACACTGCCCAGGAGAAGGCAATGGCAAACCACTTCTGTAGAAAAACTTGCCAAGAACAATCATGGTCATAGACCATGACTGCCCGCATCATATGACTCGGCACATAATGATGATGAAAGCTAAAGGGGAAAAGACAGAGTATGGGGTGGAAGGGGATAATAAATCAGCCATGATCGAATGGCGAAATAGACTTGGGTCCTTAATGATGGATGCAGCCTTTCTGGCCTAATTCTGCTCTGATGTCCTCTGGCCTGATGTAAACATCAGAGTTTTACCTCTGCAGGAAACTGCACAGTGAAAGCTGCCTGACAGCTGCCAGCAAGTTGGGGAGCCTCCGTGAATGATTAAAACAGAACTCCAAATCAGGAAATGCAAGTTCTGCCAGAGTGAGATAAGCGGTCAGCATCAACAGCTGTGCAGTAACAGCTGCAGGAAGTACTGATGTGAAGACGGTAGAAGGCCAAGAAGCCTAATTGGTCACCTCAGAGCTGTTAAAACTTGTGCCCCAAGGTCTATTGGAAGTGACAGTGGAGAAGGGGATGCCTCAAAAAGGCGACATCCATCATTAAGGATCCCTGATCACCTAGGACATGCCCTCTTCTCATTACTACCATCAGGGAGGAGGAACAGGAGTCCAAAGAGTCTAAAGACACACTCAGCAGTTTTAGGAACAGCTTCTTTTCCTCTGCCATCAGATTTCTGAATGGACATGTCACCAACTGAGGTCTCATCACCAGGTCAGCATGCTGACTAATGTATAATGTACTGTTTACTCTTTATATGTGCTGCATGCATTTTGAATTATATTTTAATAATTTATTTATGGTAATCTGCTGTGTGTGTTATATGTCTTGTGTGTGCACTATATATATATCAGAATCAGGTTTAATATCAGCAGCTTATGTCATGAAATTTGTTGTTTTTGCAGCAGCAGTACATTGCAATTCATAATAATGGGAAAAAACCTGTAAATTACAATAAATATATATATTAGTTAAATTAAACAAATAGTGCAAAAACAGAAATAAAAAAATAGTGAGGTAGTGTTCATGGGTTCAATGTCCATTCAGAAATCTGATGGCAGAGGGGAAGAAGCTGTTCCTGAATCATTGAATCATGCTGAAAGTTTGAAGTTAATAACTCATTGGGGTCTAAGGAAGAAGGAGATGAGTTATTAACTTCAAACTTTCCGCATAATCACTCAGAGTTGACCTGCATGTGCATGTAACAAGAGCTGTATAACTCATCTCCTTCTATCCTAGGCCACAAACTTATCAATCATCCTTGCTGTGGACACTTTCTGGAGGACCAAGATCCAAATGCTCCACGACCGCTGGACTAAGTGTGTAAATGTGGGAGGGAACTATGTTGAAAAAATGAATGTGCTAGGTTTTCTAAAGTTGTACCTTAGGCTACAAACTTATCAATAACCCCTTGTATTTCTTAGTGTAAGTTATATTATATTTTATATATGGCTGCAAAACATCACATTTCATGACATCATGACATACACCAGTGATAATAAACCTGACTCCGATTCTGACAGTCATCCCCAGGTGATGAACTCCCAACGCGTGCCCATTCTATATACAGTGAATGAGATTGGAATTGGTTTATTATTGTCACATGTTCCAAGGTACAGTGAAAAGCTTGGTTTGCAGTCTGTTCACATGGATCATTAAAAGATTAGCCTTATTTATTTGTCACATGTACAGTGCATCAAAGTATTGGGGGGTGGAGGGGTGCTGGGACAGCACAGGAATGAAATAAGCTGCTGCTGAAAGTTGTGAACTCAATCAGCTCCATGTTGGGCAGTAGCATCCCCAACATCGAGGACATCTTCAGGGGGCGATGCCTGGAAAAAGGCTGCTCCCATCATTAAGGACCCGAGTTCCTGGCATGATGGTGGAAGCCTGAGCACCGGCAGAGATGGAGGACCTTCACTGCAGACCTAAACGCCCGCAGAGTAACGAGAAGTAGAAGAAGAAGAAGGAATTTAACAATGGAAAACATGTAGGAAGGTGTTTATAAAAATTCCAGGATAACAGGAAAAACTAACTTGGTTTTGTGAATGGAAAATCTCATTTAACCAACTTACTGAAGTATTTTGAGTGGAGAAAGATGCAAGGGTCTGTGTTATGTTTCACTGCATTGACAGAGGACTCTCTGATTTATGGGCTGTTCTCAGGGACACACACACACACACAGGAAGATCATCAACTTGGCCAAAGAAGCCCTTTGGTCTGTCAGAAACTTGTTGGTCCGTCAGCATGTTGAGATGTCCGCAGAGGAACGCTGCTGACTGGTTGCAGGAGTAGGCGCCGAGCGACGCACTGAAGCTCGGTGCAGACACTGCAAGGGCTCAGCGGGGAAAGACCTCAGTGTAGGGTCCCTCCGCTACTGGATGGGAGGGGCTGGGTTGGGTGAGGAAGCCCCTCAATTACTGTAGTAGTGTATCACCCCAGGGGACCACACGAGTAGTAACACTCCTACTGACTTTAAGGAGTGCAATGAAACTCCACTTTACACATTGTCCAGGAATGTAAGAATGAAAGGGCTTATTCTTGTAAACAGTTTTATTATGAACAAGATTTAATTTGGTATAAAACATTGAAGAAGTAGGACGTGGTGAGGGTAAAGGGGAACTGGTTGTTTCCTCTACTTTTATCTCTGGAATCAGAATAAGAATCAGAACCAGGTTTAAAATCACTGGCACATATCGTGAAATTTGTGGCCTTTGTGGCAGCAGTATGATGCAGTGCATAATAACAGGAAGAAAAAGATGAATTACAGTAAATATATATATATAATTATATTAACTATTATTCGTAATAGTTAAATTAAATAAGTAGTGCAAAAAAGTAGTGAGGTAGTGTTCATGGGTTCGATGTCCATTCAGAAATCAGGTGGCATTTGATATGGTCATTGCAGCAAATGAAAACCTGCGGAGTGGAAGGTAACATCAGATTGAATGGAGACAGGGTGACTGAGGGGTGAAATAAAGTCGGCATTACTGGGTCTTTTCCAGGTTGGAAGATTGAAGATTAGCTTTATTTGTCACATGTAGATTAAAACTTCGAAACATACAGTGAAATGCATCGTTTGCATCAAATCAGATCAGTGAGGATTGTGCTGGGGGCAGCCCGCGATGGTTTCCACGCTTCTGGTGCCAAATAATGGCAGGAATTGAAGAAGATCGGTGAAAACTGTGACAAGTGGTGTGCCACAGGCAATGACGATGGGGCTTCCACCTTTCTACAACTTACATAAATGACGTGGATACAAGGACTGAAAGCAGGTTTGCTAAATTTACTGAGATCAGGCAGCTGGGAAAGTAAGTGGTGAAGATGCAAGACAAGGCCTCAGAGAGACAGGTTCAGTAAGTGTGCAGAGTGCTGGTGAATGATGGGAAAATGTGAAACAGCCAATTTTGACAGCAAAAGAAGAGATGATGTCTTATTGTGAGGATTTACAGAGCTCTGAGATGCAGAAGGGTCTTAGTCCCCAAGTTCATGATTTGAGAAAGACTGGTTTGTAGTTATGGTAATCATTTGGAGAATGAACTGATTTATTATGTTTATCTCTTGGGGTGTCAGGGTGGAGATATGTCTCTATCAAAGGAGGTGTAAGGTGCTCCTTCCCTCCACTAGCCTGCAGGTCACCCTTGGGCAAGGCGTAGCACCTGCTTAGCTCTTCTACACCCCCCGCCCCACCCACGGTCAGAGTCACGCGAAGACTTGGGAGCAGGTGGTGGACGGTCGTATGAGCAGCCGGTGCAGATCACAAGTCCTGGTTATGTGACCACTGACACCAGGCTGACAATCTCTGAAGAGTATTGATAATGGCTGGGGTCACCCGTCTTGTAAAGACACTGTCCAGAAGAAGGCAATGGCAAACCACTTCTGTAGAAAAATTTGCCAAGAACAATCATGGTAATGAAAAAAACCATGACTGCCCACGTCATCTGACACGTCACATAATCAGCAAATGCTTTCTTTTGGAAATGGAATACTGTAACAAGAAAGTTAAATAGAGTAAAGAGCACATAAACAGTCCCTTCAGCCCATCTTGTCCATGCCATTCCCATTTGCCCACATTAGACCCATACCCCTCTAAGGGAGGGGGCGTGGTAGCATGGTGGTTAGTACAACACCTAACAGTACAGGTGACCTGGGTTCAATTCCTGCCACCCCCTAAAAGGAGTTTGTATGTTCTCTCCAGAACTGTGTGGATTCCTCTGGGTGCTCCAGTTTCCTCCACAGTCCAATGACATATGGGTTGGTAGGTTAATTGGTTATTGGAGATTGTCCCGTGATGAGGCTAGGGTTAAGTTGGGGGTCACTGGTCGGCATGTCTCGAAGGACTGGAGGTGCCGATTCTGTGCTGTATCTCAATAAATTACAATATGAACTATATATATGTATATACACAAACACATATGCACATACATCCATATACTGTCTATGTATATGCACATGCATACACACACATATACATACATATACTGTCTATGTATATATGGTGTGTAAAATAAATACGCCGTGCAAAAAAAGAGCAAAAATATCAAGTGTTCATTAAAATAAAAAGCCTCATTCTGTGTGGAATTTCACATACTTGTCCAGTGACGTAAACAAAGCTACTTTGCTAGTCATCCCAGAAAGGGAAAGGAGAAGAAAAGATATTCCGCTCAGTGAAACTCCATTGTTTTGCTGAAAGAAAACCTCCGAAGGAATGGCAGTGTTTTTCTGCTAAGTGCCCGTCCTTGTGTTCACAGAGACTCCTATATTTGGCAGAGCCACAACCTAAACAAGAAGTGGAAGCTCCACACGCCCAGAATTACTGGAAATAGTCGGTGCTCAGATATAATTTGTAATAACTCGAGGCTTGGGCTGCAACCGTCCAAAACAACAGCTGGCTTCCTCCAAGCCTCCCAGCCATACTCACACAAACAGGCAGGAAATGGGATTCTGATACCCTCACTGCTTTGCTCTGGTTTGAAATGTCAATCGCTCATTCCCAGCTGAATTATTTCAGGAAGCATGAGTTATTTTGTACCTTAATTCGCTTTATACACTAAGCCCGGCGCTGACTATTCAACTTTTCCCAGAAGTTTTTCTCTCTTTGTTCCAAAACAACCAGTGCCTCATGAATCTTACAACCCTCCTGTCCTGCCAAACCTGTATGTTCACTGTTCTCATCTGGAGATATAAATGGGCCCTTTGTGAGGTTTTCCTGGGAGCGTTAAATCAAATCTAGACAAATATTTGAGAGAGTCGACAGGAACGATGCCAAGGGAGCTGAATGTATCTGGGTAAATAAATATTCACATTCCAGTAACAGAACATGTGTTTTGTTAATTTACCTTCTGTTGCAAAGCTATTTAATTTTAACTCAAGTCCAAGTCAAGTTTATTGTCATTTAATTACCTACATGTATAGCACCAAATGAGACAATGTTTCTCTGGACTAGGGTGTAAAGCACTGTACACACAACACATAACACACATATGACACACAATAACTTAGAAAAGTAAGAACTGAATCTACAAATGAATTACGCATTGATAAACAAAGTAAAGTGCATAAATTAAATATTGTAGGGTACAATTATCTGGTGACACTTAAAGTGCAATGTGGCAGGGAGTTCAGAAGCCTAATGGCCTGACGGAAGTAGCTGTTTCCTGACCTGTTCATTCTTGCCTTTATGCATCAGAGTCTCCTGCCTGATGGTAGAAAGTCAAAGATGATGTTGGATGGATGGGTGGGATGTTTGACAGTACAATGTCCTGGTAAATGTCCCCGATAGATAGTAGGGAGACCCCT
This sequence comes from Hypanus sabinus, assembly GCF_030144855.1. Lineage (NCBI taxonomy): Eukaryota > Metazoa > Chordata > Chondrichthyes > Myliobatiformes > Dasyatidae > Hypanus > Hypanus sabinus. The sequence continues at coordinate 8,924,907 of NC_082730.1, forward strand.
ATCATCCTCTGGGCTTTTCTCACAGTCCTTTGTAGGGACTTCCACTCCAATACTTTGCTGCTATGATTTCAAACATTGTTATAGTTACAGGAGACTGCAGACACAGGAACCTGGAGCAAAAGACTCAGTGGGTCAGTCAACATCTATGGAGAGAGATATATTGATGTTTTGGGTGGGTCGAGATCTTTCATCCACTGCAGTTTCTCCTGCTCTCCAACTCGGAGCCCTGACCTACCTGGTATCAGTTTTTTGAGAGCAACACACTAAAAGCTGGAGGAATTCTGCAGGTCAGTCAGCACCTGTAGAGGGAAAAGATAAAAATGAGTTTACTTTGTCACACGTATAGTGAAACATCGAAACGCGGCGAAGTGCGTTGTTTTGCGTTGACGACCAACAGTCTGAGGACTGTGCTACGCAGCCCACAGGTGTCACCAACATAGCATGGCCCCAGCTCACCAACCCAAACTATCACTGTACATCCTTGTAATATAGGAGGAAACCCACACGGTCACGGGGAGAACGTACAAAATCCTTGCAGACAGTGGTGGTAACTGAAACCCGTATCGACAACTGCTGACATAGCAAAGGGATTGTGCTAACTGCTACACTACTGTGACAACCAACATTTCTGGTCTGTGGAAGGGTCTCGTCCTATCTCATATGGGTGTGTGCCTGTAACGCTGCTGCAAGCAATCTTTTTATTGCACCTGTACATCACTGTATTTGTTCACATGACAATAAACTCCACTCAAAATGCCTCTGACTGAACCTTGATAATGCACTTCTGATTCACCGTCAGAATCAGAATAAGAATGAGCTTTATTATCACTGACATAAAATACTGTGAAAAAGTCTTAGGCACCCTGGATTTTTTATATGGTTTCATCTCAACATCATCAAGTCTGTCTGGGATTACCTGGAGAGGCAGAAGCAAAGAGACAGACAAAGTTGATTTGATTTAGTTTTTTACTGTTTGTTGCTCTTTATAGTATTTCTTTTGACATTTAGAAACTTTTCATTTCATTCTTTTGAAAGCACCTTTGCTTTACAGTATATTTTCACATTTGCCTAAAACTTTTGCGCAGAACTGCTGATCTTCAGAGATGCTGATACCCAAAAACCTGAACTCCTCGATGAGGGCTGGTGTGTGTGTTCCCTCGACTTCCCCTTCCTGAAGTTCCCAATCAGTTCCTTGGTTTCACCGATGCTGAGTGCAAGTTTGTTGTTGCGACACCACTCAGCCAGCTGACCTATCTCACTCCTGTGTACTTCTTGTCATCGTCTGAGATTCTGCCAACAACAGTTGTGTCATCAGCAAATGCTTACAGCAATGTCTAAAGGTCTTAGGCATATATATACAATAGCTAAGGTTCTTAAGACTTTTGCGCAGTACTATAGTAATTTTATGTATTGAACTGTACCTGCTGCTGCAAAAATAAAAGCAAATTTCATGACATATGTGGGTGATGATAAACCGGATTCTGTTCTGGGTCTCTATTGTGGACTGAGAGTGGGAAGGGGACAGGGAGAGGGGAATCATGGTTGGGGAGAAGGGAGAGAGTGGGAAGCACCAGAGAGACAATCTGTAATGATTAATAAACCGTTTGTTTGGAAATCGAATGACCTTGCCTGGTGTCTCAGGGCTGGGTGTATCTGCATCTGCGCCACTGCCCCACCCAGCACTCCTTCTTTGCCATCTGTCCCACACACCTCCCGCATCGCTCCGCTCTCACCATTCCAGACCTTCCTTGATCCTGCCAGATTTACAAGCTCGCTCTCCACTCTATGATGACAAATACAGTACTGTGCAAAAGTCTTAGCTGTACACTTAGAGCAGGGGTGTCAAACTCATTTTAGGTCACGGGCCGGATTGGGCAAAATGCAGCTTCATGTGGGCCGGATCAGTCGGGCGCGTGTGAACGCAGCTTTCATTGCCTCCGTTTTTTCAGCCTGTTCTCATGTGTCTCAGTCTCTGCTATAACTACACAGCAAGCATTATTTTTATGATTGGTATTAACTTACAATCATAGGCTTCATTCGCCAGGCCATTAATAATTAAAATAATAGATCTATCTAAAATGATCTCGCAGGCTGTATATAATTGTACGCCGGGCCAGATATGGCCCGCGGGCCTTGAGTTTGACACCTATGACTTAGAGTAATTTACAAGGGTATTTATGGGACTTGAGGACCTGAGATATAGGAAGTTGAATAGCTTAGGACTTACTAACATACACCAATTGCTTGTATACTTCTGTAATGTGCTGTAAGGTTTCATTGTAGTGGCCTCCCTGTAATGTTCCATTGCTAAGGTAATGGTTTCTCTGTAGCAGCAGTGTTTGGGTTATGACTAGAGATAATGGGGGCTTTGGAATGTGTGCTATCCAATGAGAGGTGTAAAGGGGGTTTCTTCTTTTTTCTTTGTTACTGTGTATGTAATCGAAAATAGCTTCTTTGTCTTGTTAAAAGCAGGAATGCTTCTTTGTTGCGAGAGAGAGCTGGAAGCTTGTTTGGGTTAAAATTTACTGATAACAAGAATTGTATTCCTTTGTAAACCAAATGGGATTAATGTTGTTCTTTCTTCTGAGTCTGTAAGCTATTGTTGGCGGGCTTTTGGGGAGATCGGCGCAAGGGGTTAAGAGAGAGAGGACGCAATGCTGTAAGCTGGGCGAGGAATGGACCCCAAGCGGGGGTCTAAGGCCAGGAGGTACCCTGAGGAGAGGAGATGAAACTAGATGTGCTTGGTTGACCACTTCGGATGGTCCTAAGCTGCGAGTCGAGGAGTTCGGAGGGGATCGAATGGTGGCCAGAAGACTTCAGTAATTGAGCTCCAACGGTTGTGCACGAAGTGGTTTGAACTTTGATAAATTTGGTGCCTTTTCTTTATTTTTTACTTCATATATACTGCATCGTTATTAATCACTTAGTTATAGTAATCTTTATAAATTGTACTCATTTAATCGCTTATGGTGTACTGTCTTTTTGGGTGAGGCGGGGACATCACACAGCATCCACACCAGCTGATTACCCAGTTTGGCGGGGCCGAAGGCTGCTCCCTCTAGACGGAAACAAGCTGAGCGAGCCTGAGGCGACCCAGGGGGTTACAGAGGCGTGTTGTTCTTTCTTGTTGGTTTGGGAGCAGAGATTTCATGGTCATTTGTTGGCGAGAGGTGAAGCGAGAAGACGCAAATGGAATGAGTTGGTAGCCTGACATATGGAGTGAACTTGAAGTGAGGGTCCAACGGTCAGTGATGCTCGGAGGATGTCGATGGGGAACAACTGGTCAAATCTGTGAGCTCCAACGTGCAGTTTAGACTGCTTTATTAAAATGGGCCCTTTTCCTTTTAATTTTCTTTACTAACCCGATTGTCAGATTTAGATTTATAAAGTTCAATCACTTAATTGCATATGGTGTACTGTCTGATATTTTGTGGTTTGGATTTGTAACTGGGCTACACATCACGCAGCATCCACACAAACGAGATTTCTCAGTTTGGCTGGGCCAGAGGCCGTCTTCCCCGAGTCAAACGCATGCAGGCCGAACCTGAGGGTTACCCTTCTATCAAATTGCCCCTCATTATGGAGTGTAAGAGACTGAGGGGATATTGGATTGCGGCATAACAAAAGTATGAGGAGTGTAGATAAGGTCAATGGAAGCAGGCTTTTTTCCACCAAGGGTAGGTGAGACTAAAACTAGGTTTAGGATGAAAGATGAGATATTTAACAGGAACCTGAAGGGGATTTTCTTCATTCAAAGGGTAGTGAGAATGTGGAACGAGCAGCCAGCAAAAGTAATGGATGCGGGCTTGATTTCAACATTTAAGAGAAATTTGGATAGGGACTGTGGATGCAAGGGGTTTGGAGGGACGTGGTCTGGATCTAGGTAGGTGGGATTAGGCCGAAGACCAGATTGCATGGACCCAATGGGCTGAATGGCCTGTTTTGTGCCATGGTATTCTATGACTCTAAGCCTTTTTACTGTTTCTATATGTTATAGGTTGACATTGGTTTCTGTTAGTTTATAATAAGACCATAAGACATAGGAGCAGATTTAGGCCATTTGGCCCATCAAGTCTGCTCTGTCATTCCATCAGGGCTGATTTATTATCCTCCTCAACCACATTTTCCTGCTTCGCCCCATAACTTTTGATGCTCTTACTAATCAAGAGCCTTTAGATCTCAGCCTTAATATACCCAATGACTTGGCCTCCACAATTGTATGTGGTAATGATTACTGCAGAATCACCACTCTCATCATCTCTGTTCCTCCTTATCTCTGTTTTAAAGGGATATTCTTTTATTCTAAGACAGCCCTCTGGTCTGAGACTCCATCATTTTGGGAAATATCCTCCTCATGTCCACTCTATCTATGCCTTTTGATAGGCTTCAATGGGTTCCCCCTTCATTCTTCTAAACTCCAGCGAGTACAGGCCCAGAGCCATCAAATGCTCTGTCACATACATTAACCCTTATATTCCCAGAATCATTCTCATGAACCCTCTCTGGTCTTTCTCCAATCCCAGCACATCCTTTCTTTGATAAGGGGCCCAAAACTGCTCGCATATGCTAAGTGCAGTCTGCCAATGCCTTATAAAGCCTCAGCTGTAAAAATCTGTAAATCTTTCAACAATGTTTGCACAACAGACTTTGGCCACTGTTTTGAAGGGTGTGACCAGCTGATTTATTTTGAAAAGACTCAACTCCCTGAGAAATCTGTGGGCACAGGGATGGTTTATGTTTGTTAACAACACAATAGTGGTTTCTCAAATTCAACCTGCAATCAAAGATTGTTAATGTCTACCTCTGTAAATTAGCCTCACTCAACAGCTGTGTCTCCTGCATAATGACAGCATGTACTTTTGATGTAAGAAGTTATCTCCAGTGTTTCATGGGAACAGTTTTCAAACCACATCTGATGCTGAGCCAGAGAAGGAGACATCTGCTCAAGTGCCTGGTCGAAGCAACAGATTTGCGGAATACTTGCTCCATTTGGTCCATCAATTCAATCCTATCACCTAAGTCCCATAATCCCACTCCCCATCTTCTCCCTGCAGATTGTACCCAGTAACTCTTCATCTTTTTGATGTTTTTACCACTATTTTTACCACTATGTTTTCATTACTATCATTTGGGAGGAGATACAGAAACTTCAAGACTCACACTCAAAGTTTTAGGAAAAGGTTCTTCCCCTCTGCCGTCAAACCTTTAAACAGTCCATGAACTCGTGAACTCTGCCTCGTTATTCCATTTTGCACCGTTTATTTTGGAATTTACAGTACTGGGTAGAGGATTGAAGGTATGTTTCTACCAAAGGAGGAGTAAGGCACTCCTTCCCTGCGCTAGCCTGCAGGTCACCCTTGGGCAAGGTGTAGCACCTGCTTAGCCCCCAATCAGGGTCACATGAAGCCATGGGAGCAGGTGGTGGATGGTTGTATGAGCAGCCGGTGCATATCACAAGTCCTGGTTATGTGACCACTGACAACAGGCAGACAATCTCTGAAGAGTATGAATAATGGCTGGGGTCACCTGTCTTGTAAAGACACTGCCCAGAAGAAGGCGATGGCAAACCACTTCTGTAGAGAAATCTACCACTAATGCTCATAGCCATGATCACTCACGTCATACGACACGGTAAATAATGATGACGAATTTATAGTAATTTTGTATCTTGCAATCTACTGTTGCTGCATAACAGCATATCATGTAAGTCAGTCATAATAAACCGGATTCTCATTCTGACTGACCCGATGTGGGTTAATTATCTGTTGATGTAACAGATAATTTTCAATGTATCAGCACATCACTGGGATGTGGCAAGAAACTGGAGCATCTGGAGAAGCTCTGGTCAGTCATAGGAAGGACTGGGAAATGCCACACAAAGAGATTAGGATTGATTGTCTGTCTCTGTTCAGATATAGTTTTTAATAAATTCTATTTCATGTCTTTATTTTCCTATAAATGCCTGAAAGAAAATGAATCTCAACATATCATGCGGTATATGTACTTCAACAAGAAATTGACTTTGAACTTTAAATTTGGCTCTTTACAAGGAAAGTTAATCTGCACCAGATTAAAAATATTCTGTTAAAATATAGGGGGGGGGGGGCTGCTTCACTGAGCACCTCTGCACCATCCACCACAAGCCAGACTTCCCAGTGACCAAACATTTTAATTCCAATTCCTATTCCCATTCCAACGTGTCAATCCATGACCACCTCTTCTGCCAAGATGAGGCCACCCTCAGGGCGGAGAAGCAACACTTTAGGTTCCACCTGGGTAGCCTCCAACCTGATGGTGTGAAAATCGATTTCTTGTTCCAGTAAACAAATCTCCTCCCCCCCTCCCATTCCTCTATTACCCTCTCAGATCTTTTACCTCTTCTCACGTGCCTAGTACTTCCCCCGGGTCCCTTCCTCCAGCCATTTCTCCTATGGTCAACTCTCTTTCCCATCAGATTCCTTCCATTCCAGCCCTTTACCTTTCCAACCCACCTAGCTTGACCTATCATCTTCTAGCTAGCCCCCTTTCTCTACCCTCAACTTTTTACTCTGGTGTTTTCCTCCTTCCTTTCCAGTCCCGAAGAAGGGTCTTGGCCTGAAACATGGCTGTTTATTCATTTCCATAAGTGCTGCCTGATCTGCTGAGTTCCTCCAGCATTTTGATGACCTGGATTTCCAGCATCTATAGAATCTCTAGCATTCATGGTAAAACTTATGCCTTCAAAAGTATGCATAATGGCATTTCTTAGTAAACATCAAATAATATTGTTTATTTGCACATGGAATAGGCTAACTTAATAACTCGAGATTCAAGCAACACACACAAAATGCTGGAGGAACTCAGCAGGCCAGGCAGCATTTCGTGTGTGTTGCTCAAATTTCCAGCATCTGCATATTTTCTCTTGTTTAAACTCCAGGTTCAGGATTGTTTATTCCATTCTTCAGGATAGGAGTGTAAAGGAGAGCAAAATGATTGTTACTCAGATCCAAAAGCACAATAAGTACAAGTGTAATGCCCTGGTTCACATGTTTACTGTGCTGTATGTATTTCATTTTTGCAGTTCTGTACGAGCAGTCTGCTCTGTTTTCATGCTTGTTTGGGTTATTGTTGAAGATAAGAGATAGAGAAATGTGTGCTATCCAATTAGGATGGCCAGATTAAGGGGAGGTTTCTCTGGCGAGGGACACTAAGGTTGGGCTTGGGGCTTTTGTTCGGGAGGAGATGAAGAGAGATGTTGGGGAGAACCGGTGGCAGCATACGATCCAGTGGGAGACACGTCTGTTCGAGATGGATTGCGAGCGACGTTCGGAAGGTGGTGTGAGCTTTCACGTTGACCGAGGGCCCAGCGCCTGAGTGACAGAGAAGCTCAAGATGAGCTCCAAATTGTGTACATTTGACTATTTAATTAGAATGGACCGTTTTCTTTTTGTTATTCTTTATGAACCCTTTAGTTAAGATCCATAAATAAAATTCCTTTAATTGTATGCAGTGTACTCTATGTTATCTCATGGCATTAATTTGTAACAGGGTAGTAAATGACACAGCATCCACACAAACAGAAGTTTGGGGTGGGACCGAGTGCGCCTCAATCTCACGAGGTTGTCTTCCCCAGACTCACACAGCTGAGGAAACCAGAGTGTTTCATAAGGGACACAATAAATATAAATTTAAAAATACTCTTATGAAACACGACGTGCAAACAGCTGTTTGAGCGTGGTTGTACGATTATCTTACATACACAGAGTGATTATATATACATACACTGACACATGGTTCAGAAGTATTTGTACATAAGGTGACTCTGACAGAAAATGGTAAAGTCACAGTGACACTTGGCAAGAGGAAATCTTCAAGTTAGTAATAGGACAAATGATATCACCACAGGACAGTGACTGCGTCAGTGTAGATATGAGGTGTGGGATGTCATTGTAAAGTGACAGTGAATGGGGGGAAAACACACACAAAATGCTGGAGGAACTCAGCAGGCCAGGCAGCATTTACGGAAAAAAGTACAGTCGACATTTCAAGCCGAGACTCTTCGGCAGGACTGGAGGGAAAAAGCTGAAGAGCGGATTTGAAAGGTGGGGGGAGGGGAGAGAGAAACACCAGGCGATAGATAAGTGAAACTTGGAGGGGGAGGGATGAAGTTGATTGGTGAAAGAGACAGAATGCCATGGAAGAAAGGAAAAAGGTGGGGGGGGGGTGGCACCAGAGGGAGTAGGCAAGGGGATAACATGAGAGAGGAAAAGGGGATGGGAACTGGTGAAGGGGGGGTGGGGCATTAGTGGAAATCTGAGAAATCGATGTTCATGCCATCAGGTTGGAGGCTACCCAAACGGAATATAAGGTGTTGTTCCTTCAATCTAATGTGGTCTTATCATGACAGTGGAGGAGGCCATGGATGGATTTATCGGAATGGGAATGGGAAGTGGAATTAAGTAGGTGGCCACTGAGAGATCCCGCTTGTTCTGGTGGACAGAGTGTAGCTGCTCAGCAAGGTGGTCTCCCAATCTACGTTGGGTTTCACCGATATACCAGAGGCCACACCCGGAGTACTGGACCAAGTATATGACTCCAACAGACTCACAAGTGAAGGGTCACCTCATCTGAAAGGGTTGTTTGGGGCACTGAATGGTCGTGAGGGAGGAGGTGTAGGGGCAGGTGAAGCACTTGTTCTGCTTGCAAGAGTAAGTGCCAGGAGGGAGATCAGTGGGGAGGGACGAATGGATAAGGGAGTCGCGTAGGGAGTGATTCCTGTGGAAAGCAGGATGTGGTGGGGGGGGAGGGAAAGATGTGTAGATGTGTTTGGTGGTGCCATCAGTTGGAGGTGGCACAAGTTCCAGAGAGTTATGTGCAGAACGTGGAGGCTGGTGGGGTTGTAGGTGAGGACAAGAGGAACTCCATCCCTGGTGGGGTGACGGGAGGATGGGGTAAGAGCAGATGTGCATGAAATGGAAGAGATGCGGGTTGAGGGCAGTATTGATGGTGGAAGAAGGGAAGTCCCTTTCTTTAAAAAAGGAGGACATATCCTTTGTTCTAGAATGAAAAGGCTCATCCTGAGAGCAGATGAGACAGAGATGGAGGAATTGAGGGAAGGAGTTTGTGTTTTTACAAGGGTTTATAATAGACATTGGTGGATAGTGAGACAGTGAGATCAAGGAAGGGAAGGGAAGTGTTGGAAATGGACAATGTAAATTTGTGGGCAGGGTAGAAGTTGGAGGCAAAGTGGATGAAATCGACTAGTTCAACACAGGTGTAGGAAGCAGCACCAATGTGTCGTTGATGTGGTTAAGGAAGAGTGTAGGACGGTCACCAGTTTAGGCTTGCAACATAAGACTGTTCCGTGTAGCCGACAAACAGGCAGGCATAGCTGGGACCCATGCGAGTGCCCATGGCTACCCCTTTTGTTTGAAGGAAGTGAGAGGAGCCTAAGGAAAAATCATTTGGAGTGAGGACGAGTTCTGGTAGGTGGAGGGGAACTGGTTGGGTCTAGTGTCCAGAAAGAAATGGAGAGCTTTGAGGCCTTCCTGGTGGGGGATGGAGGTGTATAGGGACTGGACATCCATAGTGAAAATATGATGAGGGCCAGAGAACCTGAAATCCTTCAAAAGATCAAGAGCATATGTGGTGTCACAGATGTAGGTGGGAAGGAACTAAACCAGGGGCAATAAGACAGAGTCGAGGTATGCCAATATGAGTTCAGTGGGGCAGGACCAAGCTCAAACAATGAATTCACCTGGACAAGCAGGCTTGTAGATTTTGGGTGGGAGGTAAAAACATTTCAAGCCGAGACTCTTCGGCAGGACTGGAGAGAAAAAGCTGAAGAGCGGATTTGAAAGGTGGGGGGAGGGGAGAGAGAAACACCAGGCGATAGATAAGTGAAACTTGGAGGGGGAGGGATGAAGTTGATTGGTGAAAGAGACAGAATGCCATGGAAGAAAGGAAAAAGGTGGGGGGGGGTGGCACCAGAGGGAGTAGGCAAGGGGATAACATGAGAGAGGAAAAGGGGATGGGAACTGGTGAAGGGGGGGGTGGGGCATTAGTGGAAATCTGAGAAATCGATGTTCATGCCATCAGGTTGGAGGCTACCCAAACGGAATATAAGGTGTTGTTCCTTCAATCTAATGTGGTCTTATCATGACAGTGGAGGAGGCCATGGATGGATTTATCGGAATGGGAATGGGAAGTGGAATTAAGTAGGTGGCCACTGAGAGATCCCGCTTGTTCTGGTGGACAGAGTGTAGCTGCTCAGCAAGGTGGTCTCCCAATCTACGTTGGGTTTCACCGATATACCAGAGGCCACACCCGGAGTACTGGACCAAGTATATGACTCCAACAGACTCACAAGTGAAGGGTCACCTCATCTGAAAGGGTTGTTTGGGGCACTGAATGGTCGTGAGGGAGGAGGTGTAGGGGCAGATGAAGCACTTGTTCTGCTTGCAAGAATAAGTGCCAGGAGGGAGATCAGTGGGAAGGGACGAATGGATAAGGGAGTCGCGTAGGGAGTGATTCCTGTGGAAAGCAGGAAGTGGTGGGGGGGGGGAGGGAAAGATGTGTAGATGTGTTTGGTGGTGGCACAAGTTCCAGAGAGTTATGTGCAGGACGTGGAGGCTGGTGGGGTGGTAGGTGAGGACAAGAGGAACCCTGTCCCTGGTGGGGTGACGGGAGGGTGGGGTAAGAGCAGACATGAAATGGAAGAGATGCATGTTGGGAGGTGCGCGGTGCGGGAACTATGAGGTTGCTGGCAGTGGATGGGCGATCCCCACAGTCAATAAGGTTGGTCACGGTGTGGAAGACAATGACCTGGTTCCTTAGTGGGATCCTGCTCGAAGGCTCAGTAAGAGGAGGTGTCTCAGAGTCCATAGATGCTGCCTGGCCTGCCGAGTTCCTCCGGCATTTTGTGTGTGTTGCTTTGGATTTCCAGCATCTGCAGATTTTCTCTTGCTTGTGAACTGGGGTGATGAAGGGGGTGGCGAGGGACTGTGGAGAGGGGTGTGTCAGTGTAGGGATGAGGTGTGGAGTGTCAGTGTAAAGTGACAGTGAATGGGGGGGGGATGAAGGGGGTGGCGAGGGACTGTGGAGAGGAGTGTGTCAGTGTAGGGATGAGGTGTGGAGTGTCAGTGTAAAGTGACAGTGAATGGGGGGGGATGAAGGGGGTGGCGAGGGACTGTGGAGAGGAGTGTGTCAGTGTAGGGATGAGGTGTGGAGTGTCAGTGTAAAGTGACAGTGAATGGGGGGGGATGAAGGGGGTGGTGAGGGACTGTGGAGAGGAGTGTGTCAGTGTAGGGATGAGGTGTGGCGTGTCAGTGTAAAGTGACAGTGAATGGGGGGGGATGAAGGGGGTGGTGAGGGACTGTGGAAAGGAGTGTGTCAGTGTAGGGATGAGGTGTGGAGTGTCAGTGTAAAGTGACAGTGAATGGGGGGGATGAAGGGGGTGGTGAGGGACTGTGGAGAGGAGTGTGTCAGTGTAGGGATGAGGTGTGGAGTGTCAGTGTAAAGTGACAGTGAATGGGGGGGGGATGAAGGGGGTGGTGAGGGACTGTGGAAAGGAGTGTGTCAGTGTAGGGATGAGGTGTGGCGTGTCAGTGTAAAGTGACAGTGAATGGGGGGGATGAAGGGGGTGGTGAGGGACTGTGGAAAGGAGTGGCAGGTAATGAGGTGAAGGTGTTGATCAGCCTTGGATTCTTTCAGAATTACGCGTAAACGTGGCAAAGTGTCTTTTTAATTAAACAATGTTTATTTATTTTCTCTAATGGCTACTGCAGCATAAATTTAACCTTTGGCAGATCCATCAGTCCTGATTTGGATCAGGGTAACTGACATTGGGTTTTGAAGTAATAATAGAGTTCAGCTGTCTTTACATGGGCTGGCAGGGATAGCCAGTTCCGCCGGAATCTGTCAGCACTCAGATCAAAAGTCCGCTGTTTACGCAGAGAGCACCTCCCAACTTTACAGCCAGTTAGCGTTGGGTACATGTAGTGCAAGTTCTCAGAAAGCAACGACACGTTTTCCTCTGACGACACGGATTGGAGAAACCAGAGGCAGGGTGTAGTCATGTTCGTCACAGACCACAGCAAACAGGAAACATTCCTTTACTGGAGAGTGCTTAAAGAGAACTGACGCTACCGGCCTAAAGCAAACAATGATATAAAATATCCCCTACAATGAGGAGAAATAACATTGTAGGCCCCAAGGTAAACTTTTACAGTTCGTAAATGGCAAAGGCTTGGAAAATTTGCTTAAAAGCATAAATTCTCTGAATCAAAATCAAATGCCTTATTTATATCTTTCATTAATCTTTTGTGAGTTTTGTAGGCAGCTGCCAATTCCGCTAAAATCTGTGGTTCTTATCTCTCTTTGAATGCCTTCAATAATAGTTTTGAATTCCAAAGTACGTTTATTATCAAAGAATATAGATATTATACAACCTTGAGATTTGTCTCCAAATGGGCAGCCACGAAACAAAGAATCCTGGAAAAAAAACCCATTATGTGCAGAAAAATAATCATGCAAACAATATACGCAAGCAAATAGCGTTTTGAACTGAAGTCCACAGCGAGTCCGTCTCCAGACCCTTAGTTCAGCGCAGAGCTGGGTAAACGTCACAGAGCTTTGCAGGCTGCTACCAATTCCAATGGCATTTGTGATTTCTTCCCTCATAGAATATAGAACAAAGAACAGGAACATAGAACAGGACCATAGAGCTTAGAACAGGACCATAGAACTTGGGACCTAGAACAGTACAGCACACTGTACAGTCATTCGGCCCACTTACTTTATCATATAACCATATAACAATCACAGCACGGAAACAGGCCATTTCGGCCCTCCTAGTCCGTGCCGAACTCTTAATCTCACCTAGTCCCACCTACCCGCACTCAGCCCATAACCCTCCACTCCTTTCCTGTCCATATACCTATCCAATTTTACCTTAAATGACACAACTGAACTGGCCTCTACTACTTCTACAGGAAGCTCATTCCACACAGCTATCACTCTTTGAATAAAGAAATACCCCCTCGAGTTTCCCTTAAACTTCTGCCCCCTAACTCTCAAATCATGTCCTCTCATTTGAATCTCCCCTACTCTCAATGGAAACAGCCTATTCACGTCAACTCTATCTATCCCTCTCAAAATTTTAAGTACCTCGATCAAATCCCCCCTCAATCTTCTACGCTCCAATGAATAGAGACCTAACTTGTTCAACCTTTCTCTGTAACTTAAGTGCTGAAACCCAGGTAACATCCTAGTAAATCGAAATTTACAATTTCTTATGACATCGAAAGAGACCATTCAGCCCACTGTATATATTTCAGATCATCTCTAGCAGTTCCATTCGCTGAGACCATACTTGGAGTGTTGTGTGCAGTTCTGGTCACCGAGGAAGGGTGTCTTTAAGCTGGAAGGAGGCAAGAAAAGATCCAAACTCAGTTTATTGCCATACACACAAGCTCACGTAGGCATAGATGCAATTCACAATATCCGTTACTAGGACTGGAGACACTGAGTTGTAAGGAGAAACTGAAGAGGCTGGGGATGTTTCTCCCCGAAGTAAAGAATGCTGAGGGGTGACCTTCTCGGCACAGTAGACCAGCGGGTCGACGTAACGATTTACAGTGCCAGCAACTGAGTTTTAATTCCTGCTGCTGTCTGCAAGGGCTATTGGATCTCTGTTTAATTTCTGATCCTTGGGGTTCTTCCAGGAGTCAGGAATGACGAGCAGTCTAACTCCAAGATTTCAGTTTATCTTCGAGTACAAATGAACATATGAATACTAAGCTAACTAAATAAAGAGCTGGGAAACGATGCTAAGGGATGTATGCATGCAAAGACAAAGGAATAAAGAAGGAGTCAAGAAGCCCAAGATTAATGTCTCTGAAAAATTGATTTCACAAACTTTTTTCCATAGATGCTGCCTGGTCTGCTGAGTTCTTCCAGCATTTTGTGTGTGCTCCTCTGAAAAATCTATCACTTTTATAGATAAGACATTCCTTAGGTAGAGATAAATTAGTTAATAGGCTCAACAATTAAAACAATTACATCGCGTGGGTAATGTGCTAATACTCGGCCAATGAAAAATGAGAAAGGTAATACACCGTTAGTTTAGCTGCTATATCGCTTTCTGCCAGTGAGTGTGAAAAATACATGAGTTTGTATAAAAAGTATTACAAGGAACAGTGGTTTCCATCAGGGATTTCCACGTTCTCCCCATGACCGCATGGGCTTCCTCCCACACAGCAAAGAAGTACAGGCTAAGGTTAGTGAGTTGTAAGCACGGTATGCTTGTGCAAGAAGCGTGATGACAATTGTGGGCTGCCCCAAGCGCACCCTCATAGGGAGCTGGCCGTTGACTCAGAGTACAGATTTCACTGCAAGTTTCGACGCTTCCATATACACGTGACAAATAAAGCTAATCTTTAGAGGGGTATAAAATCATAACGGGAATAGAGGTCACAGGGGTAGGAGAAGCTAAATGAGACAGACTATATTTAAGGTGAGGGAGGAAAGGTTTAATGGGAATCTGAGGTACATCTTCTTCACACAGAGGGTGGTAGATATGTGGGAAAAGCTGCCAGAGGAAGTGAAAGTTGGGTACTTGCTGAATTTCCTTAGTGTTCTGAGGAAGTAGACGTTGGTGTACTTGAAATTATCAACAACCACAGCAACACTGTTATTTTGCCTGGCCAACTGAACGAGTGGCCCCAGGAGTGATATGTGGGGGGGTGGGGGGCTAGCAAGCTTATTTATTTATTTAGAGATATAATAGGTCCTTCCGTCCCAATGTGCCCATGCCGTCCAATTACACCCATGTGATCAATTAACCTAATAATCCATATGTTTTCGGAATGCAGAAACTGGAGAGCCTAGAGGAAACCTTCGTGGTTATGGAGAGAATGTTAAAACTCCTTACAGGCTTGGGTGGGATACGAATGTGGGTCGCTGGCACTGTAAAGGCATAACACTAATCGCTATGCTACCATGCCGCCCGTCCCATCAGGCAGAAGATACAGAGCCACACTCACAAAACACTGGAGGAACTCAGCTGGTCAGGCAGCGTCTGTGGAAATGAATAAACGGTCGATGTTTTGGGCCGAGACCCTGCTTCAGGACTGGAAGGGAAGGGGGAAAGATGCCAGAGTAAAAAGGTGGGGGTAGAGGAAGGAGGGTAGCTAGAAAGTGAGGGGTGAAGCCAGGTGGGTGGGAAAGGAAGGGATCTGATCGGAGGGGAGAGTGGACCATAGGAGAAAGGGAAGGAGGAGGGGACCCATGATAGGCAGGTGAGAAGAGGTGAGAAGCCAGAGTGAGGAATAGAAGAGGGGAGGGGGGAAGGAAGAAGAGACAAAAGTCTGAAAGCACACACTGTGAGGCTCAAGGACAGCTTCTGCCCCTCTGTGGCAGGATTACTAAACAGTCCCTTAGTGTGGTAAAATGGACTCTTGACTTTTCTATCTCTCTCTTGTGATCTTGCACCTTATTGTCTTCCTGCACTGCACTTCCCCTGTAGCAATTTGTTCTGCATTCTGTTATTGCTTTTCCATGATAACCATATAACCAAATAACAATTACAGCACAGAAACAGGCCATTTCAGCCCTTCTAGTCCATGCCGACGCTTACTCTCACCTAGTCCCACCGACCTGCACTCAGCCCATAACCCTCCATTCCTTTCCTGTCCATATACCTATCCAATTTTACTTTAAATGACAATATCGAACCTGCCTCTCCCACTTCTACTGGAAGCTCGTTCCACACAGCTACCACCCTCTGAGTAAAGAAATTCCCCCTCGTGTTACCCCTAAACTTTTGCCCCCTAACTCTCAACTCATGTCCTCTTGTTTGAATCTCCCCTACTCTCAGTGGAAAAAGCCTATCCACGTCAACTCTATCTATCCCCCTCATAATTTTAAATACCTCTATCAAGTCCCCCCTCAACCTTCTACACTCCAAAGAATAAAGATCTATGATGACCTATAATGATCCCACCTGAATGTACTGAATAATGAAATGCTCTGTATGGGTGGCATGTAAGGCATGTTGCTCACTAGATCTCAGTACATGTGACAAGAATAAACCAATTCTAATAGTTTACCATCTTAGCTGAAAAACTTTAGCTGACATCAGGGACTACGAAGCAGCCAGGAAAACAAGTGGGAGTAAAATCCCTTGGATTTTGCTCCTAAAATATGCAAACACTTGATGTTCTTCGTTGAATGGCAGGGAGCTGATTCATTTTGTTATTTTCCATGTGTCACTCACTTCACAGTCAATTGTTCTGCAGATTTGTGGCTTCAGAGTCAGAGCAGTAACAATCAAAATGTTCATCCTGCCAAAGAGAAGACCGCAGGAATTTGAAATGGAAGATTTTGAAATACGCGGTGAGCCTATTCACATCTGGAAGAGATTTGTGAGCAAGTCATAAAAGCAAAAAAATTCTACAGGCGCTGGGATCCAGAGCCATACACACAAAATGCTAGAGCAACTCAGCAGCTCAGGCAGCATCTACGGAGGTGAATAAACAGGCGACGATTCAGGATGGGGAAGGAAGTGAGTAGGAGCCAGATTAAGAAGGTGGGGAGGGAGTGCAGTACAAGCTGGCAGGTGATAGGTGAGAGCGGGTGAAAGGAAGGTGGGCGGGAGAGGAGGGGTGAAGTGAGAAGTTGGGAAGTGATAGGTGGAAGAGATAAAGGGCTGAAGAAGAAAGAATGAAATGGGTGAGGACAGTGGACCCTGGGAGAAAAAGAAGGAACCAGAGGGAGATGATGGGAAGCTGAGAAGAGAAGGGGTGTGAGGAGGAACCAGAATGAGGACTACTGTCATCAAGATGCAAGGTCAATAGTCCATCATATCATACCAGGGTCTCAGTTTGAAATGTCGACTGTTAACGAGGGGTGATTGATAAGTTCATGGCCCAAGGTAGAAAGAGTCAATTTTAGAAAACATAGCACATTTATTTTTCAACATAGCCCCCTCCTATATTTACACAATTAGTCCAGTGGTTGTGGAGCATACGGATTTTGGATCTCCAGAAAGTGTCCACATCAGAGGTGATTGATAAGTTCGTGGCCTATGGTAGAAGGAGATGAGTTATACAGCTCTCATTACATGCACATGCAGTTCAACTCTGAGTGATTATGCAGAAAGTTTGAAGCTATTAACTCATCACAGGTGATTGATAAGTTTGTGGCCTAAGGTAGAAGGAGATGAGTTATTAACTTCAAACTTTCTGCAAAATCACTCAAAGAGTTGAACTGCATAACTTTCTGGAGGTCCAAGATCCAAATGCTCCACGACCGCTGGACTAAGTGTGTAAATGTAGGAGGGGACTATGTTGAAAAATAAATGTGCTAGGTTTTCTAAAATTGACGCCTTCTACTTTAGGCCACAAACTTATCAATCACCCCTTGTATTCCCCTCCATGGAGGCTGCCTGACCTGCTGAGCTCTTCCAGGATTCTGTATGGATGTCCAGTATCTGCAGAATCTCTTGTGCATTGTACAAGAGGGCTGTTCAATAAAAACTGTCCTTGAGCCTGGTGTTATGAGAAACTAGCCCACACTGGGGCCTGAGGCATTCACGGCCGTATCTCAGCTAATCAGTGTCAGTGCAATGGAGGCTGAGATACGAGTCTTCTCTGATGTCAGATTTAAATTATGGACCTCACCAATCTGAGTGATCTATTTTAACTCAAATGTTTATCCGTCCTAATAACATTCAACAGATGATCAATACACTAAAATATGGCAGAGTTTGCCTCTAATGATTATGAAACCTGAGGTATCGTCAGAAATACTGCTGACCGAGTGGCTTCAAGCTCCTGGGTGTCAACATCTCTGAAGATCTATCCTGGGCCCAATATATTGATGCAGCCATAAAGAAGGCACAACAGCGGCTGTATGTCATCAGGAGTGTGAGGAGATTTAGTAGTATGTCAGCAAAGAACTCCAGCAAATTTCTGCAGAAGTACGGCGAAGAGTGTTCTGACTGCATCACCCTCTGGTGTGGACTGGAAAAGGCTGTGGAGGTGTGGTGAACTACATATACCTGTCTGACACGCCCCCTGCTGACTGCTCCTGTGACTCCTCCCACAGACACAAAGGTGATGGAGGTCTGAGCCCGGCCTCTCTGTCTCCAGGATGTAGTATGGTGGTCAACCACTGCTTGTTCCTTCTTCCAGTCAATAAAAGCCAATATCTCGCCTTTATGTCTCAGAGAGAGTTATTGATGGTGCATCCGGAGGGTTACAGACTCAGACAGCTCCAACATGGGCACTAGCCTCCCCAAAAGGCAATGCCCCAAGAAGGTGGCATCCATCTCGAAGGACCCCCACTATCCAGGCGTGCCCGTTTCTCATTACTCTCATCAATCATCAATCACAGCTTCCCCCCCACCCCCTGCAATCAGATTTCTGAATGGCCCACGAACCCAAACTATTTTGCTCTTTTTGCACCACTTAATTACCTTTCTTAGATTTCTTTTTGTAACTTACAGTCTTTTTTATGTGTTGCGTTATACTGTGACTGCAAACCTGCAGGTTTCATGCTGTACGTTACGTCAGCAATAATAAACCGGATTCTGATTCTGAAATGCTGTTTAAAAACTGACAGCTTAATCTTGCAAGGCTAACGTGGTGTGCAGAAAGCCACACGAACAACGTGAGCTGGCCTCGGAAACCCTGCCACCGAGGGGCTGTGAACACGTGAAGCACTTTGGTCACGTCCAGATGCCACATCTCTGCTCCTTGGTCTGACCTGGCTGACAGCTGAGCAGCCAGGCGGCAGAAAGATCAACAGCCTGCAGACGATTCCGTGTGTGTGTGGGGGGGGGGGGGGAAGGCGAGGGTTAAAGAGTGGCAAATGGCCTCTTCAGCTTCATGCTAACTGTTAATGAGGCCACTTACATAAAACCTGAAAGGCTAGTTCCCAGAATGAGTGTTTAGATGTAGCAGTAAACAGTCAAATTACAGTTGTTTATACTGGCTTTCTCCGTGGTTCAAATTCTTTAGGATTTGAGGAGATTTGGTATGAGCCAAAAACACTTGCAGATTTCAATTCTGCTTCCCATTCACATTCCGACATATCGGTCCAGGGCCTCTTACACTGCCACAATGAGGCTACAATCAGGTTGGAGGAGCAACGCCTCACATTCCATCTGAGTAGCCTCCAACCTGATGCAATGAACGTCGATTTCTTGAATTTCTGGTTAATTCCCACCTCCACCCTCCTTCACCATTCCCCATTCCCCACTCCTGTTTCCCTCACACACCTTCTCTTCGTACCTGCCCGTCACCTCCCTCTGGTGCTCTTCCCCTTTCCCTTTCTTCCATGGTCTTCTGTCCTCTCTAATCAGACTGCCCCTTCTCCAGCCCTTTATATCTTTCACCAATCAACTGCCCAGCTCTTAACGTCACCCCCTCCCTATCAACTACCACCTTGTACTTCTTCCTCCCCTCCCTCCCCACCTTTTTACTCTGACCTCTTCCCCCTTCCTTTCCAGTCCTGATGAAGGGTCTCGGCCTGAAACGTTGACTGTTTATTCTTCTGCATAGACGCTGCCTGACCTGCTGAGCTCCTCCAGCAATTGTTTCTATTGGTTTTGCAGATTTCTACAGATGGGCGGTGTGGTAGTGTAGTGGTTAGTGCCAGACAGCACAAGCTTCAATTCCTGCCACTGGCTGTAAGGAGTCTGTATGTTCTCCCCATTACCACGAGGGTTTGCTCCCAGAGTCCAAAGACGTGTGGATTGGGGCTAGTGAGTGTGGAAAAGTTATATGCCACCAGAAGCATGTCGGCACTTGCAGGCTGCCCCCACCACATCCCCAGACTGTGCTGGTCATTGGCGCAAACGATGCATCTCACTGCACGTATTGAAGTACGTTTGATAAATCCACTTAATCTTTGATCTTTAAGTGGAGAACATTCTGACTGGGCGCATCGCTGCCTGGCATGGGGACTTCGATGTGTAGGATGAAAAGAGGCTGCAGAGGGTCGTTGACTCAGCCAGATCCACCACAGGGACTAAGCCCCTCCAAACTAAGCAAATACAAAAATTGTGAAATGCAAGTAAGCCTGCTTCACTGTTCAGTAAGATGGGTTTTGGGAGTGTTTCTCACACGTCTTCCCACTGCAACCCATATCCCCAGAAATTCCAGAAACTACTCACCCCTTCGAACAAGGCCCTCTGACACGGAAGGAGGTACAGAAGCCTTAGGTCCCACACGACCAGGTTCAGTAACAGTTATTAACCCTTCAGGCTCCTGTCAGGTTCTTGAATCAGCCTAGATAATTTCACTCACCTCAACACTGAACTGATTCCACAACCTACGGACTCATGTTCAAGGGTTCTAAAACTCATGTTCTCAGTATTATTTATTTACTATTCATTTATTATTAATATTATTCTTTTTTGTATTTTTATTTATTTGCAGAATTCGTTTTTTGAACATTGGTTGTCAGTATTATCTGTAGTTTTTCACTGATTCTGTTGTATTTGTATCTACTGTAAAAAATGAATCTTGGGGTTGTAAATTGTGACATAAATCTGCTTTGATAATAAACTTACTTTGAATTTTGAATTTTTCATTAGTTTTTCAAAACCAGTTTGTGTGCCCTCACTGAGATGCCCAGGGAAGGGGATGTGAGTAAGCTCAAGATAGGTGACGTAAAAGGAAGTGTGGTTTCCTTTTATTTCCATTGTTGGTAAATTCAACCGGAGGACAACATAAAGATGTATAGATACCATTCTAGGCTCTTCAAACTGTTTTACCTTGCAAATACTCTTGAAAGTCTGGGTATTTTGATGTGCTGCCTTAAAAATCAGAGTTGTAGATTCAAGTTTATTGTCATTCAACTATATACGTGTAATTAGCTAAACGAAACATTGTTTCTCTGGGGCCCAAGTGTAAAACGCAGTCCATACAGTCACACACACACAGTACCTACAGTCACACACAGCACATACAGTCACACACACACAGTACCTACAGTCACACACACACAGTACCTACAGTTACACACAGCACATACAGTCACACACACACAGTACCTACAGTCACACACAGCACATACAGTCACACACACACAGTACCTACAGTTACACACAGCACATACAGTATATACAGTCACACACACAGCACATACAGTACATACAGTCACACACATAGCACATACAGTCACACACACAGCATGCACTGTACAGTCACACACAGCACATACAGTCACACACACACAGTACCTACAGTTACACACAGCACATACAGTATATACAGTCACACACATGGCATAGGCTGAAGATCGACAGGTTGACATAAAGTGCGAGGTGCATGTCTATGTAAGACAATATATTGTCACTGACACTATTTCATTATGTTCGTTGTTGTGCAGCTTCAGAAACCGTGCCATTTTAAGTGCAGCAGAGATGACAGATTTTGCTTTTCCTGTTTAACGTTTGTTGCCACAAAGGTTTCATCCGACTCAAAATCAAGTTTCACTGTTTTGAGTCTGCTGTTTCAGATTCAGCCCCACTCCACGCCGAACCTCAAAACAGTTTCGAATCCAGAACCTTCTTAATATTAGCACACTTCCAACAGCAAGACTTCCATTCATTTGGCAATGCAAACATCCTAAAGCATTTCATCAGACCATCATCAAACATATATTCACACTGGGCTACATAGAACAGTACATGCCCTTTGACCTATGATATTGCACCAACCTTTTAATCTACTCTAAGATCAACCTAACCCTTCCCTCCTACATAGCCCTCCCTTTCTTATGATCCATGTGCCTATCTAAGAATCCCTTAATGCTTCTATCAGCATCCCTTGCAGCATGTTCCATGCACTCATCTCTCTTACTTCTGACATCCCTCCCTACACTTCCCTCCAGTCACCTGAAAACTATGCTCCCTCTTATGAGCCATTTTCACCCTGAGAGAAAGTTTCTGGTTGCCCACTTCATCTGTGCCTCTTATCATCTTGTACATCTCTATCGAATCACTTCTGATCTCATGACAACTTGCTATGCAAAGAGCGCTACAGGTCATTCTTACCCTTGGCCACTAGGCTCAATAATGAGTCAACCTATAGCCGGGGAAGTGATGTCCTCCTCCTTGTTGGACTGTTTGAGGTAACTTATTTTTTATTCTTTCTACTTTTCTAATATTTATATCTGTGCACTTGTTATGCTACTGTGACACTGTAATTTCCTTTGGGATTAATAAAGTATCTATCTATCTATCTATCTTTTTGGTTGGAAATTTGGAAAATTTTAGGGAAGGAATTTCAATGCTCTGCTCCTTAATGTAAATATAATTGGGAAGGTGCAGAGGTCCTGAGGTGGAGGAAGGTATACGGTATATCTGAGATATTTAAATGGCTAGAGAAAGGGAGGTGTAATGTTATGGAGTGATTTGAATGAAAACTAATGTTACAAGCAGTCTTTCAGTTCGATGTCAACAGGCAATGTCTGAACTAATAAAACTCATTCACTTCTCATTACTTTGGCTCTTTCCCACCTGCACTTACCTGCCGTACAACCCGAATGCTCCTGAATCAGACGGTTGACCCTTCACGACCAACACTTGCTCTAATAACCAGAAACACTCCAGGGTTCCTCGTGGAGACGTAAACCAAGTTAGAGATGATGATACAAAAAAAATGAAATTTATAATTACCAGTGCAAAAATAGTGAGAGCAGTGTTCATGAGTTGGTTCATTGTCCTTTCAGAAAGCTGATAGTGGAGCAGAAAAAGCTGTTCCTGAAACATCTAGGCTCCATTGCCTCCTTCTTGGTGGTAGGAATTGGGTGTATTGTCACTGACTTACCGATATATATCAAGAAATTCATTTTATGGCAGCAGTACAGTGCAAAACATAAAATATTCTGTGTTGCAATATGAAATATAACAAGAATGTAATAATTAGGGTTTTATGTATTAATTGAGAATAGTGACAGAGGCTGGGAGGTGACGGGCGCATCCAGGTGAGGGGAGACATTGGCAGATGGAGGAGGGGAGTTTGGGAATAGTGACAGAGGCTGGGAGGCTGTAGGTGCAGATGTCAAAGGGCTATTGATAGTGGGTCCAGATAGGAGAGGAAAGTTGAGCATGGAACAAGTGAGGGAGGTGGGCTGAAGGGTCCCTCGATTCTCTTAGGATAGTAGAACATTCCAGGATAGTACGATGAAGCTGGTCTCAAGTACCCTTGCCGATTATTTACTCTCTCAACCAGCAGTTTAAACTATATCACACAGGTGTTGCCGTGAACAGAAGTCTGCTACGTACAAACTGTCTGCCACACTCCTTCCTTACAGAACTTCAAAGTGTTTCAGTGGCTGTAAACTGCCCCATGAAGCTGTGAAAGGTATGTTAAGTCTTTTCCTCTTTCATTGTGACGAGTCCTCCCAAACACTCCGACCAAATTTCACTTCCTCACCGCCCCTCCCCCTTGACACCTCTTGGGCCGAGCCCGAATCAGCCTCCTTTAACCTCAGCATCCTGTTCGATTCTGAGCTGAGTTTCCAGCCCTGCAGACTTTCCATTCACCAGTGTTCTGCTCTTCCACTTCCCCTTTGTCTCCACCTCAGTGCATCGGCCGCCCCTGCAGGGTGCACATGCTCACTGGCTCCGCTTCACATTCACCCACTTATCACTGACATGAAAGCATACAATGATATGTGCCATTTGCACTAACAACCAGGGTTAGGGAAGGATGTGCCAGGGCAGCCGGCTAGTGTCGCCACACTTTTCGGCACCGACATACCATGCCCACGATGCTCAGCAGGACAATGAAACGCATAAGAAACAACAAAACAACAGCAGCAAAACAAGTCCCTATCACCCACAGACCAGCACAAACAGTCCTCTGACCCCAGGACTGTCCTCCGGGTCTCTAGCGGCCTTGCAGACAACAGGCTTCCAACTTACCCGGTGGAATTCAGTCCCAGGGCTTCAGCTATTGGGACTTGACTTCCAGACTTCCAATCAACCTTCAGGATTTGATCTTCATTATCCACCCCAAGACTAGCCAACGATGGGATCGAACTGCAGACTTCACACTCCAGCAACTAGAGCTACCAAGGGGTGAAGCACTGCCATTGCCTTTAAACATTTTCATGGTTTCTGCCCCTGGCTTTGTAACATCTTGCAATCCCAGCAAAGCCATCTCACCTGTTCCTCTTCCATCCATCAACTGACAGAGGCACCATCTTCAATGTGCTGAGTCTAGAAGGGAAAATAGACTGATGTTACAATCAGAACAGCCACGATCTTTGTATTTACTTCAACTCCTCTCCCCTACCTTCCCCCTCACCTGGCTTCACCTATCACCAGACTGCTTGTACTCCTATCCTCTCCCCATCTTTATATTCTGGCTTAGAATATAGAACATAGAAATCTACAGCACATTACAGGCCCTTCAGCCCAAAATATTGTGCCGACCATGTAACCTACTATAGAAACTGCCTAGAATTTCCCTACTGCATAACCCTCTATTTTTCTAAGCTCCATGTACCTACTTAAGATTCTCTTATAAGACCCTACTGTAGCCACTTCCACCACCGCCAGCAGTGCATTCCATGCACCCACACTCTCTGTGTGAAAAACTTACCCCTGACATCCCCTCAGTACCTATTTCCAAGCACCTTAAAACTATGCCCCCTTGTGTTAGTCATTTCAGCCCAGGGAAAAAGCCTCTGGCTATCCACAGGATAGCAACACAAGCAGCTAAACAAATCCCTTTCCACCCTTCGATCCACCCTGCCGCCCACCGCTTCTTATTCTTCCAGTCTCGATGAAGGCTCTCGGCCCAATACGTCGACCGTTTATTCCTCTCCATAGAAGCTGCCTGACCTGCTGAGTTCCTCCGGTATTTTGTGCGTGGTGCTCAAGATCTTTGCACTGTACTACAGCTGCAACAAATTTCACAAAAACAAGAGATCCTGAAGGTGCTGGAAATCCAGAGCAACATATAAATAACCCGTCCATGTTTCAGACTGAGAAGCCAAGTTTAACAGATTTCACATTATAAGGACAGCGATGATAAACCTGATTTTGATTCTGACTGTGAATGACAGACCTGAAGGCTGTCCTGGGAGGGGGGAGGGTTGTGGGTGGGGGGGGCTTACCTCTCTGGCCTAGATTTTTGGTGCTGGCATCTTAAGCACCTGCCACATCCTCCGTGCATCACTTCCACAAGTGTTGTTTCAGTAATATTGTAAATATGATGTTGATTAAACATTCTTTATTTGTTTGAATAACTCATTACAGGTTATATGTAAAACTACGTGCAGTCTATACGTTATCACGCTACCACGTGACATGTGTGATCCTCGCTTAAAGACAAACTAAGACTGGCATCTCTCAGCTCTTGTGCTTTTCCTTGGGATTAATTTAATGTTTTGAAGTTACAAGTGGTTCATCCAGAGCTGAGCAGATCAAAGTTACCGGAAAGGTAATTTTTGCCCCAACCACTAATTCGTCAGCAACACACAGGAAATGCTGGAGGAACTCAGCAGGTCAGGCAGCACCTATAGAAAAGAGTAAACTCTCGACATTCCGGGCTGAGACCCTTTTCGGAAAGATCCCGAATGAAAAGGTGGGGGCTGGGGAGGGAGGCTAGTTGGAAGTCGACAGGTGAATCCAGGCAGGTGGGAAAGGTCAAGGGCTGGAGAAGAATGGATTAATTCAGCAACTTTGGTGCTGTCAGTGAGAGATGTTTGACTTTAGTGCACAGAGTTGAGAAGACACCAATTTACAAGACCACAATGTTACATGCCCAGATAATGCAAAAGAGAGGTAGCAATGTAGTGAATTGAATTCATGTATTGACTTCATTATTTACATCCTTCACATGCATGAGGAGTAAAAGTATTTGTGCTACATCTCTGCCTAAATGTGTGAGGTGCAATTTATCATAATTTATAATAAATAGTGTGTACAACAGGATAGTCAATATAACACAGAAATACACTCAAATCAGTGCGAGTTCATCAGGCTGATGGCCTGGTGGAAGAAGCTGTCCCAGAGCCTGTTGGTCCTGACTCTTATGCTGCGGTACCATTTCCCGGATGGTAGCAGCTGGAACAGTTTATAATCCTTTGGGCCCTTTTTACACACCTGTCTTGGTAAATGTCTTGAATAGTGGAAGTTCACATTTACAGATGCGCTGGGCTGTCTGCACTACTCTCTGCAGAGTCTTGAGATTGAGGGAGGTACAGTTCCCAGACCAGGCACTGATGCAGCCAGTCAAGATGCTCTCAATTGTGTCCTTGTACAATGGGTTCGTGGACCATTTAGAAATCTGATGGTGAAGCAGGAGCAGACGTTCCTTTAACAAATTCTGCAACTGAATAGACAGCGAACGTCCGAGACTCTGCAGACACTTGAAATCCACAGCAACAGACACACAAAATGCTGGAGGGACTCAGCAGGGCAGGCAGCAGCTATGGAGAGAAATAAATAGGCAACGTTTTGGGTCGAGACCCTTCAGGGAGGAATCCTGCTGAGTTCCTCCCGCTATAAAACTACTGTGGTTGTAGGAGATACAGGAGACTGCAGGAACTGAAATCTGGAGCAACAATAAGTTCATAGCCACTCAGATGTGCCCATGCCAGCTCAGAGAGCAATCCTATTCCCCATTATTTTTTTCGTGCAACCAGTGGGAGGAAACTGGGACATGCTGAGGAAACCCACACGGTCGCAGAATTGAGCAAACTCCACACACAGTCAGCAATCAAGGTGAGGATCTTTAAGTGAGAATCTGGGTCACCGAGGCAGTACCTGTTTCGTCACCGTGCTGGCAAAACTGCTCAAAGTTGCTTCCAAATTTTAATAAGATACACGCACAAAATGCAGATTTTCAGAACCTGCAGCAGGATCTCTTGTGTGTGAAATGTGCACTCTCTGTTTCAACCACTTGCAATTATACCAAGTCCATTAATGTGGAAAGTAGTCACAGGGAGATTCGTATGTTTGGGATTAATTGAAGAATATGATACTGGGCCAAAGAGGGATCTTTAGAAGTGCTGACTAAGGTCTTCACCCAAGGAAGCTCGAAGGTTCAGCTCAAAGTCATTCCTCTACCTTCAATTGCTCACTCTGCTAATCCTTTTGTTCTTTCTCTCTGCTCCTCTTCTATACCTCTTCAATGGTCCACTCGCTTGTGGTTTTGGCATATTGTCACTCTCTGTTGGCCCACCACTACTCTATTACTCAATTGTTACTATTACCATTCTTACTCAGTTGTTGCAAGGGACATTATTGCTCACCTGTTGCGAGGAATATTTGTGTTGCTATGTCATTATTACTCAATTGTTGCTCGAACGATTATTACTCAGAGTTACTCCTCGCTTACTATAATCGGACCACTCGCCTGACGTCACCGAGGACGTCATCCTTCCTTTTTCTGACTACCGCGATCCTATTGGTTGAGGTTGCAGTTGTTGCCAGTGTTCCCCGGGACCAATGCCACGCGAAGGATCCGCCCCCTCGGCCCCTCCCTCGGACAATGGCGGGTGCCTGCGCTGTGATTGGGCAATGGCACCGTCTGTCAAGGAGGGGGTGGAACCACGCTCTGATTGGTGGAGGCCTCTCCCCGGCTGTATAAGAGGGCGGCTACGAGCTCTAGCGGGGTAGAACTAGAATGGAGATCGCAGCTGCAGTTGGGTTTGTTAGCCGGTTACTCCGCAACACTGGGCTCGTCAGTCCGACGCAGCTCCAGGTCTTCGGCTGCTCGCTGCACGACGCACTGGCTGGTAAGTTCTCTCGGGAGATAGAGGGGAGAATATGAGCGAAGAGTCCGGCGGGTACGGGCAGAGAGCTTAGTAAACCTATAACGAGAACTTTAACTAGCGCCATTCCTCTGATTATATCTAATTAAACTTTTAAAACTTGTGTAACTAAGTTGCTATCTCTAAGAAGAGATATAAGAAGACTAGAGGAACTGAACAGGTCAGACAGCATTTATGGAGGGGAATATAGCCAGTCGATGTTACGGTTCGAGATAACGTCCTGTTGGTCAAGTTATCTAAACCATTTTCTGACACTATCCCCAGTTGTCCAATGTGACTACATCACGTCCATAGCACGATAACTCGACGCGTTATCTTTGTATTACTTGGCCACTTCTCTTCCCTGTAGGGACAAACGGATCTTTTCAAGTTTCCTTTGAATTAGTTTTTATTTAAGTTTGTGTAGCGACGATTTGAAATCTGGTGCGGATTAAACTCGAGCTATTTTAGAGGGATTTTTAAAAATTGTGCGTGATTCTGAAGCTGCTTACAAGAGCACTTTTAAAACCTGAATAGTACTTAACTGGAACAACAAACGCGCAGTACCGGAGGAACTTAGCGGGTCAACCAGTCCACACCTTGGGTAGAGATCCTTCATTAGATGGGGATTTATTGCATGTATTTTTCACATGCAGTGAAATAAGATGTTTTGTTAACCAAGTTAAACTTGAAAGACCTAGAATCTGGTTTGATTTTCTTTAGTTGATCTAAATTGTCTTCAGCTTCCGCTGTTAATTCTTTAGCATTCATTAACAGATCTACTTTCTCTTTCAGAGCATTACAGACATCACTGGTTCCCTGACAGGCCGTGTAAAGGCTCCGGTTACCGCTGTATCCGAATAAATCACAAAATGGACCCGTTGATTGGCAAGGCTGCCAGCAGGATAGGGCTCAGCAGTCAGCAGCTCTTCAGACTTCTGCCCAGTGAGCTGACCCTCTGGGTGGACCCGTATGAGGTCTCTTACCGCATCGGCGAAGACGGCTCCATATGTGTTCTGTACGAAGCCACGCCAGGCAACAATCTTGGAATGTTAACCTGTAAAGACGAGTTAAACGTGGGTCATACAAGCCCTCCCAAAAACTGCTGGATGACCGTTTCGAGCTGAGAGGCGCTGCTGTAGCTGAACTATTTACACCTTAAGTGGATTGTTTCCTAAATTCAGTGGCTTAAAATCATTGGATTTGATCAACACCACAGAAGTGGTGTCTGGTATGGCTTAACAGTTATCTGAAAAGGGATTTCCCAAAGGGGTATCAAGTAGTTTCTAATCCAGTTGTGAAACTATTGTTAAAATAGTTTCCTAACTGGGTTGTCATGGCTACTTTTGAGTGAATATGGTTGGCACCTAATTAAACTTTATTCAGAAAATACAACGTTGAGCGTTGGAAACTTGATAAAGCACTGGAAAAAACACTTTAATCCAATGTTAATTTTTTCACGAATGTGGTGTATTGATCAAAACAAGTTTAGTTTCCAAATTTGTATATCACTGTTTACAAGTCTGACTCTAGCAAGTTTTTTGAAACTTGCTAAAAGTGCACACATCAGATTTGTAAAGTTTCATTGGAGTTTTGTCATTAACCCCTTTTTTAAAAACAGTTTTGCATATGTTTAAGGAGACACTGCCTTTTGGGTGAAACTGTGAATAACTTGCAGAAACTTGTTCCAACTGACAAGGTTTATTATGCTGTTCAAAATGAGCTTTTGGAAGAAATCCCTTTGGTAATGTGGGTTTATTCTAGTTCTGTACATAAGTTGAGTCTAAGCTATGTGGGAAAAAAACTGTTGTACATTTTTAAAGTATTGTACAGCTGTATGGAAGAAATTGTACAGTTTTCTAAAACTTTTAATTAAAGTATACATTTTGCTTGGAAACCTTCTGGTGCATGAATGGGGTTGAGTACACCAATATTGTGGGAGGTAGCCCCCAGCACAGAAGTAAGCTTTGGAAACTTGAATCGTCATATTCCTTGGATGGTTTGCCACTTAGTCATAAACATCTTCACTTGCTCCCTCCAATTGTCCTTTTAACATTGAAGAATCTTGCACTTCTCTATACATCTGTTCACAGCTTTGTCTAATCATAACAACATGGTCTTGCTGATCCCTCCTTTTGATGGTGGAACTATTCTATACATAGTAACATTGACTTGGAGAGTCAGGTTCTGGTTAAGTGCAGATTGACTCCATATGCTGGCTGCCTCTGAAGGAATCGGACTTCTCTACTACTCTAGTTGTAGTACAAAGGGAATGCTACTGGACATCTTTGTGTAGACCTTGCTCCCTTAAAGATTATAGAAAGAAGGCAGGAGGATGGGCTGAGGGATAGTAAATTCTGGGATGGTAGAATGGACTTGTTGGGCTGAATGGCCTTGCTCAAGTCTTGTGGGAGTTATCCTGTTTATCCCTCAAGGGTTCCTAACCCTTTAATTAAATGATACAATTACCAGGGGCATCTGTGCTCTATGAAGAGCATTTTGTAGCTGTGCTGAAATGGTTATAACAAGATTACATGCTCGGTCTTGAGCTGAGCAAATTCAGCATTAGCTTCTACTCTTCCTTTCCAGCCCTCTTGAAGGGAATTGGCCTGAACTGACGATGATTCATTCCCCTCCATAGTTGCTGAATTACTCTTGCATTCTGTGTGTGTTGGGAGGTTAATGGGCCAGGAAGGATTTTAGAACAATAAGGTCAGATACAGTGTCTGCAATTGTGCCGTGAGTTGATGGAAAGGAATTGCAGGGAGCAGGCAGGAGCTTAGGGTTACTGAGTTGTGGGCATTGCTATGTTCATGTCAGAAGTGTGGTGACACTTAGTGGCTCCCAGCACATCATCAGACTGTTCATTGTTGATGCAACTGATGCATTTCACTGTTCTAATGCATATGTGACAAATACAGCCAATCTTTGACCATCCTGAAAACTAATTGGGTGTTTTCACCTCTGAATAAGGATCACCATTGCTGATATATGTTGTGAAGCTTGTTGCTTTGCAAAGGCAGTACAGTGCATATAAAGATAGGTGGAGGAGTGGGTAGTGTTGAGGAAACAGAGAGCCTGCAAAGACTTAGATAGTTTAGAGGAATGGGCAAAAAAGTGGCAAATGAAATACAATGTTGGAAAGTGTATGGTCATGCACTTTGGTGGAAGAAATAAATAGGCAGACTTGTTATTCAGATGGGGAGAGGATTCAAAAATGCAGAGATGCAAAGGGACTTGGGAGTCCTTTTGCAGGATACCCTAAAGGTTAACCTCCAGGTTGAGTTGGTGATTAAGGTGAAAAGGTTGGGGAACACCTAGTTTAACTTAACATTGTGTTTAGTACAGATAATGTGGGCCAAAGAGCCTTTTCCTTTGCTGTACTGTTCCATGTTTTCTATTAAAACTAACTTTAAATAGTAAACAGAAAAGGTTATTAAAACAAAAAATCTTTAAAGTTTCCTTCCCTAGGCAGTTAATCTGATCAACTGTTCTAGTTTGCCCCCACCCCCCTCTGGTTGTGATAGGCATTCATTTCTAGTATAGAATATAAGAGCAGAGATGTGATGTTGAGGCTCTATAAGGCACTCGTGAGACCACACTTTGAGTATTGTTTGCAGTTTTGGGTCCTTATTTTAGAAAGGATATATTGACTTTGGAGAGGGTTCACAGAAGATTCACGAGAATGATTCTGGGAATGAAAGGGTTACTATATGAGGAATGCCTGGCAGCTCTTGGGCAGTATTTCTTGGAGTTCAGGGGAGGGGGTGGTGGGGGATCTCAGAATCATAACAGATTAGATAATGGCAAAGTTATTTCCCATGGTAGGGGAGTCTAGGACAAGAGGGCATGACTTCAGGATTGAACGACATTCGCTTAGAATAGAGACGCAGAGAAATTACTTTAGTCAGAGAGTGGTATATCTATGGAAATTGTTGCCATGAGTGGCTGTGGAGGACAAGTCATTGGGTGCATTTAAGGCAGAGATAGATAGGGTCTTGATTGGTCAGGGTATCAAAGGGTATGGAGAGAAGGCAGGGGAGTGGAAATGACTGGTAGAAATTCATCAGCCCATGATTGAATGGTAGAGCAGTCTCGACGGGCAGAATGGCCTACTTCTGCTCACATATCTTATGGTCTTTTAGTGCAATGCATAAAAAAATACTTTTAGTTACAAGAAATATAAAACAATAAATACCCGTAGTACAATCTACATTGTTGTATTTCTTTGCTTTCTCCTTTTTCCCCCGATTATGAATGCCTGCAAGAAAAGGAATCTCAGGGTAGTATTTTGTGACAAATACATACCTTGATAATAAATTAACTTTGAACAAAAAGTGAGGTGTTTATGGACCGTTCAGAAATCTGATTGTAAAGCTGGTTTGGGAAAAGCCAGTAAACTTCAGAAACCTGCCTGTAAAGCTGCCCCTTTCCCCTGCCCTATCAAAACTTTAACCTGTTTTGCGTGGGAGGCATTGTTTGGATTGGGTTGAATAAAGTTGCATCATGCTCCCAACAACTGAGCAAATTAATGGAAAGTCCCTGCTGAACCACAATTCAGTTTTTCCTGTTCTTACATCGATGCAATGCTGTTATAACATAGGCAAGCTGTGAAAATAATCTTAGTGCAACCCAAAAACTCCCCCGCCCCACCACGAAGCAAGAGTTGACAAAAGTTAACCTGATAGTGTGAGGTTCAGTGTTAATTACTGCTCCAGCCGGGACCAGAACCACAGGCAGAAATGAAACCATTGCGGCTTTCCATGAAGAGCACCAGATTCCAATCTCAAAACGAAAGTAGGAGAGGGCCATTCAGCCCCGTTTGAGTCTGCTGCCCCATTCAGAATCTGCTTTGTTATCACTAACTCACATGAAGTGAACCTTGTTATTTAGTAGCAAAAAAACAAAGAGAGCTACTGCGAATTACAAAAATTACCAAGATAAATTTGGTGGCACAGAGCGTAGAGTTTAGCGTTACACTATTATTGCTCTAGTGACCCAGGCTCAATTCCATCGCTGTCTGTGAGGAGTTTGTACGTTCTGACTGTGACTGGGTGGCTTTCCTCTGGCGCTCTGGTTTCCAAAGTCACACAGGATAGAATGGCAATTGGTTGTAAATGGGCAGCAGAGGCTCGTTTTGCCGGAAGGACCTGTTACTGCACCGTGCCTCTAAATTAATAATTAAAATAAAAATGGAAGAATAATGCAGCTACTCAGGTCACTTGAATCCAGAGTTCAGTTGTAAGGTCATCTATAAAAAGTCTGTACATTTTCCCTGTGGAATGTCTCATTGTCCTGCTATCCAGGAATCAGCCTGGTGGGTCTTAATTGCACTCTGTCCATGGCAGGGGCATCCATTCTTAGATAGGGAGATCAAAACTGTCTACAAAACTCAGGGTCTTGTCTCACCAGTGTCCTATGTAACCAGAGCAAAAAGCAAACCCTGGACTCACTGGGCCAAACGCATCTGTGGAGGCAAAGACATTGTCCACGTTTCAGTCCGAGATGGATCCAGCTGTGATGGAGAGCCCCAGTCTGAAACGTTGGCGATCCCTCTGCCTCCACAGATGCTGCCTGACCCACTGAGATCTTCCACCACTTTGTTTCATGTACCATTTTTCTCTATCTCTCTTTTCCCCTGTCTAATTGTAGCTGGGCATCCTTGCTTCTGTAGTCAAAGCAGTGACTAGAATGGTTGGCACAGATATTGCGCTGTTTTACGTTCCACATTAACCTACAAGTTGCCTTCTTAACTGTTTTCTGTCCACTCATATTTTTTTTTTCAGTGGCTGGAGGGTCAGAGGCCGAGGAGAGACCATAGATAGGGTAGACAGAAGAGATTCTGCAGATTCTGGAAATCCAGAGTAACACACACAAAATACTGGAGGAACTCAGCTGGTTAGGCAGCATCTATGGAGAGGAATAAAGAGTTGATGTCTTGGGCCGAGACCCTTCGTCATGACTTAGGGTAGACAGAGTCTTTTATTTCCCTGAGGCAGGGTGAGGGTTCCAGAATACCAGAGAACATGCTTTTTAGGTGAGAGGAGATGTTTGGGACAAGCTTTTTCCCAACAGGGTGGTGGTGGAAGCAGGTATCTAAGAGGTTTGTAGAAAATTGCATGAGTGTGCAGGGAATGGAATGATGTGGACTAGGTACATGCAGGAAAGAATTGGTTTAATTCAGGGCTTCTCATGCTGGGATCCACAGACCCCAGTTTAATGGTAGGGGTCCATGGCATAAAA
Source organism: Hypanus sabinus (assembly GCF_030144855.1). Taxonomy (NCBI): domain Eukaryota; kingdom Metazoa; phylum Chordata; class Chondrichthyes; order Myliobatiformes; family Dasyatidae; genus Hypanus; species Hypanus sabinus. The sequence continues at coordinate 8,958,912 of NC_082730.1, forward strand.
AAAGGTTGGGGAACACCTGGTTTAACTTAACATTGTGTTTAGTACAGATAATGTGGGCCGAAAAGCCTTTTCCTTTGCTGTACTGTTCCATGTTTTCTATTAAAACTAACTTTAAATAGTAAACAGAAAAGGTTATTAAAACAAAAAATCTTTAAAGTTTCCTTCCCCAGGCAGTTAATCTGATCAACTGTTCTAGTTTGCCCCCACCCCCCTCTGTCTATTACCTCAGTCAATGTAAACATTTTTATAATGCTGCTTACATTGTAAATACATGCTGATATTTATGTACTTAACGTACATTTTATTCCATATCTGTGCTTTAACCTCTTATGTTTTTATATATAATTCTTTATTCTTTATAATTGTTGAATGTTGTTTTTTGTTGCACCCTAACCAACACACCACAGCAAATTCCTAATACATGCCAATCCTTGATCGTTAATCTTTGTTCTATGGATGTGATGCCTGAAGGTTTCTTTCCACAGCATACGTTCCTATGACTGGTTCATGAATTAATGAACAAATGACTAAGTTCAAGTGGTCTACTAGTAGCTCCCTGCAGCTTTGATCCATGTTCTTGATTGCTTGTGATAGGCAGTTGCTTCAAATGGCCAATCACCATATGGTTTAAATCACCGAAGTCTTCTCTGATCTATTGCAAACTTAATATGAAACACCATGCAGCATCAGAAGTGGAAATAGCTCGGGCTGCCTGCACGTTCCTAAATGAAGAAGAGGAGCAGGAAAGGATATTGAAGCCTCACTACGGCAGCATCAGGTTTCAGCCAAGGGTTTTATAGTTAGCACCTTGTCAGAAGCTGGGGTCGAGGATTTAATTCCCATCTCAGAGAGGACAGAGCAAAACAAAACACAGAATTAGAGGAATCAGAATCAGGTTTAATTTCACTGGCATACGTCCTGAAATTTGTTGTTTTGCAGCAGCAGTACATTGCAATACTTAATAATATAACTATAAATTACAATAAGAAAATTTATATATATTATATATAAATACAGTGTATTTTACAATAGGAAAAAATATATGTACAATACTGTTCAAAAATCATCAGCATATATATAGCTAGGGTGTCTAATTTTTGCACAGTACTATAGTACTGTATATTAGGTGCATGAATTTTATGTATTACACTGTACTGCTGCCCCCAAAAAAAGACAAGTTTCATGACATATGTGAGTGATGATAAACCTGCCTCTGTTATGGGTCTCTATTGTGGATTGAGAGCGGGAAGGGGGCAGGAAGAGGGGAATCATGGTTGGGAAAAGGGGAAGGGAGAGGGGAGGGAACAGGAAGCACTGGAGCGACATTCTGTAATGATCAATAAACCAATTGTTTGGAATTAAATGACCTTGCCTGGTGTCTCAGGTCTGGGTGTGTCTCCACCCATGTCATTCCCTCCACCCCTGCTTCTGGCGTTCCTGCTCTGCCGCCTGTCCCACTCCCCTCCCTTGGCACTGCACCCTTACCATTCCCAGCATCCTTTACTCCCGCCAGATTTACGGACTCACTCTCTGCTCCACGTTGACAAATACAGTGGTATACAGAAATTTTAGCTGACTTTCTCACAGTACTTTATATTTATATATATAATTAAATAACTGGTATGAGGGGAGTATAACTCATAATGAAATATAGCCTCTTTGTAATTGTATCAATATGTTGGGCCGAGGATAGATCTTCAGAGATGTTGACACCCAGGAACTTGAAACTGTTCACCTTTTCCACTGCTAATCCCTCCCCAAGGACTGGTGTACGTTCCTGAAGTCTACAATCAATTCTTAGTCTTCCTGACCTTGAGTGTAAGGTGACACCACTCAACCAGCTGCTCTTCTCACTCCTGTATGCTGCCTGGCTATTGTACAAGCAACACTAAGGGAATATTCTGCTGAAAGTCCCCTCTTCCCATCCTTCAAGCAAGATGTTAAACTGAGATCTGTTTTTTTTTATTCCAGAAATAAATTTAGAAAAGGTCCTGTGAGATTGTTTAGGGGAATTACGCCAATGCCTTGGCAATATTTAGCTTTTAATAAACAGCTCAACAGTGGAGGCAGATGCAATCAAAACTCTTCAAAGGTGCTTGGACAGATACTTGGATAGGAAGGACAGAGAGTGATATGGGCCCAATGCAGGCAAACGTGCTAGCCAGATAAGCATCACAGTTGCCATGGGGTGAGATGGGCGGATAGAGACAACATCCCATGCACCATCCATCTGCAGACCACAACACTCAGGGATTTGAGGTATTTTTTTGTGACGGTATGTATTTCTGTTATCAGAATTAATTATGTGCTGTGTGCTGTTGGCACTGTAATTTGCAGCTTGGCCCCAGAGAGCACTGTTTTGTTTAGCTGAGTTCATGTGTATAGGTGAATGATAGCTAAACTTGAACTTGAAAATGAACTATTTGTGTTTTGCACCATTCTGATGAAGGTTCCCTGACTTGAAAGACTAACTCTGTTTCTTTCTTCACAGACACTGCCCGACCTGCCGAGTATTTCTAGCATTACCGGATTTTACTAAAACTGCTGTCTCCACGGGCTCACCCCTTTGTGTCCTCATGATCTTTGTCAGGCCCACAACCTCCAGAGATCCCTGCCCTCCTCCAGTCTGGCCTCTTGTCCGCTAGGACTCATGAAGATTTGTGAGAATGATCCCAGGAATGATGTGAACACCCGTATCATAGAGTCATAGTCGTAGAAAGAAACAGGCCCTTCTGCCCAATAAGTCCATACTGTCCATACTGCACCTGAACCAGTCCCACTTGCCTGTGTTTGCCCCATATCCCTCTGAACCTTTCCTATCCATGTATTTGTCCTAATGCCTTTGAAATGTCAGAATTGGACCCACCTCTACCATTTCCTCTGCCAGCTCGTTCCACAAACTCACCACCCTCTGTATGAAAAAGTTGCCCCTCAGACTGCTTTGAATCCTTTCTCACACCCCTTCCACCTCTCCCCTCTAGTTTTAGAGTCACGCTGTGGGAAAACAGCTGCAACAGCCACCTTATCTATGGCCTTCATGACTTCAAAGATTCAAAGTACATTTATTATCAGAGAATATATAAATTATACAACCTTGAGATTTGTTTGCTTACAAATAGCCACAAAGTAAGAAACCAAAAGAACCCAATTAAAAAAAAAAGACCAACACCAAATGCGCAAGAGAAAGAGAAGAAAAAAGGACACAATCATACAAACAATTGAACCGAACGACAACATTCCAAACCAAATTTCATAACCCTCTACAAACCTCCTTTGTTCCAGGATTGCAGTCCCAGCATATCCAGTCTTTCCAAATAGCTCAAGCCCTCCAGGCCCAGTAACTTTCCTGCATCCTCTCCAACATGAGGTGAGCTGCCAAGCCTGCAGTGCTCAACTCCAGGCCTGTTTGAATTTTGACTATGTTTTGCACAGTTAAACAGATACTCATTACAGTCTCCCATTTCATAGGGAGGGTTTGCCTCGTTTGTTTCTGTATAGGGTTGGATCTGGTGATTTCAATCTGACTGTTCTTTGAAAGTCAAGAACAAGGCAAAAAAAAATTGGTGGTTACGGCTGTTTTATTAAGTTGTACATGAACAAAGAAAGCAAAGAAAAACAAGTTGTGATTGTCTTAAGCTCAGACTAGAGATAAAATTCATGATTATTTATTGTCATTTGTCAGTTCATTCATTATTTACCACGTCGTATGACGTGGGCGATCGTGGTCTTTCCGTCACCATAGTCAGTCTCAGCAAATTTTTCTATGGAAGTGGTTTGCCATTGTCTTCTTCTGGGCAGTGTCTTTACAAGATGGGTGACCCCCAGCCATTATCAATACTCTTCAGAGATTGTCTGCCTGGTGTCAGTGGTCACATAACCAAGACTTATGATGTGCATCAGCTGCTCATACGACCATCCACCACCTGCTCCCCTGGCTTCATGTGACCCTGACTGGGGGCTAAACAGGTTCTACACCATACCCAAGGATGACCTACAGGCTAGTAGAGGGAAGGAGCACCTTACACCTCCTTTGATGGAGATGTATCTCAACCTGCCATCCAATAGGTAAATTAGACTACAAGAAAAATACTAGAAAAATAAAAATTCTTCACCCTAATCCAACAATAGTGAGCTGCAACTGTCAGACTAAACATTGATGAAGTTACGTTGATCTAGTCAGGAACTTGGAGATGACAACACTTCCCAGGGACCCTGTATTGAATAAATATAAGTATTTTATCTCAACCAGTGGAGTTTGAGAAGATTTGGTGTGTCACCAATAACTCTAGCAAATTTCTACAGACGTCCTCTGGAGAGTATTCTGACTGGCTGCATCACTGCCTGGTATGGAAGCTCCAAGGCACAGGATCGGAAAAAGCTGCAGAGAGATGTAGACCCAGTCAGCTTCATCGTGGGCACAACTCTCCCCACCCCCCCCCCTCACAAAGGAGGCATCCATCATGAATCAATCAGAATCAGACTTTAATCGCCAAGTACCTGTGCACATACAAGGAATTTACTTCCAGCAGATGTTGTCTCTCTGCTCATAACAATAATAATGATAAATATAAATGAAAATATGACCCTCACTGTCCAGGCATGCCCTCTTCTCATCACTGTCATCAATGAGGAGGTATTCACACTCAACGATTCAGGAGTGGCTTCTTCCCCTCTGCCATCAGATTTCTGAATGGTTCATTAACCCACGACCACCACTTCATTACTGCTTTTAGAATCACAGAAAAGTACAGCTCAGAAACAGGCCCTTCAACCCATCTAGTCTGTGCCAAACCATTTAGCCTATCTACTCTCATCGACCTGCACCGGGACAATAGCCCTCCATGTACCGGTCCGTGTACTAGTCAAACTTCTGTTAAACGTTGAAATCGAGCTGGCACGCACCACTTGCGCTGGCAGCTCATTCTAAGTGAAGAAATTTCCCCCCCATATTACCCTTAAACTTTTCACCTTTCTCCCTTAACCCATGACCTCTAGTTGTAGTCCCTATACCCCTATATATTGGGCACGGAATCTATACCCTTATATATTGGGCATGGGCTCATTGGGTCAGAATGTTCTGATACCATGCTATCTCTCTAAATTAAAAAAAATAGATATAGGTGAGAGGTAATAAGCTTGATTCTGAATTTAGATTAAAGAGGAGAGGACCTGAGAGTCTCTGCCCATTTTAATAAGAGACACAAGTGAATCCTGGACTGGTCTTCTAGAAGTAAATAAATAAAACGTAGTTTCGGCAGTCCACAGATTTCTTTTTGCACACAATAATAAAGTCTTTGATAAGGGATGAGCGCAGTGGAGGCATAACAGGCAAAGGCTGAACTATTTTTGACAGCTTGATGTTCCTGGAGGAGAGACGAGAGAGGCCTTACAATAAATGGAGAAAAACAACTCAGCCTCTGCTAACTGATTCTCAGAAGCCGGCGGCGTGCTGGTGTCAGCTTCAATTGGAGGCCTCGAGCAGGCAGTCACCCACATGTGCAGTGACATTTATGAGCAGACTGTGGAGTTGCTTGGGACTGTGAACGCCGAGTCGCTTTGTTTAATTGGGTTTGACTCCCGGCCTCACTGATTAATTAACTCTACACGCACGCCCCCCCACCCCCCCCACCAACCTTGGCCCGTGGCTACAATCTTAGTGAAAGATCTGAATTCAGCAACAGGTCAGTGGGGAGGAGGAGGTTAGGGGAAGAAGAAAAAGGGTGAGGAGGGATGAGGAGTAGGAGATAGGAAAGGTAAATGAGGAGGGGAGGAGGAAGATGATTTGGGGGAAAGGATGAGGAGGAGAACAGGGAAGAGGTGGCGGGGGAAATGGCAGGTGTAAATGAAGGAGAGGGGAGGAGGAAGATGGGAAAGAGGGAAGAAGAGAGGGAGTAAAGATATAAAACAAGGAAACAATAACTTCCAGCCTATGTTCTCTCTAATTTTTTTTACAGTTGCACCAACCAACCGTTGCTCCGAGCAGGAAATTTTTACACAGCTTGAAAACTGCACAACACTTTAAATGTGCTTTTATCTGTAATATGCATGCTATAAATATTTAGAATGAAAATTGAAAAATCACTTACTTTTGATTTTATTTATTAATTGAAGTATGACAGGGGTGGAGATACGTCTCTACCAAAGGAGGTGTGAGGTGCTCCTTACCTCCACTACCCTGCAGGTCACCCTCAGGCAAGGTGTATCACATACTTAGCCCCCAATCAGGGTCGCATGAAGCCATGGGGGCAGGTGGTGGATGGTCGTATGAGCAGCCGGTGCATATCACCAGTCCTGGTTATGCGACCACTGGCACCAGGCAGACAGTCTCTGAAGGGTATTGATAATGGTTGGGGTCACCCATCTTGTAAAGACACTGCCCAGAAGAAGGCAATGGCAAACCACTTCTGCAGAAAAATTTACCAAGAACAATCATGGTCATGGAAGGACCATGTTTGCCTATGTCATATGACACAGAACATAATGACGATGCTGGATTAAAGTACGGTAGTGTAGTGGTTAGCACAACGCACTACAACACCAGCGAGCCGGGTTTAATTCCCGCCGTTGCCTGTAAGAGTTTGTACGTTCGCCCTATGACTGTGTAGGTTTCCTCTGGGCACTCTGGTTACCTCCCACAGTCCAAAGACACACTGATTAATTCGTCATTGTAAATGGTCCCACGATTGTGCTCGGGGTTTAGTCAGGGTTTGCTGGACGGCGCAGTTTGTAGGGCTGGAAGGGTCTACTGTATGATGTATCCCAATAAAATTAAAAAAGAATAAAACTAATTCCTTCTGCCTGCACATGCCCCGTTTCCCTCCATTCCTACATATTCATGTTCCTAACTAAGAGTCCCTTAAATGCCTCTATTGTCTCTGCCTCCACCACCGTCCCTGCAGCATTTTCCAGGCACCCAGCACTGTGCGTAAAAATCTTGCCTTGTAACCCTCCTTTTGAACCTACCTCCTCTCACCTTAAATGTAGTTGACAGATAAATCCTAGGAATAAACTACAGGCTATATACTCAGTCTATGTCTCTTGTAATTTTATAAACTTCTATCAGATCTCTCCTCAGGCTCTGAGGACGCAAGTTTGTCCAACCTCTTTTTGAAGGGTTGAGCATGGATCTTGCATTCTAGCTTGGTACACGAGCCAAGGGATTACGATATGGAGAACAAGCTGTTGCTCATGCAGCCGGCTCCCCCTCCCCACGCAGCTGATGAACCCCAAAGGAACGGCAGAGACCGAGACAGTTCAGTATCAGCAGCGTCGCAGGAGTTGCCAGTCAGTGTTGAACTGCCTTCGAGACTCCAGTTCAGGACTTTTCCTCGGGATTTACTTTTGAAGCCTTTCCCATGAATGAGTACGGATGTAAGGCAGTAGAGGATTGAGATTAGAGTTTTCCTTCTCCTAGATGAGCTGCCAACCACGGCCGACGAACCCCATCTGCCCGGAGCGACTGGTTTTAAGGTGCCAATAACCCAACTTTGACTCTTCTCCTGTCGGTAGAACCGACTCCTCTGGGCTTAGAGGCTAAGGCACACGTGAAGGCCACTGGTAACACTTGATAGATAGTGGGAGCTTATCCCCACTACCTCCCCTGGCTATGACAACCTTAAGGAACCTCTCCAATCCAGGCCTAATCCAACTGAACCCTCTCCAAAACCTTTATATCCTTCCTGGTGATGGGGCAAATGCAAAGCTCCAGGTTTTATAAAGTTGCAACATAACTTTCTGAAAGTTGAACTCAATGCTTCGACTAGTAAAATAAGCACGTTATCCCTTTCCTTTACCACCCTATTAACTTGTGTGGCCACTGTCGGGAGCTTTTGACTTGGAATCCAAGATCTCGCTATATGTCAAAGCAGCCTGCTACATCATTTAGCTGGATACAAGACTAATGTCTTTCACAATCCAGCTCCGAAGGGCAGTGAGAAGAGGGAGCAGAGTCAAACAGTCGTGCAGCACTTACGGGGGCTCTTCAGCCTAACTGAACCCTGCTGTCCACAGCAACCTCCCTGCTGGTCCCAGCTCAGCCCCCAACCCTCGAAGCACCTTCCCCTCCATACACCCATCCAAATGCCTCTTAAATGTTGCAACTGTACCTGCCTTCCTCTGGCGGCCCACTCCAGGTACTCACGACATTTTGAGTACAGAAGTTACCCCTCAGGTCTCTCTTAAATATCTCCACTTTTATCTTGTATCAGTGCCTCTAGGTTTGGACTCCCCAACCCTGGGGGGGGGGGGGAATACCTATGACCGTCCACTCCATCTAAGCCCCTCATGACTTTACAAACTTCTATAAGGCCATCTCTCTCAAGCTCCAAAGAATAAGGATCCACCCTGGCTAATGTCTCCCTATAACTCACCCAGGCAGTATCATAGAAACACAGAAAACCTACAGCACAATACAGGCCCTTTGGCCCACAAAGCTGTGCCGAACACGTCTCTACCTTAGAACTACCTAGGCTTTATCCATAACCCTCTGTTTTTCTAAGCTCCACGCACCCATCCGGGAGTCTCTTATAAGACCCGATCGTTTATGCAACCTTGTGAATCTCTTCTGCCACCTCTCCAGCTTGACAGAGTCTTTCCAAAACTGTTCACGAGAGTAGTCTCAGCAAAGACCTATATACCTGCACTATAATGCCCCTGCTCCTAAGCTAGATGCCTTGAAGACCAGAATGCCCTCTACACCTACTCGCACGGAAGCTTTCAATGACCTGTGCACTTCCACTTCCAGGTCAATGCCCTGTCACTCGGGATTCAAAATCAGAATCCAGTTTAATACCATTGGCATTTCTCGTGAAATCTGTTGTTATGCAGCAGCAGTACATTGCAATATATGGTAATAAAAACTGTAAATTATGGTAAGATATATATATATACACACACATACAAATACATAAATAAAAGTTAAATTAAATAATTAATGCAAAAAGTGAAGAAGAACATAGTGATTTGGTGTTCAAAGGTTCAATGCCCATTCAGAAATCGGATGGCAGAGGAGAAGAAACTATTCCTGAGGGGAGGACTTATACAGTGTGGATGATCCTGGGGATGCCCAAGCCTTGAATCAGAAATCAGGAGGTTGAGGCCCATTGACCGAAGTCCAAGTGTGTGCCTCCAGGCTCCTGGACCTCCCTGATGGTAGCAATGAGAAGAGGGCATGTCCTGGGTAATGGGGACCCTGAATGGTGGATCTCACACACAAACACAAACACAAACACACACACACACAAACACATACAAACACACACACACACACCTCTCCAACCCAGCAGGCTCAGCTCCGGCTCACAGACACTGAGATTTGATTTCCATAGTGGACTTGGGCTCTGGCCAGTGGGCCTCAATTTCCAGATTTCTGATTCAATCCTTGACATAGTTGTCACTGTGTAATTCCTACCCTGGTCTGATTGCTCAAAATTAATCATCCCATAACATGAGAGGGACAGTCAAGGGGAAGTCCGCGTGTTTTCCACATTCTGTTCAGTGTAGGGATTACAGTGACAAGATGGGCACTGAGGCTGGTCACAGCTTTGCACTGTGGGTGGTGTTCGAAACCAGAGGGAGAAGCAGAAATGATTTTAAAATGCAGAAGAAGCAGGAGAATGAGATGTTGTTGGCAAAGGGAAGTGCAGCTCCCACAAAGACTCAGCTGATGAAGCAGTTGGACTTTTGACAGTGAAACTAGAAAACCGGACCTAACCTCCGGTTTCAGCTGGGTGCTCGAGGAAGGGGTGGCATTTCCACAGTAAACGTCAGCATTGCCTACAATTCTGGTCAGCACATCAGAGGGAAGATGGGATGGTACTGGAGAGCGTGTGGAGGAAGTTCCTGAAGCTGGTGTCAGGATCAGAAAATTGTAGCTGTGGGAATGATTGGATAGTTTTGAGGTAACTTCCTTTGGCATATCAGAGCTGGCGCGAGTCTTCATTGAGTTGTGTAGAATTAAGAATGACCTAGATAAATGGAAGGGCAGCAAGATGGAGATACATTTCTGCCAAAGAAGGTGCTCCTTCCCTCCGCTAGCCTGCAGGTCACCCTGGGGCAAGGTGTAGCACCTGCTTAGCCCCCGATCAGGGTCATATGAAGCCATGGGAGCAGGTGGTGGACGGTCGTATGAGCAGCTGGTGTACTGCACAAACCCTGGTTATGCGACCACTGATGCCAGGCAGACAATCTCTAAAGGGTATTGATGATGGCTGGGGTCACCCATCTCGTAAAGACACTGCCCAGAAGAAGGCAATGGCAAACCGCTTCTGTAGAAAAATTTGCCAAGAACAATCATGATCATGGAAAGACCACGATCACCCACATCATACATCATATGTTGGTAATGATGAGATTAATAGGAAGGACTTTAAGTTTCACTGGAGGATGGCATGTGTGTGATCTCTCTGCCTGAAAGCATGGTGGAGACAGAAACCTTGTCACATTTATAGATTCATAAAGTAATACAGCATGGAAACAGACCATTTGGCCCATCTTATTATTGCTGACCAAGATGGCTATCTGGATTACTCCTATTTGCCTTCATTTGGCTTATATCTCTCTAACGGTATCAGTTAAGAAGCTCTTGGAGGGTTGGGGTTTGGAGGAATACTGGGTGAATGCAGGAAACTGGGACTTGCTGGGGGGGGGGTGCTCGTAGTCAGTATGGACTGGATGGGATGAAGTTTGTGCTGTATTGGTCTATGACTCTAAACCCTTTCCTATCCACGTACCCGTTTGAGTGTCTCTTATCTGTTGTGATTGCACCTGCTTCTATCACTTTCTCAGTCTTAGTTTGTGTGCAGTTTTTCATTCAGTCTGTTGTATTTCTCACATCTACTATGAATGCCCGCAGGAAAATGAATCTCAGGGTTGTATATAGTGACATATACATGCTTTGAAAATAAATTTACTGTGAACCCTATCCACTGTGTGAAAATCTGACCACTGAGGCGCCTTTTAAATCTTTCCCTTCACCCCTTAAGCCTTCCTGCTCTAGATTGTCCTCCCTAGGGAAAGAATGACCATCTACGCCCTTCATAATTCTATAAATCTCCATAATGGCACACCGCAGCCTCAGAGCAAACACTCCCAGCCCACGTGACCATGAGACTTTAAACATAGGAGCTGAATTAGGCCATTCAGCCCATCAGGTCAGTTCCACCATTCCATCATGGCTGATTTATTATTCTTCTAAACCCCATTCTCCGGCCTTCTCCCCGTAACCTCTGACGCCCCGAATAATCAAGAAACTATCAAGTTCTGCTTTAAATATACCCAGTGACTTGGCCTCCACAGCCGTCTGTGGCAACGAATTCCACAGGATCACCAGCCCCTGGCTAAAGAAATTATGTAACTCCAACGCTCCAGACCGGGCAACATTTCTGTGAATCTTTTCCACACCCTCCCTATTGTGCTGTAACCAGAATCCCTTACAAAATCCCAAGCACGGCCTCTCACTGCTTTGTACAGATATGCCAGAAATCCCAACCCCTTTACTAAATGCCTCAGCCAACGAAGTCAGGCACACCAAACATCCAGCAGCAGCAGAAGCCTATTGAATGGTACTAACATATCTGTTTTTAAACCCACCGCTGGCTTGTCGATCCAGGCACCCACCACCCCGTGTAAGAAAAAACTTGTCTTACACACCACCTTTAAACCTACCCCCCCCCCCCACCTCAAAGGTCTGCCCCCTCATATCTGGGAGAAAGATTCTGACTGTCTACCCCATCTATGACTCTCCGAAGTTTATGAACCTGCCTCTGCTGCGGCAGAGAAAACAATCGGCTTGCTCTCTGATCCAGGCAACGTCCCGGAGAACATCCTTTGGACCCTCTCCAAAGTCTCCATATCCCCTCTGTAAATGGGGCGACCAGAACTGTAAAACAATTCAAAGTTTGGATAGGTTCATGGATGGTAGGGGTATGGAGGGCTATGGTCCCAGTGCTGGTCAGTGGGAGTAGGCAGTTTTAGCATGGATGAAATGGGCCGAAGGGCTTGTTTCTGTGCTATACTTTTCTATGATTCTAATACACCAAGTGCAGCCTAACCAAAGCTTCAGACAACTGCAAAATGCCATTGTGACTTCTACTCTACGCCCCCAGTGACGGAGGAAAGCAAGTCACAGGCCTTCGTTACCACCTTCTCTACAAGGACAAAAGAGGCATAGATCGAGTGGACAGCCAGAGACTTGCCCTCGGGCAGAAATGGCTAATAGGAGATGTAATTTAAAGGTGTTTGGAGAAAAGTATGGGGGGATGTTAGAGATAGATTTTTTTTTAACACACAGAGAGTGGGGAGGTGGTGTGTGGAATGCACTGCTAGGGGTGGTGGCAGAGGGAGATACATTAGGGATGTTTATCAGACTTTAGGTAGGTGCATGTATGAAAGAAAAATGAGGGGCTATGTGCGAAGGCTGGGTTAGATTGATCTTAGAGAGGGTTAAAAGGTTGACACAACATCATGGACTGACAGATCTGTACAGTCCTGTGAGGTTCGATGTTCCATGATTTTCTTGCATTGCCACTTTCTGGGAGGCATGGACTTGGACTCCAAGATCCCTCTGTACACTTGATCTGACTTCGGTTTATTATTGGCAGGCGTACGGAGATATAGCGGAAAGCTTCCCCTGTATGCTGTTCATATAGATCAAACCATTACACAGTGCATTGAGGTCGAACAATGTAAAACAGGATGTGGATGACAGTGCAACAGCTACTGAAAGTGCTGAGCAGGTGAACAAGGAGGTGCAGGGTCTTAGGAGGCAGACTGCAAAACTGAGAGTTCGTCTCACCGTGCAAGATTTGCACCGAGCAGTCTGATAACAGTCGGGTTTTCAGACTGTCTTTAAGCCCGGTGGTACGTGCTTACACCTTTTGTATCTCGTGCCTGTAGGGAGAGGGGTGAAGGGGGAATGTCCGGAGAGGCTGGGGTCATTCCAGCTTTTCATTCCTAATTTACTTAACTACTGGAATTCAACTTCCTGTCGCCCAGTGTCTGAATGGACATCGACCCATGTGGACACGACCTCACTACTTCTTTAAAATTTCTGTTTTTGCTTACTTATTTAATTAAATTATTTTTTTACTGTAATTCAGTTTGTTTCTGTATTATCAGATATTGAATTGTTCTGCTGCCAGAAAATTAACAAATTTCATGACATGTGCTGGTGATATTAAACTTGATTCTGATTTTGTTTTGTGAGGTAAGGTTCTAGCTCCTCACAAACAGTCTAGGCTGCTGTATGCCAAGTTAATCATAGAGTCAGAGACTGCTAAAGGACAGAGCTAAGCCCTTTGGCCCATCGAGTCCGTGCTGAACTGTCATTCTGCCTAGTCCCATTGACACGTATCTGGACCTTAGCCTCCACACTCCTGCCATCCACAGACTTATCCAAACTTCTCTTAAACGTTGAAATCAAACCCACATCCACCGGTTTCTCTGGCAGCTGGTTCCACACTCTCATCACCTTTGAAGAGAAGAAGTTCCCTCAATAGGTTCTCCTTAAATGTTTCACCTTTCACCCTTAACCCATGGCCTCTCAATCTAGTTTCACTCAGCCTTAGTGGGCAAAGCCTGCTTGCATTTACCCTTGAGTTTACCCCCCCATATAATTTTGTTTAGGTTTATCAAATCTTCCCTCATTCTCCTGCGTTCCAGGGAATAGTCGTAACCTGCTCAACCTTTCCCTATAACTTAAGTCCTGGCAACAATCTGCTGGTCCTCCTAAAACATTTGGCAAGCTGATTATTGGAGGGCAGCCCCATGCAAATATCCTCTATAAAGAATGCATTAACATTTTCAATTTCTCAGCAAGCCTCCCTTGATAATAATCAATTCTGAATATTGTTTCCTGATCGTTTCCAATGAATGATGAGAACAATTACTTCCTCATTGATAAAGGCTTCATGCACACACTCAGAATCTTATTCTTAATTGCCTGGTTGCAAAGAAAGAAAAAAAAATGGCAATGCGTTTTCACATTTACTGAAATATGTTTCATTGTGGCAAGCTCTATATTTATCAGCATTAAACTAAAATTATGTTTCTGCTTGCGATAATGTTGATATGCAAATATATGCTAATATCCGGTCGCAAACAAGGCAAAATTTGTAGATAAGCAAAACATTCAAAATGCTGGTGGAACGCAGCAGGCCAGACAACATCTATAGGGAGAAGCACTGTCGACGTTTTGGGCCGAGACCCTTCGTCAGGGCTAACTGAAAGGAAAGATAGTAAAAGATTTGAAAGTAGGTGGGGGAGGGGGAAATGCATAATGATAGGAGAAGACCGGAGGGGGTGGGGTGAAGCTAAGAGCTGGAAAGGTGATTGGCGAAAGTGATACAGAGCTGGAGAAGGGAAAGGATCATGGGACGGGAGGCCTCGGGAGAAAGAAAGGGTGAGGGGTGCACCAGAGGGAAATAGAGAACAGGCAGAGTGATGAGCAGAGAGAGAAAAAAGAAAAAAATGAAAGAAAAAAATAGAGGAGGGGGAAAAACTAAATATATCAGGGATGGGGTAAGAAGGGGAGGAGGGGCATTAATGGAAGTTAGAGAAGTCAATGTTCATGCCATCAGGTTGGAGGCTACCCAGCCGGTATAATTTGCAGATGGTGGAAATCCGAGCAACACACACACACAATGCTGGAGGAACTCAGCAGACCAGGCAGCGTCTATGGAAAAATGTACAGTTGACGTTTCGTGCCGAAACCCCTCAGCAGGACTGGAGAGAAAAAGCTGAGGAATAAATTTAAAAGGTGAGGGGGTGTGGTGGGAGAGAGAAATGCCAGGTGATAGGTGAAACCTGGAGGGGGAGGGATGAAGTAAAGAGGCCACACTGAGGTTGGAGGAGCAACACCCTATATTCCGTTTGGGTACCCTCCAATCTGATGGCACAACCATCAATTACTCCAACTTCCGGTAATGCCCCCCCACCCACCTCTCCTTCACCATTTCCCATCCCCTCTTCCCTCCCTCACCTTGCCCACCCATCACCTCCCTCTGGTGCTCCTCCCCCCTTTTTCTTTCTTCCATGGTCTTCTTTCTCATTCACCAATCAATATCCCAGCTCTTTACTTCATCCCTCCCCCTCCTGGTTTCCCCTATCTCCTGGTGTTTCTCTCTACACACCTTTCAAATCTACTCCTCATCTTTCTTCCCCAGTCCTGCCGAAGGGTCTCGGCCCAAAACGTTGACTGTACTTTCTTCCCTAGATGCTGCCTGGCCTGCCGATTTCCTCTAGCATCTATGTGTGCATTGGGAATACCTGGTATATTTTCATAACCGTGTTTTCATTTTCAGGTTTGTATTCACTTTTGTGTCGGCAGGCAGGCTTTTCCTTCTCAAATCTCTGAGAATATAGAACAGTGGAGCACAGCAGAGGCCCTTCGGCCCAGAATGTTGTACTGACCTTTTAGCCGGCACGAAGCTCAATCTAAGCCTCCATTCTTCTATCGTCCACGTGCCTATCTCAGTGGCTCTTAAACGGTCCTAATGTATCTGCCTCCACCACCATCCTGGCAAGTGTTCCACACACCCGCCATTCTTTGTGTAAAGAACTTAGCTCTGACATCCCACCCCTTATGTGTGTTACTGTTCATAATGCCGCTGGCGTTTGGGGCAGCAATGAGGATCCTCCATCTCTGGCGGTGCTCAGGGCTTCCTTCATCCTGTCAGTTTTCAGGACTGCCAGTCATGCAAGTCCTCGGTGGAGACTCTGGAATACCGTCAAACTCGGATGCTCGGATTCTTCATTTTTGTTTCCGTAGCAATTCTATTTGACCAGTCAGGGCTGTTAGCTTGGAGCTGAACCCCTGAACCTGGAGGACCAGTGGGCCACTCTTAGTCTGTCCTCTGCCCTTTGACCTGTTTGGCCTGGGTGACCCTACCAAGAGCCAAAGCATAAAGCCCTGACTCCAACCAGCGTAGCTCTCCGGGTCATTGAGGCACACAAGCCTCCAAACCACTCCAAGGTTATGGTCTTCTTGGAGGATCCCACCCCCTATACCAATCAAAATTCTGCCCCATCTTCCTGGAATAAGTACCCTGAGCAGAGGATGCAGGGAGATTTGGTGATCTGCAGCTTCCTGGCTATTAAGGATGGTGAAAAGCCAATCAGAAAGAGCTTCCCACAGGTATTTGGCTGGACAGAGGAGGGGGCTCACATGGGGAATGGGTCGGGCATGATATGGGTTGAGGTGCAGGGAAGTTGGTCAGCCACATCTTTGGGTGGGGGGGGGGGGTGGGGAACGTGCAGGCTCCACACAGTCAACCTCCAACGTCAAGACTGAACCCACGCTGCTGGATCTATGAAGCATCTTCACTACCCTCTTTGAGGGTGGAGGGTGATGTGGAGCATGGGGTTACTCTTGTGTGAACTTCAGGTGTGATTTTGATAGAGTTATAGAACACAACAGCTTAGAAACAGGACCTTCGGCCCATCTAGTCCAAACTGTCATGCTGCCTGGTCCCATCGACTTGCACCAGGACCATAAGACCTCTATACCCCACCTGTCCTTGTACTTATCCAAACTTCTAAAAATCGCAATGGAACCCACGTCCACCACTTCTGGCAGCTCAATCCACACTCTGAGTGAAGAAATTCCTCCTTAAATACTCTACCTTTCACTCTGACCCCATTGTTCAAGTTTAATCGTCTATTAATCATACATGAATACTGCCAAATTAAACATCATTACTCTAGTTACCTCTCATTCTAGCCTCACTCAACCTCAGTGGAAACAACGTGCTTGCATTCAGAGGTTGACGGATGGGGAGATTTGGGTGAGACCACAGGGGGTAAATGCAGGGTGACTTCTCTCGCTACAGAGAGTGTTCAACAAGGAGCAAGGATGGGCAGGTTGTTATCGTTCAGACAGTATTTGGAGACCTCAGCGTGTTGGAAAATAAATTGCCATAATAGCTTGGCAGCAAGCCCAGCTTCCTTTCGCCCACAGACAGCAACAGTTAAACAAAAGGACTGTGAGGATGTTTTTCTTAACGCGGTAACACCCTGTCTCACAAAACGTGGCTGGCTGCTTGGTATCAACAAGCAAGCACAATCACTGGCACAAAGTTCCACTGCTTTTTGGCCTTCACGGGCCGACTGCTGTGAAATGCACGCCACAGCCCCCGTTGTTAGTAGACACTCTGTGAAAGTGAAGTTGGGGCATGGGGCAGCGGCCTTGAGTCTAAAGAGCAAAGCACGAGACGCTGGAGGATCCCGGTGGGTTATGAAGTGTTTTGGGTTGAGACCCTTAATCTGAATTACAGACGATCCTAGCTTCTGGGTGCCGGCTGTGTGGAGTTCACATGTCCTCCCTGTGTGAGATGATCCATTTCTAGTTAACCCCACCACCATCCCGCCAAACCCCCTTCTGTCTATTATCTCATTCACTGCACTGGAGAGTAAACACTTTAAACCACTGTTTATAATGGTGTTTACATTGTAAACATATGCTGATATTTATGTACCTAGGCACATTTTATTCCATATTTGTACTCTAACCTCAAACTTTATTCTTCATATAGTTCTTCAGTCTTTATAATTGTTGAATGCTGGTGTTTTTTGTTGCAGGTCATTGCTTGACCAACGCACCGCAGCAAATTCCTAATGCATGTAAATAGACAGTCAGTGGCCACTTTATTAGGTACCTCCTGTAATGTGGCCCCAGGCTCATGGTCTTCTGCTGCTGTAGCTCATCCACTTCAACGTGTTGTGTGTTCAGAGATACTGTTCTGCACACCACTGTTGGAATGCGTGGTTATTTGAGTTACTGCCACCTTGACCCTATCTGGCCATTCTCCTCCGACCTCTCTCATTAATAGGGTGTTTTCACCACAGAACTGCCAATCACCGGATGTATTTTTTTTCACACGATTATTTCTGACCTCTAAGGACTGTTGTGTGTGAAAATCACCGGAGATCAGCAGTTTTTCAGATACTCAAGCCACCCCATCTGGCACCAACAATCATTCCAGAGTCAAAGTCACTTAGACCACCTTTCTTCTGCATCCTGACATTTGTTCTGAACAACAAGCAAACCTCTTGACCATGCCTGCATGCTTTTACGCATCGAATTGCTGCCACATGATTGGCTGATTAGATATCTGCATTAACGAGCAGGTGTACAGGTCTACCTGATAAAGCGGCCACTGCGTGTGGATGTTGAGTAAAATTGACCTACAAGGCTGCTTGATCCTTGTAGAAGGTTCTGGTGAGAAGACCCAACCCAAAGCATTGAATGTCCATTTTGCCCTCCACCCCTCAAGGTCGCTGCCTCACCGGCTGACTCCCTCCAGCAGGTTGCTTCTCACTGAGGATTCCAGCGTTATCAGTCTCGCAAGCCCCTACCTAGTGTTTACGGAAAGCAGGCTGAGACAGTCTTTAGGGAGATTATGTTGTGGGTGTAACTCTACTGTTGCTCAGATGCCACTATTGAGCGGAATCTGATATCATGCCTTGAAGCAAATAACTGGTGACCTCAATGACATCGTGAACTCAAAACCAGAAGCCAGAGTCAAGCGTAATGTCATATGCACAGGTGTAATGAAAAATAAACTGACAGCAGCACCACAGGCGTAGAAAAGCGACGAAGTCAGTTATCCGAGTATCCAGTGTTGACTTGTAGCTCAGAGGCT
The DNA here is from genome assembly GCF_030144855.1 of Hypanus sabinus. NCBI lineage: Eukaryota > Metazoa > Chordata > Chondrichthyes > Myliobatiformes > Dasyatidae > Hypanus > Hypanus sabinus. The sequence goes on from NC_082730.1 coordinate 8,977,550, forward strand.
CTGCAGATATATTTGTTTAAACATCCTATTGTCAGGTCTGTGATAATATGTCACACAGAGGGTCTGGACCCTCTGTGCCGTCCCTAGACCCAGAGAAGAACTCAAGGACTTTAGTAAACAGGAGCAGGAGTTGGCCACTCCATTCTGAAGGCAGGGGGTAGCAAATCTTTGGGCTTCTCTTCCCAGGAGGACTTAGGGACACAGTTCAAGTTTGTTGTCTTCTGACTGTACATATATATAACCAAATTTAACAATGCTCCTTCGGATCATGGGGCATGCACAAAATGTATATCACACACAACACATGAAACAAAATATTACCACAAATGTTAGTAAGTCCTGGTCCTGATGTGGCCTAGGAAGCACATCAGAGTCTCAACTTCCTCGTGAGGGCAAGGAAATTCAACACGTCCCCTTGACCACAGGAAAATATAGTGACTTATTCAGTCCATCACACAAAGCAGCCTCCTCTCCACCGACTCTGCCTGCGTATCCCACTGCCTCGGGATAACAGCCAGCACAGTTAACACCCCCACCAGACGTTCTCTCTTCTCCCCACTACCAACCTGAAAGCACATACCACCAGGCTCAAGGACAGCTTCTATCTGACTGCTATAAGGCTCTTGAACAGACCTCTTGTATGATAAAGATGACTTCTTGGTTCACAATCTACCGTGTAATGGTTCTTGCACTTTATTTGTTTACTTGCATGGTAACTGTAACATGATATTCAGCGTTCTGCTTCCCTTTTGTATGACCTCGAAGTACTGATGTATGGAACGATCTGTCTGGGTGGCATGCAAATAGAAGCCTTTCGTCGTATTCCGTAAATGTCCGAATCTGAATCAGATTTGTATTCGCTGACTTACCCGGTTTTGAACATAGAACTTAGAACAGTACAGCACAGGAACAGGCACTTCAGCCACAATATTGTGCTGACCTGACTAAAAGGTAAATCAAACAACCCCAAAAACAAATCCCTCCTACCTACACATTATCCATACCCCTCCATACCCCCCATACCCCTCCATACATCCATACCCCTCCATCTTCCTCACATCCATGTGTCTATCCAAACATCTCTTAAAAGCCTCTAATGTATTTGCCTCCACCACCACACCAGGCAGTGCAGTCCAGGCATCCACCACTGTCTGAGTAAAAAACTTACCCCTAACATCCCCCCTGAACCTACCCCCTCTCACCTTCAATGTAAAAGACATTTCAACCCTGAGAAAAAGATACTCCCTATCTACTCTACCTATATCTCTCATAATCTTATAAACCTCTATCAGATCTCCCATCAGCCTCCACAGCTGCAGAGAAAACAACCCGAAGTTCGTCCAGCCTCGCCCAATAGCACATGCCCTCTGAACCACGCAGCATCCTGGTAAAACTCCTCTCCAAAGCCTCAACATCCTTCCTATAGCGGGGTGACCAGAACAATATGCAGCACTCCAGATGCGGCCCAAGCAGAGCTCCACAAAGTTGCAGCGTAATCTGTTGTTTTGCAACAGCATTTCAGTATAAGGAGACAAACTTACTGTAAATGACGAAAGTAAGCATATGGTGCAAGAAGGAAGAATAATGAGATAGAGTTCATGGGTTTCATGTGACAATTAAAGATCAGATTTTAGGTTGTCATGGGGACTTTGAAAGTTCCATCGTGAAAGAAAGAAGGAACGTCAGGTACGTCGTGAGCACTGGCCTCCTCAGTATCCAGGAGCGATGCCTCAAAAAGACTGCATCCCATCATTAAAGACCCCCGTCACCCAGGTCATGCCTTATTTTCATTGCTACCATCAAGGAGACTGAAGGCACATACTCAACATCTCAGGAACAGCCTCTTCGCCTCTGACATTCGATTTCCGAAAGGACATTGAACCAATGAAGACTACCTCACTATTTTTGCACCACTTATTTAATTTAATTTTATATATATAATTCACAGTTTTTATTATTATGTGTTGCAATATTCTGCTGCCACATAACAACAAATTTCATGTCATATGTCTGTGATATTAATCCCGATTCTGAAACATCAAAACATACAGTGAAATGTGTGACTTGTGTCCACAACGCCCACGGTCTGAGGATGCGCTGGGAGCAGCCTACGAGTGTCGTCATGCTTCAGGTGCCAACGTAGCATACTCAAAATGTACAAACTCTAGCCAGTGCATAGAAAAAAAGAAAGAACATTACAATACAGTACAGGGTTGTACCAACCTACTCTGAGATCAATCAAACCCTTCCTCCCCATATAGCCCTCCATTGTTTCTATCACCTATGTGTCTACATAAGAGTTTCTTAAATGTCCCTAGAAGTATCTGTCTCTACCACCATCTGGGTGCATTTTTGACACACCTATTATTCTCTGTGTAAAAAACCTACCTCTGATATTGTTATGGTCCGGTCTGGAGCCTGCACTCTGGGTCTTGATCCGGTCCGCGGACTCCGGGTCTTGCAGCCGTCCATCCTTATAGGATCATCCTGGCTTGAGGAGGTGCACCTGAGACCTATCGGCTGGCAGGTGGATAGATAGGGGCTCTGGGATTGGGTTGGGTTGTCATGTTCCTCTGTGTGTCTTGTACCTGCTGTTCGCCTGGCTATCCTGTTTTGATCCCAGCTTGGAGTACCCACAGTTAATCATCTAGTTCTGTAAGTCTGTTCTTGTGGTCACCCTGGACTGAGCTCCCTTCTGATCCCTTGCCTCTGTTGGGTAAGCAGGCTGGACTGCTGTTGCCTGGTGGAGGATTCTGACCCTTTCCTACCCCTCTCTTCCAATGGGTTGTGCCCTGCAACCTGCCCAGGTGCTCTGTGTCTTGCCCAGGCCCCTGTGTTCCTGCCTGGGAGGTGGCCCTGCCCAGGAGCTATGTGGCCTGCCCTGAGGACTCTGACCCTTTCCTACCCTTGGCTTCTGATGGGTGGTGTCCTGCATCCTGCCCAGGCCCCTGTGTTCCTGCCTGGGAGGCTGGGCCCTGCCCAGGGGGCTATCCTCCCAGCATTCCTTGTCCCACAGACCCATCCTTTAGCCTAGCCAGGGTCCTGCCTTTGCCATGAACTCTCTGAACCCCAGGATCACTGTTGCATGCCATGGTCTCCCCACCTTGTTCTATCCTTTAGTTGTTCCTGTCCTGCCCCTAGTACTTCAGTGCCTGTGACCTGCATTTAGGTCCAGTCTCCATGTCCCCTTGAGACAGATATCCCAACATACTGTTCTCCAATCACCTTAAAATTATGCTTGTATTAGGCATTTCTGCTGTGGAAAAAAATGTCTCTGGCTATCCATTTGATCTATGCCTCTTGTCATCTTCTCTACATCTATCAAGTCACCTCTTGTCTTCCTTCACTCCAAAGAGAAAATCTCTAGCTCACTTGACCTATCCTGACAAGAATATGCTCTCTAATCCAGGTGGCATCCTGATAAATCTCTTCTGCACTGTCTCAAAAGCTTCCACATCCTTCCTATATTGAGGTGACCAGAACTAAACACAATACTCCAAGTGTGGACAGACCGGGGTTTTATAGAGCTGCAACTTGAACTCAATGTTTGTGGAATGTGGGAGGAAACCAGAGCACCCGGAGGATACCTGTGTGGTCACGGGGAGAGCATACAAACTCTTTGCAGACAGTAGGTATAATTGAACTCTAAACACCGGTGCTGTAAAATGTTGTGTGAATTGCTACATTATAGTGTTGCCACAGAAAACCACTCCTAGTTGTAGAGAGTAATTGCTAGATTTCAGAACATTGCTAGAAGCAAGTGCAGTTATAAACACAAGAGATTCAGCAGATGCTGGAAAATATGAAGCATCGACTGTTTATTCCTTGCCATAGATGCTGCCTGACCTGCTGAATTCTGCCAGCAGTTTGTGTGTTTATCTTTGCTTCCTTGAGGTTGTTTTAGCTGGGGGTGGTAGTGGGAATAAGCTCCCCAATACCTATTAAGTGGTGTGCATCTCAAATAGCTTCTGACAACTCAGTCCAATTCCTGACCTTCATGGGTGGCTTTAGCTACTAAGCCCAGTAGAATCAGTTCTACTGACAAGAGAAGGAGCAAAGGTGGGTTACTGGTACCTTAAAACTAGTCCTGGTCCCTCAATACTGGCTCCATAGCCAAGAAAGCCCAGCAGCGTCTCTACTTTCTGCGAAGGCTGAGGAAAGTCCACCTCCCAACCCCCATCCTCATCACATTCTACAGGGGTTGTATTGAGAGTATCCTGGGCAGCTGCATCACTGTCTGGTTCGGGAATTGCACCATCTCTGTTAGCCCTGTTAGCCTAACGTCAGTCGTGGGGAAGATGCTTGAGTCCCTTATTAAGGACGAAATAGTGGCACATCTAGATGGCAGAAATAGGATTAGGCCGAGCCAGCATGGATTTACCAAGGGCAAATCATGCTTGACTAATCTGTTGGAGTTTTTTGAGGGTGTAACAAGGATGTTAGACGAGGGTAAGCCAGTAGATGTTGTGTACCTAGATTTTCAGAAGGCATTCGATAAGGTGCCACATAGGAGATTGGTGAGTAAAATCAGAGCTCATGGCATTGGGGGCAGGGTTTCAACATGGATAGAAAACTGGTTGGCAGATAGAAAGCAAAGGGTAGCAGTGAATGGGTGTTTCTCAGACTGGCTGGAGGTGACTAGTGGGGTACCACAGGGCTCTGTATTGGGACCACAGCTCTTTACGATTTATGTCAATGATTTAGATGAGGGTATTGAAAACTATATCAGCAAGTTTGCTGACGATACTAAACTGGGTGGCAGTGTGACATGCGAAGAGGACGTTAGGAGAATACAGGGAGACTTGGATAGGCTGAGTGAGTGGGCAGATACTTGGCAGATGTCATTCAATGTGAATAAATGTGAAGTTATCCACTTTGGAAGCAGGAACAAGAGGGCAGAGTATTGTCTGAACGATGTAGAGTTAGGTAAGGGAGAAATGCAAAGAGACCTAGGAGTCCTAGTTCACCAGTCAATGAAGGTGAATGAGCAAGTGCAACAGGCAGCGAAGAGGGCAAATGGAATGTTGGCCTTTGTTACAAGGGGAATTGAATACAAGAGCAAGGATGTTCTTTTGCATTTGTACAGGGCCCTGGTGAGACCACACCTGGAATATTGTGTACAGTTTTGGTCTCCAGGTTTAAAGGAAGGACATTCTGGCAATTGAGGAAGTGCAGCGTAGATTCACTAGGTCGATTCCTGGGATGGCAGGGCTGTCTTTCGCAGAGAGATTGGAGAGATTGGGCTTGTACACGCTGGAATTGAGGAGATTGAGAGGGGATCTGATTGAAACGTTTAAGATAATTAAAGGATTTGATAGGATTGAGGCAGGAAATATGTTCCAGATGTTGGGAGAGTCCAGTACCAGAGGGCATGGATTGAGAATAAGAGGTCAGTTATTTAAAACAGAGTTGAGGAAGAGCTTCTTCTCCCAGAGAGTTGTGGAGGTGTGGAATGCACTGCCTCGGAAGACGGTGGAGGCCAATTCTCTGGATGCTTTCAAGAAGGAGCTGGATGGATATCTGATGGATAGGGGAATCAAGGGATATGGGGACAAGGCAGGGACTGGGTATTGATAGTGAATGATCAGCCATGATCTCAGAATGGCGGTGCAGACTCGAGGGGCCGAATGGTCTACTTCTGCACCTATTGTCTATTGTCCATCTCGGATCGCAAGACCCTGCAGTGGATGGTGAGGTCAGCTGAGAAGATCATCAGGGTCTCTCTTCCCACCATCACGGACATTTACACTACACGCTGCACCAATAAAGCTAACAGTATTGTGAAGGACCCCATATACCCCTCATACAAACTCTTCTCCCTCCTGCTGTCTGAGAAAAGGCTCTGAAGCATTCGGGCACTCACGACCAGACTGTGCACAGTTTCTTCCCCCAAGCCGTCAGACTCCTCAATACTCAGTCTAGACTTGCATCTACATTTATTACTATATTGTAATTTGTCCTCTACTGTGCCTATTGTCTTGTTTATATAATTATTGTTCTGACCTGCAATGCTTTGTGCACTTTATGTAGCCATGTGCAGGTCTGTAGTCTAGTGCAGTTTTTTACATTTAATGTAGTTTAGTGAAGCCTTGTGCTGTCTAGTTTTGTTTTTCATGTAGCACCAGGGTCCTGGAGGAACGTTGTCTCATTTTTATTGTGTACTGTACCAGCAGTTTATGGTCAAAATGACAATAAACTTGACTTCGGGCAGATGGGGTTTGTCAGGCGTGGCTGGCAGCTTATCAAGAAGGAAAACTCTGATCTCAAACCCTGAGGGGGGAGAATCCAGAGCTGGGGTCCCTAAGGTGGTCCTACATTGAGTTCAATGTTGACCAGTAACTCCTGTGATGCGATTGGAGCCAAATTGAATCGGTCTCTGCTGTTCCTTTGGTTCATCAGCTATGTGGAGATGGGGAGCCTGATGCACAGGCAACAGCTTGCCCTCCATATCGTACTGGCAGACAACTAGGATATAACATCCATGGCTGACCCTGATCAACGGAGGGTCTACTAAGGTAGTGTTGATCAGATGACATCGAAGACTGAGTGACCGCCTCCCACTTCTCTATCCTACACTCTTGAGGGAATGGAGAGGGAAGGTGGGCTGGTACCTCTGATTACATTTCCACTCCTTGTGGTCAACAGATGTTGCAATTGCTGTCCACAGTTGTGCTCAGATCTTTCAGTACTGCGATGTTTCCACACTGCAAAAGGCGAGATGTGAGATAACGACATGACGAGTGACTAATTCTTACCGGTGGATATATTTCTTACATTGCCCTTTTTAGCTTAAAATATGAAACTGACTACAAATCAGTCATAGAGCAACACTGCAGAGATAAAGGCCCTTTGGCCCAACCAGTCCATGCCAACCCTACCTGGATAGTCCCAATTTCCTGCTTTCAGCCCAAAACCTTTGAAGCCCTACACCTCCATGTACCTATCCCAGTACTTCTATTGTACCTGCCTCAACCAGTACCTCCATCAGCTTGTTCTGTATACTCACCTCCTTTCTCAAAAAGTCACCTTTCACGTCCCTTTCCCCCCTCTCACCCTTAATCTTTGACCTCCCCCTCCCAGTTTTGGACTTCCCTAACTCTCTGCTCGTTGTGCCATTGGCGTTCAGCGCAGCAGTGAAGGTCCCCCATCTCTGATGGTGGTCAGGGCTTCCTTCATCGTGTCAGTAGCTTCTTCTCGACTTAAACTACCCTCAGTCATGCAAGTCTCGGGTGGAGACTCTGAAATACCGTCACACTCAGATGCGGGAGGATTCTTCATTGCTGTTTCCATAACAGTTTTGTTTGACCAGTCAGGGTTGTTGGCCCTGAGCTGCTCCCCTGAGCCTGGAGGAACATTGGCCTGCCATACCCTGGGGAAAAGACTGACCATCTATGCCTCTCACTATTTTAAATGCTTCTATAAAGTTGCCCCTCATTCCCTTACACTCCACGTAGCCTGGCCAGTCTCTCCCTTTTCATTTTTCTATTTTTAAGTCTAAGCCACAAGACAAATCCAAAAGCAAAACCTGTCAGGGCCTAACGAGATCTGCACAGACTGAGAGTAATAATTCTACAAGCGCCGGTAAACAATGCATGAACAAAGACGGGTAGAGTCCTGCCCCATTACGCAGATCACGTTCTCCTGCTCAACCAATCTTCAGTGAAGGTCACCGAGGATGGGGAGATAAGAATAGAACAATAAATCACCAGGCTGCTTTATTGCCCTGAAGTGGCCTGATCGGGAATCCCCTTGCTCAGCTGCCCTTGTGTTTTGGTGAACCAGTGAGTGAAACTGGTGCAAAGGGACTTGGCAGACCTCGTGCTGGATTCCCTTAATTTGCAGGGTGGTGACGAAGGCAAATGCAATGTTAGCATTCATTTGAAGAGGACTAGAATATGAAAGCAAGGATGTGACGTTGAGACTTTATAAAGCACTGGTGGGGCCTCACTTGGAGTATTGTGAGCAGTTTTGGGCCCCTTATCTTAGAAAGGAAGTGCTGACATTGGAGAGGTTTCAAAGCAGATTTGCGAAAATGATTCCAGGATTGAAAGGCTTGTCATATGAGGAACGTTTGATGGCTCTGGGCCTGTACTCACTGGAATTCGGAAGAATGAGGGGTAACCAGATTGTACCCTAGCAAATGGTGAAAGGCCTTGATAGAGTGGATGAAGAGGTGATATTCCTGTGGTTGGAGAGTCTAAGACCAGAGAATACAGCCTCAGAATAGAGGGGTTGATGCACCATCAATAACTCACACTGACGTAAGGCGAGATATCGGCTTTTATTGACTGGAAGAAGGAACCAGGAGTGAGTGTCCATCATACTATGTCCTGGAGACTGAGGCCGAGCGTCAGGCCTCAGATCGCCTTTATACAGGGGCCTGTGGGAGGAGCCACAGGAGCAGTCAGCAGGGGGCGTGTCCAGACAGGCACATAGTTCACCACATTCACCCCCCCCTTTGTTTGAAAGAGTCCCCATGTGGCGAAGTTTCTTACAAGTCAAGTCTATCAGGTGGTCGAATCTGTCGCTGCGATCTACGTAGCACCGGCTGTGATTGCATAGATGCCGGCAACATTGGTGATTGCACAGGGGACGGAGGTTGCGCTTGTTCTTGCCCACTAGGCGCCGGTGATCCCTCACGCATGTGCGAGGCGCCTGGTATAAATGCGTACGAAACGCCTGGTATACAAGTGTCGTGAGGAGTCTGTGTAGGGCCTGGTGAGCACGGTGTCACCTCAGGTGCAGGGTTCATAGTTACCAGAGAGTGTTCAGGGTAGTGGTCTGCTGCACCTGCGGGTGCCAGGTCGCGGATGGAGACCGTGTCCTCCCGCCCATCAGGTAAGACCACGTAAGCATACTGGGGGTTCGCATGTAGAAGGTGAACCCTCTCTACCAGCGGGGAGTATTTATTGCTCCTCACATGTTTCCGGAGCAGCACTGGCCCCGGGGATGTCAGCCAAACTGGTAGGGTGGTCCCAGTGACAGACTTCCTGGGAAAAGAGAATAGGCATTCGTGAGGGGTGGCATTGGTGGACGTACATAACAGAGAGCGGATAGAGTGCAGTGCCTCAGGGAGGACCTCCTGTCATCGAGAGACCGGCAACCCTTTTGACTTAAGGGCTAAAAGTGTGGCCTTCCACACTGTGGCATTCTCCCGCTCCACCTGGCCATTACCCCGGGGATTATAACTCGTGGTCCGACTGGTAACAATGCCCCTAGCTAGCAAGTACTGGCGCAGCTCCTCACTCATAAAGGAGGACCCTCTATCACTGTGGATATAGCAGGGATACCCGAACAGAGTGAAGAGGTGGCGCAGGGCTTTTATGACGGACGTGGCAGTGGTGTCGGGGCAGGGGATGGCAAAGGGGAACCGTGAGTACTCGTCGATAACACTGAGAAAATAGACATTGCGGTCAGTGGAGGGAAGGGGGCCCTTAAAGTCAACACTCAGTCGTTCAAAAGGGCGGGTGGCCTTGACAAGTTGTGCCGTGTCAGGACGGTAGAAGTGCGGTTTGCACTCGGCGCAAATTTGGCAGTCCCTGGTCATCGTCCTGATGTCCTCCAGGGAGTATGGCAGGTTCCGAGCTTTCACAAAATGGTAAAATTAGGTGACCGATGGCAAAGTTGTGCATGAAGGGTGTACAGCTGGTCGAGCTGTGTGCTAGCACATGTTCCCTGGGATAGGGCATCAGGGGGCTCATTGAGTCTGCCAGGCCGGTACAGGATATCATAGGTGTAGGTGGAGAGTTCTATCCTCCACCGCAAAATCTTATCATTTTTGATTTTGCCCCGCTGTTGGTTGCTGAACAGGAATGCAACCGAGCGCTGGTCGGTCAGCAAGATGAACCTTTTGCCAGCAAGATAGTGCCTCCAGTGCCTAACAGCCTCCACTATGGCCTGGGCTTCTTTCTCCACCGCGGAGTGCCGAATTTCGGAGCCTTGGAGGGTGCGAGAAAAGAATGCTACTGGCCTGCCTGCCTGATTGAGGGTAGCAGCCAGAGCAAAATCGGAGGCATCACACTCCACTTGGAAGGGAGCGGTCTCGTCCACTGCATGCATCGTAGCTTTGGCAATGTCCGCTTTAATGCAGCTGAAGAACGCGCGGGCCTCAGCAGAGAGGGGAAACGAGGTAGACTTGACCAGGGGGCGTGCCTTGTCTGCGTAATGGGGGACCCATTGGTCGTAATAGGAAAAAAAACCCAGGCACCGTCTGAGGGCCTTGAGAGTGGTGGGAAGAGGGAGTTCTAACAGGGGGCGCATACGTTCGGGATCAGGGCCAATAACCCCGCTTTCCACGACATACCCAAGTATAGCAAGGCGGGTGGTTCCAAACACACACTTGTCCCTGTTATAAGTAAGGTTCAGAGCTGCGGCCACTTGGAGAAATCGTTGGAGGTTGGCGTCGTGATCTGGCCTGTCGTGACCACAGATGGTGATGTTATCCAGATAGGGAAATGTGGCCTGCAGTTGGTACTGGTCCACCATCCGGTCCATTTCCCTCTGGAAGACAGAGACACCATTCGTGATACCGAAAGGGATGCGCAGGAAGTGATAGAGCCTGCTGCCCGCCTCGGTGTAGGGGCGGTCCTCTGGGCAGATGGGGAGCTGGTGATAAGCGGATTTCAGATCTACTGTCGAGTACACCTTGTACTGAGCAATCTGATTGACCATATCCGCGATACGGGGTAGGGGGTACGCGTCAAGCTGCGTAAACCTATTGATGGTTTGACTATAGTCCACCACCATCCTATTTTTCTGCCCAGTCCGAACAACAACCACCTGGGCCCTCCAAGGGCTTGAGCTTGGCTCAATGATCCCCTCCCTGAGCAGCCGCTGCACCTCCGACTGAATGAAGGCCCTGTCCCCCGCGCTGTACCTCCTGCTTTTAGTTGCCACAGGTTTACAGTCGGGGTTCAGGTTGGCGAACAGTGGTGGGGGAGGGACCTTGAGAGTGGAGAGGCTGCAAGTGGTGTCGGTAGCGCAGTCGCTACACAACCCGCCCGGATGTCTGTGGACTGCGACCCAGAAGCCAAATGGAACCTCCGACTTACCGGCCGCGTTGCAAGTCCGCAGCGTTGCACTGTGTCTGGGTGAATAAAGCTCCCAGTGCTGCCCATGTCAAACAGGCATCTAGTCCTGTGCCCCTCCACCCGGATGTCCATCATGGACCTTGCAAGCTGGTGTGGGGCGCTTTGGTCGAGGGTCACAGTGGCCAGAGTTGAATAGCCGTCGGGGTGCCCGGTCAGCATCGGAGGGCCGGGGGCGGGGCATGCTGACGTCGACAAAGATGGCCGCCCACATCCGGGCATGCAAGATGGCGGCCTCCACGTTTCACCCGCAGCGCTGCACTCCGCTCGAGGTTGAGACTTACAGACCTTGGCGAAGTGGCCCCGCTTTCTGCAGCTGGAGCAGGTCGCTTCTCGCGCTGGACAGCGTTGTCGAGGGTGTTTTTTATGGCCACAGAAATAACAAAGCACAGGCATCTGATGGGCCACTGCCGTGGTCGGGTTCGGGGAGCTCGTGGAATCGTGACTGGCAGCGGCGTTGGTGAATTCGCTCCCGGGAGCCGGCGGTGGCGGGGTCTGAGGTGTCCACAGAACCGGCGGGGAATCGCGCGACTGGACAGCGTCAGCATTATGTAAAGCAGCTTCTAGAGCGTTGGCCGTCTCTATCGCCGAGCGTAAGGTAAGGTCGGCATTTTCCAGCAGTCGCTGGCGCATGTACACTGACCTCAGTCCCGTCACAAAGGCGTCTCGCATCAGCAGCTCCGCATGTTGTTCTGCCGTGAGCGTCTTGCAGTCACAAGCTTGGACGAGCGTCTGTAGTGCTCGGAGAAACTCAGCGCACGATTCGCCAGGCCGCTGTTGCCGGGTAGCTAAACGATGTCTTGCGTAGACGGTACTGTCTTTTGAGGGCGTCCAGTGCCCCATCGTAGGTCGGCAGGTTCCGGATAATGGAGTAAACTTTGGGGGTGACCCTCGAGAGTAGAATTCTGTGCATAACGGCGTGTTCAGTTGCACGAACCTCCTCCAAGTACGATTGGAAGCATGCAAGCCAGTGTTCAAAAGCGAGAGCTGCGTCAGGGTCTTGAGGGTCCAAATCCAACCGGTCCGGACGCAAAACGGTTTCCATGTTTTAAAACTTCCAGTCAATAAAATTGATGCACCATCAATAACTCACACTGAGACGTAAGGCGAGATATTGGCTTTTATTGACTGGAAGAAGGAACCAGGAGTGAGTGTCCATCATACTATGTCCTGGAGACTGAGGCCGAGCGTCAGGCCTCAGATCGCCTTTATACAGGGGCCTGTGGGAGGAGCCACAGGAGCAGTCAGCAGGGGGCGTGTCCAGACAGGCACATAGTTCACCACAGGGGTGTCCTTTTCGAATGGAGATGAGGAGGAATTTCTTCAGCCAGAGAGTGATGAATCTGTGGAATTTGTTGCTACAGGTGGCTGGGGAGACCAAGTCACTGGGAATACTTGAGGCAGAGGTTGATAGATTCTTGATGGGTCAGGGCATGGAGGGATACGGGGAGAAGGTAGGAGATTGGGGCTGAGAGGGGAAATTGATCAGCCATGATGACGTGGTGATGCAGACTCGATGGGCCAAATGGCCTAATTCTTCTCCTATATCTTATGGCACAGTGAGGTACACTTACAATGAAAACTTACCTGTCCCATCAGCTGTTCTTGCCTATCACCTGCCAACTTGTTCTCCTGCCCCTCACTCCACCTTCTTATTCTGGCTTCTTCTCCCTTCCCTCCCAGTCCTGATGAAGGGTCTCATTCCAAAATGCTTCTCCCTCTGCACAGATGTTGCCTGACTTGCTGCACGCTGCTCTGGACTTCCAGCATCTGGAGAATCTCTGGCGTCTGTGAAAAACTCAATTGTTGCATCACAGAATCAGAATCTGGTTTACTATCAGTGACATATATTGTGAAATGTCTTGTTTTGTGGTAGCAGTACAGTCCAGAACATAAAAAGGTTCTGATAAGAACTGTAAATAAATAAATTGTGCAAAAGAGAGCAAGCTAGTCAGATGTTGTTTGTGTTCATGGGCCGTTCAGAAATGTGATTGTGGAGGGGAAGAAGCTGTTCCTAAATCATTGAGTGTGTGTCTTCAGGTTCCTGTACCTCAAAGTTCAAATTAAGTACACGTATGTCACTATATACTACCCTCAGATTCATTTTTTGCGGGCATACTCTATAAATCCAATAACCATAATAGAATCAATGAAAGACTGCACCAACGGGGGCGTTCAACCAGCATGCAAAAGAGAGCAAAATGTGCAAATATACAAGGAAAGAAATAATAATAATAATAAATAAACAAGCAATAAATATTGAGAACACGAGATGAAGAGACCTTGAAAGTGAGTCCATTGGTTGTGGGAACATTTCAATGATGAGTCAAGTGAAGTTATCCCCTTTGAGGCAAGAGCCTATGGTTGTACAACACACACAAAATGCTGGAGGAAATCGGCAAGCCTGGCAACATCTATGGAAAAGAGTACAGTCGACGATTCGGGCGGAGATCCTTCCTCAGGACTGGAGAGAGAAAAAAGATGAGGGGTCAGAGTTAGAACGTAGCAGTGGGCAGGTATCTTCAGGCTCCTGTACTTCTCTGGTTGGCAGCGAGAAGAGGACATTTCCTGGGTGATGAGGACCCTTAAGGATGGATGTGGTTTTCTTGAGGCATCACCGTTTGAAGATCCGGCAGCATCTATAGGGAGAAACACTGTCGATGTTTCAGGCTAAGGCCCTTCGTCAAGACTAACCGTTAGTCCTGATGAAGACTCTTTGCCCAAAATGTCGACAGCGCTTCTCCCTATAGATGCTGCCTGGCCTGCTGTGTTCCACCAGCATTTTGTGTGTGTTGCTTTAACTTCCAGCATCTGCAGATTTCCTCATGTTTACCATTTGAAGATGTCTTCAGTGACGGAGCTGGCTCAACCATCACCCTCTGCAGCCTCTTTCGATCCCGCAGGTTGCAGCCGCCATACCAGGCAGTAGTGCAGCCAGTCAAAATGCTCTCCATTTGGTTCAGATATGCCCTCCATTGCATAGATTGCTGACTCATCACCCCGATTCATCAGACAGGGACAAGCGGGCCTTGTTGTGCTCTGTGTTGCTCTGCTGAGCATGGTTGGACATGCTGTGCTAGAGACAGAGGCTTGCCACACACCCTTGGGCGTGCTGGTTGTTAACACGAATGGCACATTTCATTGCATCTTTTGATCTACATGTGGTAAGTAAACCTGAATTTAAATTTGAATCTGAAAAAGGTTAAAAATACAGGTTATGAGTTACACCACCCTAGCCCTGTTGGCAAGGGTATAACAATGCAACTTCTACCTGAATGAGGCATGGCTGTTCACACAAACAGAAATGGAACAAAAGTTCAAAGCTTATGGTTGTTTTGATAAGCAAAGCTAACAGTGTGTGAAATATCAATGCTGATGTGGATTTTGGCCAGAGTAATACAAATATGAATTACAAATTGTTCTAACCTTTGGCTAACTTCCAGCTCAGTTCATGTCGGAGGAAGGAGGAGGTATATTTGCTAGCTTCCTCCAGTTCAGACAATGTCCCCTTGCAAAGGGCAGATGTTGAAGTCACCGTCTCTAACCACACTGGACTCTGACCGTGCTGAATCCTACAAGGTGTATCACTGTCAGATGTAGACCCAATATTCCGTCAGTGTCCTCTCCACCCGTAAACACAGCTAGCCATTCTCGAAATGTGGGTGTCGTTTGCAAGCTTGGCCTCAATTGCTCCTTCCTAATCACTCCAGAACTGAGTGGCGTGTTGCCTCCATGCAGGGAGTGGGTAAGAGTTCATTTACTCAGAGAGGGATGGAGTCAGGTGGGGGCCAGAAAGAACAAGGGCAGCGGATCTCCCCCCTTGAAGAACGTTGGCGTGTTTGGTCAACAACCCAATAAAGGGTCAGCACGGTATTGTGAGTCAAAGGGCTCGTACTGAGAGTTGGAATCAGAATCTTTCTACCTGTATTTGCAAACAGTAGTGCAAGAAGGGTTAATGAAAGTGGTGTGTTAGTGTTCATAGGTTCATGAACGGTTTGGGATTCTGATGGTGGAGGGGAAGAGGCTGTCACTAAGGTGTTCAGTCTGTGTTTTCAGGCTCCTGTACCTCCTCCCTGATGTTAGTAATGAGAAGAGGGCATGTCCTGGATGGTGAGGGCCCTTAATGATGGGTGCTGCCTTGTTGAGGCATCACCTTTTGAAGATGTCCTTGATGCTGTGGAGGCTAGTGCCCATGAAGGAGCTGTATGAGTTTACAATCCTTTTTCATCTTCTGATCCTGTGCAGTGGCCAGTCCATATCAGACAGTGATGTACTGTTTGAGGTTCTTTGTTCTAATTTAGTGCTTTCATGGCCACCTTTAATTGAGCATCTTTTTAGCTCCAGAATTGTTCAGTGACCTGCAATCGATTTTTCTTTCTGGCGTCTCTGAATACGTCCAGGCTCTTCATTGCACCCGCTAACTTGGACACCCCATTCAACCTCCCCGAAACCTCTTGTTCAGTGTGCCCACACCAGTGAACTTGATTTTGTTGTCGCTCTTCTCCACACCTTGTGGCGTGTTGGGCGGCAACCTTGCCATTTCTTTAGCTTCTTGTCTGTTTTTTGCAAGGCCGAGTTGCTAGCTCGACGCTGAGCCCAGGACCGAAGGAAAGCATGCTAGGGGCCAGCTAGATTCGAACCCAACCAGTCACCTCGAAGTCCAGTGTGGATGCCCCTACACCATCAGCTCACTTAGCGAACTGGATGCTTTGTATTTGCCTAGCTTGTCCACAAGTTTATTCTACAATTCCTGCTGCTTGCCTCAGGTCCCTCCTCGCCTGCTTTAGCAGTCTGTATCAATGGACGCTGTTATGTTTTGTAACTTCAAAATGTTAATCTATTTCAAAGGCAGACACAGGAGTCCAGGACTACAGGGTGTAACTTTGTCTTTACTTTAAGCGAGGTGTGTACGTATCATGTGATATCGTGATGACATATGCAATTCACAGACCTTTACACATAACCCGTTTAATGAACACAAATGCTTATTCTGACAAATATATATATACACATGACAGATGTGGTCAATCTCAGCTCCCATCACTTCATTCTTGTTAACCCATCAGAGTCACAGAGTTATACAGTGTGGAAACAGACTCTTGGCCCAATTCATCCATGCCAACCAAATTTTATAACTTAAGTATACATAACCTGCATGTGTGTAAAATAAACATAATGGTACCAGGGTCAGATTGAGGGGTTCCTCAAGGTTGTCATGGCCGGGGGTTGGTAATGGGGACAAGCTCCCACTACCTATTAAAAGCTCCCAATGGCGTACCTCTCAAATAGCAAGTCCAGCTCTTGGCCTTCATGAGTGGCTTAGCTACTAAGCCCGCTGGAACCGTTTCTACTGACAGGAGAAGGGGCAAAGGCGGGTTACTGGCACCTTAAAACCAGTCGCTTTGGGCAGATGGGGCTGGTCAGCCATGGTTGGCAGCTCATCTTGGAGAAGGAAAACTTCCATCTCAAGCTTCTATTGCCTTGCCACTATACCCGCATGGAGGAGGCTTTGGGAGTAAACCCGAGGAAAAATCCAGAGCTGGAGCCCCTGAGGCAGTCCTACGCTGAGATCAATGCTGACTGGCACCTCCTGCAACGTCGCTGGTGTCAAATTGTATTGGGTCCTTTGGATTCATCAGCTGTGTGGAGAGGGGGAGCCTGCCGCTTGCCTCCATATCGTACTGCCCTGGCTTGTGTATCGACCAAATGTAGACAGCAAGGATCCAACATTGATGATAAACCCCGTCCAACAGAGAGCCTTTCAGACTGAGGGGGAAAAAACTAAAATATATTCCGATGTAGTGTTAGGTATTTTAGGTCAGTTCAAGAAGCTGATGGCAGTGAGGAAGAAGCTGTTGTTGAACCTTGAGGTGTAGGTTTTCTGGCTCCTGTGCCTCCTGCCTGATGGCAGCATCAAGAAGAGGGCATGGCCTGGATGATGGGGGCCCCTGATGATGGATGTGACTTTCTGGTCAATACATCTTCCGGTCAGGATGGCGCCAGTGTTCAATGCTCCTTTGGTCGACATCTTTCAGATTGCAAAAGAAAATATCTCTTTTACATCTGTTTTTTTTTCACCTCAAGTATGTTTCTGTGACTGTTACAGTTTGGAGATCGTTTGAGTGACCCAGCACTTTGCTGCCTCTGAGAAGATTCAGGGAAGTGAGCGCGTACTGGGGTGGCCTCAATGCGCAGAAACGTCGAGACCGGGAGTGAGCCAATGTTCGACTCCATTTTGCTGTTTACTTGCTGATTAAAGTGCCAAGGAAGATTGAGACATCGAGGCAAATGCAGAAGATGAACGAGATGCCTGCCTTTTGATTGCTGTCAGATAAGGGGTCTGTGAGTGGTCTTTCGCTGTTTGGATCACTGGGGCGGGGGGGGGGGGGGGGTAGGCCTCTCTGCCTTGCGTTGTGTCCATCTCTTTTGATGAATATTGTAGGAGGCTATCATGGTTCTGCATTTATGGATTAGAGTATTCCATTTATAGACAGTGGATTTTTTTCAGACTTAATGGCTTTTATATCCTGTGCTTTTATCGCCCGTTCCTTTTCTGTTTTATTTTGTGAGGGGAGGTTGTTCTGTTAGTGTTTCGTGCAGTGAAGGAGTTGTTTTTTGGGGAGGCGATGTTCCTCTTCTGTTTTGTGTGTGGGGGGGGGGGTTGATGATCGGGATGCCATTGTTTTTTGTTTGGTGGGGGGTGGGTTTGATGTTTGTCTCTGAATGAATTTCACATTCTTTCTTTGTTTCTTTGTTTCATGACTCTCTGGAAAAGACAGATTTCAGGATGGTATTGGGATACATTCTTTGATTATAAATGAACCTTTGAACCTGAGACAGGCCTCCTCTATATGTCCATTATGGTGTGGAGAACTTTACCGGTAATGGGATTCTTGGGCCCGCACCTCTTTGTAGCCTCTTGTATTCCTGTGCATTGGAGATCCCATATCAGGCAGTGATGTAACTACTCAGAATGCCTTCCACTGCATTTCTGTAAAATGTTTACAAGAAACACTACCAAAAGAAAACAGCATTCTTCATCAAGGACAATTATGTATAGTTTTTCATAAAATTCTATTGCATTTCTTTATTTTCCAGCAAATGTCTGTAAGAAAATGAATCCTAGGGTTGTATCTGGAAATATATCATGTTTTGATACTAAATTTACTTTGAATGTTTGAACTTTGACAGAGTCTTTGAAGACTCTGCCAAATCCCTGTAAAATTCTAAGGAAGTGGAGAGGCTGGAGCGCCTTCATTTTTGTGATGACCTCAGGTCACCCCTCTTAATATCACCTTGGTTTGATACCTGGAGTTGTTAGCAGTGCTTCTAAACACACCGAGGTGGGCCGACTCCTGCACATTCTAATCCACTGCGGCTGATGGGCTCAATGTCATGCAGGGGATTGCAGTGTGCAGCCCATATTGTTATACAGAGTGCTTGAGACCATGGTGAACTTTCCCGAGAGCATCAATTCATGAATAGCGAGAATCTGGTCTCCACGCTTCTCTTTCCTGGCAACTTTCCAAGCACATATCATGTCGGAAAAGGAATGTGGCTGAACATTAATTGCAATCAGTATTACAATCGGTTTATTATTGTCACATGTACCAAGACGCAGTGAAAAACTTGTCTGTCCTGCCGAAAGGTTTTGGCCTGAAACGTTGACTGTACTCTTTTCCTAGATGTTGCCTGGCCTGCTGAGTTCCTCCAGCATTTTGTGTGTGTTGCTCGAATTTCCAGAGTCTGCAAATTTTCTCTTGTTTGTGAAAGGCTTGTCTTGTATACCGTTCATACTGGCTGGCCAGTGGTATCAGTACAGAGAAAGTGCAAGATTGTGAGGTCAGGCCTCAATCTTATCATATGAGGAACCACTTAATACTCTTATTACAGTGGGCTAGGAGCTTCCATGGTATGTGCTTTCAGTCTTTTCCCTCTTTCCTGATGGGAGAGAGATACTGTGAGAGTGACCAGGGTAGATGGGGTCTTCGATTATGCTCACAAACAGGAGAAAATCTGCAGTTGCTGGAAATCCAAAGCAATACGCACACACAAAATGCTGGAGGAACTCAGCGGGCCAGGCAGCATCTGTGGAAAAGAGTAAACAGTCGATGTTTCGGGCTGGAGTCCTGGTGATGGGTCTCAGCACGAAATGTTGACTGCTTACTCGTTTCCTCAGATGCTGCCTGAGCTGAGTTCCTCCAACGTGCTGTGTGCATTTCTTTGATCGTGCTGGAGGCTTTACCGAGGCAATGGTGAAGTGTAGATAGTCCATGGAAGGGAGGCTGGTTTCTTTGATGTGCTGAGCTGGGTCCACCATGCAGTTTCTTGTGGTCACGTGCAGAGCATTTGCTGAACCAAGTCGTGATGGATTCAGATCGGATGCATCCTACAGGGTATAATGAAAGTGAGCAAGGGTTGAAGAGGACTTTCCATGTTCTGTTGGTCTCCTCAGGAGGCAGAGGCACTGTTGCTCTTTCTTGGCTGTGGCAAAGGTTCAGAAAGCGTCTGACAACACCTCGCAGTTTCACGTCCAAGTCCTGAATCTCTGTGCTGTGAATTTACTGAAAATAAGCACAGGTATTTATCGTTATTGAAACAAAAATATCACCCAGAAGGCATGTTTCCCCAAAAACATTTCCGACTGGTTGCAAAAACAACTGAGGTCACCCCAGAGGCAAATCTGAGCACGCCAAAGTCGGACAAGAATGCAATGGAAACTCAATTGCATTGATTAAAAATATGGCTGCGTAATCAGCTTTTTCCAGTGAAAGTGTTTATCCAGGGCCAAAGTAGGTCACGTTGGAAACAAGGCTGTATGAGCCAGAGAATCTGGTTCCAAAGATAACAGCAACAGTCTTGAAGAATGAAACAATACTCAGAACCATTTACTTATTTCTCGTTGCTTTCCTTGCCAAGTGTCATACCTCCCTGCCCACTGGTGCTGTGTATCTAGGTAACAACTTGATAAATGCTGACAGCCTTTCTGAACGCCCTTGGTTCAAGATAATCAAGGGTAGATTAATAAATTGAGTTTTTATTTAAGCTCAAAGAAGATGTGACGCCTAAGTTTTTTACACGGGAGTGGTGGGATCCTGGAACACTCTGCCCGGAGAGGTTGAGGTCAATACATTAAGGACTTTTAGGAGGGATTTAGATAGGCACATGAATGTGAGGAAAATGGAAGGATATGGACATTGTGTAAGCAGAAATGATTAGTTTAGTTGGCCATCTGATTACTAATTTAACTACCTATGTATCCAAGGCATCTTCAACAAGTGATGCCTCAAAAAGGTGGCATCCATCATTAAGGACCCCCCACCAACCAGGACATGTCCCCTTCTCACTGTTACCATCAGGAAGGAGGTACAGAAGCCTGAAGACACACACTCAGTGATTCAGGGACAGCTTCTTCCCCTCTGCCATCCGATTCCTGAATGGACATTGAACCCATCAAAGTTCATAGTTCGAAGTTCAAAGAAAAAGTTATTATCCAAGTACAGACATATCACCACATTCAGCCCTGAGATTCCTTTTCCTGGGGCATAATTAGGAAATCTATGGAACAGTAACCATGAACACTACCTCATTACTTTTTAAAAATTTCTGCTTTTGCACTACATATTTAACTTTACTATTTGATATTCACAGCTTTTCCTGATTTTCACGTATTGCATTGTACTGCTGCCACAAAGTTAACAAATTTCACGACATGTGCCGGTGATGTTGAACCTGGTTCTGATTCTGACTCTGAATTGATCTGGCACAACATTGTGGGCTGAAGGGCCTGTTTGTGTACAGTACTGTTCTTTGTTTTATGCTCTTTTGTCACATGTACTGAGGTACAGTGAAAAACTTAGCTTCAGTACAAATCACTTCATTACACAGTGCATTGAGGTAGTACGAGTGAAAACAGTAACGGAATGCAGAATAAAGTCTTACAGTTCCAGGGAGGGTGCAGTGCTGGCAGATAGTAAGACTGTTATGAGGTTGTTAGGGAGAACAAGACACCATAAGAAAGCAGAGTGGAGTGATGATGACGCTAAACGGTGACTCCTTTGCTTGCATCTTCAGAAGCAGCTCTGATTCCATCTTTAATATCTCTATTTTTCCCTCTCAGGGTTCTTTTGAAGACCCTGACCTGGAGTTACACTCTGTCTATGGTTCTTTGCTGGAATAGGACCCTCTCTCGGAGGTTTCATAACCAGCCGTTGTTGTTCAGCATGCCAAGGGCTTGGCCTAAGAGTCCAGCTCAGCTTTGGAGGCCTAGGATCTCAGGTCTCTGGAGACGGGCAGATTTAGGTTGGTGTCACGGCAGGAGAACCGTGTGTCGTTGGGGGAGTCGGAGTATCTTTGGCCGTGTGTCCAGAGGCTCATGATCATGATCGTAATCTTTGGGCAAAGAGCTTGAAAGAAGCTGCATGGCGGACTTTTAACATCTTAAATCAGTGAGTTGTTTGTTATCTCCCCACTCGCTGTGAAAACGGAAAGACCTCCTTCTCCCTTATTAGGGAGAGAGGGAGCCTGTGGTATGTCAAATACCGGGTGAAACGTGAAGTCTTTGGGGTAACTGCAAGTCTGTGTCTTTACTATTACTTTACCAGTACTTCATCTTTATCTCACAAGAAGCTCACTCAATAGCCATATAACGGCGGGGTAGAAGCTCTCCTTGAGCCTGGAGGAATGTGCTTTCTGGTTTTTGTATCTTCTGCCCAATGGGAGAGGGAAGATGAGGGAATGACCTGGGTAAGTGGGGTCTTTGATTACGTTGGCTGCTCTCCTGAGGCAACAAGAAACACAGACAGAGTCCAAGGAGGGGAAGCTGGCTTCTGTGATGTACAGAGCTGTGTCCACAACTTTGCACTTTCTGGTGGTCATGGGCAGAGTAGTTAACATGTCAAACTCTGAAGCGCCAAGTACAATGTTTTCTGTGGTGCATGCGTAAGGATTGGTAAGGGTTGAAATGAACATATGGAATTTCTTTAGCCTCCTGAAGGAGAGGCGCCAGCACACTTCTTTGGCCACAATGACTACGTGGTTGCAGTTGGACATGGTATAGGTGATGTTCGTTCCCATGAGCTTGAGGTTCTCAAACCTCTCAAACTCAACACTGTTGATGTGAAAAGGAGCATTTGTACCGCTCTCGCTCCTGAAGTAAATGATCAGCTGACATTGTGTTGCCATGACCCTCTATCTCTCTATCTCTTTTCTATCTCCTTCCTGTGTGATCAGCTGAGATGGGTATCTTGATTAACATGCACCAGTTGGGCTGAGGGACCTGTTTCTGTGCTTAGTGACTCTGAGATGTTGGGTGTTCCACCACAAGACACTATAAAGCTGGCAAATGTCAGAGATCAAAGAGGGCCAATCAGGGCTCGCCGCTGGCCAATTGCTGACTACATAACCTAACTGAGTTATAACAACAGCAACCTATATCTCCAGAGCTCCATTAATATTGTAGAATACCCAAAAGCTCTGCTGTGGAGAATATTCAAACGCAAATATGATTCGGTTATGGTGGGTAAGCTACGTTGGGACCAGAATGTGTATTGACACTTGTGGATGTCCCTAGCACGTTGTTAGGTTGGATGTTAATCCAAATGACTCATCACATTGTAGATGTTATTGTCATCATCATCACTATGATTCATGTTGTATGATGTGGGCAACCATGGTCGTTCTACAACTATGATTGCTCCTGGCAGATGTTTTCTGTGGAAGTGGTTTGCCATTGTCTTCTTCTGGGCAGTGTCTTTACAAGACGGGTGACCCCAGCCATTATCAATACTATTCAGAGATTGTCTGCCTGGTGTCAGTGGTCACATAACCAGGACTTGTGATCTGCACCAGGTGTCCATACGACCATCCACCACCTGCTCCCATGGCTTCGCGTGACCCTGACCGGGGGGCTAAGCAGGTGCTACACCTCTCCCAAGGGTGACCTGCAGGCTAGCGGAGGGAAGGAGCACCTTACACCTCCTTTGGTAGAGATGTATCTCCACCCCGATACCCATTTTGATGTACATGTGATAAATAAATGAATCTGAACTGGATGCAGATCTGACACAGGTAAATGCATTTCGTTTAGGAATGAACTTCCAGAGGAAGTAGATGAGGCAGGTCCAGGAGCATCATTTACGAGGCACTTGGTGATGTGGGGCTCAGTGGGATATGGGTGGTACTTCGTGTGAGATGGGTAGAACACAGGAAATTGGGACCATGGTCGGCCTGGACTGGTTGGGCATCTGTAGAAATTTTTGAGCATTTTAGGTGATATTCCCGATCTCCTCAAACTCCTAATGAAATGTAGTCACTGTCTTGCCTTCTTTATAGAAATATTAGGACCAGGTTTGGTCCTCAGAGATATTAGTACCCACAAACTTGAAATTCTTTCCACTTCTGATCCCCATGTGAGGACTGGCATGTGTTCCCTCGTCTTACACTTTCTGAAGTACACAATCAGCTCTTTGGTCTTACTGATGTTGAGTGCAAGGTTGTTGCTGTGACATCACTCATCTAGCTAGTATATCTTGTACGCTCTCTTTTCACCATTTGAGATTCTGCCAACAATGGTTGTATCATCAGTAAATTTAAAGATGACACTTGAGCTGTGCCTAGCTACGTAATCAAGGGTGTAGAGAGAGAGTAGAGCAGTGGGCTAAGCACACAGCCCTGAGGTGGGCCAGTGTTGATTGTCAGTGAGGTGGAGATGTTAATACCAATCTGCACAGATTGTGGTCTTCGGTTTAGGAAGTCAAGGATTCAGTTGCAGAGGGAGGTACTGAGGCCCAGGTTCTATAGTCTTCCATTCAGAACTGAAGGGTTGATGGTGATAAATGCTGAACTGTAGTCAATAACAACATTCTAGGTATTTGTATTATCCAGGAGATCCAAGGCCACATGGAGGTTGTGTCTGCCCGTAGACCTGTTATAGTGATAGGCAAATTGCAATGGGTCCAGGTCCTTGCTTAGGCAGAAGCTGCTTTTAGCCATGCCCAACCTCTCAAAGCACTTCATCACTGGAAACGTGAGTGCTATTGGATGACATTCATTAAGGCAGCTCACCCTGCTCTTGGGCATTGGTATAATTGTTCCCCTTTTGAAGTAGGTGGGAACTTTCAACTGTAGTAGTGAGAGATTGAAAATGTCTTTGAACGTTGCTGCCAGTTAGTTGGCTCAAGTTTTTGGAGCCTGACCAGGCAGTTCATCCACCGGGGCCTGCTGCCTTGTGAGGGTTCTTCCTCCTGAAGGACAGCCTAACATCGGCCACTGAGACAGAGGTCACAGGGTCAGCAGGGATCCGAATAGCTGTAGTTATATTTTCCCCTTCAAAGCAAGCTTAACAAGCATCATGGCCCATCATGATGTTGGGATTCATTTTGTAGGAAGTAATGGCCAACAAACCCTGCCAGAGCTGTCATGCTTTCGATGTTGCCTCCAACCTTGCTCGGAATTGTTTCTTCACTCTTGAAATAGCCCTCCGCAAGTCATACCTGGCTTTCTTGTACAGACCTGGGTTGCCAGA
Organism: Hypanus sabinus; assembly: GCF_030144855.1. NCBI lineage: Eukaryota > Metazoa > Chordata > Chondrichthyes > Myliobatiformes > Dasyatidae > Hypanus > Hypanus sabinus. The sequence goes on from NC_082730.1 coordinate 9,002,162, forward strand.
CTTGAATGCTGCAGATCTAGCCCTCAGCAGACTACGAGCCTCCTTATTCATCCAGGGCTTTTGATTTGGGTATGCATGGTATGTTCTCGTGGGTGTACAATCATCCACACAGTACTTATCAGAAGCGGAGGGAGTGAGTAGTTTCAAGTTCCTGCATGTCAATATCTCTGAAGATCCATCCTGGTCCCAACATATCGATGCAGCTACAAAGAAGGTACAACAGCGGCTATATATTATTCAGGGTTTGAGGAGGTTTGGTATATCACCAAAGACGGTCTACAAGTGTACTGTGGGAAACATTCTCACTGGCTGCATCGCTGACTAGCATGGGGGTGGGGGGGTGGCAGGGGCAGAGAGTTGCAAACTTAGTCAGCCCCGTCATTGGCACTAGCCTTCGGAGTGTCCCGGACATCTTCAAGGAGCGATGCCTCAAAAAGGTGGCATCCACCATTAAGGACCCCCATCAACCACGAAATGCCCTGTTCCCATTGCTAACGTCAGGAAGGAACTACAGGAGCCTAATGGCACACACACTCAACGATCCAGGAACAACTTCTTCCCCCTGCCATCCAATTTCTGAATGGACATTGAACCCATAAACACTACCTCACTACTTTTTAATTTCTATTTTTGCACTACTTACTTAATTTAATGATTTAATATAAAGAATACTTGTGGTAATTCACAGTTTTTTCTCTATTATTATGTACTGCATTGTACTGCTGCCACAAAGATAACAAATTTCATGACATTTGCCCGTGATATTAAGCCTGATCCCGATTCTAAAGTTGAAAGAGTACAGAGAAAATTTACAAGGATGTTACAGGGTCTGCACGACCTGCGTTATAAGGAAAGATCAAATAGATTATTTATAACTTAGACTGAGGGGAGATTTGATAGAGGGATACAAAATTATGAGGAGTAGAGGTAGGGTAAATGAAAGCAGGCTTTTTCCACTGAAGTTTGGTGGGACTATAACCAGGGGGTCATGGGTTAAGGGTGAAAAGTGAGAAGTTTAAAGGGAACGTGAGGGGTAACTTCTTCACTCTGAAGGTTGTGAGAGTGTGGAATGAGCTGCCAGCACAAGTGTTGCATGCAAGTTTGATTTCAATGTTTAGAGAAGTTTGGATGGCTGGGGTATGGCAGGCTATGGTCCCAGTGCAGGTCATTGGGAGGAGGCAGTTTCAATGGTTTCAGCATGAACTAGATGGGCCAAAGGGACTGTTTCTGTGCTGAACTTCTCTATGACTTCACGCTTTATAATAGCTGTGGGGGGGGGGGGATAAATACAAATGTTCTCGTTTCCTGTGACACCTGTAAGAAGTGAATCTCAGGCTACTTTGATAATAAATTTACTTTGAACTTTAAAACTAACCATCTGGTTACAAGAGGAGGAGGAGTGAGTGCTGGTTACCTGAAAGTGTTGAGTCAGGAAGACTTTGATGAGTTGGTCTTCGGTGCCTGGATGGGGTCCAAGTGGTCAGTGTGGGAGCGAGAGGGAAAATTAAAGCGATGGGCTTGTGGGAAGTTGGGAGCCACTCGTACAGACTGAACACAAGTTCTCTTTAATAGTATCCAATCTGCATTTAGCTCGGTCCCCTGTGGCGTAGATCACAGTAAAATGAAAATAGACCCTCATTTCTGAAGCAATGTTATTGCACGACAGCTGGAAAGCTCTATCCAGCGAAGAGCGAAACGAGAACACATGGGGTTTGTGGTTTCCCTGTTCTGCTGAAACAAGCCAGCGATGCAGTACATGTTTATCGAGGGAGGTGTTGTTGTACGATTGGTTGGGGCCGGATGTGGTGAGGACTTGTACTACCACAGAGCAGCTGACGGTGTTACCAGAAAGTGGCTTCAGCAGGGACCTTGTCTATAACTTGCATTTCTGTGAAAACACAGCTACATTTACAATCACCAGGCCTATCGCTGAGACGTTGAGTGTAAGATTGAAACCAGTTGTGGGTGTGATGTCCCATGCATCTGAACAGGATGTTCGAACATTTATGGCAAGAGACACTCTACTAATTTGTAAACAGAAGATGTTTGATGATTGTATCAGGCACATGTTAAAGTCGCCAACACAAGAAAATCAGCAGATGATGGAAATCAAAAGCAAAACACACAAAATGCTGGAGGATCTCAGCAGGCCAGGCCACGTCTATGGAAATGAATAAACAGGTGCCATTTCCGGCTCAGATCCTTCTTGACTCCTGATGGAAGGTCTCGGCCTGAAACGTCGACTGTTTACTTTTTTTTCCCCATGTGTTAAAGTTGTTTGCTAACAAATTACCTGCTTCAACACCTTTAAATTTGAGGGTGTGTAGAAAGATTGGGCACGGAACTGGCGGACTGACAAGTGGTAGAATAAAATCAGACAAGAATAGCAACTGCAATAGCAATCAATTCCATTTATGGAAAGGACCACAGTCTAGGGTTCTTCTCCCGTGGGAGTTGAGGGGTGGGGGGGTGTATACCCCTAAACAAGTGTATGTAAATATGGAATAACGGAGTGCAATGTGGGTGGTGAAAAGTGTGAAAAGGTAAAGACAGCGATGGAAACAGTTGTAAAGGATTGAAAGTCATTAAATGGTTTATTGTATATAATTTTATTTTTGAATAAAGTATATTTTGTTTAATTAGAAAAAGCAATCAATTCCATTTAGATACCACCATTGCAAAAATAGTTTAAAAAACACAATATTAAAACTAACACAGCGAATGAGGAAGAAAGTGCCTTAAAGAGGCAGGAAAGATTAGGGACGGAATTTCAGCTTTGTTCTAAATGGCGGAGTGGAAGAAGTCAGAAACAACAATGTTCTCAGTATTATTTATGTACTTTCTTATTTCAAGTTTAAGTTTATTGTCATTCAACCACACACATGCATAGAGCCAAATGAAACAACGCTCGTCTGAGGCCAAGGTTCAAAACACAGCACATATAGTCACAGAAAGTACATATAGTCACACACAGTACATACAGTTATGGTTAGGCACATACAGTCACAGAATAATATTAGGCTAAGTCCCTGAGCGGCATGGCCTGAAGGTTGACATGAAGTGGGAGGAACATGTATATGTGAGACAGTGTAATGTTACTGGAACTGTTATAATAAAGCAAGCAATTGTATAAGTAAGTGAAACAACGGCAGTAAAAGATGGAAGATGTCCACTGCGGGATAAGAGTGTGTCTGTGAGTTGGGGAGTCAGTGGGGGAGGGATGGCAGTGGCCTCAGACAGGTTGTACATGTGGGCTGGCTGGCAGCAGGAGGCTCTTTATTTCTGTTGTTACTATTTATTTTTTCTCAGTTCAATCCGATAAAACCTGAGGTACAGGTATAGCCAAGCAAACTCATTTCTCTATTGCTAGGAACTTTTGGACTGTATTCAAGTGGTGTTTAATAGTCTGGCTTTCTGAAGATTTACATGGATATTGCTGAGTTGCCCTAATTGTTTAATGCTATTGTGCAATGACTTTGGGATGACACCAGTTGTAGATATTACTGTCGGGACAATGTATACTCTGTTCATGTTCCATAGTTGTTCAATTTCCTCTTTTAATTCAGCACGTTTCTGGTGTTTTTCACATTGATTTCTGTAAGTTATGTGTGTTTGATATGGCTACATCCATTAAGTAAGTTGTTCTTGCTTGTTCATCCTGTAATACCTGGTCCTATCAGTAATAACTAATGGGTTGTAATTCAGTGTGTGGTATTCTGACTCTAAAACTGGATCAGGCTTGTATTTATATTATTATTATTATTATTATTTGTTCTTTTATAATTTGTACAGGTTGTCTTCATTGGCATATTGGTTGTTTCTCAGTCTTTGTGGGCCGTTTTTCACTGACCCTATTGTGCTTCTCTGTTCTACTGTGAAAGTCTGCAAGAAAATGAATTGGGGGGGGGTTGCATATGCACTTTGAACTTTGAACCATCTGGCTGAAACTGAAGGATTGCTGAGAATCTGGGGAAGATGGTGTGGGTGGAGGAAGGTGGAGAAATAGGGAGGGGAATAGTGGGCGATTTAATAAGTGAATATATGAAGGTCAAACCAGTGTCTAACTGGGAGATAAAGTAGGTCAACAATAGGGGTGAGTTGGGGACAGGATGGCGTGGGTTAGAAAACAGGTTTCAGAAATAGTGAGGATGCTGCCTGTTTCCGAAGCCTTAACACCTTTGATTTGAATGATGACCTTTGAGTGATGCTGAATTCGGAGTATATTTGACATTATAAATAGGTACTCCTACACCGAGCATCACTTCATGTAAATACAATCAGTCTATGTACTGTGCAAAAATCTTAGGCACTATTTATAGCTAGACTTTTGTACATTTCTGTAGTAATTTTACGTATTGCACTGTACTGCAGCTGTTAAAAAAAAATCCACAAATTTCATGACAAAAGTGAAACCCCGCTGGTTTCCTTGCCCGCGTAAGTCTTGGGAAATAAGGGAATACCCTTTCCGGTCCTGCCAAACCCGTGAGATTGAGACGCCTCTCCCACCCCAAACCCTGGTTCGTGTGGACGCTGTGTAATTTGCTTCCCTGTTACAAGTCAGTGTCAAGAAATAACAGACAGCACACTGCGTACGATTGAAGAATTATATTTATGAATCTTAACTTTACTAAAAGGTCAGTAACGAAAAGCATGGAAGAAACAATGAAAAAGGCCCATTGTGATTAAACAGTCAGATGTGCACAAGCTGGAGCTCAACTCTTCCAATAGTCATAAATGTTCACTAATCCTCCATCGAATCACAACCCCCTGCTGGGCCGAATCCTCCGACCAGCTCTCTCCAGCATCTCTCTTCATCTCCCACCGAAAACAAAGCAAAAACCCAGACCAACCTTAGTGTCCCTCACAAAACCTCCCAGGTCCACCATCCTAATTGGATGGCACACATTCCTCAGTATCGCTTATCTTCAGCAATAACCCAAACTGGCTGGAAGCAGAACAGACTGCTCTTGCAAAAACACCAACATGAAATACCTGCAGTAAAAATGTGAACCAGGGTGTTACATATGTGAGTGATGATAGACCTGATTCTGATTCGGGTCTCTATTGTGGACTGGGAGTGGGAGGGGGGCAAGGAGAGGGGAATCATGGTTAGGAAAGGGGGAAGGGAGAGGGGTGGGAGCGGGAAGCACCAGAGAGACATTCTATATTGAGCAATAAACCAATTGTTTGGAATCAAATGACCTTGCCTGGTGTCTGAGGGCTGGGTGAGTGTGTACCCCCTGACCCTGACATTCCTCCTCTGCCATCAGTCCCTCACCCCCCCCACATCACTTCACCCTCACCTTTCCAAAGGTCCTTTGCTCCAGACCGATTTTCAAACATGCTCCCCGCTCCATGTTGACAAATACAGCTCTGTGCAGAAGTCTCAGGCAACCTAGATATAAATACTGTATGTGCCTGAAACTTTTACTCAGTACTGTATACAAACTAATCTTACGTATATATGGTCACTGTGTTTATTGGATTGCTTTTATATTTATATTTATTGAGTTTTTATTGTGTTCTTTATGCTTATTGATTGATTAACTTTATTCGTCACACGTATGTTGAAATATCGAAACGTACAGTGAAATGTGTTGCTTGCTTCAAGTCAAATCAGCGAGGATTTTGTTGGGCAGAGCACTAATGTCACCATGATTCCAGCATCAACATTAGCATGCCCCTAACTCACCAACCCTAACCTGTATATCCCTCCCCTCTCCCCAGCCATGATTCCCCTCTCCCTGTCCCCTTCCCACTCTCAGTCCACAACAGAGACCTGTACCTGAATCCGGTTTATCATCAATTACACATGTTGTGCAATTTGCTGCAACGGTACAGTGCAATACATAGAATTACTACAGTACTGTGCAAAAGTCTTAAGCAGACATATATGGACCTAAGACTTTTGTACAGTACTATACATTGTAGGAATTTGGGAGGACACCAGAGCACCCGGAGGAAAACCACATGATCACGGGGAGAACATGCCAACTCCTTATAGACAGCGGTGGAAATTAGACCATGAACTTACAGGTGGCACCGTAAAGCGTTGTGCTAACTGCTAAGCTACCGTGCTGGTATGAGGGAGAAATGGTATGGAGGGAGCTTTAGTCCATGTCTGAACCTGGCAGTGTCTTTTTTGGACTGCATCGGATCATTCCATTCAATCATTTTGTTTTCCTTTACACTCTAGTACTGAAGAATGACAATAAACAATCTTGAATGTTAATTACTGAATTGGCTCCGTAAGTCTGAAGCACCTGTGGCTGTCAGTCACCAGGGAGCTGATACAATAAGCCAGCCTGGGAAATGACAGTATAGACATGGACTTGATACATTACTTCATCCTTGTCTGAGAGAGAAAGAAAATACTGAAAAAGTTTCACAGGTTGACTATCCACTCTTTCTCCAAAAAGGAAAGATCGGAAATTCCCTGTGGTTGCAGTAAAAGGAATTGAGGAACTGAAAATCTTGCATAACTATTTAAAGAAGAGTCAGATAAACTTTTGAAAGTTCGAAGAAGGGCAAGTCTAAGGACTCACACTCAATGTTTTAGGAACAACTTTTTCCCCTCCGTCATCAGGTTTCTGAACATTTGTTGGGGGATTTCAATATGCAGGTAGATTGGGAAAATCAGGTTGGTGCTGGATCCCAAAAAAGAGAGAGATTTTGAAGAATGCCTGTGAGATGACTTTTTAGAATAGCTTGTGGTTGAGCCCACGAGGGCATCAGCTATTCTGGGTTGCGTGTTGTGTAATGAACCAGTTTTGATTAGGGAATTAAGGTAAAGGAACCTTCAGGGACCAGTGATAGAATTCTCCCCACAATATGAGAGGGAGAAGCTAAAGTCGGATGTGTCCTTATCACAGTGGAGTAAAGGGAATTGCAGAGGCGTGAGTGAGGAGCTGGCCAAAGTTGATTGGAAGGGAACACTAGCAGGGATGACGGCAGAGCAGTAATGGCTGGAGTTTGTGGGAGCAATTCGGAAAGTATAGGATATATATGTCCCATGAAAAAGATGAAAAAGTATTCTAAAGGAAAGAAGGCACAACCAAGAGAAATCAAAAGCAACATAAATGCAAAAGAGAGGGCATATAAAATTAGCGGGAAGTTAGAGGATTGGGAAGCATTTAAAAAACAACCAGAGGTAAATAAAAAAGCCATAAGGGAGGAAAAGGAATATGAAGATAAACTGGCCAACAACACCAAAGAAGATAACAAAAGCCTCTTTCAGATATATAAAGAGTGAAAGAGAGGAGAGAGTAGATATTGGACCGCCAGAAAATCATGGTGGTGAGGAAGGCAAAAGCAATGTTGGCATTCATTTCAAGAGGTCTAGAATACAAAAGTAGGGATGTAATGCTGAGGCTTTATGAGGCACTGGTGAGGCCTCACTTAGAATATTTTGAACAGTTATCTATGAAAGGATGTGCTGACATTGAAAAGGTTTCAGAGGAGTTTCACAGGAACGATTCTGAGAATGAAAGGGTTAATGTATGAGGACTGCCTGATGGCTCTGGGCCTCTACTTTCTGGAATTTAGAAGAATGAGGGGAGATCTCTTTGAAACCTATCTAATATTCGAAGGCTTAGATAGAGTGGATGCTTCCTGTAGTGGAGGAGACTTGGACCAGAGGACAGCCTCAGAACAGAGGGACGTCAATTGAGAACAGAGATGAGGGGGGATTTCTTTAGCCCCAGGGTGGTGAATCTGCGGAATTCATTGCTACAGTCGCCTGTAGAGGCCAGGTGTATTTAAGGCAGAGGTGGATAGGTTCTTGATCAGTCAGGGCATGAAAGGTTATGGGGAGAAGGCAGGAGAATGGGATTGAGAGGGAAATGTATCAGCCATGATGCAATGGCGTAGCAGACCTGATGGGCTGAATGGCCTAATTCTGCTCCGATGTCTTACAGTCTTATGAATCAATGTACTCTATTGCATCACTCTTCATCAAGAGTCCTGATAAAGGGTCTTGGCCTGTAACGTTGACTGTTTATTCCTCTCTACCAACGCTGCTGGACCTGCTGAGTTCCTCCAGCATTTTGTGTGTGTATCACTGTTCCTCTTTTGCATTATTTATAAATTGTGTAAATTACAGTAATCTTTTGGGTGCCGGGGTGAAGATACGTCTCTACCAAAAGAGATGTAATCGCTCCTTCCCTCTGCTAGCTTGCAGGTCACCTTGGGCAAAGTGTAGCACCTACTCAGAAACCCCCCCCACTGCCCCTCCTGATCAGGGTGACGTGAAGCCATGGGAGCAGGTAGTGGATGGTTGTATGAGCACCCAGTGCAGGTCACAAGTCCTGGTTATGCAACCACTGACGCCAGGCAGACAATCTCTGAAGAGTCACCCACCTTGTAAAGACACTGCCCACTTCTGTGGAAAAATTTGCCAAGAACAATCATAGTCAAAGACATAATGAAGGTAATGCTGATGAGTAACATTTAGGCCTTCTCCTGTTCTACTGCCACACAACAACAAATTTCTTAACATACACCAGTGGTAATAAACCTGATTCGGGTTCTGAACCCTCCCAGTAATCAAAGACATTTGTCAAAAAGGCAAAGCCCAAAGAAGGATTCATCTGTCATGAAGGAGCTTCACCTTCTGGGAAATGCCCTCTTCTCGTTACTACCATCAGGGAGAAGGTACAGAAAACCCACACTCACTGTCTCACTGTTACCTTGTGGGTTTCCTCCAGGTGCTCCGGTTTCCTCACACATTCCAAAGATGTACCAGTTAGGATTAATAAATTGTGAGTCAACATAGCTTGTCCACAACCCTAATGTGTACATCTTTGGAATGTGGGGGTGGGGGTGGGGGAGAACCAGAGCACCTGGAGGAAAACTACATGGTCATGGGGAGAACATACAAATTCCTTACAAGCAGTGGTGGGAATTGAACCTGGGTTGATGCTGTAAAGCATTATGCTAGCTGCTCTGGTGACTGCACTCTGCAGGTTTAATTGGTACCGAGCAGAGCAGTTGCCTACCAAGTTGAGACAAAACCTGTCAAGATACTTCCTCTAGCACACCCGTAGAAGTTGGAGAGAATTTTTCTTTCTCTCTTGCACAGGCTGTATCTTATAAACACAGGAGATTCTGCAGAAGCTGGAAGTCCATAGTAACATACACACACAAAATGCTACAGGAACTCAGCAAGGCAGAGAGCATCCATGGAAAAGGATGACTTTTCAGATTGAGTCCCTTCATCAGGACTGAAGAGGAAAGGTGAGGAAGTCAGAATAAGAAGGTGTATTGGGGGGGAGGTGGGTGGCAGAAGGAGTACAAGGTGGCAGGTGATAGGTGAGGAGGATCTTGTGTGACAACCCTTCTGTACAAATGGCAAAGAAGTCCATTACTTCTTTTGGTAGACTTCTTTTGTCTTCCTCTTTCTCCTCTGCCTCTGTCTCCTGGTCACCTCTCTGATGGTTGCGGTCCTCTCTAATTTTAGAAGGACTCACTTACTGCAGAGGGACTTCAGCAACTCCTGTTGTGGGAATTTGAGGTCTCAGCTGGCCAGGAATATGCCCTGTCATTGTGGTTGGGGAACTGTAGACCCACACTGGACCTATAGTATACCTCTCCTGATCCTGAGAGAGATACAGGTGACAGATACAGATGTTACAAGTGGTGAAACCCTTAAATCTCAAACCCAGGCACTTGGAGTGTGTATCATGTTTATTTACCATATACGTTTACATGCACAAGTCTAAGGAATTTGCTGGGTGTGTTTCATCAGGGTGAGACATGCAACAAAAAAAACATTCAACAATGATAAAGAATAAAGAATTCTGTTAAAAATATCATGTTAGAGGTTAAAGTGCGGATATGGAATACAATGTGCATAAGTATTCATTTGATGACGGTTCGAAAACAGATTTTGTTAGTGCAGTGATGGTGAGGGAATTTTTCACAAATTCCCCTCCAAAGGATTCTGGACTTCCTCCTTTCTTCACAACACGAGTTCCTCATTTGGTGGCAGAACATGACAGGCCTTTGTAATGTCGTCACCGACAGCTCTGTGTAAGCAAAACTAATCGCTAACCAATGCCAAAATTAGACAATAGCTCTTTTCATTTCTTCTGGCACTGACTCAAGTCCTTTGATGAGGCCTTTTGCTGACATTACCCTGGCAACTTGTCATGTTGGCCGGTTTATTCTTGTCCGTGCAAGAACAATGCTGGAATCAATGTCGCAGCAGGTAGAGCTGCTGCCTCACATCTTTACTGACGTGGGTTCAATCCTGCGCTCTGGCACTACCCATCTGGAGTTTGCCCATTCTCCCTAAGATTGCATATGCCATGGAATAGAGCTATAGAAAAGTACTGTGCAGAAACAGGCCCTTTGACCCATCTAATCTATGCTGAACCCGGACCATAGCCCTCCATATCCCTGCCATCCATGTCTCTATCCAAACCTCTATCTCTTAAGCATTGAAATCAAGCTCTCCTTCACCACTTCCGCTGGCAGCTCGTACCACCCTCTGAGTGAAGAAGTTTCCCCTTATGTTCCCCTTAAACTTCTCACCTTTCACCCTTAACCCATGACCTCTGGTTGTAGTCCCATCCAACTTCAGTGGAAAAAGCCTGCTTGCATTTATCCTATATATGGCCCTCATAGTTTTGCATACCTCTATCAAATCTTTTATCAATCCTCTATGTTCAGGAATAATATCCTAACCTACTCAATCATTCCTTATAACTCAGGTCTTCCAGACTGGCAGCACCTTGTAAGTTTTCAACATTATTTACATCTTACCCGTGGGTAGGTGACCAGAACTGGACACAGTACTTCAAATTAGGCCTCGCCTAACTCGTGTACAACTTCAACATAACATCCCATAATCATACGTCAGCATGCATAGTGCTCCAGTTTCCTCCAACCTCCCAAACATATCTAGGGTGGTTGGTAAGTTGCTCTCACTGTGCGTCTGGGGGAGTTGAGAGGTGGCATGGTAGTATACCATTTAGAACAACACGTTATAGCGCCTGCCAGCACCAACTGGGCGTCATTTCCCGCCATTGTCCGTAAGGAGGTTGTTCGTTCTCCCCTTGACCACACTGGTTTCCTCCGGGTGATCTGGTTTCCTCCCACCTTCCAAAGGATGACGGGTTAGGGTTAGTGAGTTATGAGCGTGCCACGTAGCTGCTGGAAGTGTGGCCACACTTGCTGGCTGCCCCCAGCTCACCCTCAGACCACGCTGGCCGTTGAATCAAATGACACATTTCACTGCATGTACTGATGTTTCGATACACAGTCATAGAGTCATAGAACACTTTTGGGTAGATGGAGCTTGCCAGCCTGGGAAGGCAGTCCATCTAAGAGGGAAAACTCTGATTTCAAACCTCCGCTGCCTCACGGCCATACCCACTCATGGGAAAGGCTTCGGGAGTAAACCCTGAGGACAAATCCGGAGCTGGAGTCCCTGAGGCAGTTCGACGTTGCCTTCAACCTCGCTCTGGTAACTCCTGCGACGTCACCGGTGCCAAGCTGTATCGGCCCCTGCCCTTCCCTTGGACAACATCAGTGTCGTGGAGAGGGGAGACTTGCTGCTTGGGCAACTGCTGGTTTTCCATACAACCTCGCCCAGGCCCGCGCCCTGGAAAACATTCCAGGCGCAGATCCATGGTCTTGCACGACTAACGGATGGCACCATATAACACTACAACACAGAAACAAGCTGTTCAGTCCATCTAATATGTACCAATCCACTGATCTGCCTAGTCCCATCAACCTTCACCCGGATCATAGCCCTCCCTACCTCTCTCATCCATGTACTTATCCAAAATAGAGACAAATACACATGATTAATAAAGCTAATCTTTTCAATCGTTTTATGTTTGACTGTGGGGAGAGTGACATAGGATCAGTATAGGATTGGTTTACATGGATTCAATGGGCTGAAGGGCCTGTTTCTGTACTGTAAGTTCTTTCCCTTTAATGGAATCTGAAAGGTAGCTTAAATCACGGCTTTTTGCAATAGTACTTTGGAATTCATTCAGAGCAGCAGGTGGAGGAACAAGTGTTTGAGAGCTTTACTGAGAAAATCCAGCAACTTAAATTATAAACACAAGAGATTCTATAGATGCTGGAAATCCGGAGAAAAACACACAAAATGCTAGGGGAACTCAGCAGGTCAGGGAACACCTATGGAGGGCAATAAACAGTTGACATTTTGGGTGGAGGTCTTTCATCAGGACTAGAAAGGAAGGAGCAGAAGCCAGAAGAAGAAGTGGGGAGGAAGAAGGAGTACAAGCTGGCCAGTGATAGGTGAGGCCAGAGGGGGAAGGTGGGTGAGAGGGGGAGAGGTGAAGCAAGAAGCTGCGAGGTGATAGGTGGAAAAGGTAAAGGGCTAAAGAAGAAGGAATCTGATAGGAGAAGACCATGTACCATGGGAGAAAGGGAAGGAGGAAGGGCTGGTGAGAAGGGAAGGGGTGAGAGGGCGTCAGAATGGGGAATAGGAAAAGAGAGAAAGGAGTGAGGATGTAAATTACAGGAATTTAGAGAAATGGTGTTTTTGCTATCAGCTGGAGGCTACCCAGACAGGATTTGAAGTGTTACTTCCCCAATTTGGGGTAAATCAATTAAGGAGGATTTAACTTTCCTATAATATCCATTTGTCTCTGCCTCCTTAATGGATTTTGAAAGCAGCTGATCAAACAATGCATTTATTACAGTGTCTACCTGATCTGTAAACATAATGGTATCTGGTGAAATGGTCTCAGATGCTTATTGGTGAAGAGCTGTGTACAATTATGCAAATTTTTTCTCAGCCATCTGTTCTCCGAAATCTTCCTGTGAGAGAGAAGCCTAAGCCTGTCACCCACCACGCTCTACCTGAGTCAGCAGGCTGGGGGATGGGTGAGGGTCTCGGGCCGATGCGTGGTGGGGGTGGGGTGTCCACAGAGAGGTTTGCAATGCTCTGCACCATGGTAGATGTTGAATTGCAGACTGGGAGCCAGTGCGTGCTTCACTTGGTTAGAATCCACGGCCTGGAATGAGAAGGCTTCGGCAGACCCCTGACAGACGCCGCTGTGCCGGGAGGAGCAGGGCGACTCTGAGAGTGGACACTTTCCACGTCTACTAGCTTCACACTCCCTGCTGCAAAATCTGTTTCAGGCTGCTGAACTTAACTCCTGTCCCGGGAGAGTCACAGCAAATGAAGCAGATCCTTCAGCCTTTCCATCCCATACCGACCCTCGAACAGAGACACTACACACAGGGACAGACCGTCAGCCTGTCCATCCCATACCGACCCTCGAACAGAGACACTACACACAGGGACAGACCGTCAGCCTGTCCATCCCATACCGACCCTCGAACAGAGACACTACACACAGGGACAGACCGTCAGCCTGTCCATCCCATACCGACCCTCGAACAGAGACACTACACACACGGACAGACCGTCAGCCTGTCCATCCCATACTGACCCTCGAACAGAGACACTACACACAGGGACAGACCGTCAGCCTGTCCATCCCATACCGACCCTCGAACAGAGACACTACACACAGGGACAGACCGTCAGCCTGTCCACCCCATACCGACCCTCGAACAGAGACACTACACACAGGGACAGACCGTCAGCCTGTCCACCCCATACCGACCCTCGAACAGAGACACTACACACACGGACAGACCGTCAGCCTGTCCATCCCATACTGACCCTCGAACAGAGACACTACACACAGGGACAGACCGTCAGCCTGTCCATCCCATACTGACCCTCGAACAGAGACACTACACACAGGGACAGACCGTCAGCCTGTCCATCCCATACTGACCCTCGAACAGAGACACTACACACAGGGACAGACCGTCAGCCTGTCCATCCCATACTGACCCTCGAACAGAGACACTACACACAGGGGCAGACCGTCAGCCTGTCCATCCCATACCGACCCTCGAACAGAGACACTACACACAGGGACAGACCATGAGCCTGTCCACCCCATACCGACCCTCGAACAGAGACACTACACACAGGGACAGACCGTCAGCCTGTCCACCCCATACCGACCCTCGAACAGAGACACTACACACAGGGACAGACCGTCAGCCTGTCCACCCCATACCGACCCTCGAACAGAGACACTACACACAGGGACAGACCGTCAGCCTGTCCACCCCATACTGACCCTCGAACAGAGACACTACACACAGGGACAGACCGTCAGCCTGTCCACCCCATACCGACCCTCGAACAGAGACACTACACACAGGGACAGACCGTCAGCCTGTCCACCCCATACCGACCCTCGAACAGAGACACTACACACAGAGACAGACCGTCAGCCTGTCCATCCCATACCGACCCTCGAACAGAGACACTACACACAGGGACAGACCGTCAGCCTGTCCACCCCATACCGACCCTCGAACAGAGACACTACACACACAGACAGACCGTCAGCCTGTCCATCCCATACTGACCCTCGAACAGAGACACTACACACAGGGACAGACCGTCAGCCTGTCCATCCCATACCGACCCTCGAACAGAGACACTACACACAGGAGCAGACCGTCAGCCTGTCCATCCCATACCGACCCTCGAACAGAGACACTACACACAGAGACAGACCGTCAGCCTGTCCATCCCATACTGACCATCGAACAGAGACACTACACACAGGGACAGACCGTCAGCCTGTCCATCCCATACCGACCCTCGAACAGAGACACTACACACAGGGACAGACCGTCAGCCTGTCCACCCCATACCGACCCTCGAACAGAGACACTACACACAGGGACAGACCGTCAGCCTGTCCATCCCATACCGACCCTCGAACAGAGACACTACACACAGGGACAGACCGTCAGCCTGTCCACCCCATACTGACCATCGAACAGAGACACTACACACAGGGACAGACCGTCAGCCTGTCCACCCCATACTGACCATCGAACAGAGACACTACACACAGGAACAGACCGTCAGCCCAGCATGCTGGTGCTGAACTCGATGCTGAATGAGACTGAATCTCTTATGCCGGCACATGACCCATATCCCTCTATTCCCAACACATTTACACTTCGTGATTGTTTTCCGATACCCTGTGTAATAATCTGATCTACACAATCTGTTCAAGACAAGTCTTTCACCGTAGTTTAGATGGGCACATGAATGAAAGAAAAATGTGGGCGAGAACTTGAATTGATCTTGGAGCAGGTTGTAGGCTTGGCACAGCATTGTGGACCAAAGGACCTGTGCTGTACTGTTCCATGTCTATGTGTCTGTCCTAATGGCATTTTAACCATCATCATCATTATGTGCCGTCTCGTATGACATCATCTTTACGTGCCGTGTCGTGTGGGCGATCATGGTCTTTCCATGATGATGATTGTACTTGGCAAATTTTTTCTACGGAAGTGATTTGCCATTGCCTTCTTCTGGGCAGTGTCTTTACCAGACGGGTGACCCCAGCCATTATCAATACTTGTCTGCCTGGTATTAGTGGTCACATAACCAGGACTTGTGATATGCACCAGCTGCTCATACGACCATCCACCACCTGCTCCCTTGACTTCACATGACCCCGATTGGGAGCTAAGCAGATCCTACACCTTGCCCCAGGGTGACCTGCAGGCTAGTGGAGGGAAGGAGCGTCTTACACCTCCTTTGGAGGAGACGTAACTCCACCCAGATACCCTGTCTGTTAAATACCTCTTTCATATCTGTTTCAGTCAGCATTCCTGACAGCCCATTCCAGGCATCCACCACTCTCTGTGTAGCTTGCCCCAAGCATCTTTTTTAAACTTTCCCCTCTACCTTAAAGCTACGCCCTCTGATATTTGACATTTCTCCTCTGGGTAAACTGCTCTGACTGTCTATTTATGCCTCTCATAATTTTATACACTACTAGTAGGTCCCTCCTCAGCCTCTGATGCTCCAGAGAAAACAATCCAAATCTGCCCAATCTCTCCTCAAGACTTATACCTCCTAAACCAGGCTGCATCCTCTTGTACAATAAGATGTACTCCTGGCCTCACAATCTACCTCATTATGATCTTGCACTTTATTATTTACCTGCACTCTACTCTTTCTGTCGCTTTTACACTTTATTCTGCATCGTTACTGTTCCACTTTATTCCAGCTCAGTGCACTGTGTAAAAGATTTGATCTGTGTAAACAGCATGCAAGACAAGCTTTTCACTGTTTCTTGTGACAATAGTAAACCAATACCAACACCAATCCTGTTGAACGTCTTGTGACCCCTTTCCAAAGCCACCACATACTCCTGTTTTTTTAATGCCCCTATCGTTATAGAGTCACTTGGCAGAGAAACAGGGCCCTGGGCACTCCATGTCTTTCAGTCCCGAAGGAGAATCTTGGCCAGAAATGACGACAGTTTATTCTTTTCCATAGATGGTACTGTACCTGACCTGCTGAGTTCCTCCAGGATTTTATGTCTGTTCCTCCATTCCATGCCAGCTGTCATGTGCCAATCAAAATGGATCCCGTGGGTCCGTAGCCCATTATGCCTTGGTGATTTAGGTGTTCATCCAGATGCTCTGTTAACTGTTGTGAGAGTCTTTACCTGCACTAATTTCTTAGGCATTTTGTTCCATATTCCAAACATCCTCCATGTTGACCCTTTCCTGTCTAACCCTCTTATTCCTAAACGTGAACCTATGCCCTCTGGTAATTTAAACACTGGGTCAGATGGACTGAAAAAGCAGGGTGTTGGCACTGGAGGTGAGGGTCGGGCCCGATCTGCTTTGTGTCAGTAACTCCACCCTCCTCAGCACTGAGGCTGTGGGCCTGCTCCGGGTGCGTGTCTGTGAGCTTTGTGACGATTTGTCCCACTGTGTGATGAACTGAGGCCGAACCTGTCCCCTTCTCCAGCTACTCTGGGCTTTGTGTCTGTGAGCTTCACGAAAATTTGCCCCGCTGTGTGATGAACTGAGGCTGAGCCTGTGTCCTGCTCCGGATGTTCCGGACTTAGTGTCTGCTGACTCACTTCCGTTCTGAATGCTGTTACCTGCTTTTATTGTTTGTGTGATCTGTATGTTTTCCTCCCTCTCCCTCTCCGCATTGGATGTTGCTCTTTTTTAAAAATGAGTCCTTTTGGGTTTCTTGTTTTGTAGCTGCCAAAAAGCAGACAAACCTTAGGGTTAAAAACACAAAATGCTGGCGGAGCTCAGCAGGCCAGACAGCATCTATGGGAGGAGGTAGTGACGACGTTTCGGGCCGAAACCCTTAGGATTGTATAATTTATACACTCTTTGATAATAAGTGTACTTAGAACTTTGAACTTTTGTTTTGTGTAATCTTTGTCATGGAGAATACTTCCTGCTGGACCTCATAATTCAGCTTTACTGTCCGTGTTAAGACTCGTTTGAAAGTGGAAATATTTCTTGAGGCAGGGTCTCGACCTGAAAAGTTGACAATTCATTCCTCAACGGATCGAGGTGCTGTTTGATCCATGGTGTTCCTCCAGCAGATTGTTTGTCGCTCCAAGTTCCAGCATCTGCAGTCTCCTGTGCCTTGGAGAAATCCCACTGACTAATCACCATGAACGCCATTATACTATTAACGACCCCTAATATTTCCTCCAAGTCAACCCTTTTCTTGGAAGAAAAAAACCTCCGGGCTTCACAATATTTTTTTTTGGTTTAGCAGTTATTTCAAAGTGTTCCCACGGGCTCAGCTGTATTAAAATGTTTAGATGCCTCCTCTCATTGAGTGCACCCAGGAGGGATCTATGTTTGCTGTGTACACAGAGGCAGAGCAACAGGCCTTGAACGGGGCACCTGGCAAGGAGATGTTTTGCTGGAGAATCTATTGCTTGGGGAACAAGGAGATTGAGAACAGCTGGGGTGTCTCCAAGTTCACAATGAGGTTAGTGATGTTTATTAGTGATGTCATGACCAGAGTGATGTTAGGCTCAGTGGGACTCCTAGATGGGGACAGAATGACTGCCGGGATCGAAGACGAGGAGAAACCTGAGATGAGATATGAACCAATGAGGATTTTGCCCTGTCCTTGCACCCTTGAGGAGGCAGCTAGAGGACCTTGCAAGCCACCTTCCCTTGAGAGCTTTCTTCCACCTTCTTATTCTGGTTCTTCCAACCTCCTTTCCAGTCTTGATGAAGAGTCTTGGCCTGAAACTTTGACTGTTTATTGCCCTCCATAGATGTTGCCTGAACTGGATCAGAATCAAAATCAGGATTAATATCACTAGCATATGTAGTGAAATTTGTTGTTTTGTGGCAGCAGTACATTGTAACATTGAAAATAATAAATTACAAATATAAATTAAATAGGTCATGTAAGAAGAGAGCAAATGAAAAAGTAAGGTAGTGTCCATGCATTGATTCAGTGTACATTCAGAAATCTGATGGTGGAGGAGAGGAAGCCGTTCATAAATCATTGAATGTGTGTCTTAAGGGTCCTGTACCTCCTCCACGATGGTGGTCATGTCCTGTTTGAGGGATCACCTTTAGAACATGTTCTCATTGCTGGGGAGGCTAGTGCCCATGATGGAGCTGGTTGAGTTTGCCAGCTTTCTTGGATCCTGTGCAGTGGGTCATACCAAAGTGTGATGAAACCAGTTAGAATGCTCTCCATGGTACATCTGTAGAGATTTGCTAGAGTCTTTGGTGACATACCAGATCTCCTCAAGCTCCTAATGAAATATAGCCATTGCCATATGTGCCTTCTTTGTAATTGCATCAATATGTTGGGCCCAGGATAAATCTTCAGAGACGTTGAACACCCAGGAACTTGAAACTGCTCACCCTTTCCACTGCTGATCCCTAAATGAGGACTGGGTGTGTCCCCTTGATGTCCCCTTACTGAAGTCCACAATCAATTTGTTGATCTTACTGATAATGACTACAAGACTGATGTTGCAACACCACTCAACCAGCTGGTCTATTTCACTCTTGTATGCCTCCTCATCACTGCCTGAGATTCTGCCAACAACAATGTGTCATCTGCAAATTTATAGATTGTGTTTGAACTGTGCAGGCCACGGGTGTAGAGAGAGTAGAGCAGTGGGCTAAGCCCCCACTCTTTGGGGTGCACCGTTGTTGATTGACCTGCTGAGTTCTGCCAGCGTTTTGTGTCTGTTGCTCAAGACTTCCAGCATCTGTGGTCTCTTTGGTCAATGGAGGGGAGGCAGGTTCCTGTGATTTGCTGAGCAGTGTCCACAACTCTCTGCCGTTTCCTGCGGTCACGGGAGAGCAGCTGCCGTGCCAAGCTGTGATGCATCCAGACAGAATGTTTTCCGTGGTGCATCGGTAAAAATCGGTGAGGTTGAATGGAGCAAGGCAAATTTCTTTAGCCACCTGAGAAAGTAGAGGTTTTGGTGAGTTTCCAAGGGCAGTGTGGTTGGATCAGGATAGCTATTGGTGACGTTCACTCCTGGGAACTTCGAGATCTCAACTATTTCAACCTCAACACCGGTGATGTAGATGGAAGCATATGCACCACACTCTTTCTGAAGTCAAAAACTAGCAGCCCGTTTTTTTCTGTTGTTGTCATTCGGAGGGAAACATTGCAACTTGCTCCATATATCCACCACCTCTATGTGATAGATCTTTTCATTATTTGAAGAATTTTCCAACTGGACCCAGCTGTTAGATTGTGTTCCTTCAACAGTCTTTGCGGTGACTGTGCTGAGCTTCAGTGAATCTATCAGCAGGTACTCCTGCAGCCTGGGATGTGCTAGTCAGCAGCGTTCCCTTACGGACATCTCGATGTGCTCAAAGTTTCGGACAGACCAGGGGGTGTCCTTCATCATGTTGATCTTCCAGCGACATGGTCCATCTCCATGTGAGTCCCTGGGAACAGCTCACTGACCAGAGAGTCTGAGATGAACCAGGACACAGGCCCTTGCCCCCTCTTGGGTCTGGTAAGATGGGCCCTCCCAGTCAGATCTTTCCCGTATGTCATCCCATGACACACTGCCCTTGGCAGAGTTATGCTCAAGGTGTGATGGTCAATCACCTCTTTTGAAGAATGCCATCCAGCATCAATCAGTTCTTCATTAGGAGTTTCGGTACAACACCAAAGACTCTTGCCAGTTTCAGTAGGAGAGTGGCAGAGAGCCTTCCCCAGCTTGGGCAGGAAGCTCCAAAGCACAGGGTCGCGAGAAGCTGTGGGCATCTGTAGACCCCGCCAGCTCCGCCACTGGCACATCTCCCCATTGTCGAGGAATCTTCACGAAGCGGTGCTCCAAGACGACGTCATTTATCACCAAGCGCCCTCCCACTCTGAGACACCTGCTCATGACTGAGTGGGAGGGAGGGGTGGGGCTTGTTTTGCTGCTGTTGTTTTTGTTGCTTGTGTTGCTCTGTGAACACGGCAGGCATGCTAGGCTGGCACCGGAAAAGGTGGCAACATGGGCAGGTTGCCCCCAGCCCATCCTTAGGTTGCGTTGGTTGTTAAAGCAAATGGCATATTTCACTACATGTATTGGTGGACATGTGATAAATAAATGAGACTGTATCTGAACTGGGAGATACCACTGGGTAAGAGGAGGTGGTCGGGCAGCATAGTGGTTAGCGTAATGCTTTACCGTGCCAACTATAAGATTGGGGTTCAACTCCCACTGCTGCCTGTAAGGAATTTTTTATGTCCTCCCCATGATTGCGCCGGCTTTGGGCCACACCCAGCACAATCCTCGGATGGTGTTGGCTGCTGATGCAAACAACTGAGTTCACTGCTTGTTTCAACATATGTGAAACAAATAAAGCTAATCTTTAAGAAGTTTGCATTCCCACACTCGGAGTTTCAGGAGCAGGTTTGTCTACTCTGTTTCTGTTGCCTAATCATGTGGAGTTTAAACCCATCAGTACTCCTGCCATCAGCTCTGGAATTCCCCTTCCTTTCCTTTATAAAGCTCATTCCTTTGTATGAGCTGTAGGTGATTTGCCTCAGTATCTCCTTTTAAGGCCTGTCTTTTGATTGTACTCCTGTGCAGCAGCTTCAGGGGCTTTCTAGTTTCAACGTGTGGTGTAACACAATTGAGACTGGCTTCATCAGTAATCCAGTCCTGAAGAATCTTGGCCCAAAACCTTGGCCCACCATATATAATGCCTGACTTTCTAACTTTCTCCAGGATTTTTTTTTAAATATTATTTAGACACATGGCAAGTTAACAAGCCCTTCTGACCCAATAAACCCATCATGTGACCGATTAACTTCCTAATTCATATGCCTTTGGAATGTGGGCGGACACTGGAGCACCCGGGGAAAACCCATGTGGTCTTGTGGAGCATGTACAAGCTCCTCACAGAGAGTGGTGGAATTCCGCTCGGGACGCTGTCACTGTGATAGTGTTACACAAAATTCCACGCCCCACTCCCCCCATTCTGGTTACTCTCTCACAAGTTGTGTGCCTTGATGAGCCATTTAGTTTAGCCTAAAGATTTGTGCATCCTGTCCTCAGGTTCATGAGGTCCGGATAAGGTTGTCCTGCGTTTATTTGGCTCTTGAAGCAACACTTTTACCGTCTGACTGATTCCTCAATTGTTAGTTCCTCAAGATCACAAGTACAAGAGAGTCTGCTGATTCTGAAAATCCTGCACAACCCACACAGGAGGAAGGTACTTAGGACTCACAGCACCAGGTTCAGGAACAGTTATTACCTCTCAACCAGCAGGCTCTTGATCCGGAGGGGATAACCTCACTTGCTCCATCATTGAAATGTTCCCACAAACAACGGACTCACTTTCAAGGACTTTTCATCTCATGTTCTCGATATTTATTGCTTATTTATTTATTTTTGACGTTTCTTCTTTTTGGATTTGCACAGTTTGGTATCTTCTTGAATGCCTTAGTCGGGTGTTCTTTCATTGATCCTGTTGTGGTTATTATTCTACAGATTTATTGACTATGCCTGCCTGCAAGAAAGTGAATCTCAGGGCTGTATATGGTGACTTATATTTATTTTGATACAGTAATAAATTTACTTTAAGCTTTGAACGTAAAGGCTCCATAGGTCAGGCAGCATCTATGGAGGGAAATGAACAGTTGACACCTTAGATCAAGATCTCTACTGTTGCCTTCCTGTTCCTTTTCTTTGAGTTTCAAAAAAACAGTGCAAAGAGGGTCAAATGGTTTCCAGTACAATGGCTGGAGGTGCCCTTCCATATCCACAGGCAAACTCTCAAATCTATTTCTATTTGCATGTTACCCTACTGGCTCCCTCTGTGCTTTTAAGCCTGGTGTGAAGTGTTCCAAGGTTTCACAGTACGTATTCCGTATAAAACCCTGAGATTAATCATCCCACTGGCAGCCACAGAACAAAGAAACAACATGGAACCTACTCAAGAAAGCTTCAAGCACCCAACACGCGAAGGGAAAGAACAGCCCAGGCAAGCAGCGAGCAAATAACGCACAGAGTATGAAACATAAGACCGTGACTCCCCGAAACAGTCCCACCAAGTCAGTTCAGGTTAGCGCCCCGTCAGTGGCTGCGAGCCTCAGCTGCAGAGCTATTTCTGTGCTGAAGTGCCTCTATCGAATCACGCAAATAGCAAAGCAGGTGTAAGCAGAAACACATGGATCATGGACTGCAGAGTCCTCCAAAAATGGGTCCACAACTGCAGAGCACATTCAGCGTTAAGCAGCAAACCGCAAAGCCCCAAAGAAGTGTCCCAAATCCACAAGCTACAACATGTCAATCCTATTCAACGATTCAGAATTCAGAACGAATTTCTTCCCATACCCTTCTGTGGACAGTCTCTCACTTTCAATTCTGATTCCTGATAAAGGGTCTTGGACTAAAATGTCGACTGCTTTTTTCTCTCTCTGCAGATGCTGAGTTCCTCCAGCATTTTGTGAGTGTTGATTTAAATCTTCTCTCCACCTGTATAAGGGCGGGATATAGATACTGCCTGGATTCGAGGGCGTGTGCTATGAGGAGAAGTGGGACAAACTTGGGTTGTTTTCTCCGGAGAAGAGGAGGCTGAGGCGAGACCTGATAGAGGGTCCAGCTGGCTTAGGACATTCCCATTAATTGATAATCATGTTCTGGGCACCAAGCATTGAGTATTTAAGGAAGACCTGAACGTAGGTTCAGTGTTCAATCGTCTAGCTTTTTTTTTGTGCTCAGTTTCTTGATCCCGTTTGAGACCGTGTCTCGATCCCAGCTTCGGATACTCCAGCATCCGGGTCCAAGCCGTCCCCGTCAAGGAATCTCAACACGAAGAGAGGCTTAGAAAGAGTAGACAACTGGTATTTTTTCCCAGAGTTGCAAAGTCTAATACCAGAGGGCATGCATTAAACGCGAAGAGGATGAGTTCAAAAGAAATGTGCGGGCAAGTTTTTACGCAGAGGGAGATGGGTGCCTGCAAGTTGTGTTGATGGAGACACATAGAAGTGTTTAAGAGGCACATGAATGAGCAGGGAATGGATGGATGTAGACATTGTGTGGGCAGAAGGGATTGGTTTAATTAGGTGTTTAATGGCTAGTTTAATGAGTTGGGCTGAAGGGCCTGGTCCTGTTCTATATCTTAGGTGAAGATGCTAGATGTGAAGCGGCAGAAGGAGGTGAGAGCGTTTTGTTTTTTAGGCTGGGGTTTGTCCCGTGACGGGTGCTACTTCAGACACCGACAACACTCCGAGCAGGTGGGAGGCAAAATTATCCTCATGACGGCATCGTCAAGGTGAGGTTCAGTTTCTGCTGTTGACCCTTGCAGGTGGCTGACACAAAACTGAGCCGCTGTGGTTACCATGGGGAAACAGCTGTTCCCCTCACCAGCCAGCCCAGAGTCACCTCAAGGCCCCCGTCTCTATTGATTTAACTGAATTCACTCGCTTCAACGCTGAATATTGCCTGCAGAGCACTGCCTGGGGAGAAGCTGGAAGCAGATTCAAGAGGCTTTTAGACAGGCACATAAACGAGTTTCTATGTGACTCCTTTGTCTGCGCGTCCCTCCCCACTGGTGCCAACGCCCAGGATCAGAAAAGGCTGCAGAGGGTTGTGGACTCAGCCAGCTCCTTCACGGGCACAAGATGTCCACCATTGAGGACATCTTCATCTATTGTGTCTGGAGCTTCTGATGTGCCCCCCCCCCCTACACTGGCAAGACCTGTCATAAATTGGGGGATTATTTCACAGACCATCTCTGCTCCATTTATCAAATTGGAATTTACCAGTGGCTAAACATTTTAATTCCCATTCCCATTACAGCATGTTGGTCCATGGCCTCCTCTTGTGCCATGATGAGGCCACCCTCAGGATGGAGGAGCAACACTTTATGTTATGTTTGTGCAGCCTCCAACCTCAATGGCATGAATATTGATTTCTCCATCTGGGAAAAGAAACTCCCTCCCTCTCCCCTCTTCTTCTGTTCCCCTCTTACCTCTTCTCACCTGCCTATCACAGCCTCCTGGTGCCCCTCTTCCTTCCCTTTCCCCCATGGTCCACTCTCCACTCCTGTCAGGTTCCTTCTTCTCCAATCCTTGATCTTTCCCACCCACCTGGTTTCACCGATCACCTTCTAATTCTCCTCACCTTTTTATTCTGGCATCTTCTCCTGTCCTGAAGAAGGGTCTTGGCCCAGAATGTCGACTGTTAATTCATTTCCACAGATTCTGCCTGACCTGTTGAGTTCCTCCAGCATTTTGTGTGTGTTGCTTTGGATTTCCAGCATCTGCAGAATTTGTCGTGTTTATGGTCTTCGAAAGGTAATGCCTTAGGAAGGTGACATCCACCATCAGGGACCCTCACCATCTAGGGCTT
This sequence comes from Hypanus sabinus, assembly GCF_030144855.1. Lineage (NCBI taxonomy): Eukaryota > Metazoa > Chordata > Chondrichthyes > Myliobatiformes > Dasyatidae > Hypanus > Hypanus sabinus. The sequence continues at coordinate 9,026,875 of NC_082730.1, forward strand.
GCCTACATCTCATTGCTACCATTTGGGAGGAGGTACAGGAGCCTGAATACATAAGACCTTAAGACCATAAGACACAGGAGCAGAAGTAGGCCATTTGGCCCTTTGAGTCTGCTCTGCCATTCAATCATGGGCTGATCCAATTCTTCCAGTCATCCCCACTCCCTTGCTTTCATGCCATACCCTTTGATGCCCTGGTTAATCAAGAACTTGTCTATCTCTACCTTAAATATACCCAATAACTTGGCCTCCACAGCCACTCGTGGCAAAAATTCCACAGATTTGACACCCTCCGACTAAATTAATTTCTCCGCATCTCAGTTCTAAAAAGATGTCCTTCAATCTTGAAGTCATGCCCTCTTGTCCTAGAATCCTCTACCATGTGAAATAACTTAGTCGTATCTAATCTACTCAGGTCTTTTGACATTCAGAATGTTTCTATGAGATCCCCCCTCATTCACCTGAACTCCAGGGAATACAGTCCAAGAGTTGCCAGACATTCCTCATATGGTAGCCCTTTCATTCCTGGAATTATTCTCTTGAATTTTCTCTGAACCCTCTCCAATGTTGGTATATCCTTTCTAAAATAAGGAGCTCAAAACTGCACCCAATACTCCAAGTGTGGTCTCAGAAGTGCCTTACAGAGCCTCAACATCGCATTGCTCTTATACTCTTTACCTCTAGAAATGAATGCCAACATTGCATTCGCCTTCTTCACAACCGACTCAACCTGGAGGTTAACCTTTAGGGTATCTTGCACTAGGATTCTTAAGTCCCTTTGCATCTTTGCATTTTGAATTCTCTCTCCATCTAAATAATAGTCTGCCCGTTTATTTCTTCCACCAAAGTGCATGGATGTACACTTTCCAACATTATGTTTCATTTGCCACTGCTTTGCCCATTCCCCTAAACTATCTGTCTTTCTGCAGGCTCCCTGTTTCCTCAACACTACCCACTCCTCCTCCAATCTTTGTATCATTGGCAAATTTAGTCACAAATCCATTAATACCGTAGTCCAAATCATTGATATACATTGTAAAAAGCTGCAGCCGCAACTCCGACCCCTGTGGAACTTCACTGGTAGCCGGCAGCCAGCCAGAATAGGATTCCTTTATTCCCACTCTCTGTGTTCTGCCGACCAGCCAATGCTGCACCCATGCGAGTAACGGAAGTAATTCCATGGGCTCTTACCTTGCTAAGCAGCCTCATGTGCTGCACCTTGTCAAAGGCCTTCTGAAAATCCAAGTACACCAAGTTTACTGCATCTCCTTTGTCTACCCTGCTTGTAATTTCCTCAAAGAATTGCATTAGGTTAGTCAGGCAGGATTTTCCTTTCAGGAAACCATGCTGGCTTTGACCTATCTTGCCATGTGCCTCCAGGTACCCCCATAATCTCATCCCAAACAATTGATTCCAACAACTTCCCAACCACTGATGTCAAACTAACAGGTCTATAGTTTCCTTTCTGCTGCCTCCCACCCTTCTTAAATAGCGGAGTAACATTTGCAATTTTCCAGTCATCTGGTACAACGCCAGAATCTAATGATCTTGAAAGATCATTGTTAATGCCTCCGCAGTCTCTCCAGCTACTTCCTTCAGAACCCGAGGGTGCATTCCATCAGGTACAGGAGATTTATCCACCCTCAGACCATTAAACTTCCTGAGCACCTTCTCAGTCGTAATTTTCACTGCACAAACTTCACTTCCCTGACACTCTTGAATGTCCAGTAAACTGCAAACATCTTCCACCGTGAAGACTGATGCAAAGTACACATTCAGTTCCTCTGCCATCTCTGATTACAATATCTCCAGCGTCATTTTGTATTGATCCTATATCTACCCTCGACTCTCTTTTACCCTTTATGTACTTAAAAAATCTTCTAGTATCTTTTTTGATATTAGTCACCATCTTCCTCTCATAATTTATCTTTTCCTTCTGAATGACCTTCTTAGTTTCCTTCTGCAAGTTTTTAAAAGTTTCCCAATCCTCTGTCTTCCCACTAGCTCTGGCTCTTTAGCTTTTACTTTGGCTCTGACCTCACTTGTCAGCCACGGTAGTGTCCTTCCCTTTGAAAATTTCTTCTTATTTGGAATATATCTGCCTTGTACTTTCCTCATTTTTCACAGAAACTCCAACCATTGTTGCTCTGCTGTCCTTCCTGCAAATGTCCCTTTCCAGTCAACTTTGGCCAGTTCCCCTCTCATTTCATTGTAATTTCCTTTATTCCACTGAAACACCAACATATTGGATTTTGTTTTTTCCCTGTCAGATTTCAATGTGAACTCAATCACATTGTGATCATTGTTCTCTAAGGATTCATTAACCTTAAGCTCTCTTATCACCTCCGGATCATTGCACAACACCCAATCCAGCACAGCCGATCCCCTAGTGGATTCAACAACAAACTGTTCTGAAAAGATATCCCTTAGACATTCTAGATATTCTCTCTCTTGAGGTCCAGTACTCATGTTAAAGTCAGCAACTATTGTCATGACATTGCCTTTCTGACACGTCTTTTCTATCTCCTGCTGTAATTTGTAATCCACATCCTGGTTGCTGTTTGGAGGCCTGTATACAATTGCCAATAGGGTCCTTTTACCCTTGCCATTTCTTAACTCAACCCATAGAGACTCTACACCTTCCAATCCTACGTCATCACTTTCCAATGATTTAATATTATTCCTTATACACAGAGCCACACCGCCCCCTTTGCCTACTAACCTATCTTTCCAATACACCATACGTCCTTGGACGTTCAGCTCCCAATGGCAGCCGTCCTTTAGCCAAGTTTCAGGGATGGTCACCACACCATTTTTGCCAATCTGTAGTTGAATTTCAAGACCGTCCATTTTATTCCTTATACACACACTTAACATTTCAGGACGGCTTCTTCCCCTCCGCCATCATATTTCTAAACAGACCCATGAACACTACCTCATTATTCTGCTCTCTTTTCCCATTATTTATTTATTTATTTTTATATATTCTTAGTGTAATTTATAGCAACATGCGTATTGCACTGTACTGCAATTGTTCGTGAGTGTTTACTTCAGTCTGGGCTGATCTCCAACAACAGCAGTTCTTTCCTTCCTTTTCACCTTTCATCAAATAAAGGTTTTACGACCTAATTTTTTTCAAGGATAAAAAGCAGCGGAGACAGTTACACCCATCACCTACCCCTCGCCCGTTAAAGGCTCAATTAAAGGCTGAAACCAGAGGTCTCCCGGTTGTTGAGTCATTACAGTGTAGTCTGCTCAGGTGGATGTTTTTCACTTATTTTATTGAGATACAATTCAGAACAGGCCCATCCAACCCTTCAAACCATGCTGCCCAACAATCCCCCAACTTAATCAGGGGACAACTTACAATGATCAATTAACCCACCAATGGTACGTCTTTGGACTGTGGGAGGAAACTGAAGCACCTAGAGGAAACACACACGGCCACATACAAACTCCTTACAGACGTTGGTGCACAGGGCTTTTTAAAGATAACTTGAAAAGAGCAGAGAAATTCTGTCTGTTACTTTGGCCCTGAGTCCACCATGCTGGTGTGAGAGTATCTAGCCATTTTAAAGTTACAGTATTTCAGATTTTCAAATGGGCTTCTTCCCACTTCCTTTCCAGTTCTGATGAAGGGCTTCAGCCCTAAACATTGCACTTCTTATTCCTTTCAGTGGATGCTGCCTGACTTGCTGAGTTCCTCCTGCATTTTGTGTGTGTTGCTCTGGATTGCCACCAGTATCTGCAGAATCTCTTGTGTTCATGTATTTCATAGCTTATCCTGTGTGTCACGGTTGTCAAACGATAGAACCCAGGTGCTGAGGAACGACAGACTCTCATGTTGAGATAAAACCAAGAGTTTATTTATAGGAATTCCAAATGAACATTGGTAGCTTGACAAAATCATCAACAAAACATTTTAGCTTAATTGGACTATTGCAAAGCATCAGCACCATTATGCAATTAAATGTATTATATTTAATATACGTTAATTTGTTGTTTCTCTGAATTCCTACATGATACAAGTCATCTGAAATTGTATTTGTTTTCAGCTTCAAGATCATAAACAAAAAAAAAATTCTGTGGAAGCAACACTTCTGGAAAAATTTGTCCTCCAGTGTTACCAGAACATAGAACAGTACAGTGCAGGAATACGCCCTTTGTGTTGAACTAACGTAAGCTATTGACACCTCATGCCTGACTGCTGAGTTCCTCCAGCATTCTGTGTGTTGTACTGAATCCTTTCTGCCTGAAAAAGGTCTATATCCCTCACTCCCTTCATGAGTTTATCCAAGAACTTCTTAAAGTCCTCCATCATATCAGCCTCTACCACCATTCCTGCTAGCACATTCCAGGCACCCACCTCTAATGTGTAAAAACTTGCCCGTATGTCTCGTCTGAACTTTCCCCTCTTATCTTAAAGGTTTACCCTGTATTTCAGTCCCGGATAAAAGATACCAGCTGTCTACTCTATCTACGCCTCTACTCTATCTATGCCTCTCACTGATAAACTTCTATCAGTATCCATTGATGCAGGTGTCACGGTGAGCGCTGGCAACGACTGAACCCAGGTGCGGAGGAACGACAGATTTCCAGGTAGAGACAGAAGCAAGAGTTTATTCATTGCAAATTCCAACAAAACATGCATGGCTCGACCAGGCGACACAGCGAGACAAATCATTCTCAAAACACAAGGACCCCATGATCAGTGCTAATTGGGAGTCCACTTTAAATAATCAAAGTACACGGAAACCCCGCGCAGACCAAATAAACTTGACAAGATTAAACAGAAGCACAAGGGCTTAGAGGTTCCACAGGGCCACAGGGCTTGACCCTGTGTAAATGGTTACTCAGCTCTACAAAATGTGACAGGTTCAGAACTGCTTCCATCCTGCTGTTGTAACACTACCGAATGGACGTCTTATATGATGAAGCCCAACAAGTCTGAGTCTGCTGCGGAAAACGGCCTGGTTTACGTGGGTGGGTGCAAGGGTTTATTTGTTGTTTGTTGTTTATTTGTTTGTTTGTTGAGATACGATGCAGAATAGGTCCTACTGGCCCTTTGAGACATGCTGGCCAACTTACAGGACAATTTACAATGACCAAGTACATCTTTGGAGTAGCTGGAGGGAACCCACGAGGTCACGAGAGAACGTACAAACTCCTTACAGACAGCGGCGGGAATTGAACCCATGTTGCTGGTGCTGTAAATCATTGTGCTAACCACTATGCTACCATGCCGCCCCTTTCTTTTCTGTTTTTGCCTGTTGTGCTCTGTGTTGTTCTGCTGAGCACTGTTGGCACCAGAACGTGTGGCAACAGTTCGCAGGCTGCTCCCTGCACATCCTTGGGTTTGTTGGTTGTTAATGCAAATGACACATTTCACAGCATGATTTAATGTACATGTGATAAATACACTTGAACCCCAAATCTCGAAATCCTGAAATAAAGATGCACTGTTTTCCTCACAATCTACCTCATCATGGTCCTTGTACCTGCACTGCACTTTCTCTGTCACTGTAATGCTTTATTCTGCATTCTGTTATTACTTTTCCATTGTACTAACTCAAAGGGGCTCCTTAAGGTTGTTATAGCTGGGGGTGGTAGTGGGGATAAGCTCCCACTACCGATTAAATGCTCCCAATGACGTGCATCTCAAACAGCCTCTGACAAGCAAGTCCAGCTCCTGGCCTTCATGTCTGGCTTAGCCCCTAAGCCTGGTGGAACTGTTTCTACTGACAGGAGAAGGAGCAAAGTTGGGCTACTGGTGCCTTAAAACCCGTCGCTTTGTGCAGATGGGGCTCGTCAGCTGTGGTTGGCAGCTCATCAAGGAGAAGGAAAACTCTGATCTCAAACCTCTGCTTCCATGTGGCTGGACCCACTCAAGGGGAAAGGCTTTGGGAGCAAACCCCGAGGGAAAATCCGAAGCTGGGGTGTCTAAGGCAATCTTACACTGAGTTCGATGCTGACCGGCAACTCCTGTGATGCTGCTGGTACCAAGCTGCCCTGCTTTCTGCCATTCCTTTGGGCATGTGGTGAGATCAGATGCCTGGTGAGGGGGGGTGGGGCCTGCTACATGGGCGGGGGGGGGGGGGGTTGCTCTCCAGATTGCTAGCCCTATTTGCTCATGAGTGGCCCACATCCCTCTAAAGCAGGGGTTCCCAACCCTTTTCGTGCATGGGGTCCCAGATTGGGAACCCCTACTCTAAAACTTTCCTCTCCATCTACCTGTGCAAATGGCTTTTAAATATCGTTTTGGTACCCAACTCAGCCACTTCCTCTGGCTGCTTTTTCGATATGCACACCACTCTCTGTGTGACGAAGTTGATATCCCGTCCCCGGATTGCTTTTAAATCTATCCCCTCTCATCTTAAAACTCGCCCTTTACTTTTAGGTTGCATTTTTAGGGGAAAAAGACTGTGTTAATTCACCCTAGTGATTTTATACACTAATCATGTGGGCGTCACAGTAGCCTAGCAGTTAGCGCAATGCTATCACAGTTTGAGGCATTCCGAAGTTCCAGAATTCAATTCCAGTACTTTCTGTAAGGAGTTTATCCGTTTTTCCCCTTGAACTGTGTGGATTTCCTCCAAGTGCTCCTGTTTCCTTGCACACAGTCCAAAGACGCACCAGTTGGTAGGTTAATTAGTCGCTGCGAATTGTCCTTGTCCTTGTGATTCAGCGTGTTGCTGGGTAGTGCAGCTTGTTGGGATGGAAGGATGTGTTCCGAGCTGTATCTCCAAATAAAATAGTTTATTCATAAAATTAAATATAAGGGAAACATCATAGACTGAGTCTTCTTTTACATAAATTGTACCATCAAGTGGTTCAGAGGCTTACAGAATACCAATGACATGTGTGTGAAGTTTTTGAGAGGCTGTTAGAGAGGCTTCAGCTTTTCAAAACTGAACATATTTTGTAATAAAGAATATATGCAGAAAGATCTACTGGTTGTTCCCCAGGACACTGATGGAGACGGACATCGAGTAGCACTGGCAGACCATCAGCTCACTGAATGACTTTCACTCATTACAGGTGTAATGATGAGGTTTTCTAAGGCACTGGTCAGAACACACTTGGAGTATCGTGAGCAGTTTTGAGCCCCTTATCTGAGGAGGGATGTGTTGGCATTTGAGAGGGTTCAGAGGAGGATGGTTCCCAGGATGGAAGGGTTAATTTATGAGGAACGTTTGATTGCTCTGGGCCAGTACTCACGGGAGTTTAGAAGAATGGCGGAGCAGACTCAATAGGCCAAATGGCCTATTTCTGCTTCTATGTCTCAACGGGCTTAGCCTGAAACTTGGAATGCTGTCTGCCAGCTGGCCCATTCCAGAACATACTGAGGGAAGCACTGAAGCCCGGTCCAGCCACCGCAAGGGCTCGGTGGGGAAACACTACAGTTATAGGGTCCTTCTTACTGGAGAGAGAGGGGCTAGGTTGGACGAGGAGGCCCCTCAATTATTGTAGTAGTGTACCACCCCGGGAGGGGGGGACGGGACACGTATGAATGCCAACAGCCCTATTGGTTTTAAGGAGTGTAATAAGATACTACTTGATGCCTTGACTGTAAATATAAAATTGTAAAGCCTTGTAAATAAAATTCGATTATGGATAATGATTATTTTTATTTAAAAATATATACAGAAAGAAAAACAGAGTATGGATTTTTTTACTTAAATTTAACACGTTGCGCCATTGCCACTCAGCTATCTACCTGATGTGACGCACCGCTACCGTCAAGGTGGAAGTACAGGAGCCTGAAGACACACACTCAACGTTTCAGGAGCAGCTTCTTCCCCTCCGCCATCAGATTTCTGGGTGGAGATTGAACCCAACCCATCAACAGTACCTTAATACGGGAGTGACGCTGTTTCGTTTGTCTGTGTTCATGGTTAGTCACGTATAGTTGAATGACAATTAAACTTGATATTTTTCTGCCCTCTTTTTATTCTACTTATTTGATTTATTTAAAAAAATATAATTCTGACAGAAATTTGTGGATTTTTATTATTATGTATAGCAATTTACCGCCGCCTCAAAACAGCACATTTCACAACATAAGCCGGTGATCCCAAACCCGAATCTTGGTCTGATACCGGCCGCCCCCCATACCGCACTCGGGGCACTTCAGCCGGCCTTGACTCAGGTGGAGGCCCTCGAAGCTGGGTGCGTAGTAACCCCCGGCCCCTGCGCTCCGAGACGCGGAGCCCTTCGCCACAGACCGGGGTTCTGCTTTGCATACAGGTGCGGCGGCAATAATAACTGCGCCAGCAGCCTGCCTGCCTGCCTGCCAGCTCCCTCCCTGAATGACTTTGCTGACTGCAGTGGAAAAAATATATAAAAACACTATCAGCTTAAACTGGTAAATGATCAGCCAAATGAAACAGCTTCAAAGTGGTGCACTTGCGCGCTCAGTGTTGGATAGGATAGCGCCCAACAATGGAACCTTTCACCGCTTCCATTTGGCTTCATGAGATCTTACACAGCTTCTTTCACTCTAGCGCCCTTCCCCCCAACACCTGTAGGCTACAGGCAAGAGTTTTAACCGCAACCTGAAGCGGCAGTCCGATTAAATGCTGCAATGACACTGTGGTACTTGGGAATACTTTTTTCCAAAGGACCCTGGCAAGGTTCCCCCTGTAAGCTTCAGCTGAGACAACATTAACCAGCCCACGGAGCTGGCGGTGCTTTCTTTTGTACATTAACAGGTCAGCTACACTTTAAAGCAAGAATCGCGCACGACCGCCGGGATCTCTGAGGGTGCTTGTTTCAGCGCCGAGGTCAGACGCCACTTAATACAAGGTCAAAGTTCAAAGTGAAGTTATGATTGTGTCACCATGCACTGCCTTGACATTCCTTCCTTTGTGGGCATTTACAGGAAAATAAAGAAACACAATTGAAAATATGAAAAACTATACATAAACAAAGACCAACTAAAAACCATTGTGCAAAAGAAGACTAATTGTGCAAATTAAAACTTTAAAAAATTCTGCTGAGGTTGGGTGAGACTACAGCTGGGGTCATGGGTTAAGGGTGAAAGGTGAGATGTTTAAGGGGAGCAAGAGGGGAAACTTCTTCACTCGGGCTGGTGAGAGTGTGTGGAGCGAGCTGCCAGCGCAAATGGTGGATGAAATCTTGATGTCAAAGTTTAAGAGAACTTTGGATAGGTACACGGATGGGAGGGGTGTGGAAGGCTGCCTTATGTGATTAGGCAGTTTGAATGGTTCAGCATGAATTGGATGGGCCGAAGAGCTTGTTTCTGTGCTGTAGTTTTCTATGTCTCTATGACTCTAAATCAATAAATAATACTGAGAATATAAATTGCGGCATCCTTCAAAGTGGGCCACTTTGTTCTGGAGGCATTCGGGTCTGGAGATCAAGACACGCAGGTGTAATCTCTGGAAAACCATCTCTCGGGCTGACTGGAGATTCTGGACTAGACTGGAATCAAAGAAGGTTAATTTACAAGTTGAGTCTGTGGTAAAGAAGGCAAATGCAATGTTGGCATTTAGTTCAATGGATAAAAATATAAAAGCAAGGAGATAATGCTGAGCCTTAATAAGAAACTAGTCAGGTCACTCTTGGAGTATTGTCAACAGTTTTGGGCCCCATGTCTCAGAAAGGATGTGTTGTCATTGGAGAGAGTCCAGAGGAGGTTCACAAGGATGATTCTGGGAATGAAGGGGTTAACATATGAAGAGTGTTTGGCAGCTTTGGGCTTGTACTCACTAGAATTTAGAAAAATGCAGGGGGATCTCATTGAAACCTACCAAATGTTGTAAGGATTAGATAGGGTGGATGTGGAGAGGATGTTTCCTCTGGTGGGGGTATCCAGAACTAGAGGGCACAGCCTCAAAATCAAGAGGCAGTCTTTTAGAACAGGAGTAAGGAGGATTTCTTTAGCCAGAGAGCAGTGAATCTGTGGAATGTTCTGCCACAGACGGTGGTGGAGGCCAAGTCCATGGGTATTTTTAAGGCAGAACTTGACCATTTCTTGATCAGTCAGGGTATTAAAGGATATGGCGAAAAGGCAGGTTTATGGGGTTGAGTGGGATCCAGGATCAGCCGTGATGGAATGGCAGAGCAGACTCGATGGGCTGAGTGGCATAATTCTGCTTCTACGTCTTATAGTCTTATGGTCTTAAAGAGAGATGCCTGACAACTGTGGCAGGGTGTGAATGCTATAACCTCCTATAACATTAAATCTTGTGACATAGGGGACAGCAGATCTTTGCTTCCAGATGAGCCTAATGCCTTCAGTGCTCACTCCCGATGATCCTGTGGTCTCAGTATCTGAAGTTGACATGCCTTCAAGTGAGTGAATCCAAGGAAAGCATCCAGTCTGGATGGAGTTCCTGACCCAGACCTGAAGACCTGTGTCGACCAACTGGCAGGAGTTTTCATGGACATCTTCTACCTCTCGCTCCAGCAGTGTGTGGTACCCGCCTGCTTTGAGCAGGCTTCAAACACACCAGTGCCCAAGAAGAGCATGGTAACCTGTCTGAATGACTATCACCCAGTGGCACTTACATCCACAGTGATGACGTCTTTTGAGAGGCTGGTGTTGAAGCACATCAGCTCCTGTCTGAGTGGTGACTTGGATCCACTCCAATTCATCTACTGAAGCAACAGGTCTACAGCAGATGCTACCTTGTTGGCTCTTCACACAACACTGGAACACCTGGGCAGCAAAGATGCATCCAAAAGAATACTCTTTATTGATTATTGCTGGACATTTAACATCATTATCTCCTCAAAACTAATCTGTTATCTCTAAGACCTGGGCCTCAATACCCCTTTGTGCAACTGGATTTCCCCAGTCAGTTCGGATTGGCAAAAACATCTCCTCAACAATCTCCATCAACACAGGAGCACCGCAGGGATGTGGACTTAGGCCCCTTCTCTACTTGCTTTACTCCCTTGACTGGGTGTAGGGGCAGGTGCAGGTGCAGTTGCACTTGTTCTGCATGCAAGGATAAGTGCTAGGAAAGAGATCAGTGGGGAGAGATGAACGGACAAGGGAGTTACGTAGGGAGTGATCTCTGTGGAAAGCAGAAAGTGGGGGAAGTAAAGATGACCCACCAGCCTCCACATCTAGCACATGATTCTCCTTAACTTCTGCCATCTCCAACGGGATCCCTCCACCAAGCATATCCTCCTCAACCCCCATCACCTCCCTCTGGTGCTCCCTCCCCTTGCCTTTCTTCATGGCCTTCTGTCCTCTCCTATCAGATTCCCCCTTCTCCAACCCTTAGATCCATGTACCACTTCTCTTATTCTCCCCACCTCCAATCACCTACCATCTTGTATTTCTTCCTCCCCCCCCCCCTTCTTACTTATCTTTATTCTCCAGTCCTGATTAAGTGTCTCAGCCTGAAACGTCGACTGTTCGCTCTTTTCCACCGATGCTGCCTGGCCTGCTGACTTTTGTGTGTGTTGTTGAGTACTTATCAAAGTGTTTTTTTAAATGTTGTTATTGTACCTATCTCAACCACTTCCTTTGCAACTTGATTCATTTGCACATCACCCCCTCTGTGAAGACGGCCTTTCATATCCCTTTTAAATCTTTCAGAATCTCATCTTAAATCTCTGCCCTCTAGTTATAAAATGTTCACCATGAAGATCACATGATTAAAGCTGAACCTATTTGCCACATGTACACCGATACCTCAGAACGTATAGAGAAACGTGTAAGCACAAGAGATGATGCAGATGCTGGAAATCCAGAGTTACACAGGTAAAATGCTGGCGGGACTCAGCAGGTCAGGCAGCATCTATGGAGAGGAATAAAGTGGAAAAAAATTGCCGGCTTGTAGTTACCCTAAATACACCCCTCACCGTTGTTCTCTCTAAAGTGCGCGGGGGCACAGTAACTGAAACCACCCCGCGCACATATCCTTTGTTGCAGCGCAGTTTGTACTGGATGTTTACCAAACATTTGTATTTCATTATACCCTTCAATTAATAAATAAAATCAGAAGTATGTGATCTTTAAATGCTCACTCTACATATTCATTGTATGCATATTACAAAAGAAACATCTGGAGTGCGGCACAGTTTAACCCGTGTTAAAATCTCCTGCTCAGGCCAACGTTTGGTCTGCGCAGTTGTAAACAGGAGGGAGTAATGGCCGCCATCATTTTGTATACCTATCAGATCTCCCCTCATTCCCCGACACTCCAGGGAATGAAGTCCTCACCTATTCAACCTTTCCCTATAACTCGGTCCTCAACATGCCGCGTTGTTGCCGTTAGTGTTGGCGAAGGCTGTGGCTACGGTGTCCACTGCTCTCTGGTGTGCTGGACATCAACACGGCCTTACAGTTCTCTGCCTCTTTCTAGAAAACCTACCCTGGTCCCCTCCTCCATTTGATGGAACTGGTCCCCATACTCAACAATTGCTCTTTGCACTTTCACAGGGTGTAGCCATGGGTATCGCCCCCGGCTCCGCCTGCCTTTTCACTGGGTACGGGGAACCGTGTTCCGTACTGGCTTGCCCTCATCCTACAGTGAACTGCGGTCAGTTCAGCAATTACCGTGGTGAGTGTTTTTTTTCATTAACAAACTGCCCACGACTGTATCCGAGAACAAGCTAATTGGAAATGAATGCTCTTGAAGAGTCACGAATTCCCCTAAAGAAAAATCCCCTGCTTCACAGACAGAGATAAGAGTTTAAAGATACACGTCTGGGCCGCACAACAAAAGGATTACAGGTATTTGCAAATCTCAATGTCCCTCGGCTTCTAACAGAGCCTGGGTGATCTCTCACCGGGAAGGATACTGCGACGATAAGATCTAAAATTAGAAGTAAACTTTTTTTCAAAGTACGTTTATATCACCCGAGGTTCTTCTTGCAGGCGTTCAGTGAAAATTGATACACAAAGGTGGAGAAACAGCCGCTGTGCAAAAGGCAAAACGCACACATTTTAAAAAAGTAAATAAATAGTACTGAGATAATATTATCTGAAGTCACGTCACCTCAGAGAGAGAGAGAGAGAGAGAGAGAGAGAGAGAGAGAGAGCAGATGCTTCAGGAACAGTTATTATCCTTCCTGAAGCATCACCAGGCTTCTGAACCAGCGTGGATAACTCAATAACAGGAGTTATTGAAAGCGAGTCCATAGACTTAGAATCGATTCAGTGCTGAGGTGGGTGAAGTTATCCCGCTGGTTCAGGAGCCTGATGATGCTTCAGGAAGGGTAATAGCTGTTCCCGAAGCATCTGCTCTCTCTCTCTCTCTCTCTCTCTCTCTCTCTCTCTCTCTCTCTCTCTCTCTCTCTCTCTCTCTCTCTCTCTCTCTCTCTCTCTCTCTCTCTCTCTCTCTCTCTCTCTCTCTCTCTCTCTCCCTCTCCCTCTCCCTCTCCCTCTCTCTCTCTCTCTCCCTCTCTCCCTCTCTCTCCCTCTCCCTCTCTCCCTCTCCCTCTCCCTCTCCCTCTCCGCGACTTCAGTTGCACAGGAACAGAATAAAATGGCAGGGATAGCGTGGGGTGGAGAGGTTGGGGAGGCGATTCATGCAGCATTCACCGAGGGGGAGTTGTATAAAACCGGCAGATTAGAGAGGTGTGCTGCAGGCAGCGCGCTCAGCTGCTCCTGTGACAGATGTCAGGCGACGTGACCGGTGCTCGGGGACATCAGCTGCTTGGATAAAGATTCACAGACAAAGATTGTTAAAATTCCCTTAAAAAACAAGCGAGGATCCTTGGACCACAGGCAACACACACACACACACACACACTCACTCTCTCACACACACGCACTCTCACACACACTCACACAGACAGACACACACACACTCACTCTCTCACACACACACTCACTCTCACACACGCACTCTCACACACACACACACACACTCACTCTCTCACACACACACCCACACAGACAGACAGACACACACACACTCACTCTCACACACGCACTCTCACACACACACTCACTCTCTCACACACACACACTCACACAGACAGACAGACACACACACACTCACTCTCTCACACACACACTCACTCTCACACACACACACTCACACAGACAGACAGACACACACACACTCACTCTCTCACACACACACTCACTCTCACACACACACACTCACACAGACAGACAGACACACACACACTCACTCTCACACACACACACTCACTCTCTCACACACACACTCACACAGACAGACAGACACACACACTCACTCTCTCACACACACACTCACTCTCACACACACACACTCACACAGACAGACACACACACACTCACTCTCACACACACACACTCACTCTCTCTCACACACACACCCACACAGACAGACAGACACACATTATATATATATTTAGAGAGAGAGAGAGAGAGAGAGAGAGAGAGAGAGAGAGAGAGAGGGAGACAGAGAGGGGGGAGAGAGAGGGAGAGGAGAGATTTAAGAAATTTATAAACTGTAAAGATCGAGTCCTCATTTTCCTCTGCGGGGTAAAAGCTTTTGCCCTATTGTGTTATTTGCAACACACACAAAATGCTGGAGGAACTCGGCAGGTCAGGAAAAGAATAAAGAATCGACATTTCGGGCCGCGTCCCTTCGCCGGGATTCTCTACAGATGGAGCTGAGTTTCTCCAGCGGGTAGTGTGTGTTTCTCGGGATTTCCAGCATGATGTGTTGTTTGTGAGCGCGTTGTTTGATTAAACCGTCAGAGTCAGAAGGCGCGGGGAAATGGTCAGCTCTGGCCTCTTGTCATCACCTAATGTCAAGGGAGCATTGATTCTATATTTGGTGAATTTTGCCAAGAGTACCCACGCTCCTCTGAAAATACAAAGGATGGGGATAAAGAAAGGGCCCACGACGCAACAGATGGTCGATTAGGGAGGTTTGAGAGCGCGTCTCATACACGGCTCTCCGCTCTTCTGTTGTGCTGCTGTCAGCCGGCGCATTCATTAAGGGGGCGAACAGGCGAGCAGCTGGAGGTTGCAGTGGCCCCTCGTGTTGTGGGAACCGGAGGCTCCTTTCCTGCGGGGACGCAACAGTTGCTTCCGTCGCTAGGAGGGTTTTTCGCACCAGGCTCTCTGTTACCAAATTCTTGACCTTCACGGGGATGAAGTGTGTTATTTTCCTTTTGTTCCACTCGGGGAGAGTTGATGTAAAGACAAGAGCTTCTCTCCATTGGCTGGAGGGAAGGCCAATCAGAGTCTTGTTGGTGGGGTTTGGCTGCAGAAGTTCGCTCTGCCTTTTAGCTTCGGGTCGATGCTCCCGCACTGGAAGATTCAAGACTGTTTAACCTGTTTCCAGAAGGCCAGCGGAAAGGAGAACTAAATAATTATTACCCCGGATCCGATGCAGACCCCCCCCCCCATACAATAAATATAAAGCAACTCACACAAAATTCTGGAGCAATAAAAATCAGATTTGATGTAAGACCATAAGATATAGAAGCAGAGTAGGCCGTTCGGCCCGTCGAGTCTGCTCCTCCATTCAATCACGGGCTGATCCAATTCTTCCAGTCACCCCCACTCCCCTGCCTTCACCCCCATAACCTTTGATGCCCTGGCTAATCAAGACCCTATCTATCTCTGCCTTACATACACCCAATGACTTGGCCTCCACAGACACTCGTGGCAACAAATTCCACAGATTTACCACCCTCTGACTAAAGTAATTTCTGCACATCCCAGTTCTAAAACAATGTCCTTCAATCCTGAAGTCGTGCCCTCTTGTCCTAGACTCCCCTACCATGGGAAATAACTTTGCCATTATCTAATCTGTTCAGGCCTTTTAACATTTTATCTCCAGCATATGTCGTGAAATTTGTTGTCTTTGCTGCAACAGTACATTGTAAAACATAATCACAGAAATAAATGAGAATTACAGTAAATATATATGAAGTGTTAAATTAAGTAATTGGTGCAAAGGTTGAAATAAAAAAGTAGTGAGGCAGTGTTCAATGGGTCCATTTAATATCAGAGAGTATGCAACCTGGAATTCTTATTCTTCACAAAGAGTATGAGTATGGGTCCAATGTCCATTCAGAAATTGGATGGCAGAGGGGTGTTCCTGAATCACTGAGTGTGTGCCTTCAGGCTTCTGTACCTCCTCCCTGATGGTAGAAATGAGAACAAGACATGACCTGGGTGGCGTGGTTCTTAATGATGGACACCGCCTTTTTGAGGCGCTGCGCCTCGAAGATACCCTCGATACTATGGAGGCTGGAGCCCGTGATGGAGCTGACTATGTTTACAGCTCTTTGCATTATATTTTGATCCTGTGTGGGAACTCAGCCGTAAGGCAGCGTCTACGAAAATGAATAAACAGTCGTGAAGAAGGGTCTTGGCCCAAAACGGTGACTGCTTGTTCATTTCCAATGGATGCTGCTGACCTGCTGAATTCCTCCAGCATTTGTGTGTGTTGTTCTGGATTTCCAGCATCTTGTGTTTACAGTAACTCTAAGCTTCTATACATAGATTGATTGATTGTATGTACATACCGTGACTCTAGGCACAGGAGTGTCTGTACATATGGTGACTGACAGGAAATGATAAAGTAGAGGTGAAGTAGGGGGAGGGTGAATTGTCTAAATTGTCAGCAAAAAGGCATTGCACTGTTTATCTTTGTAAATAGCATTTTACTGTAAATAAACTTTGTTTTAATAACTCTAAGACACCATTTAACATCAGGGACTAGTTAAATCTCACCACAAATCTGTGCATCAAATCCTTGTAGCCTTCCCTCTACAGTCAATTGGTCTAATTCTGCTCCTGTGTGTTAGGGACTCTGTCTATAGCTGGGCTGCCTCAGTAAAGCAGCCAGCATAATCAAAGACCCCTCACGCCCCAGGCATTCCTTTCTCCACCTCAAATATTTTTTTAACAAAGGTCTATTCACCTACTAAACACTAAACAATAACCAGGGCTTCATAAAGCATGGTTTTTACTGATTACAACACATTCTCCCTACTCCCCTTGACAGAAGACACAAAAGCCTGAAAGCATCAAACACCAGGCTCAAGGACAACTTCTACCCCACTGCTGTAGGACTAACTAAATCGTTCCCTAGTACGATGAGATGGACTCTTGACCTCACAATCTACCTCGTTATGATCTTGTACCTTATTGTCTACCTGCACCGCACTTTCCCTGTAGCCGTTACACTTTATTCTGCGTTGTTATTGTTTTACCCTGTTCTACCTCAATGTGCTGGGTGACGATCCGTACACTATGATTTTATCTTCTATTTATAAACTTTTTCCTTGTTACTGGCACCTTGTGCTTCAACACACTGTCTATCTGATTTGGGTGTTAGGGTGGAGAAACGTCTCTAAGATTGGAGGTAAGGTGCTCCTTCCCTCCACTGGCCCGCGGATCACCCTTGGGCAAGGTGTAGCACCTGCTTAGACCCCGATCAGGGTCATGTGAAGCCATGGGAGCAGGTGGTGGACGGTCGTATGAGCAGCCGGTGCAGATCACAAGTCCTGGTTATGTGACCACTGACACCAGGCAGACAATCTCTGAAGATTGATAATGGCTGGGGTCACCCGTCTTGTAAAGACACTGCCCAGAAGAAGGAAAATGCAAACCATTTCTGTAGAAAAACTTGCCAAGAACAATTATTGTCACGGAAAGACCAGGATCACCCATGTCGTACAACACAGCGCATAGCAAACGAATGGACTGTTCTGTACTCCATGTGAACAGGAAACAAAAGCAGGGCGACTGTGAGGATGAGCTGTAAACAAGGATATCTGGTCAAAGGGTGAAGAGGAGCAGTTTGGGAGTGTGAAATGGAAAATAAATCCGGCATGATGGAATGATAGAACAGACTTGATGGGCCGAATGGCCACATTCTATTCCTACAGCATGTCTTATGTTTTTGTGGTTCAATGGCTGCTCCTGGCTCAAATGACCAATGTGTAAAAGAAGACAAACTTACAAATACATGAATAAATAAAGAAACAAGCCAACTAATAAATAAAATGAAACTCATGTTCTCAGTATTATTTCTTTATTTTTTTACTTGGAGTTTGTTGGTTGTTTGTCATTCTCTGTGAGTAGTTTTTCATTGATTCTATTCCGTTTCTTTGTTCAACAATGAATGCCTGCAAGAAAATAATCTGAATTTCAAAGGTTCATTTCATTGACAAAGTATGCATGTACAACTCCGATATTTGTCTTCGCCATGAAATACAGAAAGACCATGGGCGTTGCTGAAAGAAAAGACAGCAACTTCCCCCCCCCACCCCAACACAAATAAGAAAAGAAACAAAACTTGCAGAACCCAAAATCGGCCCCAATCCCCCGCAGCAAAAAAAAGCGACAATAACAGTCCTCAAGTCCCCTTGCTCGCAGATAAAAACAGTGATGCCTAAGTACTTTGAGATTAAATTTACATTGAACTTTAACGTGTAGAAGCCACAGCCAAGAAAGCTCATTAGGATCTCTGCTTCCTACTTTTCCCTAGAATGCAAGTCTGGGCAGCATCCTTGTAAATCGTTCCAGCTTAAAAACATCTTTCCTGATGTGGCTGTAAACAAGCTTTACAGCTGTTTGTACATTACTTGTGCAGTTGTCAGAAAACTTGACTCTCACGGTGTTGCTTTGACACAGAGCAATGTTGTTGTTGGCCCGGGCCTTCTCTCTCTGAGCAACACCATAGCGTTACGGTTAATGCGATGCGAATACAGCTCGGAGTTCAATTCCAGCACCATCTGTAAGGTGTTTCTACCACCTCGCTGTGAACATGTCGGTTTCCTCCACAAGCTCCAGTTTCCTCCCACATTCCCAAGACTTACTGGTTGGTAGGTTAACTGCACATTGTAAGTTGTCCTGTGATTAGCTAGGATTAAATTGGTGGGTTACGGGCCGTGCGGCCAGTACTTTCAGATTAAGATGACTCTGTTGATGTTGCTTGTTGAAGGTAGGGTTGCAGATGGAGTTGGAGTGAGTGATTTGGAGAGGAGTCGATGGGGAGGGGTTGTGATGCCTGTCCTCCTAACCTGGGTGAGAGGTTGGATCGTTCCAAGCTCTGAGCCGACTTGGTGAGATCGAGAGCGGCTTCGGGCTGGGCAGCAGGTGTGTCACTGCGCCTGGGGCCTGGGTCCTAGAGCGAGGCTCTACCCGTTGCTTGGACACATTAAACGGCAGCTCAGATAGACTAGAAAACCCGAGGGTTGGGACTGGAGGCGGAGGGAGGGTAGGTTGATCTTGCTTGCTCTCCTGTGGTGTTTGTTCCTCTCTCCGTGGTACTGAGGCTGTGGAGTTAGTGGCACTTTGCCCTGATAGTGTGAAGAACTGAGATCAAGGCTTGGGCCTACCCCGGGGACTCAGTCTGGACCACTTGGCTTCTATTGCTTGCAAGTGGTGTGTGTTTTCCCTCTTCGTGCAGTAGTTATGCACTTTCTTTTTTAATTGTGTTCTTTGGGTTTCCTGCTCTGTGGCCGTCTGTAAGCAGACAAATCTCAAGGCGAATAATTTACACATTCTTTGATAATAACTGTACTTTGAATCATTGGGGCAGAAGGGCCTGTCTATCACAAATAAATTAAGACACAAGATGCTGGAGGAACTCAGGCAGCATCGATGGAAGTGAATAAACTGTTGATTTTTTGGGCCGAGACACTTCATCAGGGCCTGGAAGGACCAACTGTTTATTCATTTCCATTGATGCTGCCTGACCTGCTGAGCTCCTCCGGGGTGTGTGAGTGTGTGTGTGTGTGTGTGTGTGTGTGTGTGTGTGTGTGTGTGTGTGTGTGTGTGTGTGTGTGTGTGTGTGTGTGAGTGTGTGTGTGTGTGTGTGTGTGTGTGTGAGTGAGTGAGTGTGTGTGTGTGTGTATGAGTGTGTGTGTGTGAGTGAGAGTGTGTGTGTGTGTGTGTGAGTGTGTGTGTGTGTGAGTGTGTGTGTGTGTGAGTGAGTGAGTGTGTGTGTGTGAGTGTGTGTGTGTGAGTGAGTGTGTGTGTGGGTGAGTGTGTGTGTGTGAGTGAGTGTGTGTGTGAGTGTGTGTGTGTGTCACTGTGTGTGTGTGAGTGAGTGAGTGTGTGAGTGTGTGTGTGTGAGTGAGTGTGTGTGTGGGTGTGTGTGAGTGTGTGTGTGTCACTGTGTGTGTGTGGGTGTGGGTGTGAGTGTGTGTGTGTGGGTGTGTGTGTGAGTGTGTGTGTGTGTGTGGGTGTGTGTGTGAGTGAGTGTGTGTGTGTGAGTGTGTGTGTGGGTGTGTGTGTGAGTGTGTGTGTGTGTGTGAGTGTGTGTGTGTGAGTGAGTGAGTGTGTGTGTGTGTGTGAGTGTGTGTGTGTGTGTGTGAGTGAGAGTGTGCGTGTGTGTGTGTGTGAGAGTGTGTGTGTGAGTGTGTGTGTGTGTGTGAGTGAGTGAGTGTGTGTGTGTGAGTGTGTGTGTGTGTGTGAGTGAGAGTGTGTGTGTGTGAGTGAGTGTGTGTGTGGGTGAGTGTGTGTGTGTGAGTGAGTGTGTGTGTGAGTGTGTGTGTGTCACTGTGTGTGTGTGAGTGAGTGAGTGTGTGTGTGTGAGTGAGTGTGTGTGTGGGTGTGTGTGAGTGTGTGTGTGTCACTGTGTGTGTGTGGGTGTGTGTGTGGGTGTGGGTGTGAGTGTGTGTGTGTGAGTGTGTGTGTGTGAGTGTGTGTGTGTGGGTGTGTGTGTGAGTGAGTGTGTGTGTGTGAGTGTGTGTGTGAGTGTGTGTGTGTGTGTTTGTGTGTGTGAGTGTGTGTGTGTGTGAGTGTGTGTGTGAGTGAGTGTGTGTGTGTGCCACTGTGTGTGTGTGTGTGGGTGTGTGTGTGAGTGTGTGTGTGTGTGTGTGTGTGTGTGTGTGTGTGTGGGTGTGTGTGTGTGAGTAAGTGTGTGTGTGTGAGTGTGTGTGTCACTGTGTGTGTGAGTGTGTGTGTGTGTCACTGTGTGTGTGTGGGTGTGTGTGTGGGTGTGTGTGTGAGTGTGTGTGTGTCTGAGTGTGTGTGTGTGTGAGTGTGTGTGTGAGTGTGTGTGTGTGTCTGAGTGTGTGTGTGTCTGAGTGAGTGAGTGAGTGTGTGTGTGTGTCTGAGTGTGTGTGTGTGTGTGAGTGTGTGTGTGGGTGTGACTGAGTGAGTGTGTGTGTGGGTGTGTGAGTGTGTGTGTGAGTGTGTGTGTGTCTGAGTGTGTGTGTGTGTCTGAGTGAGTGTGTGTGTGTGTCTGAGTGTGTGTGTGTGCGTGTGTGTCTGAGTGAGTGTGTGTGAGTGTGTGTGTGTGTGGGTGTGTCTGAGTGAGTGTGTGTGTGTGTGGGTGTGTGAGTGTGTGTGTGTGTGAGTGTGTGTGTGAGTGTGTGTGTGTGTTTGTATGTGTGTTTGTGACTGTGTGTATGTTTGTGTCTGTGTATGTCTGCACATGTGTGTGTGTGTGTGTGAGTGAGTGTGTGTGAGTGTGTGTGTGTGTGAGTGTGTGTGTGTGAGTGTGGGTGTGTGAGTGTGTGTGTGTCTGAGTGAGTGTGTGTTTGTGACTGTGTGTACGTTTGTGTCTGTGTCTGTGTATGTCTGCACATTTGTGTGTGTGTGTGTGTGAGTGTGGGTGTGTGAGTGTGTGTGTGTCTGAGTGAGTGTGTGTGTGTGAGTGTGTGTGTGAGTGTGTGTGTGTGGGTGGGTGTGTGAGTGTGTGTGTGTCTGAGTGAGTGTGTGTGTGAGTGTGTGAGTGTGAGTGTGGGTGTGTGAGTGTGTGTGTGAGTGTGTGTGTGAGTGTGTGTGTGAGTGAGTGTGTGTGTGAGTGTGTGTGTGTGAGTGAGTGAGTGTGTGAGTGTGTGAGTGTGTGTGTGAGTGTGGGTGTGTGAGTGTGTGTGTGAGTGTGTGTGTGAGTGTGTGTGTGAGTGAGTGTGTGTGTGAGTGTGTGTGTGTGTGAGTGAGTGTGTGTGAGTGAGTGTGTGATTGTGTGTGTGTGTGAGTGTGGGTGTGTGAGTGTGTGTGTGAGTGTGTGTGTGAGTGTGGGTGTGTGAGTGTGTGTGTGTTTGAGTGTGTGTGTGAGTGAGTGAGTGTGTGTGTGAGTGTGTGTGTTTGTGTCTGTGTGTGTGTGAGTGTGTGTGTGTGAGTGTGTGTGTGAGTGTGTGTGAGTGTGTGTGTGTGTGTGTGAGTGTGTGTGTGTGTGTGTGTGTGTGTGAGTGAGTGTGTCTGTCTGTCTCTGGATTTCTAGCATCTGCAGAGTCTCTTCTGTTCATGATGTGCTTGGGCGGCCGGTTACTGTCGCTGCCGGGTCTGATGTTGAGGGGAAACCGGGAGATTGAGACCACAAAGCGTGCTCGCATTTAGAAATGACGTGGGCTGACAAAAACTCAGTCCCCCTCTCTCGCCAAAGCAGTTTTGCAGCTGCTCTAGTCGGCTGTTCTTAACAATTCTCCCCCACCGTCACTGCAGGATTAGAGCTGCCTTTGTTTTCGTCTCAGCTCCACTGTGGAATAAGAAGGGTGACAAAAGGACTCGGGAGCAGAATAAATAGCAGTAGCACTATGCCATCTGTCCTCTCAAGCCTCCTTCACCATTCATCGGGATTGCTGCTAATCTCAGAGCATAAAACACAGAAGGGGTTAACATACGAGGAGTGTTCGATGGCTCTGGGCCTGTATTCGCTGGATAAAGGGGGATCTCATTCAAGCCTATGAAATATTGAAAGGCCTGGATAGAGTGGATGTGGAGAGGACGTTTCCTATAGTGGGAGAGTCCAGGACCAGAGGGCACAGCCTCAGAATAGAAGGACGTCTCTTTAGAACTGTGATAAAGAGGAATTTCTTTTTCCAGAGAGTTGTCTTACAGCACAGCACAGTATGGCCCACGATGTTGTGTCAACCCATTTAAGCCTACTCTACAATCAGTCTAACCCAGCCCTCCCACTGTGGCGCAGTAGCACAGCGCTTGGCCCCGCAGTTCGGAGTGCCAGCAGTCGGGAGATTAGGGTCCGGACCCCGTCACCGTCTGCAGGTCGTTTGCACGTTCCGCCGGGTGCTCCGGGTTCCTCCCGCATTTCAAGGCGTACGGGTTAGGGTCAGTAAGCTCTGGGAAGGCCGGGTTGGCACTGGGAGTGTGGCGACACTTGCCGGCTGCCCCCAGCACGTCCTCGGACAGCTGGTCGTTGGCGCGAAACGACGCATTTCACCGTGTGCTTTGTTGTACGTGTGACAAATAAAGATCATCTTCAGTCTTCGTTCTTTGATCTTTTCACAGCCCGTGCCCCTCTGTTCTTCTTATGTCAGCCTGTCTCCGAGCGTCCGCGGTGTCCCTGTTGTATCAGCCTCTGCCACCAACCCCAACGTTGCTTCAGGCACGTTCCACTCCCTGTGTGAAGAGACAACCTGTGAAATCTCCCCGAAACTTCCCTCCACTCACTTTAATCTGAAGTTCTCTGGCACTGCCGTTGGTTTCCTGGGAGAAAAAGACAATGGCACTCCATCTGTCTATGCCTCTCATAGTCTTACACACCTCTATCAAATCTCCTCTCATCTTCCTCTGCTCCAAAGAGAAAGAAAACCTCAGCTTGCTCAGCCTCTGCTCACGAGACATGCAACGTCCCAGCAACTCTCCTCTGCAGCCTCTCCAAAACGTCCACGTACTCCCTATCCTGAGGCAACCAGACTAGGGCACAACATTCCGGAGTCCCCTTTGCAGTCTTGTTCTGGTTTTTGCCTCCTTCTTTTCCAATCCTGATGAAGGGTTGTGACCGGTAATTCCCCTTCAATAGTTGCTGTCTGACTTGCTCCAGCGTTTCGTCGGTGTTGCTCAAGATTTCCGGTGTCCTCTTGTGCCCACGGAGAGGGAGGCTGGTTTCTGTGATGTGCCGAGTTGTACCCACAGCTCTCGATAACTCCTTGTGGTCACGGGCAGAGCAGCTGGCAGGCCAGCCCATGATGGATTTAAATTTCCCAGCTGCCTTTTAAAAAAATATAAATCAATAACAACAAGGATATTTACCGATAAATGTGGTGCCTTTTCATTCTTACACTCACAGTCAACGCTTTCAGTACTATTCTCTTATGTCCCTGCACATCAGTCGCACTCACGAGTTCCCCAATCCCCCTCAGTGATTGAGGGGCTTCCTCACTCAACCCAACCCCTCCCTCTCCATTGTGTCCCTCCCCGCCGAGCCATTGCGGAGTCTGCTTCGGGCTTCAGTGTGTCCCTCAGCACGTCCTCCTGTGGCGTGGAGCATGGCAGAGTTCCTCCACAGGGTTTATACCCAATGCCCTGGGGCATTTTCTGAGGACCACAGCTGCCAGACCAAGAAGATAACCCCCAGACCCCAACTGAGTCACTGTGACCGCCCTCTAAAGCTCAGAGTAAATTCATTATCAAATACATACACGTCACCAAATACAACTCTGTTAATTATTTTCTTGCAGGCATATTCAGTAAATGCATAATGGAACAGCAACCAGCATAGAATCAATGAAAGACCGCACCAACGTGAGTGTTCAACAAGCGTGCAAAAGACAACAAACTGTGCAAATACAAAGAGAAATAAATAATGATAAATAACTAGGCAGTAAGTGTTGAGGACAGGACAGAAAGGGTCCTTGAGAGTGAGTCCGCAGGTTGTGGGAACATTTCAGTGATGGGGCAAGTGAAGTTGAGTGAAGTTCTCCACTTTGGCTCAAGACCCCGATGACTGAGGGGTAATAACTGTTCCTGAACCTGGTGGTGTGAGTCCCGAGGCTCCTGTACAGGAACAAGAAGAGAGCATGCCAGGGTGGCAGGGATTCCTGATGATGGATGCTGCTTTCCTGCGACAGACCTCCATGTGGATGGAAGCTTCACCCGTGATGGACAGAGCCATAGTTCTTGTAGGATTTTCCATTCAAGGGTATTAGTGTTTCATACCAGGCTGTGACGCAGCCAGTCAATATTCTTTCCACTACACACCTAGAGAAGATTGTCCAAGATTTAGATGTCATGCCAAATCTTTGCAAACTCCTATTCTATGTGTCAAAGTCAAAGTTTGGTAATATTCCTATAACTGACATTGAGATACACACAGTAGTAATTTATTAGGTGCCTCTTGTAACCAATAAAGTGGCCACTGAGTCTATGTTCGTGGTCTTCTGCTGCTGTAGCCCATCCACTCCCAGGTTCGACGTGTTGTGCGTTCAGAGATGCTCTTCCGCACACCGCTGTTGTAACACGTGGTTGTTTGAGTTACTGTCGCCTTCCTGTCAGCTCGAACCAGTCTGGCCGTTCTCCTCCGACCTCTCTCATGATCAACGCACTTTCACCCACTGAACGGCCACTCACTGGATGTTTTTTTTGGCTTTTCACACCACTCTCTGTAGACTCTAGAGAGCGGGAAAGTCCCAGGAGATCAGCAGTTTCTGTGATACTCGAACCACCCCGTCTGGCACCGACGATCACTCCACGGTCAAAGTCACTTCGATCACGTTCTGACGTTTGGTCCGGACAGCAGCTGAACCTCTCGACCACGTCCGCGTACTTTTTTGCATTGAGTTGCTGCCGCGTGATTGGCTGGTCAGATATCTGCAGGCACCCACCCGGCCCATGGACTGTTTGCCCCACTCCCATCAGGGAGGAGGCTACGTAGGCCACGGCAGGACCAGCAAACTCAAGCAGCAAGCAACATCTCGACCCACTAACCCGTCCCTCCACAACACCTCCCCCCCCCACATCACTACTTTATCATTTCCTGTCAGTATCATCTAATGTACAGTCTCTCCTGTCCTGTATGAACACACAATCAATCTACAGATATAAGATAGCTGGTGTTTTATAGTTATTACCTTATATTAAGGTAATAATATAAACCTAATGTTCTCTTTATCTTATTGTGTTTTTTTGGTGTCCAGCATCCGATCTGGAGTCACAATTGTTTCGTCCTCTACACTTGTGCGCTGGCAGTCACGTTAAACAGTCTTGATTCTTGAATGAACGAGCAGGTGTACCTAATAAAGTGGCCACTGAGTACATTCCTGTGTCGAGGGAGGGCTATAAAATCATGCTGTTGCTGGCTTCAGGTCTGGGGGTGTGGGGTGGGCTGAGGGCGGTTCCCCTTCCTGCTCTCAGCAAGGTATAAATGTCACTCCACAACGTTCGGTGGCCTTTGAAGCCGGCAGGGGCACAGACAGGAATCGACAGGGCCCTCCAGTAGCAACAGCAAAGGTGTTTCTCCGGCACGAGGAGGGAGCCAAAGCCTCTGCCTGCTGTCGATGGGAGGCAGCAGCAATAAAACACAGCTTGGCTCTGGAGAAGCCCTTTGAAGAGGGGAGTTTCTTCTAGTGGTTTGTTAGAAGGTGGAGTCCAAAGAATTCAGACTGTCTTGTGATAAGATGTAGGAGCAGAAATGGGCCATTCAGCCCATCGAGTCTGCTCCACCATTCCATCATGGCTGATCCCGGATCCCACTCAACCTTACACCAACCTTCTCGCCATATCCTCTGATTCCCTGACCAATCAGGAAAATATCAAATTTCAACTTTAAGGAAGGGTCTCGGCCCAAAACGTCGACCATACTCTTTTCCATCGATGCTGCCTGTCCTGCTGAGTTCCTCCAGCACTTGGTCTGCATTTCTTAGGGTTTCCAGCATGTGCAGGATCTCTTGTGTTTAAAGAGAATGAGACCGAGGTGTTTGTGAACAGAGCAGGCAGCAGTGCCGTCTAACACACTCTCTCCGATGATAATTGAGGAATAAGGGTTGGTCAGATCCTGGCGATGAATCATCCTGATTTTCTTTGAAGTTTTCCCATTTCGCACATCTGCCTGAGAGCCTTTGGTTTACCTCACAATCGAGCAGAGCACCCCCGTTAGTGTGGCATCCCCTCAGTGGTATCCACATGAAGCTGCACCTTCGGTAACTGGATGTAAATACCATCTGTGGACTCACAGATCTCCTACACACACACAGACACACACACACACATGAACACACACACACACACACACACACACACACATGAACACACACACACACACACACACTCACACATGAACACACACACACTCACACACACACACACACACACACTCACACACATGAACACACACACACTCACACTCACACACACACTCACACACACTCACACTCACACACACACACACTCTCACACACACTCTCACTCACACACACACTCACACTCACACACACTCACACACACAGACACACACATGAACACACACACACACTCACACATGAACACACACACACTCACACACACACACACACTCACACACACACACACTCACACACACACTCACACACACACACACACTCACACACACACTCACACACACACACACTCTCACTCACACACACACTCACACACACACACTCACACACACTCACACACACACTCACACACACACACTCACACACACTCACACACACACACACTCACACACACACACACTCTCACTCACACACACACACTCACACACACACTCACATACACACACACACTCACACATGAACACACACACACACACACTCACACACACGCACACACACACACACACACTCACACATGAACACACACACACACACACACACACACTCACACACACGCACACACACACACACACACACACACACTCACACATGAACACACACACACACACACACACACACACACACTCACACATGAACACACACACACACACACACACACACACACACACACACACACACACACACACACACACACACACACAGAGCGATGAGATGGGTAACTGATCTGAGCTGTGCCTCTGCGGGATTTCCCGGGGGGAGGGTGAACCGGCCGCCCTGCCGGAGCCGTTGCCATCGGCTGGCTGATCTCAGTACTGCCGGGTGTGATCCACCATTAGACGGGACAGTCAAACACCAAACTAACCGCTCTTTAACCCTGAATGACAAGTGGTTTCAGGAGCTGTGAAGGCTGTATTTAGGACCCGGTGTTTCAGTGACGTGTCCTGCCCCGGAGGGCAGAAACCCCAGTCTCACTTCCGCGGTCTGTTTCCAAACATTACACTCAGCGAAGAGACCCTTAAACAGCCTTGGTAACCCCCGGCACTCTCAGACAATAACAGACTTTAACCCGAATCCCTCAGAACACCACCAAACCGCAAGAGTTACAGGCCATTCCGCCCACTGAATCTGTGCTAGCTCTCTGAAAGAGCAAACCCCACCCCAGTCCCTCCCCACAAATCACATAGTCTGACCCTATTATATCGACTAGTCTCCACGTTGCCCATTCACAGACCCAGACGCTCACTGTGCATTTCCTCCTGTCTCGCTTCTCTTACCACTAACTTTCAAGCTCCGTCTCTGCCACTGGGACGACCTGCCTCCGCCCAGCAGTACACACCCTCCCCGGCTTCAAACACGCGGACCTCCACCCATCACAGCACTGGAGGATACAACTTTCCAGCTCTCTGCTGCTTACCAGGAGCACTGCACATGCAGGGTTCTTAGCACAAGCCTCCCATCCACCCAACAGCCTCTTTAAACAATAACCCCCCCCCCCCCCCATCGTCATCAGGCTGAGTGCCACAGGCTGTTAGGATGGGAACTGCTTCTTGCCCCCCACCCCAAGGCTGGGAGACTACTGAACTCCCCACCACCCCCACGTATGAAACACCAGAAGCGTTATTCAGTTCCCTCCTCATCTTGTGTCACAACAACCTTCTGGAATCTTTTTTTAATATCTGTTAATTGATCTGCGGGAACATTACTTTGTGTCTCGTGTGTGAGTTACGTTGTGTGCCTTGGTCCAGAGGAACGTCGTTTCGTTTGGCCAGAGACATGCGTACGGCTGAATGACGATAAACTCGAGCTTGAACCTGCCTTTCATTCACGCTCGGAGCTCAGGGGACCGAGAGGTGATCTCGCGGGGTAGAGAGTCACTGCAGATGCTGGAAGTTCAGAGCTACACACAGACACACACACACAGTGCTGGAGGAACAGCGGCTCAGGCAGCATCTGCAGACGGGAAATAAACAGTTGACGTTTCTGGCCAAGACCCTTTATCGGGACCGGAAAGGAAGGGGGAAGAAGCCAGAATTTAAAAAAAAGTAAAATAGAGACCGTACAGCAACATCAGTACAGGCCCTTTGACCCATAGTGGTGTGCTGACCCTTTAACCTACTCCAAGATCAGTTTAACCCCTTCCCTCCCACATAACCCTCCATTTTTCTACCATCCATGTACCTACAGTATCTAAGAGTCTCTTAAATGTCTCTATTCCATTTGCTTCTACCACCATAACTGACAGTGTGTTCCACACATCCGTTAGTCTCGTGAGTCCATGGATTTGCACCTTGGAAGGTTTCCTGGGCAGGGTTGGCAGACCGGCAGTTGCCCATGCTGGGGGCCTTCCCCTCTCCACATCCCGAGGGAAGGGCACCGGGACCCAAGCAGCTTGGCGCCGGTGTTGTCGCAGAGCAATGTGTTGTTAGGTGCCTTGCTCAAGGACACAATGCACTGCCTCAGCTGAGGCTTGAACCTGTGACCTTCAGACTGATGCCTTATCCACTAGGCCACGCACCAACGCACCACTTTCTGTGTAAAATACCCACACCTGACGTCCCCCCATACTTTCCTCCAATCGCCTCAAATGGGTGTCGGGGTGGAGCTACGTTACCAAAGGAGGTGGAAGGTGCTCCTCCCCTCCGCTAGCCTGCAGGTCACCCTTGGACAAGGGGTAGCACCTGCTTAACCCCCCCGATCAGGGTCACGTGAAACCAGGGGAGCAGGTGGTGGATGGTTGTATGAGCAGCCGGTGCAGATCACAAGTCCTGGTTATGTGACCACTGACCCCATGCAGACAATCTCTGAAGTGTATTGATAATGGCTGGGGTCACCTGTCCCCAGAAGAAGGCAAAGACAAACCACTTCTGCAGAAAAATTTGCCAAGAACAATCATGGTCAATAACCACAATCGCTCACGTCATACGACTCGGTGCATAACGAACGAATGAACCGAGCAAGGACAGAAATTTACTATAAAATAGTGTGAACAAAGGAATAGTGAGGTGCTGTTCGTGTGCTCCCTCCAACCGGACCACAGCCTTCTTGTAGGGTTTGGAGGCTTGTGTGCCTCAATGACCCGGAGAGTTCTGTTGGCCAGAGTCAGGCCTTTATGCTTTGGCTCTTGGTTGGGTCACCCAGGCCGGACAGGTCAAAGGGTAGAGGCCAGACTAAGAGTGGTCCTCCTGTCCTCCGGGTTCGGGGGTTCAGATCAGGGCGAACAACCCCGACTGGTCAAACAAAACTGTTACGAAAACAGCAAAGAAGGTCTGCACCTGAATTCAACGGTATTCCTGAGTCTCCACCCAGGAGAAGTGAAAACTGAGAGGAAGCTACTGACGTGATGACCGTCTCCTGGGAGGGAGCAGAGCTACTGGGACTTGATGTTTCAATCCCGATGATAAAGTCGGCACTCTCGATGTTGGCAGTAGGCTTGGAGTGGTGACGAGGAGGGTAGCTACTTCATCGGGGTCACCAGGTGGGCACCCTCCTTCTTTGACGTTTCGTTGATAAGTCCACAACGTCTCCAGAGGGCTCAACGTGCTACCTGGCATCCCAGATACACCCCCCCCCCCCCCAGTTCTGTACCCTCTTGTCTTCATTTTGCAGCCCAGTTGTTGTCTTTCCTTTTAATCCAAATCCAACTGCTGCTTTCCTCTGCTGCATTTGACAAGGACTTGATTGCTTGTTGGAGGGAGACACTCCTCACCCCCACCTTCTTCAACAGACTGGTCGTAGATGTAGCAACGAATCCCCCCCATCCCACTTCTACAGGGAAAATCTTGGTCTTCCAGTCGTTCTGAGCACCTTCAGTCGCCAGTTCAGAGTACTTGGTCTTTTTCCTCTCATAAGCTTCTTCAACGCCATCTTCCCGTGGTACTGTCAATTCCACAACATATGCCAGCTTGGCTGCTGTGGACTACAGGACCGTGTCTGGCCGGAGCGTTGACCTTCATTGCTGCCTAAAATGCCAGCCGCGTAATGATAAGAAATTCATGGGTTCATAGAAAGTTCAGAGGAAAGTTCACACCCTTGGACTGATGTAATATTTTATAGAGGCTATGCTTTAGTCCGCTGCTCGAAACCTGGAGCTGAGGTGTATTGATTTGTTCGAGCAATTTTGATCTCTGATGAGATGCAGGGACCGGCCTCTTTCCTGATAAGCTGGTCTGTGTCGCCATCCGGTGGCCACATCAGGAATCACCACCAGGCTGATCTCCATTCCTGCAATGATGGAGGAGTCAATTAGTTCACAGCCAGTGCCGGAGTTTATGTATGGACCGAAGCGAGTGAAACTGTTGTGATGAAGTCAAAGTCAAATTCAAATCTGACGTTATTATCACATGCACACTGCATGTCTTACACAAAATCAAAATCAAATCAGGGTTATTATCATTGACTGATATCTGTTGTTCTGTGGCAGCAGAACAGTGCAATACATAAAAAGTTCTCTGATTTACAATAAGAAATAAAAGAAATAAGTAGTGCAAAAAGAGAGAAAATCAGTGAGGAAGTGGGTTCGGATTCAGATTCAGATTTTATCACATCGAAATGCATCACTTTTGTGAACAACTGACACACCCAACGAGACGGACATAACACACCCACAATAGTCAGCAGAAGAAAACAAGACGACAACAGCAACACAAGTTCCTTCCACACACACACACACACACACCCTTTTCTGCCCCAGTACCATTCAGTTATAATGCAGCGATGTGCCGGGGGCAGCTGACAAGTGTCCCCACACATTCTGACACCAACAAAGCATGTCCGCCACGTTCAGCTGATCAACTCGAGGAGCAGCAACAACGACGGACCAAAACAAGGCCACAGCAGCAGGACAAGCCCCTTCCCACCGTAACACACACACCCAGGACCCGGACTCCTAGGCTCCAACCTCCAATCAGGTTCCGGCTGAGTCTGGAAGATCCAGTGGTAAGTGGTCAGCGGGCAGCTGGGCTCAGCTCTGGCCAATCTAACCGCCCACTTAGTGGTGATGCAGGTAGCCAGGGTGGTGAAGAAGCCGCTTGGCATATTTGCCTTCTTTGTCAATCAGGGCACAGAGAATTTTAGAGTGGACGCCATGTCACATCTGTACAAGATGGTCGGCCGGAGTGCTGTGCACAGTGCTTGTCGTCCAGCTCCAGGAAGGGTGTCAATATGTTGGAGAGAGTGCGGAAAATCTGATGTCTTCCGGGGATCTGAATCAAAAGTAGTCGTTGTTGAAGACGCAAGAGACTGCGGATGCAGGCATCTGGAGAATGCCCAAGGCATTGGAGGAACTGGGTCGGTGGGCGGTGTGTACAGGAGGGGGAGGCCAATCAACGTTTGGGGCCGAGACCCTTCACCAGGACTCAAGATGAAGGGCTTGAACCCGAGTTGTCGAATGGCCATTTCCCTCCATAGACGCTGCCCGACCAGCTGGTTTTTTCCCCAGTGCTTTGTGCATTGCCCCAGAAGCTGTTGAATGTAACGGCAGGTCAGGGAGCTCCCGTGGAGACATTCACAGAGCACGGACTTGTTCCTGGCTCTGCATCTCTCAGTGCCTCCTTAAATATACCCAATGACTTGGCCTCCACAGCCACCCATGGCAAGGGATTCCACAGACTCACCACCCTCTGGCTAAATAAATTCCTCCTCATCTCCGTTCTAAACAGACGTCGCTGGCTCAATGGGTTTTAACATCTGCAGAGGCATTCTGAGAGGGCAGTCTCATTCCTGGCTCTCCTCCTTGCACGTGGGAGGGGTGAGGGCGGAGAAGAAAAGCTCTGTTGAAAATCAGATACGTGGTTGGAGACAAAAAGTGAGACTGCGTACTTGGAAAGAGAAGTCTTTCTTTTAGATGTGACAACATTCCTGGCTCAGTACTTAGACCGTAAGACCAATAAGATACAGGAGCAGAGTTTGTCCATCGAGCCTGCTCTGCCATTCCATCATGGCTGATTTATCTTCCCTCTCAATATCCCTTTAATATTCTCGAATACTTGGACTCTATAGCCAACCTGGCAAAGAAATCGGAGATTCGCCTCTCTTTGGCTAAAGGAATTCCTCCTCATCCCTTCTGAGACTGAGTCCTCTGGTCCTAGACTCCCCCACAACAGGAAATATCCTCCCCACATTCCCAGCTCATTGAAAGTGGAGGTTGATAGGTTCTTGATTCATCAGGGTGTCGAATGTTATGGAGAGAAGACGAGAATGGGGTTGAGAGGGACAATAAATCAGGCATGTTGTAATGGCACAGCAGACTCGATGGGCTGAATGGCTTATGGGTCTAAGATCTGAGAGTCACCAGGATGTTTCTGGGACTGGAAGGCTTCAGTTATTTGGAGAGGCTGGGAGTGCTTTTCCTGGAGTGAAGGAGGCCACAGTCTGTTCCTCAGGGTGGAGAAGGTCTGAAACCAGGAGCTTCAAGGTGAGAGGGAAGAGATTTAAGGGACACCTGAGGGACAAATTTTTCACACAGCATGGTGAGCTGTCAGAGGGAGTGGTGGAGACGGGGACAATTGCAACATCCTGACTGTTTCGTGGATAGGAAAGATTTCGAGGATGCAGGCAGATGGGGTTAGAATCTCGGTCTGCATGGATGAGTTGTGCCAAATGGGCTATTTTGTTCTGTATAATTCTGTTGCTACCAGAGGGGAGGTACAGGAGCCTGAAGGCACACACTCGGTGTTTTAGGAACAGCTTCTTCCTTTCTGCCATCAGATTTCTGAACGGTCCATGAACCCATGAACACCACCTCACTGTTCCTCTTCTGCATAGCTTATCGGTCTGTCTGCCTTTTATATGATAACAGGAGTAAGATATGCCAACTAGTGGAGTGGTACTGCAGCAACAACCCGGCACTCAACGTCAGTAAGACGGAAGAGCTGATTGTGGACTTCAGGGTAAGATGAAGGAACACATACCGATCCTCATAGAGGGATCAGAAGTGGAGAGAGTGAGCAGCTTCAAGTACCTGGGTGTCAAGGTCTCTGAGGATCTAACCTGGTCCCAACATATCAATGTAGTTATAAAGAAGGCAAGACAGCGGCTATACTTCATTAGGAGTTTGAAGAGATTTGGCATGTCAACAGATACACTCAAAAACTTCTATAGTTGTTCTGTGGAGAGCATTCTCACAGGCTGCATCACTGTCTGGTATGGAGGGGCTACTGCACAGGACTGAAAGAAGCTGCAGAGGGTTGTAAATCTAGTCAGCTCCATCTTGGACACTAGCCTACAAAGTACCAAGGACATCTTTAGGCAACGGTGTCTCAGAAAGACAGTGTCTATTATTAAGGATCTCCAGCACCCAGGGCATGCCCTTTTCTCAGTTACCATCAGGTAGGTATACAGAAGCCTAAAGGCACACACTTGGCGATTCAGGAACAGCTTCTTCCCCTCTGCCATCCGATTCCTAAATGGACATTGAACCCGTGAACACTACCTCACTTTTTTAATATATAGCATTTCTGGTTTTTACACATTTTAAAATCTATTCAATATGCATATACAGTAATTGATCTAGTTATTCATTTATTATTATTATTATTATTATTTCATTTTGTGTTTTATTTCTTCTATACTCTGTATTGCATTGAACTGCTGCTGCTGCTAAGTTAACAAATTTCAATACACATGCCAGTGATAATAAACCTGATTCTTCTTTTTCTCTCCCTCTCCCCTCCCTCTCTCCCTCCCCCCCACCTATCTGTGTCTGTCTATTTGTCTCTCTGTCTCTCTCTCTGTCTATCTATCTATTTTTATGATTTATAGATATTTTTCTTTTGCACTGCACGGCTGCCGCAAAACAACACTGTTCACGACGTTTGCCGGTGACTCTGACACACTTGCCGCAGCAACAGTGTCACATCTTCACCAGCAGGGGGCGACAGAGTTCAGGTTGTCGGCCCGAGGAACGAGACCTTCTTCAGACCTGGAATTTTTAATAGTATTTTTGCATTTTAGTCACATGAGTGAAGGGCTTGAAAATTGGGTTCCATATTTCATTTACTTTGGAACCAAATTTTGCAGAATGCCTCAGGAGAGACACACTGAGCTGGGGTCAGTACAGGATGACTCACTGGCTGACCCTCATTGGAGGAAGGAGAGAGGGAGAGGTGATTTGTCTTCTTTTACACATCTGCTGCTTGTGAGTCTTTATGTATAGTTTCCATAAATTCTATTGTATTTCTTTATTTTCCTGTAAGTGCCTGAAAGAAAATGAATCTCAGGGTAGTTTATGGTGGCAGTCAGTGGCCACTTTATTAGGTATACCTATACGCCTGCTCGTTAATGCAAATATCTAACCAGCCAATCATGTGGCAGCAA
This sequence comes from Hypanus sabinus, assembly GCF_030144855.1. NCBI lineage: Eukaryota > Metazoa > Chordata > Chondrichthyes > Myliobatiformes > Dasyatidae > Hypanus > Hypanus sabinus. Next base: position 9,062,119 of record NC_082730.1, read on the forward strand.
CTCAGTGCACAAAAGCATGCAGGCATGGTCAAGAGGTTCAGTTGTTGTTCAGACCGAACGTCAGAATGGGGAAGAGATGTGATCTTTGACAGTGGAATGATTGTTGGTGCCAGGCGGGGTGGGGAGAGGGTAGTTCAGTGACTCAGTAACTGCTGATCTCTTGGGATTTTCATGCACAGAGTTTGCAGAGAATGGTGCGAAGAAAAAGCAGCCGTTCTGTGGGGGAAAACGCCTTGTTAACGAGAGAGGTCGGAGGAAAATGGGCAGACTGGTTCAAGCTGACAGGAAGGTGACAGTAAATCGAATAACCACGTGTTACAACAGTGGTGTGCAGAAGAGCATCTCTGAAAGCACAACATGATGAAGCTTGACGTGGCTGGGCTACAACAGCAGAAGGCCACAGCGGGTTCCACTCCCAAACTTATAAAGTGGCCACTGACTGAATTGGATGGTTGAGGTGGAGATACATCTCTACTAAAACTGTTGTGAGGCATTCCTTCCCTCTGCCAGCCTACGGTCACCCTGGGGCAAGGTGTATCACCTGCTTAGCCCCCCGATCAGGGTCACGTGAAGCCAAGGGAGCAGGTGGTGGGTGGTCGTATGAACAGCTGGTGCAGATCACAAGTCCTGGTTATGTGACCACTGAGCCAGGCAGACAATCTCTGAAGGGTATTGATAATGGCTGAGATCACCCGTCTTGTAAAGACACTGCCCCAGAAGAAGGCAATGGCAAACCATTTCTGTAGAAAAATTTGCCAAGATCAATCATGGTCAAGAGACCGTGATCACCCACATCATACAACACGGCACATAATGATGATGTCATATGACACGGCACACAATGATGATGTCATATGACATGGCACAAAATGAACCAACGAACTGGCTATATACGTACTTTAGCAGTAAATTTACTTTGACTTTGAGCAGGATCTGTGGGGGTTAGAAAATCATTCACATTTCAGGTTGACTCTCTGCATGAGGACTGCGAGTGGAAAGGGGAGATGGCCAGTTCAGAGAGGACAGGAGCCCAAGGAGATTGGTGCACTGAGGAGGGGTAGATGGTTTCTAGTTTATTATTATTGGATCATTACTGTCACATGTACCAAGTCACAGTGAAAAGCTTGTCTTGCATAATGTTCATAAAGATTTGGTCAGTACGCAATGTGCAGAGGTAGAACAAGATCAAACAGCTATGTAGAATGAGTGAGCTAGTGAAGCCTCTGTTGGTCAGGGTCGGCCGAGGACGTCGCATCCCAGCTGTCTACGTGATACGCAAGCCCAGGCAGTACAATATGGAGAGCAGGCTGTTGTCCATGCAGCAGGCTCCCCCTCTCCACGCACTGATGAGTCCAAAGGACCGGCAGAGACTGATACAGTTTGGCACCAGAAGCGTTGCAGGAGTTCCCAGTCAGAGTTGAACTACCTTAGGGACTCCAGGGGTTTGCTCCTGAAATCCTTCCCCATGAGTGGGTACAGCAGCAAGGCAGTGGAGGTTTGAGATCAGAGTTTCCCTTTCCTAGATGAGCTTTCGGCATCGGCTGACCAGCCCCACCTGCCCGAAGCGACTGGTGCTAAGGTGCCGGTAACCAGCCTTTGCCCCTTCTCCTGTCACTAGAAACGGTTCCGGCGGGCTCGGTAGCTAAGCCAAGGGTGAAGGCCGGGAGCTGGACTTGGTTGTCAGAGGCTGTGGAGACGCACACCATTGGGAGAGGTTAATAGGCAGTGAGAGCTTCTCTCTATTACCACCCCCGCCCTGCTAGAACACTCTGAAGGAACCAATGTAAAATAAACACCAAAGATTCTGCAGATGCTGGAGATCTTGAGCAACAGACACAAAATGCAGGAGGAACTCAGCTGGTCGGGCAGCATCTACGTAGGGGAATAAATGGTCAATGTTTTCCCTTCGTCTGGAATTGACAGTGACAGTTTCCTTCTCCCAATGGATGCTGAGTTCCTCCAACATTTCGCGTGCATTACACAAGAAAGCTCAAAATAAACTTATTATGAAAGTCTGTCACCACACACTACCCCGAGATTCTCCTTCTTGTGGCCATTTACACTAGAAATAGAATAGACTCAATGAAAACAACACAACAACAAAGATGGACAAATAATCAATGTGTGAAAGAAGGTCAAAAAGCAAATTGATAGCACTGAGAACGTGGGTGGTAGGGTCATTGAAAGTGAGTCCATAGGTTCTGGATAAATGTCGATTGAATTATGCGGGCTGCAGAGAATTTGCCATGCGGGTGACAGGTAGGGGAGTGGAGCTGGGAGTCTGGCATGGAGAGTGGAGATAGAGAAAACACTGTTGAGGGAGTGAGGTAGAGGAGGGCAGTGTGTGTCTGCACCACAGCCACAAGGGTTAATGGTCTAAGCTCACATAGACGGCTCCTGCTGTCAGTTCCGACGGTCCTGTTGTCCCAATTCCATGAGCCATCATATCCCGAGCACCTCGAGGGACTGACAGAGGGTGACCCTTCCCGAATAAAACCAACTGTGCGGATTTAACCACTTATCGCTGAGTAAATGATCAGATGTACCAGCAAGTGAATAACTGCACATTTGTGGTTTACGTGCCCTGTGTGTGATATACGCTCTGTGGCCGGAGGAACATTGTTTCGTTTGGTTGTATGCGTGTAGATGACAATAAACTTGAACTTGAATGTTATTGCATCTGAACCCCGATCATGGAGTCAGGCATCCTGCTTCGTTCTGAGGGAGAGGCCGGGTCAGCTGGTTACTCACCAGTCTTCCATTCATTTCTAATTCGTCTTGAATTTATAAATGCCAGGCTTGAGCTTTGACCGGAGACCAGGTTGGGCGCGGTGGTACCTTGGGTTGTGAGTTCCAGGGAGGTGTGGTCCACTGTTAGATACGTGATTTATACAGAGACATCGAGTGCTGAGCGGGGGTCTGGATGAAGGGCTGGAGTCTGTCTGTCTGGGTGGAGTGTAACTTGGTGGGAAACCTGCAGGGAAAGGGTGTTTCACTTCCCTCTCTTTGGTAGAAATGGACTTGTTACGTTTACATTTACATTGTTACCGGGACTTGTTACATTTCGTTGAAGGGTTTGTGGATTCGGCTCAGATAAGCAGAAAGACACAAATTACAAGTAGAAGTACAAAACGCGGTTTATTTGAACAGAGCAAGCATTACAATACTTAACGATGTATACACGCCCCCACCCAGTTGTGCGCAATCTGAGCTCAAGCCTCTGACTGTCCATCCAACCTTTCCGCTGATAGGAAACGCTGCAGTAACTGGATCAATACACTCGCCACAGCTCAACCCGCCGAACCAGAACCGTTCGTAACTTCTCGAATCCTGCCCCACCTGACCTCCATCGGAGTCGCCTCTGCTCTCAACCGCCTGGAGACACACGTTTAATTCACAACGCGAGGAAATCTGCAGCTGCCGGAAATTCAAACAACACAATTCACAACCCCCGACATGGGTCGGGTTCACTTTAAGGCGCTGGTCTGATTAATGTTGTGAATTTTATTTTACCGCGCTTTATGTCCTGTGTTTGGTTGACAATAAATGAGTTGATACGGTTTCCCTTAAATGTAAGACTAACAGCTAACTCCGTTTTATTTGCGAAAACCTACACGCTAAAGGCAACCGTGGAGCTAAGGCATTCGACAAGCAATAGATTAACCCTTTACAATACGGTGCTGTTGATGGTAAACTGTTTCCGTACATCCCGTATCCACAGGTTGTAGACACTGTGTGTGTGTGTGTGTGTGTGTGCGTGTGTTTGTGAGTGTGTGTTTGATGTGAGTGTGTGTGATTGTTGAGTGTGTTTGTGAGTATCTGTGTGTGTCTGAGTGTGAGTGTATGTGTGTCTTTGTGTTTGTGTGAGCGTGTGTGTCTGTGTTTGTGTCTGAGTGTGAGTGCGAGAGAATGCATGTTGTGTGTGTGTGTGTTTATAGTGGGGGGGGGGGTGTAGAGGTGCGATGTGCTGCTGCTGCAAAACAACAAATTTCTCGGCACATGCTGGTGATATTAAACCTGATTCTGATTCTGAATTATTTTGAAATGCTTCTTGCCCTGCTTCTGGCTGCTGTGCCCTCAGACGTTGCCTCTTGGCATTTTTTAACATCACCACTCTTGGCGAGGTACGGTTGTGTGGCACAGAGAGAAAGGGGAGTGGGAGAGGGCCATTCAGCCCCTCAGACCCCGTCTGACATTCACAGAAATCATAGGCAACCTTTCTCCATTGCCTCATCCTCCCCACCCCACGGCTGTTAGTACCTCGTTAACTGACAGGTATCAATCTTGGATTTAAACAGAGGGGTTCACCTGGTTTAAATCTCTTCTAGATTGTGTGTGTGTGTGTGTGAGAGAGAGAGAGACAGAGAGTGGTGTGTGTGTGTGTGTGTGTGTGTGTGTGTGTGTGTGTGTCTGTCTCTGTGCACATATGATCATGTTGTAGACTCACTTTGGAAACCTGGACTCTGAATTTTGAGCCACTCTCTCCGCGACCATCACGAATCGTCCATCCTGTCCGCTCACCAGGACAGATTCACAAAGCGCGGATACAGGCCCTTCTGACCACGGGGCCTGCATGGCTAGTCCCAATTTCCTGCACTTGGCCCATATCCCTCAAGGAACCCCTATCCACGTACCTATCCAAATGCTTCTTAAATGATACGATTGTGCCACCCCCTCCGGCAGCTTAGTCCACGTGCACTTGATTCCACTCAGTAATACTTTAAGAAGTGTTGTGAAGTCATGCTTGACTTCCTAATGTCTAGGAATACAACCACAGATGCTCTCTGTAATCTTTGAGTGACGCTTGGGTAAAGATCATGCAACTGGGTGCCACTGTGGCGCAGTTCTAGAGCTACTGTCTTACAGCGCCAGAGTCCTGAGTTCGATCCTGACCTTGGGCACTGTCTGTGCGGAGTTTGTGCGTTCCCCCCTGAGAGTTTCCCCAGGTGAACTGCTTCCCACTCACATCACAATGACAGTGTGTGTCAGAGGGGTAGAGAATTGATGGGAATGTGGGGAGAACAGGTGGCATGGTACGTAGTGGTTAGCACAGCATCTTGCAGTACAGGGGACCCGGGTTCAATTCCTGTCACTGTCTCTGTATGTTCTGCCCGTGACTCCGGGTGTTCTGGTTTCCTCCCACAGTCCAAAGATGTACCAGTTGGTAGGTTAATTGGTCAGTGTAAATTGTCCTGTGAGTAGGCTAGGATTAATTCGGGGTTCACTGGGTGGCACAGCTTGAGGGCTGGAAGGGCCTATTCCGTGCTGTATCTCAATTAATAATTACAAAGTAAAAACAGGATTCGTGTAGGATCAGTGTAAATGGATGGTTGATGGTCAACATGAACTCAATCGGCTAAACGACCTGTTCCTATATCTCCTTGCTGACAATGGGCATTTTTTGCCCTGCTAATATGGTGAACTGAGATGGCTAATATGAGCAGGCTTGGGCCTACTCCAGGGAGCGGAGCGGAGCCAGGGACTCTGGTTCAGAATGATGTCGTTTGTTTCTATTGTTTCTGTGATTGGTGTTTTTCCCCCTCTCTCATGGTCTTTTTTTAAAATCAAGTTCTTTGGTTTGTGTCTGCCTGTAAGCAAACAAATCTCAAGGTGTATAATTTACACATTCTTTGATAATAAAGGTACTTGAATCAGTGACTCCATTCTGGCAATAATGAGACAGGGAGGCATAAAAGTTCTATCGACACGTACAAACAAGCTGGATGAACTCAGCAGGTCGGGCAGCATCGGTTGAAAGGAGTGGTCAATGTTTCGGGCTGAGACCCTTCATCAGGACTAGAAACGGAGGGGGCAGGGGCCCTATAAAGAAGGTGGGGGGAGGGTGGAAAACCAATCAGAGGAAAGATCAAGGGGTGGGGGAGGGGAAGCAGGGAGCGGATAGGCCGGAGAGGTGAAGAAGGAATGTAAGGGGAAAGCACTAAGGGTAGTGGAAGAAGGCAGAGCCATGAGAGAGGTGATGGGCAGCTGGAAGAGGTGGGATGGGGGAAGCGAGAGGGAGGGAATTACCGGAGGATGGAGAATTCAAAGTTCTGTCCACGTCAGCCAGAGGTCCTGGTGATCAAGGGGAATGTGATGGGATGGTTTTCTCAGACCTTTGCTCAGCTATACATCACACATTGCTAGGGGCAAGAGAGTCTCCGTGAGCCAGGTAACATTTTATAAAATTGTTCCAGATCTGGAATTAACTGAGAGGATGCACAGAAAACTAAGTTTTATTTCTTGTATCAGACCCCATGCTACAGGAATAACAGACAAGCTAGCTAGCCATTATGCACTTGTCTACAGAGGAGAGATTACACAGGGAACTAAGCGAACATATGCTAAATGTCTATAATTCTTGCTTGCCGGAGACAGTGATGGATTTCCTCTGGTAATCTCTCTTGTCTGATGCTGTTCCCATCCAGGCGAAGCACCCTTATCCTGGAGAAGTTCATGATTCCCATGGTTCCACAGAAGCTGTCCATCTTGATCTCTGCAAACACCACACAAGCACAAAGATCAGAGGCACCCATACCCCGCGGGGAGGATCAAGTGCTGGACCAAAATGTACACAGGTTTGTTTTTCAGAACGTGTCCTTCTAGCCGAGGCCGATGTTTATTCCCTAAATAGCCTTAAAACCAAGTGGCTTGTTGGGCTTTTGAATCAAGGTTATCGGTAGTTCAGGAGTCACAAGATCCAGCTAATGGCTGCTCCGTCTGAAGGGTACCAACCGTCCACCCCTGATCACCCACCTTTATTTTTGCTTTTCCCCTGTGATTGTGGCCCTCTCATCCCGTCTCTCTCTGTCATGACTTGCCAATCTCCTCCCTCTGGTACTCCTCCTCCTTCCCTTTCACCAAATGGTCCACTCTCCTCTCCTATCGGATTCCTTCTTCTTCAGTCAATAGTAACAGAATAGTAACAGGGATATCGAGGAGCAGATAGGGAAACAGATCCTGGAAAGGTGTAATAATAACAGGGTTGTCATGGTGGGAGATTTTAATTTCCCAGATATTGATTGTCATATCCCTAGAGCAAGGGGTTTAGATGGGATGGAGTTTGTTAGGTGTGTTCAGGAAGGTTTCTTGACACAGTACGTAGATAAGTCTACAAGAGGAGAGGCTGTACTTGATTTGGTATTGGGAAATGAACCTGGTCTGGTGTCAGATCTCTCAGTGGGAGAGCACTTTGGACATAGTGATCTCAATTCTATCTCCTTCACCATAGCATTGGAGAGGGATAGGAACAGACAAGTTAGGAAAGCGTTTAATTGGAGTAAGGGGAAATATGAAGTTATCAGGTAGGAACTTGGAAGCATAAATTGGGAGCAGATGTTCCCAGGGAGATGTATGGCAGAAATGTGGCAAATTTTCACGGGATATTTGTGTTCTGCATAGGTACATTCTGATGAGATAGGGAAAATATGGTAGGGTACAGGAACTGTGGGGTACAAAAGCTATTGAAAATCTAGTCAAGAAGAAAAGGAAAGCTTATGAAAGGTTCAAAAAACCTGGTAATGATAGAGATCCAGAAGAATATAAGGCTAGCAGGAAGGAGTTTAAGAATGAAATTAGGAGAGCCAGAAAGGGCCATGAGAAGACCTTGGTGAGCAGGATTGAGGAAAACCCCAAGGCATTCTCCAAGAATGTGAAGAACAAGAGGATAAGATGTGAGAGAATAGGACCAATCAAGTGTGACAGTGGAAAACTGTGTCTGGAACCAGAGGAGATGGTAGAGGTACTTTATGAATACTTTGCTTCAGTATTCACTATGGAAAAGGTTCTTGGTGATTGTAGGGATGACTTACAGCAGACTGAAAAGCTTGGGCATATAGACATTAAAGAAGAGGATGTGCTGGAGCTTTTGGAAAGCATCAAGTTGGATAAGTCCTTGGGACCAGACAAGATGCACCCCAGGCTACTGTGGGAGGAAAGGGAAAAGATGGCTGAGCCTCTGGCAATGATCTTTGCATCAGCAAAGGGGACTGGAGAGGTTCTGGAGGATTGGAGGGTTGCAAATATTGTTCTCTTATTCAAGAGATAGCCCAGGAAATTATAGACCAGCGAGTCTTACTTCAGTGGTTGGTAAGTTGATGGAGAAGATCCTGAGAGGCAGGATTTATGAACATTTGGAGAGGCATATATGATTAGGAATAGTCAGCATGGCCTTGTCAAAGGCAGGTCGTGCCTTATGAGCCTGATTGAATTTTTTGAGGATGTGACTAAACACATTGATGAAGGTAGAGCAGTAGATGTAGTGTATATGGATTTCAGCAAGGCATTTGATAAGGTACCCCATGCAAGGCTTATTGAGAAAATAAGGAGGCATGGGATCCAAGGGGACCTTGCTTTGTGGATCCAGAATTGGCTTGCCCGCAGAAGGCAAAGAGTGGTTGTAGATGGGTCATATTCTACATGGAGGTTGGTGACCAGTGATGTGCCTCAGGGATCTGTTCTGGGACCCCTGCTCTTCGCGATTTTTATAAATGACCTGGATGAGGAAGTGGAGGGATGGGTTAGTAAATTTGTTGATGACACAAAGGTTGGGGGTGTTGTGTATAGTGTGGAGGGCTGTCAGAGGTTACAGTGGGACATCAATAGGATGAAAAACTGGGCTGAGAAGTGGCAGATGGAGTTCAACCCAAATAAGTGTGAGGTGGTTCATTTTGGTAGGTCAAATATGATGGCAGGATTAACGGTAAGACTCTTGGCAGTGTGGAGGATCAGAGGGATCTTGGGGTCCGAATCCATAGGACACTCAAGGCTGCTGTGCAGGTTGACTCTGTTGTTAAGAAAGCATACGGTGCATTGGCCTTCATCAACTGTGGGATTGAGTTTAAGAGCCGAGAGGTAATGTTGCAGCTATATAGGACCCTGGTCAGACCCCACTTGGAGTACTGTGCTCAGTTCTGGTCGCCTCACTACAGGAAGGATGTGGAAACCATTGAAAGGGTGCAGAGGAGATTTACAAGGATGTTGCCTGGATTGGAGAGCATGCTTTATGAGAATAGGTTGAACTTGGCCTTTTCTCTTTGTAGCGTCAGAGGATGAGAGGTGAACTGATGGAGGTGTATAAGATGATGAGGGGCATTGATCGTGTGGATAGTCAGAGGCTTTTTCCCAGAGGTGAAATGGCCAGCATGAGAGAGCACAGTTTTAAGGTGCTGGGGAGTAGGTACAGGGGAGATGTCAGGAGTAAGTTTTTTACACAGAGAGTGGTGAGTGCGTGGGATGGGCTGCTGGTGACAGTGCTGGAGGTGGATACGATAGGGTCTTTTAAGAGACTCCTGGATAGGTACATGGAGCTTAGAAAAATAGAGGGCTATGGGTAACCCTGGATAATTTCTAAAGTAAGTACTTGTTCAGCACAGCATTGTGGGCTGAAGGGCCTGTATTGTGCAGTAAGTTTTCTGTGTTTCTATGTAATTACATGACAGGAACGAACGTACCTTTGCAATATTTTGACATGTAGAAATGCTGCTCTGGTCACTTTCTTTATGCAGGGTTTAAAATTCTAATCTGAATCAGGGATAACAACCAGGTAGTTACATCTGATTTTACAAGGGGAGCCATGTTTCCAAGTTTATCAAGAAGTTTATCGCTTTTGGCTTTGGGTCAAACCAAAAATATTTCAATTATATTACCTGTGGAACCAAAGAAGCCAACACACTTGGCGACTGTTACACCACCACTTCGAACGCTTACCGTGCTATCCCGCGCACACACTTTGGAAAGTCCAATCATCTGGCTGAACTTCTGTGTATCTGCAGAGATTAAAGACTGCAGCACCAATGGTGAGGACCAGGAAGTTATGATCGACACAAGTGGAGGAAAACTTGCAGGACTACTTTGAGTTGGTGGAACGGACAATATCCAAGGTTTCATCTCTGATTCTGAATGACTGCGCCACAGTTGTCATCAACTTCATCAAGACTTGTACAGATGAGTGTGTACCTTCAAGAAAATACCGGACATACCCTAACCAAAAGCTATGGATGAACCAGGAAATTCATAGTCTCCTGAGGGCTCGATCCATGGCATTTAAGATTGGTGATCAGAACTATACAAGGAAGCCCATTATAAGAGTGAAAAAAAAACACTTCCTATTGAGGTTAGGGGCAGAATTGGATGCTCATCAGCTCTGGCAAAGGTTGCAGGCCATTACTTCCCCCAAAGCAAATCCTAACATCATGAATGGCTGTGATGCTAATCTGGATTAGCTCAATGCCTTTCAGGCACACGTTGAAAAGGAGAATAAAACCACACTTGTACAAATCCCTGCAGCAACTGCTGACTCTGTGATCATGTCTTAGAGGCCAATATTAGATCACCTTTCAAGAGGGTGAACCCTTGCCAGGCGCCAGGCCCTGACGGTGGACCTGGTAGGGCAATAAAACCTGTGCCATCCAACTGGGAGGGGTTTTCAAGGACTTATTCAATCTCTCACTGCTGCAGTCGGAGTTTCCCACCTGCCTCAAATGGGTGACAAGTCTACCAGTGCCCAAGAAGAACAGGGTGAGCTGCCTCAATGACTGTCGCCCGGTGGTACTCGTATCTACTGTGGTACAGTGCTTTGAGAGGTTGGGCATGTTTTGAATTAACTTCTGCTTAAGCAAGTATCCGGACCCGCTGCAATTTGCCTATCACCCAATCAGTCTACAGATGCAATCTCACTGCCTCTCCACTCACCTCCACAATAATAATACCCTTGTCAGATTGCTGTGTATTGATTACAGCTCAGCACTAAACACAATCATATCCTCAGTTCTAATCAACAAGCTCCAAAACCTGGGCCTCTGTGACTGGATCCTTGACCTCCCCACCAGTTGACCAGTGTGGATTGGAAATAGCATCTTTTCCTCACTGACAATCGACGCTAGTGCACCTCGAGGATGCATGCTTAGCCCACTGTGTGGCTGGGCACAGCTCAAACACCATCTATAAAACTGCCTTTGACACAGCTATTGTTGACAGAATCTCAGGTGATGACGAGGAGGTGTACAGGTAGATCAGCTGATTGAGTGGTGCCGTAGCAACAACCTTGCACTCAACGTCAGTAAGACCAAGGAACTGGTTGTGGATTTTAGGAAGGGGAACACATGTCAGCCCTCATTGAGAGATCAGAAATGGAAAAGGGAGAGCAGTTTGAAGTTCCTGGGCGTTAATATCTCTGAAGATCTAACCTGGGCCCAACATATCGATGCAATTACCAAGAAGGCAAGACAGTGGCTATACTTCATTAGGAGTTTGAGAAGATTTGGTATATCATCAAAAACACTTGCAAATTTCTACAAGTGCACCATGCAGAGCGTTCTAACTGGTTGCGTCACCATGTGGTACGGAGGGGCGACTGCACAGGATCGGAAAAAGCTGCAGAAAGCTGCAGATTCAGCCAGCTCCTTCATGGCCACTAGACTCCCCAGCATCAAGGACAACTTCAGAAGGCGATGCCTCAAGAAGGTGGCATTGATTATTAAGAACCCCCATCACCCAAGTGAAGTCCTCTTCCCTTTGCTACCCTCAAACAGGAGCTGCACACTACAAGTTTTATGAACAATAAAGCAATGGAAATAATTGTGATAAATCAGGCTTGTGGATTCAGTGAGTGTGACAGAAGACACTCACTACCGATGAGTAGGTTAACTATTTACTTACAGGACAGGGAAGACACTAAACATTCAGTCAGCTCTTCAGGTTACAGATGTGCGAGAGTTTTGTGGTGGAGTCAGATCTCACTCACCGTTGATCCTGTTAGCATGGAGGTAGAGGTTTTCCAGATTCTCACTCACTGAGGGGACGGTCTTCAGTTTGTTGTGGGAAAGATCCAGCTCAATTAAGCTGGACACATTAAAGGCATTCAAAGGAATGCCCTGGTCTGTCAGCTCATTGTTGGAGATCCGTGCGTACTGAAGTTTGAGAAACTGCTTGAAGTATTCGCTGGGAATGGTGCTGATGTGATTGAAGTCCAGGTAAAGCTGGTGGACGGTGTCTGGAAGTACCTGAGGGACCTTCTTCAGATGATTGTTGCTAAGATCCAGGATAGACAGAGATTTGAGATCCTTGAGAGAGCTACCAACATCTTCCAGCTGGTTGTCATTCAGAAGCAGCGTGGTCAAGTTGTCAAGGCCTTCTAAGCTGTTGGTTTGGACCTTGGAAATCTTGTTGCCGGCAATCCTCAACTCCCTCAGTGATCTCGGCAAGGGATGGGGGATGCTGGTCAAGTTGTTATGGCCCAAGTACAACCTTTCGAGGTTCTTCAGCTTGGAAAAGACCTGATTGCTCATCTTTTCATTGGAGATCTTATTCCTGTGCAGGACGATCCACACCAAGCTTGTGGCGTTGTCAAAGGCACCGTCAGGGACAGCTTCGATCTGGTTGTCCTGCAGGTAAACATACTTCATGCGTGCAGGGATACTGGGGATGTATTTTAACCTGCGTGTGTCACAGTACATGGCCGTGGGCAGGATGGGAGGGCACGTACACTCCACGGGGCAGTCCGCCGCCATCGGAGTGACAGGGTCACCCCCACCGTAGTACGGTTGTCGTGACCGAGAATATCCCAGAATGCGTGCCAGCCAGTTGAAATATCCGTGGGTGTACTGACTGGCCGTACCCTCCAGGAGGGCCGCGAGCAGCAGCAGGCCGATGAGCTTCATTTCCGGGGTGGAAGAGTGCAAAGACAGTCTCGGAGAGGAGTAAGCGGCGAGCGGTGTGTAGATGAAGCTGCTGTGTCAATAGCCAGTGACTGTCTGCTTCACCCTGGAGCGTGGACTGAAAAAGAACTTAGAGAGAGAGAAAAAAAAAACCCTGGTAAATATTAGCACAGTCTTACCAGCCCGTCTATAAACACGTTCAGATTCTGTAACAGAAATTCTCAGGGGATGAGTTAATGGTTATGATCTATTAGAAGGCTGGAGACTCTCACAACCATCTGAGCTATACCTCCTCCCATTCTGCTTCCTGATTCCATTCCCTCAGTTTCTCCAGCTCTGTCATACCTGTTTTGATGAGAGACTACAGTACCAGTGTGTCTGAGAAGCCTTTGCTTCAGTCATTCCTTCCCCTCCTGTCTAACTGACGGGGTTCCAGCTGTTCGAAAATCCTTTAGTGTACTGGCAAATCGCAAACTATGAGGGATATAGAGAGGGTAAATGCAAGCAGGCTTGTTCCACTGAGGTTGGGTGAGACTCAACTAGAGGTCAGGGGTTAAGGGTGAAAGGTGAAATGTTTAAGGGGAGGCTTCTTCACTCAGAGGGTGGTGGGAGTGTGGAGTGAGCTGCCAGTGGATATGGTGGACTGGGGTTCGACTGTAACACTTAGGAGAAGTTTGGATAGGTACAAGGATGGGAGGGGTATGAAGGGCTATGGTCCCAGTGCAGGTCGATGGGACTAGGCCTGGGGTAAATGGGCTGAGCAGACTGTTTGTGTATTTTAGTTGCTCTATGACTCTAAGTGTCTGTTGTATTTCCTGCATGATAAACGCTCACGGCTGTCCGGGCAGATCCTGCCCTAACTCCAGCCACACGTTTGCAGATGACATGATCACAGTGGGTCAGGTCTCCAATGACAACGATTTGGATATGGGAGGGAGACAGAGAAGCTAGTGACGTGGTGTCATGACAACGACTTTTCCCAGCACAACTAAAGAGTCAGTCATTGACCTCAGGGAGAAGGGGCAGCGCACATAATCAAAGACTATCCCCCACCCCCGACCCTGGGCATTCTCTCTTCCAGAAGATACAAAAGCCCGAAAGCGTGTAACACCAGGCTCAAGGACAGCTTGTGCCTGCACTGTTATAAGAGCGTTGAGCAGTCCCCTAGTGGGATACGATGGACCTTATGGCCTTAGACCTTGTTGTCTGCCTGCACTGCACTCTCTCTGTCTCTGTAACACTTTGTTCTGCATCCTGTTACTGTCTCACCCTGCGCTACCTCGACGCACTGATGTGACGAAACGACCTGTATGGACTGCAAGCGAAACAAAGATTTCCATTCGACCTCGGTGCATGAGACAACAGAGACACAGGAGATTCTGCAGATGTTGGAAATTTTCAGCAACACACACAAAATGTTGGGGGGGGGGATATCAGTAGGTTAGGCAGCAACTGTGGGAGGGAATAAGCTGTCGATCTGTTGGGCCAAGACCCTCCATCAGGATGGGGGGGCGTGTGGGGGAAGAAGCCATAATAAAGAGGTGGGGAGGGAGGGGGAAAATACATACTGGTAGGTGATAGGTGCCCAGGTGGGTGGGTGAGGAGGAGGAAGTGAGAAGCTGGGAGGTGATAGGTGGAATTTTACTAATCGGAAAGCAATTCACCATGTTACCAATTTTCCACTTCTTATCACACCAACTCTTTTCCCAGCAGGAACTGGAATAGGGTTCCTCTTGTCCCCACCCTCCACCTGACTAGCTTCCACATTCAATGGATCATAACCCATCATTTCTATCAGACTCTACAGGATTCCACCACTGGACTCATCTCCCCACCACTGCTCCCCCGATCAGCATTCTGAAGGGACTATTCCTTCTGCACCTCCCTGCTCTCCCCTTCCACTGTTCCAAACAATCTCCTTCTCCCGACAAATTCCCAGACAGCCACCGGAGAAACAACACCTCTCCTGCCACTCCTTCCCTTCCCACCTCCTCTCCGGCCGGGAGAAGCAGCGATTCAGAAAGAGGTGAGGGGGAACGGGTAAAGAAGGATCCCACAACCCATTGGACTTAATGACACAACAAGCAACAAACTGACAATGGCAAAACAAGCCTCTCTCCCCACCCACATGCACATGTGGACAGTCCTCCATCTCCAGGGCAGGCCTCTGGGCCTCCAGTCAGACACAAGAGAATGTGCCAGTGCTGGAAAACCAGAGTAACACACACAAAATGTTGGAGGAACTCAGCAGGTCAGGCAGCATCTATAGAGGAGAATGAACAGTCAATTTATTGGTCTCAGACCACAAGACAGAGGATCAGAATAAGGTCATTCAGCCCATCAAGTCTGCTCCGCCATTCCATCGTGGCTGATTTATTATCCCTCTCAACTCCATTCTCCTGCCTTCTGCCTTTGACATTCTTACTAATCAAGAACCTATCAACCCCATAACCATCTGTAGCCACAAATTCCATAAACTCGCCACCCTCTGGCTAAAAAAGTAGCTCTGCTCTCTGTTCTAAAGGAGTGTCCTTCTGTACTGAGGCTGTGCTCTCTGATCCTAGACTCCTCCATCTTCTCCATGTCCAGCTTATCTAGGCCTTTCAATATTTGACAGATTTCAGTGAGATCTCCTCCCATTGACCTTGTCTCCCAACACTATGTGTGTGTTGCTCAGTGAACATTGGAATTTACAGTTTCTAGTGACTCCCCCCACCCCCCACCACCAGTGATCCTTTCCCACTCCTTCTGGTCCACTCAGGGTTTTGTCTTTGTTCAACTTTTCTTTTCCTCTCCTCTATTATCTATAAGTATTTTTCATAGTCTTCATCATCCTCATCACCATTCCCCCTACCTGTTCCCATCTGCCATTCATTTGCACACCCATCCACCTGTGTTTCTTCTCCCTATCCTATCCTCCTCCACCTGGCTCCATCCCTCCCTAGTCTAGTTCTGCCTATCAACTTCCAGACTCTGTCTTTGCCTCCACCCTCCCTACGCCCCCATCCGGCTCCATCTTCCCATCATTCCTATCTACATCTTCCGCTTTCATGTACCGACAATCCTCTGCATGAAAATGTTGCCCCTCAAGTTCCTACTTAAATCCCCTTCCCACTCACCTTAAGTGTCTGCCTTTTAATTCTTGATTTCCCAGCCCTGGGAAAAAGAATTGAATGCATTCACTCTATCTATGATGTTACATTGTTCTGTAAAAACGTGCACCTCATTCTCCTATGTTCCAATGAATGAGACCCATCCTGTTCAACCTCTCTCCCTAACTCAGTCCCTGGAGTCTCAGCAACTTCTCTTGTAAATCTCTCCTGCATCCTTTCTGGTGTCTTTTCAAAAACCAGCTGACCAAAACTGAACATGACATTCCAAATGAGACCTCACCGTTATTTCACAGGGCCTCGTGTGGGAGAGCCATAATCTCACACGTTAACAAAAGTACTCAGCAGAGAATGTGCCTCTTGCATCACTTGGTGAAATCCCATCTTTCCCCGAATTTACTGGTACAATTCTACATTGCCTTCATAGAGAGCGTCCTCACACCAGGCATTACTGTCTGGTTTGGTGCAGCTTCCAGCAAACTGTCGGGACAGCAGAAAAAGTCACTGGCTGCACTCCACCATCACTGCAATAATGTGTACAGGACAAAGAAGCAGGTGTGAAATCATTGCGGATACTACCGACCCAGTAAAGTACCTTTTCCAAAAAGCTCCCTTCTGGAAAGCACCACGGGGCTACTAAAACAAAGAACTTCACGCCATTGTAAAAGTTTCTTCCCCCAGACAGTTCATCTGATCAACCGTTCTAGTTCACCCCCACCCCCTCTATCTATGACCTGAGTCACTACACAGTACTGTACACACTCTGAACTACATTTATAATGCTGTTTACATTGTAAATACATAGTGATATTTATGGCCATTTCATTCCGTATTCGTACTTCAATCTCTAAGTTTATCTTTTATATGCTTTATAATTGTTGAATGATGTTGCTTTTAGTTGCATGTTGCGCCAAAACACCACAGCGAATTCCTAATACATGTAAATATACATGGTGAATAAAGTTAGTCATTGAGACTTTACCAATATCTGCTACAAGTTCATCCGTGTTGTTTTTGGAGAAGTTAGCACCAGATCCCTCCTCTGAAGCCAATAGTTTCATGATCCCATTACTGACACTGATAAACAGAAGATGCCGGAAATCCAGAGTAATGCATACACAATACCAGAGGAACTTTGCAGGTTGGGCAGCATCTACAGAGAGGAATGAACCTGATGAGAGGTCTCAGCTGGAATTAACTCCATAGATGCTGGAAGGGAAGGCCAGAGAGGTGCAGAAGGGACGGTCCCTATCCCATCTTTGCACTCTCCCATGCACTCAAAATAAGCCGAGTGCAGGCATACCATCCAGCTGCACGCCCGCAGAACCCATTGCAAATTAAAGTATTAACAACAGTCCTGAAACGTCGACTCTTTATTCCTCTCCATAGATGCTGCTTGACCTGCTGAGTTCTTCCAACATTTTCTGGATGCTATGGTCAGCATCGACCAGCCGGGCTGAAGGGCCAGCTTCCGCATTGTAGTACCTCGTGTTCTTATGACAAGAAAGCATTGGTGCAGTCTGTGTACTTAATCCAAAAGTCCTTAGTTTGGGTAGAGTTTAACTGCAGTGCTCTAACATTATCATACAGAACCGACATTACTGGCTGAGACCACCCATCAGACCCTTTCCCTGACTGATTTCAGGATCTGTCTTTGCTTTCTGAATTAAATAGAAACAATAATGAGTTCGGCACGGACTAGGAGGGCCGAGATGGCCTGTTTCCGTGCTGTGACTGTTATATAATAACATTTCCAAAAGCTTATGGGATGTTAGCTTTCATAAGTTGAGGGATTGAGTTTAAGAGTCGTGAGGTAATGATGCAGCTCGAAAAAACTCTGGTTTGGCCACACTTGGGAGTACTGTGTCCAGTTCTGGTCACCTCACTATAGGAAGGATGTGGAAGCACTGGAAAGGGTACAGAGGAGATTTACCAGGATGCTGCCTGGTTTAGAGAGTATGAATTATGATCAGAGATTAAGGGAGCTAGAGCCTTACTCTTTGGAGAGGAGGAGGATGAGAGGAGACATGATAGAGGTGTACAAGAAATTAAGAGGAATAGACAGAGTGGACAGCTAGTGTCTCTGCCCCAGGGCACCACTGCTCAACACAAGAGGACACGGCTTTAAGGTAAGGGGTGGGATGGCAAGGGGGATATTAGAGGAAGGTTTTTTACTCAGAGAGTGGTTGGTGTGTGGAATGCACTGCCTGAGTCAGTGGTGGAGGCAGATACACTGGTGAAGTTTAAGAGACTACAAGACAGGTATATGGAGGAATTTAAGGTGGGGGGATATATGGGAGGCAGGGTTTAAGGGTTGGCACAACATTGTGGGCCGAGGGGCCTGTACTGTGCTGTACTATCCTATGTTCTATGCTCTAAACCCTACACTCAGTGGCCACTTTATTAGGTACACCTCTACACCTGCTTGTTAATGGAAATTTCTAATCAGCCAATCATGTGGCAGCAACTCAATGCATAAAAGCATGCAGACAGGGTCAAGAGGTTCAGCTGTTCAGACCAAACAACAGAGTGGGATAGAAATGTGATCTAAATGATTTTGACTGTGGAATGATTGTTGGTGCCAGATGGGGTGGTTTGAGTATCTCAGAAAAGCTCTGTGGGTGAAAATGCCTTGTTAATGAGTGAGAATGGCCAGATTGGTTCAAGCTGACAGGAAGGTGTCAGTAACTCAAATATCCATGTATTACAGCAGTTGTGTGCAGAAGAACATCTCTGAATGCACAACACGTCGAACCTTGAAGTGAATGTGTTTCCACAGCAGTAAGCACAGACTTTGGTTCAGTGGCCAGTTTATTAGGCACAGGAGTTCCCTAATAAACTGGCCACTAGTGTACAAAGACCTTGTTCTTTGTTCCTGAGCTGTTGTAGTAATTCTCTTCATTAACAAGTGCTTCATTAGTGGAATTACCAAATGAATCTGGTATTCAGGTACAGGCTTCTGTCTTTTCATTAGTCAGGGAACAGTGCCAGTGGGGGAGAAAGGACAATTAAATATTTGTCCTGAGCCAGTCACAGCTTTCTGTTTCTCCTGTGTGTGTATTTTGGCTTTAAAAAAAAACTTGACAAGAGGTTTCTTAAAAAATCCAAAAATGTGAAACATACTGAGGCATTCACTGTAGGTTTATTGAGGGAAACCCACAGACATAATGACTCCTTTAATCAGCAAGGAAGTACAAACATTTGGCAGCTGCAGTTTCACTTTAGCCGCTGAATGCTGCACTTTGAGTGAAACACAAAATGAAGTTTCCACCACTCGCTGATGGGAATTTCCTTCACAAGATTCACTGAGTTATAGAAAATGCAGCAGGGAAACAGGCCCCTCGGCCCATCGAGTCCGTGCTGACCTTAAACCACCTCCAGTAATCCCTCACAGGTTCCAACTCTCCCCAGACTCTACCCCTTGCATCAGCTGCTCCACACTGATCCGCCAAGTTCCTCCAGCCGCAAACAGGTGGCTGGAGATGAAATGACTGGCACTTTGAGCCTTAGTTTGGAGTTACGACTGGGTCTGTACTGGAAGACAACGTCTCGGCCTCTGCAGGCTGGCGAGCTGGAGTCGGTGCTCACTCGCAGACTGGCCTCTATCTGAGGAGAATGGGTTGGTTGGGTATGGTTGGCTCTTCGGATTCGACAAGCTGAACCACCATGCGAGCAGGCCTTTATGTCTAAGATCACATCTGGCAGGTGACAATGTGTCTCCAGTTCAAGGCTGAGA
The DNA here is from genome assembly GCF_030144855.1 of Hypanus sabinus. NCBI lineage: Eukaryota > Metazoa > Chordata > Chondrichthyes > Myliobatiformes > Dasyatidae > Hypanus > Hypanus sabinus. The sequence goes on from NC_082730.1 coordinate 9,081,618, forward strand.
TGATTTTATTGCCATTCCATCGTATACACGTACACCACCAAATGAAACAGCGTCCCAAGGTGCACAACACCGTATTTACCACTCACACACACAACACATAAAGTCATATTGCCACAAATAATTAACAAGCAGTAAAGTGCATTTATTACACAAGTTAAAAAGTAAACAGTGTGACACTGCCACCGTTCCATAGGTGATGAGACCTGGGAGGAGGCAGGGAGTTCAGTCTTGCGGCCCAGGGGAAGAACCTGTTTCCCAGCCTGACACTTCTTGTCTTAATGCCAACCTAAGTCTTAATTTCTGGGATGAAGGAAATAAAGACGTGTCTCTGGTGTCTCAAATTAAGGACATGAGACCTTCAACATGGTGTGAATTTTTAATTTATTCTTAATTCCCACCAATTTATCCCAAAGCTTCGATCTGTCTGTTGACCAGGGTTCACAACTTTTTTCACAACTGGACTTTGAACATTATCCTGGGGGTGGGGTCTGTAATCTCTGGTTTGGGAACCCCTGCTCTAGGCAAACTTAAAATTAAAATGTCATAAAGTGTATGGGGTTGAATGGGATCCAGGATAGGATAGCAGAGCAGACTTGATGGGCTGAATGGCCTGAATCTGCTTCTATGCCTTATGGTCTAAACCAACTATAAAGTAAATACACTCTGTCTGATTTTTAAAGTAGGTGCAGTGTGAATTTAATACTTACAGGAAGATTTGGGATTTTGTTATTTTTGAAATGAGACCCAGTAGGAGGAAAACTCAGTCCTTTCATAGCAAGAGTGAGCCTGACTCAGGCTTCTGGGGAGCTTGAAAACCTCCCTTTGATTATTCCAAGGAAGAGAATTTTAACCATGGATATTTAAACCCTTTTATAGGAAGGCTTCCTAACCCTTTTTATGCCATGGTCCGATACCATTAAGCGAGGGGTCTGTGGACCCCAGATAGTGAAACCCTGTTCTAGAGAAACACACACAAAACGCTGGAGGAGCTCAGCAGGTCAGGCAGCATCTATGGAGAGGAATGACCAGACAGGATTTCAGGCTGACTCCTCACTCGCTCAGATCCTCCTGCAATTTGTGTGTGTTACTCTGGATTTCCATCATCAGCAGAAATTCTGAAATTCTCAGAATCAGAATCAAGTTTAATATCACTGGTGTACGTCGTGAAATTTGTTACCTTTTTGCCAGCAGTCCATAATAATATAATAATAATATAGAAAAAATAATAAGTAGGTCAATTAGAGTAGGTATATATATATATAAAATAGTTAAATTAAAAATAGTGCAAAAACAGAAATAATAAATAAGTAGTGAGGTAGTGTTTACGGGTTCAATGTCCATTCAGAAATCAGATGGCAGAGAGAAGAAGTGTTTCTGAATCGCAGAGTGTGTGCCTTCCGGCTTCTGTACCTCCTTCCTGACGGTCTATTCCTGTTTTGGACAAATTGCTCTCATTGTGAGGACTTGCCAATGTGAAGAAGGTCTAATACACCTGTCAGAGACTCTGCTGTGCAGCACTGACCTGCAGGTCTCGTATTAATGACAGGTCACATTTTCAAAAGGTTTTCTTCACCCAGGCCGCGCCCGATTTAGCTGGAATAGCTTTGGGCAGTACAGGGCTAGAGCTGGTAGAGATACTGCCTCATGGTGTCACAGTCCCGGGTTCAATCCTGACCTTGGCAACACTTGCGGGCTGTCCCCAGCACGTCGTTGGACTGTGTTGGTCGCTGTTGCAAAAGATGCATTTCATTGTATGATTGTATGATTCGATATTTCATTGCATGTGTGACAAAACAGAGCTAATCTTTAATAAATGGGAGCTGTCTGCGTGGAGTTTGCTTGTTCCCCTGTGACCGTGCAGATTCCCCTTGGGTATCCCACTTCGGTCCCACATCCCAAAGACGTGCTAGTTGGTGGCCGTAAGTCGCCCCTAGTGTGGAGGTTAGTGAACAACTCTGGGAGGAATTGATGAGCAGTTTCGGGCTCCTTATCTGAGAAAGAATGTGACGGCTTTGGAGAAGGTCCAGAGGAGGTTCGAGAGAATGGCCCTGGTAATGAAACAATTAATGTATGAGGAGTGTTCGATGGCTTGCTGGAGTTTAGCGGAATGGGGGTGGGGAGGATCTTCTTGAAATCAAATGAATACTGAAAGGCCTAGGCAGATTGGATGTGGAGAGGATGTTTCCAGTAGTGGGTGAGTTTAAGACCAGAGAGCACAGCCTCAGATTAAAACACCATTCCTTTAGAACAGAGACAAGGAGGAATTTCTTTAGCCAGAGGAGGGTGAATCTGTGGAATTCATTGCCACGGACAGCTGTGGAGGCCAAGTCAGTGGATATGTTTAGAAAGAAGGTTAAGAGTTTCTTGATTAGTAAGGATGTCAAAGGTTACTGGGAGAAGGCACGAAAATAGGGTTGAAAGCAGGGACAATAAATCAGTCATGACAGATTGGCCTAATTCTGCTCCTATGTCTCATGGTTTAATGGACTAGTGGGGAGAATGAAAGGGGAATAGTGTAAATGTGTGATTGATGATTAGCAGAAAGCCAGCAGGTCAAAGGGCATGTTTCTGTTCTGTAACTCTCTGTGGCTCTATGTCTTTAAAAATTCTACAACCAAATTCTAGTATGAAGCATCTACCTCACCCAGAACCCTGTCTGCTAAGCCTTGGACATAATCAATAAGAAGTGATCTCATTGTCAAAGAATTCATGCCTTGTGCCTCAGTGAAGGAACACTTGTCTATTCATTCAGTTTTTAAGTAACTTTCCAAATCCTCCCTTCTAAGGGAAAGCGTACATTCTAGTTATAGTGGACTCAAGCTGCAGAGCTTATGGAAAAATGCCCTGAAACCATTGTAATATCAGTGTTTAATCACCAGGTGATTCAAACCACACCAGGTTTACGGGCCAGTTGGTCCATCTAGTTAGTACTTTTGTATTTGCTTATTTATTGAGAGAAAGTGCGGAATAGGCCCTTCTGGCCCTATGAGCGGTGCTGCCCCAGCAACCCCTCAATGTAACCCTGGCCTAATCATGGGACAATTTACAATGACCGATTGACCTACCAACCGGCACGTCTTCGGACTGTGGGAGTAAACCGCGGAACCTGGAGGAAACCCACGTGGTTGTGGGGAGGACATAGAAACCCCGTACAGACAGCGGTGCGAACTGAACCCAGGTTGTCGGTACTGTAAAGGATTGTGCTAATCACTGCGTTACCGTACCGCCTCACTTGACTCCGCCCATAGCAAATGCAAATCCTACTTTCTGTCCCAATTCAAGGAAAGCTTTGCCATTTTTGAGAAACCTAGCATATAGAACAGTACAGCACAGTACAGGCCCTTCAGCCCACAATGTTGTGCTGACCTGTTAACCCATGACCAGTCTAATCCTTCCCTTCCACTTAGCTCCCCATGTTTTCCGCCACCCACAGAGCAGCTTGACCATTTATTTCTAAGGAGGGCAGAGGAGTTTGTTATGAAGTTACTGGGCTTCAAGCGGGATTTGCGCAAATGCTCCAAGTCCAGTAGCAGAACAACACATGCAAAATGCTGGAGGAGTTCAGCAGATCAGGCAACGTCTGTGGAAATGAATAAACAGTTGAAGTTTGAGGCTGAAATCCTTCATCAGGCCAGAATTGTCGACTGTTTATTCCTTTCCTTAGAAGCTGCCTGACCTGCTGAATTCCTCCAGCATTTTGTGCGTGTTTCTCTGGACCTCCAGCATCTGCAGAATTCCTTGTGTTTGGAGCAGTAGATAAAGCATCAAATACCAAATGTCCCCTAGGCAAGGCTCGTGATGTGTAAAATAAATCATTTTTTGCTCTCTGTGCCACCAACTGAGGTTCCTTTCTCCCTGCAGCTCCACAGATGCGACCCTACTGAGAAATACGAAGTGCACCCAAATTGATTTAAAAAATATATGCCCACAAAACTTAAAGATCTATAATAGTATATTTAGCAGAAAGCGAGCAATTTCCCCAGTATTCAGGCATTAATCCATCCAATCATCCGGATATTCCCAATGAGTAAATATAAATGCAAGTTACACTGATAATCTGCAGTACCTACCTGATAATCCCGATAAAATTGCTAACTTCTTGGTGATTTAACTAAGGTGCTTCATTTGCAGGAGGTGCTTCAAGTTCGACCAGTTTGGGAATGAATTCACGCCAGTGACAGTGAAAGGTCGACCGCTGGAGAGTTTCCAGCTCAAATAAACAATTGTCCCCTTGTGTCAACTTTGTGCGGCAGGAATGTGAGCTGTCTGCAGAAAGGGGATTATTAGTTTTGTGCCTTATTTTGCATGATTAACCCTCTCCCCTCATTAGAAACAAGGCAGGCAATCAAACACACGGGGAAGTTCCATGCTGATTTATGCCTTTGCCATGGAAGGAAAACAACTGCATAAGGCAATGATGAATCCTGTCTGCTGCCTGTGAGGCCACGCACAGGTTGGAGGAGCAACACCTCATACTCTGTCTGTGTAGCCTTCAACCTGACGGCCTCTCTTTTCCCGTTCCCTGTTCTGGCTCCTTCCCTTACCGGGTCTGCTCTTCTCACCTACACATCACCCCTCTCTGGTCCCCACCTCCTTCCCTTTCTCCCACGGTTGATTCCCCTCTCCTGTCAGATTCCTTCTTCTTTGGCCCTTTACTTTTCCCACCTCTCACCTCCCAGCTTCTCACTTCATCCCCTCCACATCCCCCATCCAACCAGCTCCTCCCTCACCTGGCCTCACCCATCACCTACTGGCTGTTAACCCTTCCCTTCCCCCCCACCCCACTTTCTTATTCTGGCATCTGTCCCCATCCTTTCCAATCCTGACGAAGGGTCTCAGCACAAAATTCCTCCATAGAAGCTACCTGACCTGCTGAGTCCCTCCGCTACTGTGTGTATCTGCATCTAGAAATATAAAATACAGAAACGTTGTGAACTCAACACCGTAATTTCCCTCCGTTATAAGAGGAACCCCCAGCACAAAGACAAGGTACAGTTACAGTGCACACATACAATAACAAACTTTGTCATCCACACACTGGACCCTAAAAAAGGCTTACGCACATGTAAAAAAAATTCAGTAAAACCAAGATGCATTCAAAAGTAATGAAATGCGTTTCTTCATATAAAAAAAATTACTCTGAAGAACAGTAATCAGTAAAACAAACTAAATCAAATCAATATCTGGCGAGACCATCCTTTGCCTTTAAAATTGCAGCAATTCTCTGCCGTGCAGTTTTATAAGAAAATCGACTAGAAGCTTGTTCCAAGCATTTTGGAGAAGTTGCCACAGTTCTTCTGCTGTCTTGTTTATTTCTGTCTCTCCAGGTGATCCCAGACAGCCTCGATGGTGTTGAGATCAGGCCTTATAATCTGAAACCATGTAAAAAACCTAGGGTGGCTGACGTTTGCACGGTGGTGTGGATCACGATATCACGGCTGAGGTCGTACTAGGGAAAAGCAGTAAGAGGATGCAGAATGAAGTGTCACAGCCAGAAAAAGTGAAGTGCAGGCAGACAATAAGGAGCAAGGGCCATGACAGTGAAGTCAAGAGCCAATCTCTTGTCCTGTAGGGAGAGTCCTTATCCTGAGATTGTCACCCTTGGGTGAGGATCGATGGAGTGATCGATCACGGAACTGTGGGCTATGAGGAGCTAACATAGAAGAGGAAATAAGACTTGGGGTAGATCAGCCATGTTTATACAGGAACAGGCTTGAGGGCTGACTGGCCTACTCCCTCTCCTCCTTTCTTGTGTTCTCCTGTGATTCAACATCAGTAGAGAGGGATGGCATCAAACGACATCGTGAAAATGATGTCTCAGCATGTTGTTGCAGGTGTTGATCGTGGTCAGGACAAAGCCATGAATAGAAGGCAGGAGAACTGGGTTGAGAGGAAAATGGATCAGCCATGATCAAATGGCAGAACAATGATGGGTTCCCAGCTCACAAAATCACCCTGCATTTACAGAAGTACAACAATAGAACACAGGTCTGTTTGAAAATTCAGCCCAAGGAGGGAACAGTCTGGGTCGCCTCCTTTAATCTCTGGGGCTTTATGGTAGGTTTATTGGTTACAGAGGCTATCAAAGTTTGCCTTTCTGATCTGTTGGCGTCTGCTTCCAGCTTTTTAACCACGCAGTCAGGCCCTGCCCCAGTGGGAATGTGTTCCTGAATTTAATTTGAACACATCCCTCAGGTGTCCATGGTGAAATATGGCCAGCACATGTTCAAGGTGCTTTTGATTAGTTGCTTGTTGCCGAATGCTAAACAGCAAGAGGTTACCTGCAGTTTATGCTGACAGATCTGCTTAGGGGCGGTCAAATACAGACCCATGTTCCCAGTCAAACCCTGGCCGCATCTTTTCCTGACCCACGCCAGTTCCCAAGAGAAACGGGGAAAGGTGACGCAAGAATAAACAAGTAGAACTGGCGGAAAAACAACATCTTATTCACGGTTTGCTTTTTATAGCAGCATTAACTTGGGTAAAGTTCCCAAAGAACTTGCACCATGAGATATCATGGAACTTGATTGTCTTTGGCTGGCTGTATACACTCAGTGGCCACTTAATAAGTACACCTACTGTATACACCTGCTCATTAATGCAAATACCTAATTAGCCAGTCATGTGGCAGCAACACAATGTATAAAAACATGCAGACATGGTCAGGAGATTCAGCTGCTGTTCAGACCAAACATCAGAATGGGGGAAGAAATGTGATCTAAGTGACTTTGACCAGTCAATGACTGTTGGTGTTGTTACGTACTCTGTAACTGGGTCACTTACCAGCAAAGATAGAGAGGTCCGTTGAAGTCTGATGTTTAACAGTATTTATTGATAAAAAAGCACGAAAATAATATTAATGCAAATGTACAGATAATATACGTCGTCAATACTAAATCTAAAAGCGCAGGTATAATAATAATCAATAAGGAATAGCTCTATCGTTGTCTAGGGGATAATGTATTGTCCGATGGAAATATAAAAGTCACTTCAGTTCATTCAGGCTGCAGCTTTTGGTTGGAGAGAGAGACGGATTTTTAGAACTTGCCCATTTTCCTTTTTATGAAGTCGATCCTTCAAAATGTCGTTGGTGTCCTTTTCCTTTTAGCTAAGCCGTTCTTCCATGGTCAGTCCCGCCAATCCCAGGCAACGGGAAAGGACGTACTCGGGCCCCACAAGCTGCCGCTATTAAACGCTGTCACGGGATTTCTAGCATTTCTCCTGGTGCGTCTAAAGGGGTTGTTCCCCAGACCCTCTTTTATCCTTACACACGGGGTCTCAGATGTTATTCAGATTGGGATGGTGCCATCCCTCAACCCAGCCCACTCTGGTCATTCCCTGAGGGCTTCAAATAAATAGTACAGTACTCAATACACAATTCCGTCTCCAAGAGACAATAACCGTTTCCCGTGGCTTTGTATCGCTGAGGGGCCAGGACATTCCAAACCCCTTGTGGATTCTGCGTGTCTTTCTCTCATTTCCTGGGTCTCCTGACCTGAATTAATAGCGATCTTGCAATTCTCAAAAAGGAGGGGGCTACTTTGTACCCTTCGGCCTCTCAGAGTTGTGGCACATTCGTAACAGTGTCAGATGGGGTGGTTTGCATATCTCAGAAACTGCTGATGTCCTGGGATTTTCATGCACAACAGTTTCTAAAGTTTACAGAGAATGGTGTGAAAAACAAAAAACATCCAGAAAGCGCCAGTTCTGTGGGTGAAAACAGCTCCTCAATGTGACGGGTCAGAGGAGAATGACCAGATTGGTTCAAGCTGACAGGAAGGTGACAGTAACTCAAATAGCCATGCGTTACAACAGTGGTGTGCAGAAGAGCATCTCTGAACGCACAAAATGTCGAACCTTGAAGTAGATGTGCTACAGCAGCAGAAGACCATGAACATACACTTGGTGGCCACTTTGTTTGGTACCTATAGGAAGGATGTGATTGCACTGGAGGAGGTGTAAAAGATGTCAAAATCATGCTTAACATCAGTATCAGAATCAGGTTTATCATCACTGGCATAACGTTATGAAATTTGTTAACTTAGCAGCAGCAGTTCAATGCAATATATAATATAGAAGAAAAAATAAGTAAATCAATTACAGTTTACGTATATTTAATAGGTCAAAAATTGTGCAAAAACAGAAATAAGATATATTAAAAATGAGGTAGTGTTCACTGGCATATGTCATGAAATTTTTGTTGTTTTTTTGGCAGTGGTACATTGAAATACATAATATTAAAAGGTCTATAAATTACGATAAGAAGGATATATAACAAATAAATAGGTAGTGCCATAAGAGAGGAAAGAATAGTGAGGCAGTGTTCATGGATTCATTGTCCATTCAGCTATCTGATGAAGCTTTTCCTGAAATATGTGTGTGTCTTCAAGTTTCTTATGCCTTTTCCTTGGTGGTAGGTCACCAGAATAGGGAAGAAATGTGATGTGAGTGACTTTAACCATGGAATGATTGTTGGTGCCAGTCAGGGTGGTTTGAGTACCTCAGAAACTGCTGATCTCCTGGGATTTTCACGCACCACTGTTATTGTCCTTAACTCCAAAACATAAAACTAATTGAAAGGAGAGTTAAACTAATTGACAGGAATCTGAAATGTGAGTATAACTTTGCTTTTTTCACTTTAAGCATGGTGCACACGTGTCATGTGGTGGCGTGATGACGAATGCCATTTGCATATTTTTACTTATTGAGTAATATTACTCAAATATTACTGAAATATTAAATACATAACAATAGAAGAGGGTTCAATTGCAACATTTAAGAGAAGTTTAGATAGAATGGGAGGGGTTTGGAGGGATACGGTCCGGCTGCACATAGATGGGACTGGGCAGAATACCAGGTTGCATGGACTAAATGGGCTGAAGGGCATGTTTCTGTGCTGTAGTGCCCTATGACTCTATGGCTCCTTGAGAGGGTGGTGGGTAGGTGGAATGACCTTCCAAAGGAGGTGGCAGAGGCAGGTACAATTACAATGTTTAAAAGGCATTTGGATAGGCGCATGGATAGGAAAAGCATAGAGGAGTAGGGGTCAAATGAAGGGACCCCAACCATTTTCATGCCATGGATCCCTACCATTACTACAGATAAATTAACTAATAATAAAATATACACTATTCCAGAAGATTGATATCTAACGTAAGGAGCGTCTTTGGCATAAGCTAAAACAAACTGTATAACACCACGGACGCTACATACACGATGAGATCTGGTTGGTGACAGGGCGTTCAGTAGTCTCATGGCCTGGGAGAAGAAACTGTTTCCCATCACAACAATCCTTGTCCTAACTGGGTGAGGGTGACATCTGGCTGCTCACCTCCCCTGGGGCGAGGGGGCATCGCCAGAAATCTTGGTACAAATTGGCACCAATGACCTAGGTAGACACGGTGAGGAGATCCTGAAGAGAAAGTTAGAGGGCTTGGTAGAAAGCTGAAAAACAGGACCTCCAAGGTAGTAATCTCTGGATTGCCTCCTATGCCACGTGCCAGTGAGGGTAGGAATAGGATGATTTGGCAGATGAATGCGTGGCTGGAACAGGTGAAAGGTTTCAGATTTCTGGATCATTGAGATCTCTTCTGGGGAAGGTATGACCTGTACAAAAGGGATGGGTTTCACCTGAAGTGAAGTGAAGTTTGTTGTCTTTTAACTATATACACGCACTGTATATAACCCATAGAACATAATGCATATAGAAATGAGACACCATTTCTTCCAACCAGGCTGTAAAGCACAGTAGTACTCATAACACACGATAATTTATGAAAGTAAGGATGAAATCTACAGATGAATCACACATAAACAAAAAACTAAAATGCATTAATATTAAATATTGTGAAGTACAGAACCGATTGTCCAGTGACACTTCAAATGTGATACGGCAGGAAGTTCAGAAGCCTGATGGTCTGAGGGAAGAAACTGTTGCTCATCCTGACCATTCTTGTCTTTATGGATCAGAGTCTCCTACCTGATGGTAGGATGTCAAAGAGGATGCTGGATGGATGGGTGGGATCCTTAATAATACTAAGGTCCTGCGTGTGTAGCACTCTTGGTAAATGTCCCCGATGAATGGTAGGGAGACCCCTATGATCCTCTCATAGGGATTTCCGATCCGATGCTCGGCTGCTCCCGTACCAGATGGAGATGCAACTTGTCAGGACGCTCTCAATGGTACTCCTGTAAAACGCAGTTAAGATGGGAGGTAGGAGCTTGCTTGCCTCAATCTCCTTAGGGTTCTGCTGTGCCTTCTTGTTCAGGGTGGTGATATTAAGGTACCAGGAGATACCATTGTGATGTGAACTCCCAGGAACATGGTGCATTTAACTCTCTGTGGAGAAGCTCTGTATTTGCAGAGGGGGATGGTTCATCCGCTCCTTCCTGAAGTCCACAATGGTTTCCTTTGTCTACTCCATTCAAGCTTAGGTTGTTCTGACACCAATCCACCAGCCTCTCCACTTCCCCTCGATACTCTGTCTCATCGTCATTCTTCATAAGGCCAGCCACTGTTGTGTCATCTGTAAACCTGACGACAGGGTTTGAACTGAAGTCACATGTCAGCAGCGTGAACAGCAGTGGACTGAGCACAAAGCCCTGGGGAGCGCCAGTGCTCAGCATAATGGGACGGGAGATCCTGCTGCCCACGTGGACTAACTGTGGCCTCCTGTTAAGAAGCCAAGGGGGAGGGGGTGAATATCCTTGCAGACAGGGTTTCCTGAACTGTTGGAGAGGGTGTGGTAAATTATGTACACCTGTCTGGACCTGCCCCTCTGCTGACTGCTCCTGTGGCTCCTCCCACAGACCCCTGTATAAAGGCGATTGGAGGCAGTGCTCCTCCCTCAGTCTCCGAGATGTCGTGCTCCCTTTTCACTGTTAATAAAAGCCTATCGTTCACTTCCAGTCTCCGAGAGTTATTGATGGGGCATCAGAGGGTTTAAGCTAATTTGGCAGAGGGATGGAAACTGAGGATGGGGCGGTTGGTATACAAGCAGAGGTTGTATGTGGTGAGATTGTCAGGAAGGACAGGCTGAGAAAAGGGCAAAATTGCAGACAGTGGGATGAGTGGCATTGTAACAAGGAGCCAAAATTGAGAAGTGTGATGAATACAGGACAGAAGGTGTTATATTTGAATGTACACAGTATACATAATGACGAAGATTATCTTGTAGCGTGGTTAGAGATTGGCAGGTATGACGTTGTGGGCATCATTGAGTTGAGGCTGAAAGAAGATCAAAGTGAGAGCTAAACATCCTTGGGTACACTTTGTATCGAAAGAGAGGGCAGGAAGTCAGAGGGGTGGTGTGGCTCCTTTAGTTAAAAAAAAATCAAATCAAATCCTTAGAAAGAGATGACATACAATCGAAGATGTACAATCGTTGTGGGCCGAATTAAGGAACTGCAAGGGTAAAAAGACCTGATGGGACGGCAGAGTAGTGTAGTGATTAGCACAATTCTTTACAGTACCAGCAACCCCGGCTCAGTACCCACTGCTGTCTGTAAGGCGTTTGAACACACTCCCCGTGATCGCGTGGGTTTCCTCCGGGTGCTCCAATTTCCTCTCACAGTCCAAAGAGGTACCAGTTGGTAGGTTAATAGGTTATTGTAAATTGTCCCGTGATTAGTCTAGGGTTAAATTTGGGAATTCCTGGGTGGCAAATTTATCAGTATTACAGTGGGATAAAGGGAATTACAGGGGCATGAGAGAGGAGCTGGGCAAAGTTGATTGGAAGGGAACACCAGCAGGGATGACGGCAGAGCAGCAATGGCTGGAGTTTGTGGAGAAATTAGGAAGGTGCAACATAGATACATTCCAACGAAGAAGTATTCAAAAGGCAGGATGACGCCATTGTCACTCACAAGGGAAGTCAAAGCCAACGTAAAAGCAAAATTGAGGGCGTATAATAGAGTAAAGATTAATGGGAAGTTAGAGGATTGGGAAGCTGTTAAAAGCCAACAGAAAGCAACTAAAAAGCTGTAAGGAGGGGAAAGATGAGATATGAAGATAAGCTAGACAATAATATTAAAGTTTTTTCAGATATATAAAGAGTAAAAAAGAGGCAAGAGTGGATATCAAATCACTAGAAAGTGATGCTGGAGAGGTAGTAATGGGGTCAGGGAAATGAAGGATGAACTGAATTAGTATTTTGTGTCAGTCTTCACTGTGGAAGAAACTAGTATCATGCCAGAAGTTTGATAGGGTCAGGGGACAGAAGTGAGTGTGGTTGCTATTACTAAGGAGAAGGTGCTTGGGAAGCTGTAAGTCACCTGGAACAGGCAAATTCACCCCAGTTTTCTGAAAGAGGTAGCTGAAGAAGTTGTGGGGGCATTAGTAATGATCTTTTAATATCAATGGATTCTGGCATGGCTTCAAAGGACTGGAAAATTTCAAATATTCAAAGAGCAAAATCTTTGTTGTCCCATACTATTAAATGAATGATCCCTTAGTATGATAAAGATGGACTCCTGACCTCATAATCTACCTTGTCATGGGCCTTGCACTTTATTGTCTCCCTGCACTGCCTTTTCTCTGTAACTGTAACACTTCATTCTATATTCTATTATCGGTTTCCCTCTGTACTAACTTGATGTTGTTCTGTTTGCAATGATACGTCTGGATGGTATGCAAAACTTAGTCCAGACATTTGGCCCTAACTTGGGACATTGACCCAACAGCTTCTGACCCAGGGATCTCCATGTCCCCCACTAAAGCATGCAGTGACTCAATGCCTGAGCAACAGCTTCCTCCAGGGACGATGGTTTAGGAAGCTTGTTTATCTTAAAGTTGCAAAATGTGGCATGAAGCCATGTCCGTTATTGCAAGCGCTGCTTCTGAAAGGTACTGCAGGGTCACTGTGCCAAGCACAGGGCCCAGTCCCCATCTGGAAGTTGTTTCTGTGGAAACATTTTTTCCAGTTAAATTCACACATGCTTCTCTGCTTCAAACTCTCACTGGTCTGTGCCCAGAAATATTTAAAAATGTTACGGGAGTTGCCAAGCACATGCGGAGCATTATGAAAGAGGGTCCTGTTAAAGGGACAGCTCCCCAGCAGATCATGTTTACCGCTAGGGCAGGTAGTGGGGCCTGATTGGAGTTCTGGCTTCTGACTGGGACAGTGAGTTAAAGACATCCCCTGAAATGAATAACACACACGCACACACATATCACCCGAGAGATCAAGCAGCATCTATGAAGAGGACTAAACAGTCCTGATGAAGGGTCTCAGCCCAAAACATCGACTCTTCATTCCTTTCTCTAGATGCATGCCCTTCCTTGTGACCAATATGACCACGTGGGAATTACACCCGTTTGATAAATTCCTAAATCATATGTATCTTTGAAATGTGGGAGAAGACTGAAGCACCCAGAGGAATTCCACCAGGACACAAGGAGAAAGTACAGCGAAAATTGAACCCAGATCACCAGCATGATAACTGCTACTCTTAGCAAGGACAGCAAAGCTTATGGGGAGAAGGCAGGAAAATGGGGTTGAGAAGGAAAGTAAATCAGCCAAGATCAAATGGCGGAGTGGGCTCAATGAGCCTAATTCTGCCCCTTTGTCTTATGGTCTTGCCTTCCCTTTCTCTGGTCAATGAGATCTCCAGTCACTGGGCCCTGACCTGTGTAGGGAAGCCCGGCTGATACTATGATTGTCTGGAGACGCAGGAGGCCACAGATGCTGAGTCTATGTCTTGACCCCAAACATCAGCGATTCGTTGCCCCCACAGATGCTGCTCGACCCGTTGTGTCCTTCCAGCAGGTTGATGGTTGCTGTCATTATCTGAAATGCCGATGCTGTCCTCCACTGGTTCGAGATTGTTCTGCCTGAGACAGAGGCCATTCTGCCCACTGAGTCTGTGCTGGCCTCTGTCCAGACAAGGAAGTCATTTGTAAACATTTCACAGTTCTCTTCACGCATTTGGAAAATCAAGGGCCTGCTCAGTTCTTTCCGAAGGCCAGATAGACCATAGATTCAGAGTCATCAAGTCATACAGCATGACACCAGGGCCTTCGTTCCAACTGGTCCATGCCAAACAAGATTTCCATTTAAGCAAGTCTCATTTGTCCACATTTGGCCTATATTCGACTAAACCAGGGATTCTTAACCTTTTTTATGCGATGGACCCTTTGTCAGTCCGGTGAAGCCTATGGGACCCTTGTCAGTCTGGTGAAGCCTATGGGCCCATTTGTCAGTCTGGTGAAGCCTATGGACCCCTTTGTCAGTCTGGTGAAGTCTATGGGCCCATTTGTCAGTCTGGTGAAGCCTATGGACCCCTTTGTCAGTCTGGTGAAGCCTATGGGCCTCTTTGTCAGTCTGGTGAAGCCTATGGGCCCATTTGTCAGTCTGGTGAAGCCTATGGACCCCTTTGTCAGTCTGGTGAAACCTATGGATCCCTTTGTCAGTCTGGTGAAGCCTATGGGCCTCTTTGTCAGTCTGGTGAAGCCTATGGGCCCATTTGTCAGTCTGGTGAAGCCTATGTGCCTCTTTGTCAGTCTGGTGAAGCCTGTGGACCTCTTTGTCAGTCCGATGAAGCCTATGGGCCTCTTTGTCAGTCCGGTGAAGCCTATGGGACCCTTGTCAGTCCGGTGAAGCCTATGGACCCCTTTGTCAGTCCGGTGAAGCCTATGGGCCTCTTTGTCAGTCTGGTGAAGCCTATGGACCCTTTGTCAGTCCGGTGAAGCCTATGGGCCTCTTTGTCAGTCCGGTGAAGCCTATGGGCCTCTTTGTCAGTCTGGTGAAGCCTATGGACCCTTTGTCAGTCTGGTGAAGCCTATGGGCCCCTTTGTCAGTCCGGTGAAGCCTGTGGACCCCTTTGTCAGTCCGATGAAGCCTATGGGCCTCTTTGTCAGTCCGGTGAAGCCTATGGGACCCTTGTCAGTCCGGTGAAGCCTATGGGCCTCTTTGTCAGTCCGGTGAAGCCTGTGGACCCCTTTGTCAGTCCGGTGAAGCCTATGGGCCTTTTTGTCAGTCTGGTGAAGCCTATGGACCCTTTGTCAGTCCGGTGAAGCCTATGGGCCTCTTTGTCAGTCCGATGAAGCCTATGGGCCTCTTTGTCAGTCCGGTGAAGCCTATGGGCCTCTTTGTCAGTCTGGTGAAGCCTATGGACCCTTTGTCAGTCTGGTAAAGCCTATGGGCCCCTTTGTCAGTCCGGTGAAGCCTGTGGACCCCTTTGTCAGTCCGATGAAGCCTATGGGCCTCTTTGTCAGTCCGGTGAAGCCTATGGGCCTCTTTGTCAGTCCGGTGAAGCCTATGGGACCCTTGTCAGTCCGGTGAAGCCTATGGGCCTCTTTGTCAGTCCGGTGAAGCCTGTGGACCCCTTTGTCAGTCCGGTGAAGCCTATGGGCCTCTTTGTCAGACTGGTGAAGCCTATGGACCCTTTGTCAGTCTGGTGAAGCCTATGGGCCCCTTTGTCAGTCCGGTGAAGCCTGTGGAGCCCTTTGTCAGGCCGGTGAAGCCTGTGGACCCCTTTGTCAGTCCGGTGAA
The DNA here is from genome assembly GCF_030144855.1 of Hypanus sabinus. Taxonomy (NCBI): domain Eukaryota; kingdom Metazoa; phylum Chordata; class Chondrichthyes; order Myliobatiformes; family Dasyatidae; genus Hypanus; species Hypanus sabinus. The sequence continues at coordinate 9,097,109 of NC_082730.1, forward strand.
GCCTATGGACCCCTTTGTCAGTCCAGTGAAGCCTATGGGCCTCTTTGTCAGTCGGGTGTAGCCTGTAGACCCCTTTGTCAGTCCGGTGAAGCCTATGGGCCTCTTTGTCAGTCCGGTGAAGCCTGTGGACCCCTTTGTCAGTCCGGTGAAGCCTATGGACCCCTTTGTCAGTCCGGTGAAGCCTATGCACCCCTTTGTCAGTCTGGTGAAGCCTATGGGCCTCTTTGTCAGTCCGGTGTAGCCTGTAGACCCCTTTGTCAGTCCGGTGAAGCCTGTGGACCCCTTTGTCAGGCCGGTGAAGCCTGTGGACCCCTTTGTCAGTCCGGTGAAGCCTATGGACCCCTTTGTCAGTCCAGTGAAGCCTATGGGCCTCTTTGTCAGTTGGGTGTAGCCTGTAGACCCCTTTGTCAGTCCGGTGAAGCCTATGGGCCTCTTTGTCAGTCCGGTGAAGCCTGTAGACCCCTTTGTCAGTCTGGTGAAGCCTATGGACCCCTTTGTCAGTCCAGTGAAGCCTATGGGCCTCTTTGTCAGTCTGGTGAAAACTATGGACCCCTTTGTCAGACTGGTGAAGCCTATTGTGGTGAACTATGTGCCTGTCGGGACACGCCCCTGCTGACTGCTCCTGTGGCTCCTCCCACAGGCCCCCTGTATAAAGGAGACCTGCGGCCTGAAGATCGGCCTCAGTCTCCAGGACCTTGTATGATAGACACTCACTCCTGGTTCCTTCTTCCAGTCAATAAAAGCCGATATCTCGCCTACGTCTCAGTGTGAGTTATTGATGGTGCATCACCTATGGGCCTCTTTGTCAGTCCGGTGTAGCCTGTAGACCCCTTTGTCAGTCTGGTGAAGCCTGTAGACCCCTTTGTCAGTCTGGCGAAGCCTATGGGCCTCTTTGTCAGGCCGGTGTAGCCTGTAGACCCCTTTGTCAGTCTGGTGAAACCTGTAGACCCCTTTGTCAGTCTGGCGAAGCCTATGGGCCTCTTTGTCAGGCCGGTGTAGCCTATGGGACCCTTTGTCAGTTCAGTGAAGCCTATGGACCCCTTTCTCAGAATAACGCATTTCAATATATAAAATAAAATAGCTAGGATTACAAAAGAAACTGATTATATTGAAATGCAGTTATCAAAATGTTAAAAAAATTGTGATCTAGTAATGTATCTGCTTCTTTATTAACACATTAAAGAACAAGATTATATATTTAAATATAGGCAAATTCAAATTAAATTTTATTTTGTAAAGACATATCAGTGTGAAGGCTGTTGTTGAAAACTACTTCACTACTTTTTATTTCCATTTTTCTACTACTTATTTAATTTAACTATTTAATATATATTATTACAGCAATTCATGTTTTTTTCTGTTATTATGTTTTGAATTGAACTGCTTCTGCATAGTCAACAAATTTCACAACATGCCGGTGATATTAAACCTGATTCTGATTCTGCTCAGCTTAAATAAGATCATTAAACTGTGGGGTGATCTTTGACAAAGCAACACGCATGTCATGTTGGACGTCCAATTGATTTTGACTTTTTGTTTCAATGGTTACAAGTATTGTAACCCCTGATTCGTAAAGTTATGTTGTTGCCTACATTCATAATTGAAGGGAATGCTAAATTTCAGTAACAGGTTAGTGAAAACAAAGATGTATTTTTTCCCCATCCAGATGCACAGACCCCCTGAAATTTATCCATAGATCTCCAAAGGGTCTGTGGATCCTAGGTTAAGAACCCCTGCTTTAAACGTTTCCTGTTCAACCACCTTTTGAATGTTGTTAATGTACCTGCCTCAACCACCTCCTCATCCCCCCATACACATTCTGACATGCTCTAGGTGACAAGATTACCCCTCAGTTTCCTACTAAATCTCTCCCTGTGATCTTAAAGTTATATCCTGTAGTTCTTGATTCCCTAACCCTGATACAAAGACTCTACACTTCCACCCTATCCCTGCCCCTCATAATTTTATACTCTTCTATAAAGTCGTCTGTCATTCTCCAATGCAACAACGAAAGTAAGTCCCAATTTGCCCAAACTTTCTCCATGCTCACCCGCTTGAGTCCCGGCAATCACCTCGTAAATCTCCTCTTCACTCTTTCCTATAGCAGGGTACCAAAACTGAACACAATAGTCCAAATGCGGCCCCACCAACATCTTGTACAACTGCAACATAACATCCCAACTTCTCCCGAGTGATGAACGCCAAACACCTTCCTCACCACCCACCTTGTCTACTGACGTGCCACTTTCAGGGGACTATGTACTTGTATTTCTCGGTTCCTCTATTCAACACCACTTCCCACGGCCCTGCTGTTCATCGTGAAAATCCTACCCTCATTGGTCTTCCCAAAATACAACACCTCACAGCTAACCAAATAAGACTTCATTTGTCATTCCTCAGTCCACTCACCCAGCTGAGCAAAATCCCTCAGTAAGTCCTGATAACCATTAGATTGTTGACAATGACACCTACTTCAGTGTCTTCTGTGAACTTGCTTACGTCTTGTACGTTGTCATGCAAGTTGTAGGGAAGACTGACGGCAATGGACCTAACACCATCTCCTGGAGATCACCTCCAATCCAAGAAAAAATCTTCCATCACCTTCTGATTTTTATCATCAAGACAATTCTGCATTCAAACACAAAGTACACTGCAGATGCTGTGGTCAGTTGGAGGAGCAACACCTCATATACCGTCTGAGTAGTCTCCAGCCCCTTGGTATGAACATCAAATTCTCCAACTTCCGGTAATTCCCTCCCTCCCCCTTCCCCCATCCTACTTTCACTCTGCCTCCTCTTCCAGCTGCCTAGCACCTCTCATGATCCTGCCTTCTTCTACTACCCATAGTGCTTTCCCCTTACATTCCTTCTTCACCTCTCTTGCCTATCCCCTCCCTGCTTCCCCTCCCCCACCCCTTGGTCTTTCCTCTGATTGGTTTTTCACCCTCCCCCAACCTTCTTTATAGGGCTCCTGCACCCTCCCTCTTCAGTCCTGATGAAGGGTCTCGGCCCGAAACGTTGACTGTTCGTTTCCACGGATGCTGCCCAACCTGCTGAGTTCCTCCAGCTTGTTTGTACCTGTTGAATTCTGCATTCAAGCCTGGATCCCATGAGGTGCCATGTGGAACCATGTGGTTCATTTGACCAGGACTTTAAACTTGTCTTTAATCAGAATCAAAAAGAGAATCAGTGACATACTGTATGTCATGAAATCAGTGGTTTTGCGGCAGCATTTCAGTATTATACATAAATATTACCGTAAGTTACAACAAGAGGTAAAAACGTGCAAAAAGAGCCAAGATAGTCTGGTAGTATTCATGGGTTCGGGAGAGGGGAAGCTGTTCCCAAAATATCGCGTGTGTTCCTTCAGGCTCCTTGACCTTCTCCCTGACTGTAGTAATGAGAAGGGGACATGTCATGGATGGTGGTGTTCCTTAACAACGAATGCCACCCATTGCAGCATTTCCTTTTGAACGTGACCTTGATGGTGGGAAGGTTGGTGTCCTTGGTAGAGCTGGCTCAGTCTACGACCCTCGGTAGCTGTTTCTGACCGTGTGCGTTGGAGCCTGCCAACCAGACTGGTGATGCAACCAGTCAGAGTGTTTTCTATGGACATCGGTAAATTTGCCAGACTCCCCTCCTGCTCCATGCCTTCTTTGTAATTGCATCAATATCTTGGGCCCAGAATAGATCCTCTGAGATATTGATGCCCAAGAACTTGAAGCTGCTGACCCCTGAATGAGGACTGGTGTGTGTTCTCCTGACTTCCCCTTCCTGAAGTCTACAATCGATTCTTCTTTTACACCCTCTCCAGGACCTTCACGCCAGATAACAATTACAGCACGGAAACAGGCCATCTCGGCCCTTCTAGTCCGTGCTGAACACTTAATCTCACCTAGTCCCACCAACCTGCACACAACCCATAAACCTCCATTCCTTTCCTGTCCATATACCTATCCAATTTTTTTTTTAATGACAATATCAAACCTGCCTCTACCACTTCTACTGGAAGCTCGTTCCACACACCTACCACTCTCTGAGTAAAGAGGTTCCCCCTCGTGTTACCCCTAAACTTTTGCCCCTTAACTCTCAACTCATGTCCTCTTGTTTGAATCTCCCCTACTCTCAATGGAAAAAGCCTATCTACGTCAACTCCATCTATCTCACTCATAATTTTAAATACCTCTATCAAGTCCCCCCTCAACCTTCTCCACTCCAATGAATAAAGACATAACTTGTTCAACCTTTGTAACTTAGAAAAACCCTTCCAAATATACTTCATTTGACTATACAGGTTGTTTTGTAGTCTCTGCCACTAGTTACAGACTCCAGACTCTCACATGCATCTGTCAGTTACCCTGGCCACTTGAAGCAGTTATACACACCAATATTCAGCTCCTTTTGCCTCTGTACACATCATATTTCCTGCCAAAACATATCACTTTACTTTTCAAAGACAAAATGTGCTGTTTACTCAAAATCTCATTCTTGTCTCTTTGAGTTCCGAATGTGTGGTGGATGTTTTGATTGAAAACGATTCCCTGCTTTAGCCAAACCTTTCGATAGTGCTCCACCTCACTGTGGACTCTTGAATGAAAAATCAATCTGGCAGAAGCTTCCAGAAACAATGCTGTACATCATTGCAGAGAAACAGAAATTCAGATCAATCATCTCCAGCTAATGAGGATCCCTGAGTGCTTAAAGACGGCTTTGGCTTCTGTGAGAAAGTTTTGAGTTAGGGAGTAATTTTTAAGAGTATATCCTTAACTTATTACTGTAATATAAAGTATAGAGGAAACCCAGTCTTCACTGTTATAATGTTTGCTTAGAAAACGGAGAAGGAAAAAGAAATATCAGTCCCTGTCGTTAAATCGTATGTAAAATGTGATTTCTGTATGCTTTGCATGTGTTAATGGCAGTTCCATCGTGTGATGATGTCTTCAATGTGCCTGGCATTTTTTCTCCCCCCTCCCATTAGGGCAGCATGGTGGCGTAGTGGTTAACATAGCACTATTAAGCACCCTCCAAGAGGATCACAACCTTGTCGCTGGTATTGGAGGCTTTGTGTGCCTCAGTGACCAGAGGGCTCTGTTGGCTGGAGTCCGGACTTTATACTTTGGCTCTTGGTAGGGTCACCCATGCCAAACAGGTCAAAGGGTAGAGGCCAGACTAAGAGTGGTCCATTGGTCCTCCAAGTTCAGGGGTTCAGCTCAGGGCTAACAACCCTGACTGGTCAAGCAAAATTGTTGAGGAAACAGCGATGAAGAATCCTACATCTGAGTGTGACGGTATTCCTGAGTCTCCACCCGGGACTTGCATAACTGAAAACTGAAAGGAAGCTACTGACATGATGAACACCACCAGAGTTAGAGGACCTTTACTGCTGCCTGGAACACCAGTGGCGTAATGGGCAGTAAGTAAGCGTTACAGTGCCAGCAATTCCTGCCACTGTCTGTAAGGAGTTTGTACATTCTCCCCATGGCTGCAGAGGCTGTTAGACATGTGAATATACAGGGAATAGAGGAATGTGGTTCATATACAGGCAAAAGTAAGTTAGTTTAATCTAGCATAGTGTTCAGCACAGACGTTGTGGGCTGAAGGGTTGTACTGTTCTTTGTCTGTGGCGACTGACCTAGATTTGACTTTGTCTGCACAACGTTCTTAGACCCTTGCCCCAATGGTCACTTTGATTACAGTGCCTGGGCCAGTGTACCCTTACAGGCTGGCAAGCGCAATCATCATTGATTTGACTTGACACAAACGATGCATTTCATAATGTTTTGGTATACGTGAGGCAAATAAAGAAAATCTAATCAAATCTAACAACCAAAGAGCTCTGTATGTTGAGGGGATATGTTCATGGGTCTGTGCTGGGTGATTCCATATTCCCCTCGCTCTCTCTGTTCCAAGCTCACAGCCCCACTCCCCTCCCGCATCTAGCCACTACATTTGACCACGGAGAGGGAACTTTAACAGTGCTAGACTAGCACAGGGTTAAATCCAAAACTGGGCAGGATTCAAGGTGCAGTTCTTCTCCAAAATTTCATGGAACACCTAGTCCCAGAGTGTGCAGCCAATACAAACTGCTTCTCTGTGTCTCTGAAATAACTGTGTACCCAATGACTTTAGTTCCTCAGGAAGCAAAAGAAATTTTGTATGTATCCTTTGACTTGTCGTTCCTCTTCATGCCTTATGACACATCAGATGACAACCTTGCTGTTTCATTAGCATTTGTCTGTTTTTTACGGGGCCGATTTGCTAGTTTGACGCTCACCCCAGCACGAGTGGAAAGTGTACAAGGAGCCGGCCGGATTCGAACCCGGCACCACTGGCCTTGAAGTCCAGTGCGGATGCCACTGCACCACCGGCCAGCTACCCTTTGACTTACCAAAGGTTGATGTATGAGGAGTGTTTGATGGCTTTGGCCTGTATTTGAAAGAGTTTAGAAGAATGTGGAGATCTATTAAATATTGAAAGGCCAAGATAGAGTGGACATGGAGAGGATATTTCCAAGAGTGGATACTTGGACAATAGATTGTAATGGTCTTGCACTTATTATCCACCTGCATTACTCTTTCTCTGTAATAGTAATATTATATTCTGTAGTACCACACACAAAATGGTGGAGGAACTCAGCAGGTAAGGCAGCATCTACAGAAACAAATAAACAGTCGATGTTTTGCGCTGAGACCCTTCTTCAGGATGGGAAAAGAAGGGGGAACATGCTAGAACAAAAATGGTGAGGGAAGGGAAGGAGGACAGCTAGGAGGCGATAGGTGAAGACAGGAGGGTGGGAAAGGTAAAGGGCTGGAGAGGAAGGAGTCTGATAGGGGACGAGAGTGGACCACAAGTGAATGAGAAGTGGACCCAAGGGAGGTGATAGGCAGGTAGAAAAGTTAAGAGGCCAGAGTGGGAAATTGAAGAATTGAGGAGGGGGAGGGATATTCTGTATTCTGTTCTTATTTTTCCCTTGTTCTACTTTGACATACTGATGAAATTATCTCTATGATGGCAAGCAACAAAAAGCCTTTTATTGTACCCCATCACATGTGACAATAATAAAGCAATTTACTAAATTTACAACCAAACCAACATCGGAATCATCCTCAATTCAGAGTCTCAATGCCTTGTCCAAACAAAGGTTCCTTGTAGTGCAGGTAGACAATAAAATGCAAGACCATTACAAAGTTCAGTGTTCAAAGTATATTATCAGAGTACATGTATGTCACCAGATACAAATGAGATTCATTTTCTTGCGTGCAACCACAGGCAATACAAGAGGCACGACAGAATCGATGAAAGACCACATCGAACAGGACAGACAACAACCAATGTGCAAAAGAGAACAAACTGTGCAAATACAAAAAGAAAGAGAAAAAAAATAAATAATAATATTAATAATAATAATAAATAAACAATAAAAATAGGGAACATGAGATGAAGAGTCCTTGGAAGTGAGTCTAGTTCAGTGGGAACAGTTCAATCATGGGGCAAGTGAAGTTGAGTGAAGTTAGACCCTCTGGTTCAAGAGCCCGATGGTTGAGGGGTGATAGCTGTTCCTGAACATGGTGGTGCAGGTCCCGAGTCTCCTGTACCTTCTACCTGATGGCAGCAGTGATACGAGAGCATGGCCTGGGTGGTGGGGGTCCTGCTTTCCTGAGACAGCGTTCCATTGCAGATGTGCACATTGGTGAGGAGGGTTTTACCCGTTACAGACTCCGCTGTATCCACTACTTTCTGTAGGCTTTTCCATTTAACTTGTTTCCTTACCAGGCTGTGATGTAACCAGTCAATATACTCTCCACCACTCTTCTATAGAAGTTCGTCAAAGTTTTAGATGACATGCTGGATCTTTGCAAATTTCTATGAAAGTAGAGACACTGTTGTGCTTTCTTCATAATGGCACTTACGTGCTGAACCCAGGAGAGATCCTCTGAAATGGTGAAGTTGGACAGTTCAAAGTTGCTGACTCTTTCCACCTCTGATCCCCCGATGAGAACCGGCTCATGGACCTCTGGTTTCCTCCTGAAGCCAATAATCAGCTCCTTGGTCTTACTGACTTTGAGCGAGAGGCTGTTGTGGCACTGCTCAGTCAGATTTTCAATCTCCCTTCTATGTGCTGATTAATTATGAGGTTGGCTATGGGGTCAAAGTTCAATCTAATCATGCAATAGGTCGGTTCAAGCATTCTATAACAGTGGGATAGAAGCTGTCCTTCAGCCCAGTGGCTCTTGTTTTCAGGTTTTTGTATCTTCTGTATAATGGGAGGGGGGAGAAAATAAACTATCTGGGGTGGCTGGGGTCTTGAACTATGCTGGTTACTTTACCAAGGCAATGTAGATAGAGTCTGTGGAGGGGAGGTTGGTTTCTGTGACAGAACATAGAATGGCACAGCACAGTACGGGTCCTTCGGCACACGATGCAGTACCAAACTTTAAACTTTTCCTCCTAAATAGCCCACAACTTTCCATTTTTCTTTTCTCCATGTTGTCCTCTAAGAGTCCCTTAAATGTCCTATCTGTGACCACAACTCTGCAGTTTCCTGCAGTCATGGATGGAGCAGGCTATCCCAGGCTTTCAGGAAATCCGTGTGGTGACTGAGATTTCAACTTTTCAACTATCTTCTCCTTCTCTCTGCACACTTGTGTTGATGGTCACGCCTACTCTGGACATTGAGGACATCTTCAAAAGGCGATGCCTCGGAGAAGTGGCACCCATCACTAAGAATCCACATCACCAGGACATGTTGTCTTCTCAATGCTACAATTGGGGGAAGGCACAGGAGCCTGAAGACACACACTCAACATTTTAGGAACAGCTTCTTCCCCCTGCCACCACATTTCTGAACCAGAATCAGAATCGGAATCACTTTATCGCCAGCCCGTGAAACGTCCCAGAATTGATTGTGGTTCAGTGCTGAACCAGGACAATCATAGACACAAGAGATTCTGCAGATGCTGGAAATCCAAAGCAATGCACAGAAAATGCTGGAGAAACTCAGCAGGTCAGGCGGCATCAATGGAGCGGAATAAACAGTTGATGTTTCGGGCTGAGACTGACGGAGGATGAGAGGTGACCTGATAAGGGTGTATAAGATGATGAGAGGCATTGATCGTGTTGATAGCCAGAGGCTTTTTCCCAGGGCTGAAATGGCTAACTCGAGGGGGCACAGTTTTGAGGTGCTTGGAAGTCAATACAAGGGGGATGTCAGAGGTAAGTTTTTCACACAGAGTGGTGGGTGTGTGGAATGGACTGCCAGCAAAAGTGGTGGAGGCGGATACAATAGGATCTTTTGAGGGACTTAGATAGGTACATGGAGCTTAGGAAAATAGAGGGCTGTGCGGTAGGATAATTCTAGGCAGTTTCTAGATTAGGTTACATGGTCGGCACAAGATTGTGGGTTGAAGGGACAGTAAAGTGATGTACTTTTCTATGTTTCTAATACCATAACAGCCAACACAATAGCAGCAACGATTTACAAGACAACAGTGCAAACAGCCACCAGCAATCAACAACTAGCAGAACAGTCTCATGCACAAACGTCAAAAATCAAACTTAAATAAATGTGAACACATGAACAGACTCAATAATTATCAACAAAACAAGGAGAGCAGGAAAGGCCAGGTAATGGATGTTTTGAAGGGACAGTTAGGGTATTACCTGAGTGAGGCTTAATGAGAAGAAGCTTCGGAGATGAAGTTTAGCCCCAGTGGTGATGGACTTGTAGCATCTCCCTGATGGCAGTTTGGTGAATTGGTGACTGCTAGTTGTATGGGATCAGCAGTAATTTTTTTCAGCTCTTGTTTTTCACTCTGGCGATAAATGGACAATGAGCCAACCCCTGAACACTGCCTTACTGTTTTTGCACTACTTATTTAATTTAAAGTTTTAGTATATATACCGTATATTTCTTACTGTGATTTATAGTTTTTGATGTTTCACTGTATTGTTCCTGCAAAGCAACAAATTTCACGACAAAAGCCGATGATATTAAACTTGATTCTGATTCTGGTTCCCCTGAAGTATCTCTGAACTTGTAAGCACCACACGTTGTGAGCAAAGAGTTCACTTGTTCTGCATGGCTTCACATGACATTGCCTTTCTGTTTAAAAGGAGGTTTTATACAGGTTTAATGACTTTTCATCCTTTGAAGATATGGCCCTGATATTTAATAAGATATTGAGAAGTAACACACGAGGCACCTGAGAATCTGCTGGGGTTGTCTATTGTGGCCGGCGCTCCCGATGCGGCCTCCTCTACATGAGTGAGACCCGTCGTAAAATGGGGGACCGCCTCGTCGAGCACCTCTGCTCCACCCACCAAAAACGGAACTTCCCCGTGGCCGAAAGTTTTAAATCCGATTCCCATTCTCATTCTGATGTGTAAGTCCAAGATGAGGCCATCCTCAGGGTGGAGAAGCAACACCTTATACTGCTTCTGGGTAGCCTCCTAACTTGATGGCATAAATATTGATTTCTCCTTCCAGTACAAAAACCATTTCCTTTCCCTCCCCTCTTCTTCTATTCCCTACTCTGGCCTCTTACCTCTTCTCACCCACCTATCACCTCTCCCTCCTTCTTCCCTTTCTCCTCTCCTATCTGATTTTTTCTTCTCCAGCCCTTTACCTTTCCTGACGCCTGACTTCATCTATCACCTTCTAACTATCCTCTTTCCCCTCCCCTAAGTTTTTATTCTGGCCTCTTCCCCCAATCCTTTCCAGTCCTAAAGGAGGGTCCCGGCCTGAATCATTTCTGTGGATGCTGTCTGATCTGCTGAGTTCCTCCAGCATTTTGTGTGCTTTGGACTTCCAGCATCTGCAGAATTTATTGTGTTTAGACATTAATGGGGTTTCTGTCTGAATGGATGTCCTCCAGAGTAGATGCAAGCCATGTCAAAATCGGAATCAGAGCCAGATCTTTTATCGCTGACTTATATGTTGTGAAATCTGTTGTTCATGGCTGCTGTACTAAGAGACATAAAATTACTATAAAATACAAAAATAAATGCAACATCCAATAAAAATATCAGATCTTTCCAAAATGGGTTTTTAGATGATTTTGTTTGGGATAAAACGGGGCTACGGGAGATTCAAGCATTCTTTCTGTATAAGACACACACAAATGCTGGAGGAACTCAGCAGTCCGGCAGCGTCATCTATGGAGGGGAATAAATTGTTAATATTTCGGGCCAAGACCCTTTATCAGGACTGGAAAGGAAAGGGGGGGGGGGTTCAGAATCCAGAATAAGAGGGTGGGAGGAGGGGAAGGAGTACAAACTGGCAGGTGACAGGTGAGATTAGGTGAGGGGGAAGGTGGGTGGCTGGGGGAGGGGACGTGAAGTAAGAAGCTGGGAGGTGATAGGTGGAAGAGGTGACTGGCTGAAGAACGAGGAATCTGATAGGAGAGGAGAGGGGACCATGAAATGAAAATGGAAGGGAACCAGATGGAGGTGATGTACAGGTGAGAAGGAGAGTAGGGAAAAGAGGGAAGTCAGCATGTTGTAGTTGTGTCTATTTTATGGTGTACAACTGGCATTATTCAGGAGCAGGGGATACTTTGTCGTGTCAGCCTTATCAGGGACTTGGGTGTATTGAGAAAAGAAAGGTATTGACTACAGAGGAAGTTTGACTCATTAGGTAGTGAAGGGCTGAGAGGCTCTTCCTCTGGTTAGTGAGCCCAGAACCAAAGGAATTAGGCTCCTTGTTTTTAATTTTCTTGGAGAAAACGCTTCCTATCGCAGTAATAAATTGAGTGAATCTTCACTATAGTGTTTCCATTGCAGTTTTATTTTTCCATCCTTAGAGAGACAGGACAATATAAACCAGGTTCCAAATTTGATATCAAACACTATAGGTGCCTTGAAGTTCTTGCACAAGTTGCTCAGGTAATTAAGAAGGCATTTGTCGTGTTGGTCTTCATTTGTAGGGGGACTGGTTTAAAAGCAATGAGGCTGCACCTCTATAAAACTGTTTAGACTACTTTGGAGTATTGTGTTCAGCTCTGGTCACCCCATTATAGGAAGGATGTGGAAGCTTCAGAGACAATGCAGAGAAGATTTACCAGGACGTGCCTAGATCAGAGAGCATGTCTCATGAGGATAGGTCGAGAAAGGTAGGGCTTTTTGGAGCGATGGACGATGAGAGGTGACTCGGTAGAAGTGCATAGGATGATAAGAGGCACAGATGGAGTGGACAGAACGGTCAGCTCGTTTTCTCTCACAGCCGTAATGGCCGATAACAGAGGGCATCCATTAAGGAGAGTGGGAGGAAGTTGTGGGAAGATCTCAGGGGTGGGTGCATGGAACACCCTGCTGAGGGTGACGGTCGAGACTGATACATTAGAAACGTTTAAGAGACTCATGAATAGGCACATGAGTGGAAGAAAACTGGAAGGTTATGGACTACCTAGGAGGGAAGGGTTTGATTGATAGTGGAGTAGGCTTATATACACAGGTCAGCACAACTTCATGGTACAACGGGCCTGCATTGTTCTATGTTCTATTGCACCTGAATCACCCACTTCACCTGCACAGACTCGCCATCCTCTGTGTGAAAACGTGAGGCTGCCGTAAGCCGGGGAGGACCTAAAGTGAACAGCAGAGGACGCTCGAGGGACTGAACTCCTCACTCCTGCTATTGTTCAAGTACATCAAGCAGCAAATCAGCAGCATCTGTGGAGGAGAATAACATCCCCTACCCACCTTCTCATACCGACTTTCCCCACCCCGCCTCCCTTCCTTCCCAGTCCTGATGAAGG